>NC_056744.1:997885485-998587985 GCF_019279795.1 Protopterus annectens | reverse complement strand
CTAAAGCTTGAATCCTCTATACCAGCTACCAAACTGTCATCAGAAGGTGCATTTCACAGATTGTCTGAGTTTCAGTGCATTTTCAAAGAATGTTGAGTTTCTATGCATTTTTACGGAGTGTTGAGTTTCTGTGGAAGAGACGTTTAAGGTTGCTCATGCAAAGTCTGTTTTCAATGTGTAACTGTTTTGTTTAGCAAATGGTCAGTCATCAGTGTTTGCTCTATAAATTTTTAAAGCAGTGTTAGTAGTAAACAGATAGCATATTTGCCTTTGGTGGAGAAGGTTGTAGGTTCTACTCCCACACCATGTAGATGGAGTGCCTTTGTCCTTTGGATGAGATGCCTAGTAACTATGAACCTGATGCTGTTTTTTTTAATGTAACATGGGCAATTTATACTTTAAGGGCAGCAGGCACTTCATTTATTATATTTGCAGTTTGATAACCGGGAAAGTCCATTGGGCCAGAATGAGCCAATTTTCAACGGAGGCCTGGGGAGAAAAGCTCCATATACAATTATTGCAAAGCTAATATCAACAAAGTTAACAAGTACAATACAGTTTTCAAAAACTACTAAAACACAGTAATATAGAAGATAGAATAATAACATTTGAGCAACACAGTAATATAGAAGACAGAATAATAACATTTGAGGAAGGTGTTGTAACATAGTATTGAATGAAGCAAAAACCAACAACCAAAACCAGAACTTGGGCCCACTTAAGAAGTCACAAAGCACAAAAAATACACATAAGGTCCAAGGACGACCAAAGGCTTCCAAAATAAATTCATCTTTAATATACAAAATGTAAAAGCATAAGCGCTTTTGTAGCAAAGCTACTTCATCAGATGCATGTCACAACTAAAATTCTCTACTCATTATATATACTAACTAAAGAAGTCACAAGAGTAGAAACTCTACTTCCTTAAAGACATATTATTAAAAATGCTCAGTACAATATATTTATATATAAAAATACTAAAAAATAACCATCCAACAAGGCATAATTTTTTTTTTACATATATATGTACATATACCTAAAATTATAAAAATAAATAAAAAACACATACTTATATTTAACAATTATGATTATTCAAAATAAATAAATGCCAGATTACTTCCTATTCAATGGTCTGGCTTTAAGCTTTGGTCTCAGTGGTATCCTGCCATTCAGGCCATGTCAATAGTCCCCACATAGCCTAACTATCCATTTAGCTTCCAACTGTTCAGTTTTATTTCTGATGTCCCCTTTCCTTATGTTTTAAAGAATACATCCTTTTACCATAAACTTGAACAAATGAGAGGGATCAGTGTCTACAATATGTTTAGGTAAGGCACTGAGTGTATCACTTTTACTTATGTGGTAATAGTGTTCCTTAATTCTATCAGTGCTCGATCAGTTTTACCAACATAACATTTTGTACATAATTAACAGTGAGCTAGATAAACTATGTGCATACTGCTGCATGTTGCTGCAATGTCAAAACTATATGTCCTACTTTGATAAGGATGATAAAATGTTCCTGTACTATCAATATATTTGCAGGCTTGACAATGTCCACATGCAGTAGTACATCCATGACTTATATTAGATGACTAAACGTCTTTTAAGGGACTTCATGTCCTTGTATGCATATCTTGGTGTCTTATCTACTATAGCCGCAATGTCATTATCTGTAGTCAAAATATCTCAGTGTATTTCAATTATATCCCTATATTGTTTGATGTCACTGGAATTTTACTTGTCATTCTTCTGGGATACAGCTTGTGTACTACCAGAATATTGCTCACCAAAATAAGGCTTAGCTCTACTACATCTCTCACTGGAGACTAGCTCAATATTCTCTGCAATGTCATTACTTGCATAACCCCTAGTAAAAGATTCCATTAAAGAGTTGGTTTACCTAACAAATTCTGAGTCACTTGCACTTAGCCTTGAAGCTCTATAAACTTGGCTTCTGACTACACTTTGGAATACATGGGAAGGATGCATACTCTCTTTATATAAAAGATAATTACAATGTTCTGTTGTAATATAACCATTAATGTCACATATTACATTTACGTCTAAAAATTCTACTGACTCAAATGAAAGTTTGTATGAAAATTTTAAAAAGGACATAGTACTATTGATGTACTTAATGAAATCATGTAAGACCTCTTGAGAATCCTCCCATAACAAAAAAAATGTCCACAAAATGGCAATAAAAAACTATTTGTTTGCTATATGGTCCATTAATGATATGGCATTGTTCCCAACTCCCATAGCTACATTGGCGTAGCTATTGGCACATGATGTGCCCATAGCTACACCGTGTTTTTGACAGTAAAAACTATCACCAAATACAAATACATTATTATTCAAAACACACTCAAGTAAGATGCATATCAACTCAATCTTCTGACTATTAAAGTCAGTATACCTCTCTAAAAATGCTTTTACACTTGAAAGCCCTTCATTGTTCGGAATAACCGTGAAGAGAGAAGTGACATCTAAAGTCACTAAATACAAAACTTCTTGTTTCTTATATACATTCATAAACAAGAACAAATCATTCAAAAAATGTTGAGTGTCCCTTAAAATATGTGGGCATAAATTCAAGACAGGTCTAAATTGTTTCTCTATGTAAATAGATGCAGTCTCAGTGCAACAATTTCTGCTTGCCATAATAGGACGTAATGGGGGATGTACAGGATTTTTATGTAATTTGGGCAGGCCTTGAATGACAGGTACTAAAGCACCCTTGACAAATAAATAATTAAACAACTGCATATCTATCAAATCATTCTTAAGTAATGTCTTAAAAGTGTTGTTCACCTTAATAATCATGTGATCTACTTGTTTAGAAGTTATTTTAATATAAAAACAGATATCTGAAAGCATAGCTTTCATATCATTATTATATCTATTAGTATCGAACAACACAATTGGACCTTTATCAGCTGGTCTGATGGTTAATTGACTATTAGTCTGTAACCTATTCAATGGCTGATATTCGGATTTTGTTAAATAATACTTAATATCACGATTACTGTGACAATTGGGGAGAGATGGGCAAAGACTGCCAGCCTAGTCAAATAGAATTTGATATATAATTCTGGCATTTGTAAATAAATGTAAAATACAGGCATGCTTTCTTGAGTGTAAAAGAACACTGTGAAATGTGGAACTGCAAAATATGTGACAACATTGCACTCTATTGGCCCAGTAAAGCATGTTGTGACCCTTTCATGTTAGAATTCGGCTCCAGTGCATCTGGATGAAGGTTTCATGCCCATTATTTTAAGGCTAAAGTTTATGACCAGAATTTACATGTGAATGGTGCTTTACTGCTCTGGCTTCTGTTAGAATAGACATGTGAAATGTCTTCTATTGCTGGAAGTTTCTGAGCAGGTGTTAGATTGCTAAATAATGCAGTTTGTTTGCCTGGGAAAACCTAAGTGTCAAAAATGATGTAATTTGGGAGGGCCTTAGAGATATGTTTGTTAGTAATATTTAAATACTACTTCTCACAACAGACAGAGCATTTTGATCTTGGATATCTAACTCAGCACTCTGCCTAAGCTCACACGTAAGTTTTTAGCACTGTGATTTCTTGTAGGAATAGTTAAAGCTAGTAAAGATTAATTAGGTATTTTTCTTTGAAATCAGACCTGTCCTTCTGTGTGATCTCTGAACTCTAAGATATCTCTGTGGTGTAGTAGTTTTGTCTTGTGTTTTGATTATTTTTTATGAAATATTTTTAAAACCTTCTACCTGTGGCTGGTTTGTGTAGAGATAAGCTCTAGAGTACATTGCATATTTATAGAGGTTATTGTAATAGGCCACTCTAAGTAAGCCTTGACTGTTAGTCATACTACCATTGGATTATAATATTGCACAGTAATAATTGGACACCCTTTTAAGGGCCTTTTAGTAGCTGATATTATTAGCTGGGTGGTGGCAGGGATTACTACTGTATGGTCTGGTTAAAGGGGCACAGCTGGAGAATCTGTGTCAGCCTTTCCCAGGAGTGTCTGTGAAGTTGTATAAATACTTATCTCAAAGTGCGTGTGTGTTGTGTCAGCTACTTGGCAGGGACACAAAGCACTGGTTGGACAGAGAGGGTACTGGAGGTTCCAGCTTGCCCAGCTAGGCTGAGACCTGGACCCTATAGCTGTGCCAGTGGGGAGTCTTATTGGGGACCTGGTGAGCAAAGGAGCAACCAGCCCCAGACTGTCTGTGATCTCTGTGTGCACTTAAGGGAAATTGTACTTTACTGTGTGTATTAGTTATCCTTTCCTCTCTTCTAGGAGACAACCTCCCTGGTGTTAGTGGTGAGGATTGAGGCTCCTTGATTGCTGGGCCAGGGCATGGTCATCACAATTACGATGAATAGACTTAGAAGCATACATTCAATAAAAATCATTAAGACAAAGTTTCTCAAAGGCTGTTACTAAAGGATGTAGATTTGGAATATGTGTACTAGGGTTCTTAAAAATATAATTATCATAAGTTCAAACCTACAAATTTGAAATACACTCAAAAAGTGCTGCCATATTTATTACACAAGGAATATAATTTAGTACAATCAGGATGGTGCATCAAAGAATACATGCATGTATGTATGGTCCAAAAAATGTGTGCAAAGGGCCTATGGTTTGAAAACAGCCCAAAGGTAAACAATCTGCCACTAACTAGATGCATTTTCTTTGAATGTGGGTGTCAATGGTGTTTCAATGAATGTGAGTTTCAAGGGCGGAGAAGGACTGTTTATGCTAAGTCTTTTTTCATTGTGAGATGGTACTGTTTTATTTAGCAAATGGCTATCAGTGTTTGTGCTATAAAATTTGAAATAAAAAAATGGAAATAAAAGTTTTAATTATCTGCAATCATTGCAGAAATAAAGAAAATATTATGCACACTGACAGGTTTGAACAGTGTTTATGGTAAATGAGGAGAAATAGCCAAGTAATAGGACACTGGAATGGCTGGGGTGGGGTGCTGTTGGGAGGGAGGGTCCTGTTCCATTACCAGCCTAGGGTACTGTTTGGCCATGATACCAAACACTAATTCATACAAGAGATGCAATTATACAGCCAAACTGGAGGCTAAGCTCTCTCAACCCAAGACTGGACCAGGCAGTCAAGAGGAGAAGGGAATTACTTGCATCACACCACCAGTCTCACACAGACCTATGAAACCAACACCATCAAAAAACACACATAAATACACAAAAACATACTCGGAGGCTCTAAATAAAAATCTGCCGAAGCAAGAGAGACCTCCAAAGCAGACATCCAAGCAACCTCCACCCCCCAACACAAACCATGAAACACATACTTCACAAAAGCAGTGTGCCACACAATCACAGCCCTTAAGGTAAAATAACATACCCAACACACTAGTAATAGGTGACTCTATAGTCAGGCACACTGACTTCCCACTCACTAGGATGAACAAGGAGAAGGTTACTGTTAGCTGCCTGTCGGGTGCCAGGATCCGCCACATAACACAAGCACTCAGGTCACTCCAGAACAAGTACAAATATGACTCTGTCACTGTCCATGTTGGTGTGAATGACCTGAGCCGTACCTCCATGGACTACATGAAAAGAGACATGGAGGAGCTCTCTGATGACGTAGGCCAGGCCGGTATGACCCTGACCCTGAGTAGCATCCTGCCCTCACCAAGAATGATACCACAGTATAGAGAAAAAATGATCAATTTCAACAATTGGCTAAGCTTCTGGTGTCATTCAAAGGGGATCCAGTGTCTGTCAGCCTGGGATGACATGCTCGACAAGCCACGCTGCTTCGCTAGAGATGGCTTGCACCTGTCACCCTTAGGCTTTCAAATACTGGCCAAGGCTCTTGCCACCCCCATAGTGCCTTTTTTAGGCAAGGCTCAAAAGACAAACCCACCGCCGTAAATAGCACAAGTAACAAAAAACTGAGGGTAATGCTATTCAATGCACTCAAGGCACTCCTCAGTATGGAGAAAATCGATATATGTGCAGTAACTGAAACCTAGTTGAAGGATCCAAAGAGCACCCCAGCACTACCAGGCTACAACTCATACCATACATTTCGGCCACAAAACCCGGACCAAAATGCAAAAGGCAGGGGAGTATCCATATTTATCAAGGATACCCACACCTCCAGGTTAGTGGCACAGCACGATGCTTCAGAGATCATCCACGTGCAACTAATAATGGGCAAAACTGCTATTCAAACTATAGCTTGCTACAGATCACCCACCATGTCCCAGGACCCCCACTCCACATTCCTGGAAACACTGGGAAATATAAAGGTCCTACCAAACACCCTGATATTGGGTGATTTCAATTACCCAAACATTAACTGGGAGAACTACTCAAGTACATACTCATTTGCCCAACATTTCCTAGAATTTATAAACTCAAATGCTGTGGATCAACTGGTCAACACCCCCACCAGAGGTAACAACATATTGGACCTGATCATCACCAACATGGGTGACTGGTGTTCCACACTGGAGGTCAATCCCTCACTGGTTAGATCTGACCATAAACTAATTACTCTGAATATCCACATTCCGCCACCACCCTCGGTCAAAGAAACCACCATGAAAAACCTTTCAATAGCAAATTTCACGTTACTTAAGACCAAGGTGGGACGTTTCAAAGCCCCCATGCTAAAGGATAACGCTGTCCAAGCTGCAAAATCCTTTACTAATGCACTCTATGGGCACCTACAAGAATGCATGGATCATGCTATCCCAAACAAAACCAAGACTCACTCCTCCAAGAAAAGGAAAGCAGTCTGGTGGACCCCTGCCATAAACAAGATATACAATAGAAGGAGGAAACTAGTACAGAAAAGAGTAAAATCCCAAGAAGGGAAGACATCCCTGATCAGTATCAGCAAGAAACTACGTTCCCTCATAAAATCAACCAAGGCTAGCTTCGAAAGAAAAATTGCCATGGACTCCAAAGATAACCACAAGGCATTCTTTAGCTATTTCAAGAATCTAAGTGGCAATTCTCAGATCTGCGCGGAGTTGTTGCAGAATGGCACAAAATACACTGAACTGACCGATATAGCCAACATCCTGCCAGACAGGTTCAGTGCAACAAGGGCCCATAACTATACCAGAAGAATGTAGTGCCCCTGAAATCACAGACACTCAGGTTAAAACAGCTCTCTCCAAAGCCAAAAACACAGCATCAATGGGACCGAACGGTGTCCCAGGCTGCGTCCTACACGAGCTCAAAGATGAACTAACCCCTCAACTAAACACACTGTTTAAACTCAGCCTCTCCACAGGCTACATGCCCACAGAGTGGCGCACAGCAACGATTATTCCACTCCACAAAGGTGGAGCCACAACAGACCCCAGGAACTATCGCCCTATAAGCCTGACTAGCTAGGCCTGCAAAGCTATGGAGTGCATCATCATGGATCTCATTAACAGGGACACTGGAAACCTCCAAACACTGGACCCTACCCAGTTTGGCTTTGTTAAGGGCAGATCATGCCTCCTAAACCTGGTGGAATTCATTGAGACAGTTACCAAGACTATAGACGAGGGAAAGGTGGTCCACACAGCCTACCTAGACCTTGCAAAGGCCTTCGACACCATTCCCCACTCAGGTATTATAGACAAGCTCACCAGCCTGAACATAAACCCCTACGTCATGAGATGGGTTGCCAACTGGCTCACGGACAGAACCCACATGGTAAGAGTTGTGGGAGCTAGGTCTGACTCTAAACTGGTTACAAGTGGCGTTCCACTGGACTCAGTCCTAGGACCCCTCCTGTTCGGCATATACTTCTCAGAGGTACAGGCAAGCACAGAAGGACTATGGCTGACCAAGTTCACAAACGACTTCAAACTAGGGGCTATAAATGACTCTCCAGCTGACACAGACATCCTCCAAAAGGGTCTCACTGAGACAGATACCTTGTGTCAAAACCATGGCCTCAAGCTAAATGCCAAAAGGTGCTTACTCATCCCCTTTGGAAAAAACAAAGTACCCACAAACTACCACATAGGTGGTAGCCCCCTAAATATGGAAGATGTAATAAGGGATGTGGGGACCCAAGTAGATAGTAATCTCTCCTTTGATAATCACATTGCCAAAGTGGTTAGAAAATCCTTCTATGTGGCCCACCTAATCACAAAAGGGTTTGCATCCAGATCGAAAGTGGTCATTGGGCCCCCTCTATGCATCACTCAACAGACCCATCATAGAGTATAATGCCCCATTTGGGATGTACCTTACAAGACACCTGCAACAACTGGAAAGACCACAGAAGTACCTCACCAAGAGGATCACTGGCCTCAAGCAGATGCCCTATGCAGCTCGACTGAAGAAACTTCAGATGTACTCAGTTGCATACCGCCTACTCAGAGGTGCTCTCTGCCTGACATACAAGGCCACATCCAACCCAGAATTGATGGACATGCTCCACCTAAAGAAAACCATATCCCCTCGAGCCACACGCTCTAGGGATCTAAACCTCATCACAACAATAAATAGAACGTGCTGGAGGGACAGATTCCTTTCCCAGAGACTTCCCATGCTCTGCAACAAGATTCCAATCTACATTAGGCAGAGCTCCTCGCTAACCCTCTTCAAGAGAAACCTTGACTAGTGGATGGGAAACAGAAAGTTTACCCCAGGGATCACTTCAATGGCTCTGCTGGACAGAGGCACAGGGAACTAATCTAAGAGGGCAGCGAAAGCCAACACATTCCAGCTAGGCTTATAAATGCCCTTGGACAGATATCCTAGTATCTACCTATGATCGACTCTAGTGATAACAATTAGCTCTAAGCTGTCTCCACTTCTCATTGAGTGCAGACCACACAGGTTGGTACAAATGTAAAATATATAACCCTTATGCTACTGAGTAAAACATCAGTGACAAGCATACAATGTTAAATAATAACATTCCTTATTTGAAACAACTTAGCATTTTTGTTTGAAGTAAATATGCAGACTGTAAATGGTTTTAAAAATCCATTTACCATTTAAATTAAAATCTGTCTGTTTTTGGCTAAAGATATACTGTGTTCTCTCTAGCTCTGATTCAGAGTTCAAACAGGCAGTACTAATATTAACAGACAGTCTCTCTCAAAGTCCACAAACATAATTTCATGTGGTTTTAGTTTGAATGTAGAAGTTGCCTCTCTTTTTTCCACAATTTCATGTCAAACAGGGAAGGGTATGATTCAATAGGCCAGAATTCAGATAAGGAAATCATCATGTAACCTACTACAGGAATCTCCAAGCAAAAGACTATGCAATACCATGCACATTTGCACACTCAAGAAAATGCAAGGCTTAGTTAAACTTTAATACTCTGTAGCAAATGCAACCATATAACTTTTCAGTTTGCTTTACATATTACACCTCAGTGAAATGGCAAGTACAAAGCAACTTGTTTTAAACAAGTACTTATGATTTGTGTATGTGACACAGCTCCAATGCAGCTAGTTTCCTTTTTTATGCATTTCCCCCTTTGAAAGACAGCCACTGGGCTCCGTTAATGGAGGCTACTAGAAATTACTTGGGGTATGACTTCCTTAAAGTAGCAACTACAAGATAAGTAAGGCACTAAACAGCTTCTCACCTGACTTTATCTTTACCTTTAGCTTAAATGAAACCCACAGCAATCAAGTGTGAAAAGGTAAATGTTCCGTTTGCATCATGAATGTCAGAATAACAAACATAGAATGTATCGTCCAAGAAGCAAGTTATGAGCCACAAACAGGCCATTAAAAAGGAAAAGATCTCATAGTCCAAGCCATACAACAAATGGAACAAGGTCTTGCTTCACATCTGCCTAATGGAGCACCTGATGAAGGTTATAGAATGTTCATAGAGTAAAAAATGGCGCACTGGCACCTTATTCACTAAAGTCAAAAAGTGAATGTTTTAGTGTTAAAACTAGTAGAGCCATGCGGGACTGCTTATAGACATCTGTAGCAGTGAGTAATGTTTCATATTGTCACAGGATACTGAATTGCTTAAATGGTGTGTGTGTCTGTGCATGCATCATATTGTTTTATACCAGTCAACCTCAACTTTTTTCAATGATTAGACACTACTGAGCTGTGAATATCACAAGCTATGAAAATGGTATGTGAGCCCAACATGTAGAAGATGCCTTGACAATGGCGCACCTTAAGCTACTGCTTATTATTCACAAATATAAGGAAAAAGCTAGACTCCTGCCATGTTATAAATGAGCAGAATATGACTAATCAATAATGAACATTAATCAAAGCAGCATTTTCTACTTGTCTAACATCACCTACCAAAAATATGAACATCAGTGTCCTACTCTCAGTCAAGGAGATTGGCTTCTTGTTAGAGACAGGGTTTCTCTCCACCTTAATATTCTCACCTTCAAAGTTCTCAAACTAAAATATTGCCTTCCACAACTTAATAAAATGTGCATCAAAAGCCCCTCCTACTCTCTCTGCAATTCTAACCACCTTGTTATATCTAGGCTTACCTTTACTCTTACCATCTGTGAAAGAGATCCTCTTTTAAACTTCCCTTCCCTCTACCCTGAGGACCTGTGACAACCTCCACTCCTTCAAAACACAACTCCACTCCTACCTGCATACTCACAGAAAATGTAACTGCATACTTCACTCTATACCTGCCAAGCTCTCCTCTTCCTTCTCTCCTGGCTAACCTTCATACCTTCCAAATTTCTCTCATAGTCATACATTGTTAACGTAACTAATAACTACTCCCAACCCTATGCTTATTGCCTATCATCCTCCAGGACACTTTTCTCTAACTTCCGAGTTGCTTAATTGAAGGACTACCTACTTGAATGCATTCTATCGACTGTTTGGAAATTCAACCCTTTGTATGTAAATCAATTTTATCTTTGTATTTTATTTGTACTTCTTACTTGTATGATCATTATATGTCTTGTAACATTGTACTATGGAGCTTTTCTCCCCGGGCCTCCACTGAAAATGGGCTCTTTAGCCCAGTGGACCTTCCCGGTCACCAAACTGAAATAAATAAATAAATAAACTTGCTCAGGCCTGTTGGAACTCTTTACTTGAAGAAATTAAACAAATAAATAATCTTGCAACTTTCAAGAATGTACATTTGTGTAAGATCTTACTATAACAGTAGACGTCCTACATAGCGAGACAGCGTTAAAAAAAGCAACGGAGAATCTCCGTTGCTTTTTTAAAGCTGTCTCGCTTTGTTAAACCCATTTAACATAGCGAAACAGTTTGCAAAAAGCAATGGCGATCTTGCTTTCTCCGTTGCTTTTTTCAAAACTGTCTCGCTATGTTAAACTCGTTTAAAATAGGGAGACAGTATGAAGCAACGGAGATCTTGCATTCTCTGTTGTTTAAAAAGAGTTATAGTAATGGAAAAAGTCCGGGCGACCGGACCTTTTTTTCCATTACTATAACTGATTTACAACGTGCACGCTGACCAATTAGCGTGCACGTTTTTGAATATTAGTGGGAGGTCGTTGTATAATCCCAGTTATTTTCACTAGAGGTAATATATAATTATCGACCAGGGGATGAGTAACGCCAGTCTCTAACTAAACGGGATAGGTTAATTCAAGCACCAAAAGGGAAACTGGCTAAATGTCCCTGAAGGGCAGCTGGTCTAGTACTAGCCTATGAACATATTTAATGCCATGCCTGATTGTGAATTATATACTTAACATTATATTTCCTCATATTTTATCCGGTGTTGAATTGTGTTGTGTATATATGTATATATATATATATATATATATATATATATATATATATATATATATATATATATAGATAGATAGATAGATAGATATAGATTACCTGAGTGGCTGAAAAGAGACTATGGAACAGTCCACCTACACAATTAACAAAACTTTAAAAAATAAATAAAACTATCACTGCTGAATATTTCTCTAGTACTGAATTAGAATATGAACATTCATCTTGTGACCAACTGGAATGTCTTAATCACTGCTAAACATACATTACCAGCAAATCAAAACACGAACATTAAAGATGTAGTCATTCAAAATGTGTTATTAAAGCATATTACTCTAATAGCTCTTTAAGACTGCCTAAAAAAAAATCACATTTTAACCAATGACTGTCATAACTTGTTTCTTAGTTCCTAAAGTTAGCCATCCAATGTCCCCTAACAGAGCAGCATAGACGGTGTCATTAAGAGGCCACTATTACAGCTGCCTTGACATTAACATTAGCACCTCATTTCCTCCTTTACCACCATGAAGCATCATGACTGGTAAGATAAAATATATGGTTTGGTATCTTGTTGCCATACTTTTTTGCAGAGGGCATAATGCAAGAGTTCACTTAAGGTAAGGAGAGCACAGCTTGCTTCCAACTCCTAAGTGATTGGTCAACTGACATGAGGCACCCTCATTTTTTACTTAGCATCAGTTCATCCACCAGGATTCAGCTCTTTAGAATTACTCTACAAATCTCACCAACTGATAAATCTTTTTGCTTGGTCTCATAAAAAATAAATAAACAATTTAAGAGACCCCATTTGCTTGTATATCACTTTCATCCATCTGGTACATTCAGCAAGACTATACCACTTCTAACGGAACAGTATCAGTACCACTTGCTCAGCTTACAATACATTACATTTTTTTCAGATGACTTACAAATCTGGCCTAATGTAAAAGATTCCAGTGTGATATATTAATTTTATTACTTCCCAATGTGTTTTGCTCCCTACTCCAGATTAATAAAAAAAAGTTATATGAAATAATCAGCCAAGTCTCAAGTAAGGTTCCATGCAAAGAACCTCTCAATGCAACCCTTGTTGCCATAGAACTCTTATAAGAATTTGTTCATCCCATCAGACCCTACAACTAGACAATACCATCAAACTCAGTCCCAGAACCTTTACCCTTCATTTCATCATTCTACTTCAAGGCCACATGAAAGAAAGAAAGGACAGATTAGTATATTACATAAAATTCCCACTGGTGCCCCAGCTAAGGATGATGGTCTTCACACTTGGTTCATTCATCTTTATAGTGAACAAATCATTCTACCTCTTCTTCACCTTTATAACATATATCTCTCCAACTGCATCGTCTGCACCATCTGGAAAAAAAAAGCCTTCATAAAACTCATCTCTAAGGGCACAACCACAGGTTAATACCATAACTGTAAGCACTAAAAATACTGTTTAGTTTACCATTTACTATTTCACTGCATCGTAATACTACTGTATGAAATTTTCTGCCTTCTAACCTTCACTCTGTTTCAAAATATATGTCTCACTTATATCAAATCAACTGCTATACTTCTCTGTTTATTTAACCGTATCAATCTGCATTTCTTTTTCCCTTTACACTTTAACCTAATCCTTGGTGTCAAATCAAAGTACCCAATTTTATTACTCACAAATATCTACTACTATATGGTAATGTTGGTTTACTATCAAAATGTCGCCGGTCAAAAAAATCCCATTTGTAACACCGACAAATAAAAAGCAAAAGTAAAAAATATTTGTCAGGTCACAATGTCAAATCTGCTGAACAAATTCAGCAGATTTGACATCATTGCCGAACAGATCATGTGATATCTGTACTGGAGCTTGGGTAAATGAAATTCCTACATCTCACATCATGTTTTGTGCAGGGGGGGCTTTCCCCCCTGCACCCCCGACATCCCCTGCTAACTATGTATTCCAACTCCAAGATCACACTACAGTGAGGAAAGGGATGTATGTCCCAAACCACACTGTGCTGTGATCTGTGTGCAGTACTTTGAGTTCATATCAGCAATTGCACTGCGCATTCACTGATATGAACTTTCGAACTTGGAGATGCTCAGCTACACAGAAAATTGAACATCCACCTTTCAATTTTCCATCTGCAGAGCATCTCCAGCCATCATTTGGATAGTAAACCAGTAATGTTATTTATGTTACTTATATTTATTCAGTGTTTGGCAGTGTAGATTCATCACAATATTGCTGGATTTGAATTACGTTCATGTACTTCAGTGAAAGTCTTTGTTTAATCCTGTTAATGTAATGCAGTTGTTATCCTATGTGACTTTTATTCGTTGTATTAATGTATGACACTGTATAATTTTTGTGTGTAGCTTTTCTCCACGGGCTTCTACTGACAAGGGTTTATTTTCCCAGTCAGAATTAATGATCAACGAATGGAAATAAGTCAACAAACCTCAAATAGACAGAGACTTTAATTCTTACTCTAGAAAAGGTCCTTGAAAATTTGATTGTTTTTCTTCAAGTCATTGAATACATCAGGAAACAAAATTTGCTTTTTAGTCACCGATATGGATTCTGATCTAGCAGAAGTCCTATTGACCACTTTATACTCTGTCAGCAATGACATACTTCAAAACATGCATAAAAACCTCCTGACTAGAGCACTTTCCACATACTTGACCAAAGCATTTGACCTAGCTGATCACTTCCTTCAGTTAAACTCCCTTACTAATGCAGGATTTCATAACTATAACCTTAATTAAAGACTTTCTCTCCTACAGACACTTCAAATTAAAACTGGATCCTCCACTTCATCTACTGTCACCCCAATAAAAGGTATACCCCAAAGATTAGTACTCTCCCCTAAACTATTCTCACGGTTCATCAGTAAACCTGCCTTCTCAGTTTCCCATTATCTGATACCAGATGACTTGATGATATACAGATTACACTAGTCTCACTCAAACATGAAAAAAGAGTTAGAAAAGATGGGGCTGGGTGAGTCACTGACATAGTTTGCTGATGCGGAAAAACATCATTCACACTATAGTTGTTCATGGCTGCATGTAAAACATGTTCCATTTTCTTGAAGGATGCATGAAAACACCTAGCACACCAGTGCGTACTAGGCACTGCTGCACTCTGGATAGAAGGAAGCACTATGTAACATGCCAGCACTATACAGCACAGGAGTGGAAGGCAGCTTAGTAAGGTCTAGTATAGGTGTAGCTACTTAGTAAGGTTTAGTATAGGTGTAGCTATTTAGTAAAGTGTAATATAGGCATAGCTACTTAGTAAGGTCTAGTATATGTGTAACTACTTAGTAAGGTGTAGTATAGGCATAGCTATTTAGTGAGGTTTAGTATATCCGTAACTATCCAAATGAACGGCGATATTTTTGTTCATCTGGTTACTGAACGGCGATATTTTTGTTCATCTGGTTACTGAACGGCGATATTTTTGTTCATCTGGTATATCCGTAACTACTTAGTAAGGTTTAGTATAGGTGTAGCTATTTAGTAAGGGTTAATATAGGTGTAGCTATTTAACAAGGTCTAATTTAGGCATAGGTACTTAGGTCTAGTATAAGCATAGCTACTAGTAAGGTTTAATACATGTGTAACTACTTAGTAAGGCTTAATATAGTTGTAGCTATTTAGTAAGGCTTAGTATATGTGTGGCTACTTAGTAATGACTAGTACAGGTGTAACTATTTAGTAAAGTTGAGCATATGCATAACTACCTACTAAGGTCTAGTATAAGTGTAGGTATTTAGTAAGGTTTAGTATATGTGTAACTACTTAATAAGGTCTAGTATAGGCATAGTTAGGTTTAATATGTGTGGCTATTTAGTAATGTACAGTATACATGTAACAACTTTGCAAGGTTTAGTTGCCTGTCATTACTGAACTAGTTCCGTTGTCAAGTGTAAGACTGACTCATAAAAATGTTTCACTCTGTAGGCATTACAGTAGACTGAGAGCCATTTCCACAACATCTTAATGAGGGGACTCAATGCTGAGTGAGCTCCTGTCAGGGAGCTCACCAACATTATAGTGTGTGTGTGTGTGTGTGTGTGTGTGTGTGTGTGTGTGTGTGTGTGTTGGGGGAGAGGCTAGATAAGGTTGTGTTTGGTGGCAGGTGTGAAAAACTGTGATGCTGTGTTGGGGGAGAGGCTGGATAAGGTCGTGTTTGGTGGCAAGGTGTGAAAAACTGAGGGGATGCCAGCCCAGTAAGAATTTTGTAGATAATTCTACGTCATTGAAAATATTAATATAATTCACAGGCTTGTTTTTACAAATGTAAGAAAATTGTGTTATATGCTGAACTTCAAAAATGTAACCACAGTGCACCCTGCTGGAAGAAAGCTGTTAAGTAAAGAATGACAACTGTGTTTGATCTCAAGCTTGGAGATAGAATGTCTGGGCTAGCAAGTTCTTTCTATTGTTGAAGACAGGGATATTTACTAGATTTTACATGTTAAAGTGTATTTTATTGCTGTGGCTTCCTGGCCATGTGCAGCTTACAAAATGCAAATTTTGAGTTTTTGTTAGCCTGGGAATTAAAGGAGAAGTGATAAAAATGTAATGTGAAATGACTCAGCAGTACTGTGTATTATCAATTTAAGATTTTCTCAGAGAGAAAGATTGAGGATTTTAAATCTTGTCTGGGATCTAGTAAGAACATCCACTCACCAGTACTTGCTTGTTCTGTATGTAAGTAGTATTTAGAACAGTGATTTCTCTTAGAGTTAGATAACAATATAGCCAGATTAGCCTAGCTGTTTTCTATATTTATGTCAGACTATCCTACAATATTTTTTAAAGTTTCCTGTGATCTCTGAACTCTTGATTAGCACTGTGCTGAATTTATGAGATTTGTCTCATGCTTTTATTTATTATTAAATATTTTAAACCTTTCAACTCTGGCTATTTTGTGTAGAGATAATTTAAGCTCTAGAGTACTTGCCTGTATTTGGTGATACTGTCCAAGCCACTCCAATAGTCTTGCTGTTCATCACATTTACTATTTGGTTAACTGTAATATTACACAGTGAAATTGTTCACCCTTTGGGAAGGGCCTTATATTAGCTGATAGTGCGTGGTGGCAGTGATTTCTACCTTATAGTCTGGAGAGAAGAGGGATATCTGGAGCACCTGTGCGAGCCTTCCCCAGGAGTGTCTGTGTGTTTGTATATAACTCATATCTCAAAGTGTGTGTGTGTGTGTCAGCTACTAGGGCAGGGACACAAAGCACTGGTTGGACAGAGAGGGTACTGGAGGTTTTAGCTTGACCACTAGGCTCAGATCTGGACTCTATAGCTATGCCAGTGGGGAGTCTTATTGGGAGTTTGGAGAGAAAGGGAGAAACTGGCTCCAGACTGACTGTGATCTCTGTGAGCTCTTAAGGGAAATTGTACTTTACCGTGTGTACTTGCTATCCCCCCAATGTGCATGCCCCTCATTGTTGCTAGTGTTGAGGATTGAGGCTCCTTGATTACTGAGCCAGTGCATGGGTGTCACATATTAATTGTTTGGCAGTGGTGGGTTATCCACATCAAACATTAATTGATTGATAGAAGTGAGTTAGCCACATCACATACTAATTGGCTTGCAGTGGTGTGGACAGGGAATTCCTGTAGCTTGTGTACAGTGATCACTGAAGGTGTTTTTGTACTGTAAATCAGCCATGCAGTGAACATTTAGAGTTGAGATCATAACTGTTTTATTTCTTTTGTTAGCTTAGTTAGTCAGGGAGAACAGGCAAGCATGTCAGCAGAGGAGTATGGCAAACTGACAAGGAGCTAGTTGGCTGAGATGTGCCAGGCTAAAGGACTGGTGCATGGAAACATAACTAAAGCAGACATGATTGCACCTTTGTTCACAGCTGCATCAGAGAACAGCAACCAGAAGGACTATCAGACTGGTCATGGAGATTTACAATACTCAGAGAATGGACTGCTCAACCATTCTGCAGAGGACTTAAAAATTCATTTGGAGCTAGAGAGACTTGAGTTGGAGGCCAGGTTTTGGAAACAGAAGCAGCAGAGAGACTGAGGAGTCTAGAGAGTGAGAACAATGAGAAACTGCAATGTTTGCAGGCTGAGGAGAATGAGAAACTGCTACGCCTGGAAGCTGAGGAAAAGGAAAGGCAGAGGCAGCATGAACGGGAGATGCTGACTCTTCACTAGAGTCATGGAGGTAATGGGGAAGGGGCTCTGGGTATGATTCCTGACCCCCTTACTCCATGGTAAAGCTGTAACTGTGCTATCTAAACTATCTGATTGTGAATTCTTTGATTATACTGCTGTTAAGAAATGTTTGTTAGAATTCTTTTAGCTAACACCTGAAACCTATAGAAAAAAGATTTGTAAGCATAGACACAAGACAGATGAAAGCGTATGTGAATATGTTGCTGAACTAAGCACTTATTTTCAAAGGTGGGTGAGTGGATGTCAGGTCACCAATTTTGAAGGGCTGGCAGACCTTTTGTTTACCGAACATGCCCTAAGCACTTTGCCTGAGGACATGAGGATCTGGTTAGTTGATAGACAATGTGCTACTTCAGATGAGTTGGGGAAGAAGGGAGACCTATACCTAGCAAGCAGGGGATCACTGCACAGGAAACAGACACCAAGTGCTGCTCATGGGTCTAAAGGAATCCATGGCAGGCAGCCTAGACTGCCCTAACAGAATCTGACAGTAGCAGGGGATGCCACTAGTCCAGGTACACATCCAAGAACTAGGGTTAAATGTTTTGAATGCAACCAGTGGGGCCATGTGACATACAGTCCATGGAGGCAAGGTGGGGAAAAAAAGGTGAGGGAGCCAGTAAGTGAGAAGGACAAAATGCCAATAGTAGGTTGTCTTGAGACAACAAGGGTACCAAATTACAACCAGAGGTTATATCCTATCGCAGTGAAAGGCAAAGAGGCCATTGCTAAGAAAGACACAGCCTCTGACATAACCATTGTGAAGCCTGCAATGGTTACAGAGGAACATTACTTACCTGGGCAGTCTACTCTAGTCAGAGCTTTAGAAGAGACCCCATTCCAAATACCTTTGACTAGGGTTCACATTGACTGGGAGGGTGGAAAAGGAAGGTGTGTTTGAGGATAACCCTGCAGATGTCCTGATAGGGAATGATTTTGATAATGCAGTACCATGTGCTCATGCAGTTACATGCAGTCAGGCTTAGAGACAAGCATGTGGGTCTGGTAGCTTGGGGGAGTCCCAGTCAGACCTCATACTTGCAGTCAGGACTGGTGAGGTGATTACTTCAGGAAGGGAGCTACTCTGTAGCAGTGAGACTGGAGGTGAGCCACAGCTGCTTGTGGGTACTCATGGTCCCTTGAACAGAGTGACTGCAAGAGCAGAGGTGAGGCACCACTGTCAGATGATGCCAGACTTCCTGTAGAAGGGGAGCTGTGAAGGGTTACAAAGAGAGAGTTGAGATAGGCTCAGCTCTCAAATCCAACATTACAAGGCCTGAGAGAGGTAGCTAGTGAGGCGAATGATTCTCAAGGGAAGGGGGATGCTGTATACTGGGACAATGGGTTACTGTATAGAGAGTGGTCCCCTGAGAGAGGGCTAGAAGGTGAAAGAATGCAGCAGTTGGTAGTGCCTAGAGCCTGCTGTCTGGCGCTTCTAGCCATAGCCCATGATATTCCTTTTGCAGGTCATATGGGCATAAAACGTACAAAGAGACGTATTATGCAGAACTTCTATTGGCCTGGAATTTCCAGAGATGAAACAGGGTACTGCAGCACCTGTGAGCAGTGACAAAATGTAGGCAATGCAGGTGACAAGGTGAGATCTCCTTTGATGCCTTTGCCTGTGATCGAGCAGCCATTTCAGATGGTAACTATGGATACTGTGGGGCCTCTGAGTACCCCAAGTTTCACGGGGAAAAGGTATATCCTAGTGGTAGTAGATTATGCTACAAGATACCCTGAGGCAGTGGCTTTGCCCTCCATTGAGGCAGAAAAGGTGGCAAATGCTTTGTTCGAGGTTTTCAGCAGGGTAGGTTTCCTGAAAGAAATACTGACTGACAGTGGTGCCAATTTCATGTCAGACCTGCTGGCTTGTCTGTGGAAGTACTGTGGGGTGAAGCACCTGAAGACCACCCCCTACCATCCCCAGACTAATGGTCTTGTCGAGAGGATAAACTCTACAATCAAGTCCATGCTATGGGCATTTGAAGTCCAGTTTTAGAACGAGTGGGACAAATATTTGCCCCATATGTAGTTTGCTTACAGAGAGGTTCCCCAGGAATCCACAGATTTTTCACCCTTGGAGTTGTTGTATAAGCATAAGGTGAGGGGGTCTCTAGATTTAATTTCTGATGAGTGGGAAGGTGAGTGTGAATCTCTCAAGAAGTCTGTTGTGGCATATGTCCTAAACCTCAGGACAAGGCTCAGGGAACACATGGGCTTGGCCCAAGAGAACCTGGCAGAAGCCCAACAACAGAAAAAGTCCTGGTATGACAGGAATGCTCGAGCTAGAGAGTATGCTGAAGGGCAGCAGGTAATGGCTCTCATTCCTGTCAGACACAACAAACTGCAAACAGCTTGGGAGGGACCCTATAAGGTGGTAAGGAAGATCAGTGATGTTGACTACATGGTAGAACTGCTAGGCAGGAGCCCAAATTGTAGCATGTTAACATGATGAAACCTTACCTTGATAGGTAGGGCCGTGTGCTGAGTATTGGCACTGGATTGCAGGAGGAGTCTGAGGGAGACTTGGTGACTGATCTCCTCAGTGAGCTGGGACTAACACCTTAGTGGAATGGGTAGCAATGTCCCAGCAGCTATCTCCTACCCAGGTTCGAGAAATCCGAGCAGTGTTACAGGAGTTTGGGAACATGTTCTCTGGGAAACCGGGGTGCACCTACCTAGTTCAGCAACAGGTGGACACAGGTTCCCAAAGGCCTATTAGGCAGGCCCCTTATAGGGTGCCTGAGGGGGTCAAACAGACTCTGAGGGAGGAGATACAGGAAATGTTGGAACTAGGGGTAATTCAAGAGTCCAACAGTCCCTGGTCCTCCCCAGTGATGCTGGTGCCAAAGAAGGATGGCAGCACCAGGATCTGTTTGGACTACTGGAAATTAAAGAGTCACACAGAGTTTGATTCTTACCCCATGCCTAGGACAGATAAAGCCCTAGTGCAGCTGGGTGGGGCTAAGTATCTTACCACCATTTATCTTACCAGGGGTTACTGGCAGGTGCCCTTTACTCCCAGTGCTAGAGAGAGGTAAGCCTTTGTGACTCCATTTGGGTAGTTTGAGTTCAGAAAGATGCCCTTTGGGATGCAAAATGCCCCAGCAACTTTCCAGAGGTTGGTTATCATATCCTAGCAGGAGCAGGAGATTTTGCCCTTGCTTACCTAGATGATATTGCTGCCTACAGCCATTCCTGGCAAGAGCACCTTCAGCATGTCAGGGAGGTGTGGGCAGACTAAAGAGGGCAGGGTTGACCATTAAGCCCAGCAAATATCAGGTGGGTATGGCAGACGTCTCCTACCTATAGAGTGGGGAGTGGTAAGATCAGGCCAGAACCTGCCGAAGTGAAAGCCATTCAGCCATGGCCTGCACCTGTTACCAAAAAGCAGGTGAGGGCATTTTTAGGGACAGCAGGGTGCTACCGAAATTTTGACCCAGTTATAGTACAATAGCTACTCCCCTCACAGACCTGACAAGGAAAAACAGGCCACATAAGGTAGTGTGGACCACAGCGTGTGAGCAGGCATTCCAGAAGCTTAAAGAATCTTTGGGAGGACCCCCTGTGTTAGCCAGTCCAGATTACAGCAAAGACATTGTTGTGCAGGTGGATGCTTCGAACCATGGGGTGGGGGCTGTACTTAGCCAGATTTCTTCAGAGGGAGAAGAGCACCCAGTGGTTTATCTCAGTTGTAGGCTCCAACCCAGGGAGGAATGCTATGCAGCTGTAGAAAAGGAATGTCTAGTCATAGCGTGGGCACTGTAGAAACTTCAGCCTTATCTG
The DNA here is from genome assembly GCF_019279795.1 of Protopterus annectens. Taxonomy (NCBI): domain Eukaryota; kingdom Metazoa; phylum Chordata; order Ceratodontiformes; family Protopteridae; genus Protopterus; species Protopterus annectens. The sequence continues at coordinate 998,566,251 of NC_056744.1, read as the reverse complement.
TATGGAAGGAAATTCACTGTAGTTACAGATCACAATATCCTAACATGGTTACATCGAGCCAGCCAGCAAAATGTCAACTTGCTAAGATGGAGCCTAGGATTGCAAGCATATGTCAGTGCAGCACCGCAATGGGGTTAGCAATGCCAATGTAGATGGGCTCTCAAGACACGGAATGGGGTAAGGTATACCCAGACAGACCTAACCCTCTCAAGCAATGTTTCTTAAGGGACACTTGAAAAAGTAGCTTGAGTTCTGGGGGGGGGGGTGAAAAACAGAGGGGCTGCCATCCCAGCCAGAGAGAATTTTGTACATAATTTTGTAGATAATTCTAGTAATTGTAAATATTAATATAATCCACAAGCTCGTTTTTACAAATGTAAGAAAACTGTGTTATATGGTGAACTTCAAAAATGTAACCAGATTGCACCCTGCTGGAAGAAAGCTGTTAAGTAAAGAATTACAACTGTGTTTGATCTCAAATTCTTTCTGTTGTTTAAGACAGAGATAATTACTAGATTTTATATGTAAAAGTGTATTTTATTACTGTGGCTTCCTGGCCAGGTGCAGCTTACAAAGAAATGTACATTCTGAGTTTCTGTTAGCCTGGGAACTAAAGGAGAAGTGATAAATAATGTAATGTGAAATTACTCAGTATTGTGCATTATCAATTTAAGACTTTGTCAGAGAGAACGCTTGAGCATTTTGTATCTTGTCTGGGATCTAGTAAGAACATCCACTCACCAGCACTTGCTTGCTCTCTATGTAAGCAGTATTTAGAACAGTGAATTCTCTTAGAGTTAGAAATATAGCCGGATTGGCCTAGATGTTTTCTATATTTATGTCAGACTATCCTACAATATTGTTTTAAAGTTTCCTGTGATCGCTGTACTCTTTATTAGCGCAGTGTTAAATTGATGAGATTTGTCTTATGCTTTTATTATTATTTATTAAATATTTTTAAACCTTTCAACTGTGGCTGTTTTGTGTAGAGATAATTTAAGCTCTAGAGTACTCGCATGTATTTGGTGATACTGTCCAAGCCATTCCAATAGTCTTGCTGTTCATCACACTATTTGGATAACAGTAATATTACACAGTGAAATTGGTCAACCTTTTGGAATGGCCTTATAGTATATGATAATAGTGGTTGGTGGCAGTGATTTCTGCCTTATTGTCTGGAGAGAAGGGGGCATAGCTGGAGAACCTTCCCCAGGAGTGTCTGTGTGTTTGTATATACCTCATATCTCAAGGTGTGTGTGTGTGTGTGTGTGTGTGTGTGTGTGTGTGTGTGTGTGTGTGTGTGTGTGTGTGTGTGTGTGTGTGAGCTACTTGGGCAGGGACACAAAGCACTGATTGGACAGAGCGGGTGCTGGAGGTTTTAGCTTGACCACTAGTCTGAGATCTGAACCCTATAGCTGTGCTAGTGGGGAGTCTTATTACGGGTCTGGAGAAAAAGGGAGAAACCAGCTGCAGACTGTGATCTCTGTGTGCATTTAAGGTAAATTGTACTTTACTGTGTGTGTACTTGTTATCCCCCCAATGTGCATGCCCCTCACTAGTGCTAGTGGTGAGGATTGAGGCTCCTTGATTACTGGGCCAGTGCAGGGGCATCACAGCAGGTTTGCCTGAACCATAGGAAACTTAATTGCCTGGACAAATTTTTTTAATGTGAAACAGAGATATTATTATAAACTTTTTTTTTTAGTTTGATATTATGTTGACAATATGTTGCTTGGCAATGCTCATTTGTACTATGTGGTTACTTTCCTCTGGTTGCTCTCCTGTGGTTACTTTCCTCTGGCTGCTCTCCTGTAGGTTTTCCAATCAGGACCAGCTAATATTCCAATGGTGCTTGCTTCTTGAATCACATATGATGTGGAGGTGGGTGGAGGGGCACAACATGCATATGTACTATGTACATGGAAAACAATGCCTATACAATGGAGCAGGACCATGCATGTGTACTAATCATTATGAATTATTCAGGGCTTTGGTACATACCAATCCTGCTTTACTGAGCACCAATGTTATTTATTTTATTCTACTGCCATTTGATTACTTATGAATCACAGTCATACTTTTTGTCCTATGTTCTGTGAAGTACGGAAGTCCCTTTCATACTGTAAGTAGTTATTCTTAATCTGATCTAGCCATACATGTCTTGATGGATGTGGAGACAGTAAAGTGATTGTTATTTTTAGATAAATTTTCACTTTCCTCAATGCACTCTATAGCCACAAATGATGATATTATCTTGCATTATATTGCAGCTAGTGCATTGCACAGGACAACAGCCTTCATTTCCAGCAGCTATCAACATATCACAAGCATTTTGGTGAGTTACCACTGCTACACCACCCACCCCATAATGAACATTTTTCAGACAAAGGAGATCTGCATACCTAATTACAAATCAAAGTGGCTTCAAGTACAAGAAAAGCCCCAGATTTCCTGACAGCGCTCTGTTGAAAAGGGTAAATTTGTTACTACGTTGCAGGCGACCCAAGTTTCAGTAGTGGCTCAGGCACCTGTAGGAGTTGGGAAGGGGGGATGGAGTGAGTGGCTCTTGGCAGCTCACTTATCCTGGGAGAGAAAGGAGGAGGGCTGGAGGTGGCTTTAGCTTACCACAAGTATAACATCTAGCAGGAGCACTATATTTACCCAGTGGAGTTCAAGACAGCCAAGCTTGAGCTGTCATGATGCTTGGCATCAGTCAAGTTGTGTGGGGAAGCAGACTTCCCTCAAAAGACTGCAAAAGAGAGCACATACAAGCAACTGAGGTGAAGGGGGTGTGTTGCTGCCAGGGAGAGGGAAGGCTGCCTTCCAGGACCAGCAAGCTAGCCCACTTCCTATCATCAGACTCTTATCAAGGATCAGATTAGCTTATTGGGTTTCCAGGTGGGAACAAATAGAAAAGAGGGGTCTCATCAAGCCTGGGAATGTCTGACTTCTGTGCCCCTGGATCAAATGGGTCAAATGAATGTCAGCATTGGAGCCACTTGTCAATGTATTGGAGGGTACAAGAGAGAGAAAAAAAAAGTACTAAACATTACATTATAGCAAGTTACCTCTGCTATATTTCTCTCCCCATTCTGAATGCACTTCAGGTGAAGGTGATTTTCCTACATAATCACAAATTAAAGCAGTCTGAAGAAGAAAAAAGCACCAAATTTTATTTTGCACCTATCCTTCCATTTGGTCTTACTTGCAACAGGCATTGTGATAAGTTTCCACTACTATATTCCCCTCCCCATTCTGAATGTGCTTCATGCAAAAGTGATTTGATTTCCTACTTAAAACTCGAGAAAGTAACTGCAAGAGCAAGAAAAGCATCGGATTTTACAGTGCACCTTTCTTTCTTTCTATTTGGTCTGATTTACAACAACATAGCTCTCCCTTCTATATACACTGGTTTGCTGGGCCTTTTTAATTATATGCCTCCCCAGTAGTATGTTTGCTTTATGTGTATCTCTTACACATTGTGAAAATTTGCAAACTCTACTCCTTGTGGAAGCTGCTGAAAGGAGCCTTTGAAAAGATTAGCCCCGTCCTTAACAGCATTACCTCAGCCTGTTCTATTACACTTGAATCAATTAACTTCACTGCATACCATCAGTACTATAACATTAAAATGGTTTGACTCTCACTTTCATGAGCTGTTATCTCATACTCTGTTAATTGGGGTAGGAATCATAAACAAAAATAAGTTATGTTCTACTACAATAAAAATATGTCATCTAAATTTCCTATACTATGCAAAATAAAATAAGAGATATATAAAGCTGCTTATCTTTGCGTAACTTTGACATAATCATAACAGACACCTAGTTTTAATTACAGAAAAAAGGAAAATACATCCTTTACATGATTATTATCTGTAACAATCAAAGTACTGTAGCCATTACATATTAAAAAGTTTATAAAGTTTCAAAGCACCACACATAATTACCAAGCAACAGTAGTGTTGAAATCCTAATCTTAAAATCAGCTCACAAAACTCTATACATGTTCATAGATACTAGGCCACTGATCCATGGGGATGCTTAGAATCCTAGTTATGCTTTCCCAAGAAGTTTTTCACTCCTGTGTTTTAATTACAAAATAACCAAGGCCCTTGTTTTTTTCAAAAACAAATAGCCCAGAGCCAGGCAGATATTTACATGTTACCACTATCCATAACAAGGTGGAAGCCGCGGTGGTGCAGCGGTAGTGTTGTCGCCTCACAGCAAGGGATTCTCCTGTTCAATTCTCAGCTGGAGCACCTTCTGTGTGGAGTCTGCATGTCCTTACCGCGGTCGAGTGGCTTTCGAAAGACATGCATGAATGGGCGTGCCTTCGTTGAAGGTTGGGCATCAGGCTGGCACCTCAGCACCATAAAAATCGACTGCCAATCATTAGAGGACTGGAGTTCCACTGTGGCGACCCCTAACCGGGAAAAGCCAAAAGAAAAACAACAACAACCACTATCCATAACAAGCAAAGGTATGAAACCAGGGGTGAACTTGCAGTTTCCCATCCATTTGTCTACATTCCACTTGAACAGAGTTGTGACGCCCGTGCACTGGCCCAGCAATCAAGGAGCCTCAATTCTCACCACTAACACCAGTGAGGGGCATCTACATAGGGGAGGATAACAAATACACACAAAGTAAAGTACAATTTCCCTTAAGAGCACACAAAGATCACAGTCAGTCTGGGGCTGGTTTCTCCCTTTTTCTCCAGACCCCCAATAAGACTCCCCACTGGCACAGCTATAGAGTCCAGATCTCAGCCTAGTGGGCAAGCTAAAACCTCCAGCACCTTCTCTGTCCAACCAGTGCATCGTGTCCCTGCACAAGTAGCTCACACACACACACACACACACACACACACACACACACACACACACACACACACACACACACACACACTTTGAGATATGAGTTATACACACACAGACATTCCTAGAGAAGGCTGGCACAGATTCTCCAGTTGTGCCCCCTTTCTGCCCAGTCTAAAAGGTAGTACCAGCAGCCACCATCCACTAATATCAGCTTCCAAAAAGGCCCTTAACAAAGAGTGTCCAATTATTACTGTGCAATATTATTATCCAAATGGTAAGTGTGACTGAACAGCAAAGTTTATTGGAGTGACTTGGACACTATCACTATATACATGCAATGTACTCTAGAGCTTAAATTATCTCTACATAAAACAGCCACAGTTGAAAGGTTTAAAAATATTTAATAATAAATAAAAAAAGACAAGACAATACTTCTTACAACACAGTGTTAGTCAAGAGTTAAGAGATCACAGAGAAATACTTAAAATAATATTGCAGAAAATTTCTGACATCAATACAGAAAAAAACTAATCTAATCTTCCTAGTTCCTAGCTATATCTAACAGAAAACACAATTCTAAAATAAAGTAATATATAGAACACAGGCAGAGTGCTGATGAGTTGGAATTCTCAAGACAAATGTTAAATGCTCCGAGTCTTTCTGTCCTTAAATTTATAACACAATACCACTGATTCATTTCAGATTACATAATTTCTTTCTGGTTTCCAGGCTAAGAGAAGCTCAGAGGTTAGTAGCCCTTTTGATCTTGCAGCTGGCCAGGAAGCCAGAGAAATAAAATAAATTATACATGTAAATTCTAGCCATTAACTCTGGCCTCAAAACAATAGGCAGAGGTGGGGTGGAGCCTAGATGGACAACTGAGAGCAGTGAATTTTGAGAACTCCATAAACTACTATAATAATATAACAATATTTTATTGTTTTCAAGTTTAAAAATGTCAGAAATCTATAAATAAACAACTAACCTACATAAATATAAAGTTTGGTGGAGATATACCAACATTTTCCTGTCAAGTAACTTGGTGATATATTGAGTCACTGAATATGAACAACTGAAGGAATTCTCACCAAGATGCTGATTTGAAAAAAGAACTGCAACTGATGACATCTACCTTACAGGAACTATCTTTGAAGATGGATGGCTTTAAAAATGACTTAGAAAACCTGAAATTAAATTCTCAAAAACAGACAGATATTCTTAAGGGACTATTACAGCAACACCATACAAAAATAAATATAGAGAGTTCTCTAAATGACATTGAAGGGAGACTCAAAGAGGAAGAATTCCAAAAAGAATTTCTACTTAAACAGAATGCATGCATGGCTACTTAACAAAATAGATGACCTAGAAAACAGGGAAAGGAGAAACAACATAAGGATCTTTGGTCTGCCTGAAAACACTGAAGGTGAAGACATTATTTCATTCTTAACAACCTGGATTCTTGAATTTTTAGACTTGAAAGAGGGACTTTCATTTGGAATTGAAAGGGTGAATAGAGCACTGATGAAACCTGCTTCTAACTCAACAAATACTCCACCTAGATCCATAGTTATAAAATTTCTTTCATTTCTGGACAAGGAACTAATATTAAAATCTGCTTGGAGAAAATCACCCTTAAAATACAACCAAAGCCTGATAAGGTTTGACAATGATTATTTTTCCAGAATACTTAGAACAAAGGAAATAATTCTGGCCAATAATAAAACTGTTGAAACAAAACAACATTAAAGCACAGCTGGCCTTTCCAGCCAAGATAAAATACTTTTTGCCAATGAGATGAGAATGGATGGCCCCTACTCTTAAAACAATAAAAGAAAGAAATCCTTGGACTGATGCTAGAAAGAAGAAACAAAAAAAAATTATTCCAAGATAGCTGTCCCAAAAAATAACTCTTACAACTACATCTCTCAAAGTATCAACTGATATGGTATATCACTTGTCATCTGTTTTTCTTTAAAAAAAGGAGGGATTCTTAAACAACTGAGAAACAGTAATGATTTATTCAGAATGTTCAAAGAGTTCAATAATTCTTCACAAACAAAGGTAGGTCAAGATGGGTTACTATTTACATTATATATAAGCTAAACAAAGCAACATATAATACAAACATTGAAGTTTCTATTCCCCTACTTGAACTCAATGAATACTTATCTTGTTCATTTTTCATTGATTTTAATTATAATAATTTAAGTAATTCATTAACTAATTCAACAAGGTATCATTCATCAGAGTTCAGACTCAATGTAACAAATTAACATCATATATAATAGTAACAGCAAAGTGTTTTGGAAAACAAAATGTTGTCTTGAAGACTAATGCCTTCTTCGGTTAAAGTATGATTTGGAAATGTCATGTATATCTTGGTTAAATAATAGTAGCAAGCTCTTAGTGCAAATGTCATTATTATTCTGTCTAAATATAGTTAATATCAGTTATGGCAGGTATCACAGCTATGAGTGCTGTTTGATGAATCCTGATATGGTGTGCATGGATGCAGCTGTGTTTGACATCTAGTACAAATGTCATTATTATTCTATCTAAATATAGCTAATATTAATTATGGCAGATGTCATAGCTTTGAGTGCTGTTTGACCAAGCCTGATATGGTGTGTGTGGATGCAGCCATGTCTGGCAGCTAGTACAAATGTCATTATTATTCTGCCTAAACATAATTAATATAAATTATGGCAGGTATCATAGCTTTGAGTGCTGTCTGATTAAGCCTAACATGGTGTATGTGGATGCAGCTGTGTCTGGTAGCTGTTGTACATTGCCCTTTTCATCTCCAGGAAGCTGTGGGTTGTGGCTTGTGATTGAGGTTTACTGATGCTTGTGAATTGGGAAGAGACGTTTGGTGTTTTGGCCTGGATCCAGGGGAGGGGGGTGGTTGGAACTGTGATTTGGAATGTTTTGGCAGAGAATGATTTGTTTGTACGTCTGCTGAGTGGGAGGTCGGAGGGCTGGAGGAGTATGTTGTCCCTTGTTGTGGTGATTTGTTGGGAGGTTTTTTTTTTTTTTTTGATCTGTTTGCTCTCGGTTCTTTTCCTGGCGGCTGCCTCGCTGAAAGGGAGGGAATTTAGGCTTGAAGTTGCAGTGAAGTGAAGCCTTGCTTCAGGTGCATCGTGAGCCTCTGGTATGCAGTAGTCAGACACACTAACACAAACAGATGCTCCCGGGTTGCTATTGTAACAGAGACAAAGTGACAATAATGCTTATTGACTAAGGAGCCCCCGAGATGATTATCGGCAATGACGTTTTTGGTTTATTTATATATATATATATATATATATATATATATATATATATATATATATAAATAATAAAAGGACTGTTTTAAAACACATGTACACACACTGATGGCCTCCTTTGTTTAGCTCATTAAGTTGATTCTTGATAAAAAAAAACACATGCACAATAGTTATGTAATGCATGATTTTAGTAAATCTAGACATAAAATATAATAATCATCATATAAGATGAAGCAGCCTGCTGAATTTAGATATTAAAGTTAAGATTTAATAACATGGGTTTGTGTATAATAACACTACTGTCTTAACTTGTCATAAATGACATACACTGCATTGAACATCAAGGGGAAGGATGATGATTTTCTTATATAAGTAAATATGCATAACAAGTCATGTAATTGCTTTAACTTGAATTGCAGTTTTTGTAACCCATCTTGACCAAATGTAATACTTAAGCGGTTACCAAAGTAACTAATGTTTTATACATGACAAGCTGGCAAAGTTCTTCAAGAGAAACAATGGAAGCCTGAACTTGAAATGTCACAGAATGTAACAATCATATTCTGAACAAATAGTATTAAATTTACAACAGGCACTCAGTTTAATAACATGGGTGTGTGTATAACAACACTACTGTTTTAACTTGTCATAAATGTTTGTCTTTTCAGCTTTTCCCAGTTAGGGGTTGCCACAGCGGAACTCCGGTCCACTAATGATTGGCAGTAGATTTTTATGGTGCTGAGTTGCCAGCCCGATGCCCAACCTTCAGAGAAGGCATGCCTATTCACGCATGTCTTTCGGAGACCACTCGACTGCGGGGTGGACATGCAGACTCCACACAGAAGGCACCTTCGCCGAGAATCGAACAGGAGAACCTCTTGCTGTGAGGCAACAACTCTACCGCTGTACCACCGAGGCTTTTAACTTGTCATAAATGACATACATTATATAGAACATCAAGGGGAAGCATGATGATTTTCTCTTATAAGTAAATGTGCATAACAAGTCATATAATTTCTTTAACTTGAATTGTGGTTTACTAACCCATCTTAAACATACATAATACTTAAGCTGTTACCATGGTAACTAATGTTTTATATATGACATCAAACTGAAAAAGTTGTTCAAGGGAAACAATAGAAGCCTGAATTAGGAATGCCACAGAATGCAACAATCACATTCTGAACAAATAGTATTAAATTGACAATAATTACTCAGTTTAACCTTTGCTGATTATGCAAAATAGAATGTCGCCATTTAAATCTAAAAACTTTCAGTATATGCCATAAAATGGCAATTTATGAATATGGAAAGGGAACTTGTAATCATTAATCACAATACGTGAATTTGTTGTTTTTAATCTATAATTTCACTAATTTTATAATAAGAAATGACAGATATGAAAATCCTTATGTGTAAGAAATGGGGGGAAGAGGGATGCACTGATAATTAAAATGCACTAACTTTCATCAATGTTCACATAAAATAAACTTGATGCTTTAAATAAGTTAGCTACAAAGTGATTACTTAAATTCTGGCAAACAATGAAATATAACTTCTGATATATCCAGTAAAATACATCATATTATAAACATTAGATATAAATATTATTACCATCTATTTATATTAAGTAATACGTTTTGAAAGACTTCATCAGTAAGGGTGAATATTTTAAATAACTGTGTGCTATAATCTTTTACTGAGGTTTTATATATGATACATCCTACTTTACTATGATTAAATTGAATGTCATCTATCTTTCATGTAAATATTAACTGCTTATACAATAAGTAAACATTTATATTGTATTAGAATTCTATCTAATCTACAGTAGTACTACATCTGCTCAAAATAATATAAATATTGCTTATTTCTATTACAAATATTCTCCATATGATAATTCAATTCATGGAGCTCAGATGTTCTGGATTGTCAAGGTATGCGTGATAATTTGATGGACTTAGGTTTATCCATCAGCTTAGGAATGATTTTCATTCCATGGCTAGTGCGGATGGAAAATAATTTTCTTGGGTGGCAAACGCCAGGGTACCATTTGGTTAGGCTTATATGGACCCTAGGGCCAATAGCCTAGTACCTACCTATGAACCTATTTATTAATTTAAATTTATTTCACAAAAACATTTTTAATATGCCTAACCAAAACATTACTTTATTGGTAAACACTCAACGTATAAAACTGATAATTTCCTTTAAAAGCTCAAGCATATACTTTTATTAGTTATCAGAGGAAAATGTTTAATAGTCACAATAAAACAAAAATACATAGTCTAAATAACCTAAGATGGATTTAACTTTATTATCTTTAAATACCAATGACTTAAACAATCCTAGCAGGAGATCAAATCTACTGAAATATTTAAAACTGAACAAAGCACAAATTCTCTTCCTTCAAGAAACTCATTTCAAAACAAATGACAATTTCAAATGGAATCCTAAGAAATATATGATATTGGCACAATCCACTTATAAGACAAAGACAAAAGGGATAACAATGTTATGGAAAACAAATGTGATTAACCCAGAAAACATTTATAAGTATGAAGATATAGAAGGCTTATGGCATTAGTAATAGTTAAATATAATAACAGAATATGGATCCTAACCAATCTATACTGGTTCCCAAGCATTGGAACAGGAACTGTTAAAAAACATTTGGATTTCATTTCCAATAATTAGAAAGGCAACTTAATATTAGGAGGAGATTTTAACTGTATATTTGATATTTCTGAAACTACAAATAAAAGACCGCTAAGTACATATGCTGTTTTAAAAGCTTTAAACAAGTGGGTAGAATCATTTCATCTTGTAGATACTTCAAATTTAAAAAAGACAAATCTTTGTTGTTTTCCCTTCAAGATCATAGATTTGGTACCCAAAGTAGAATAGATAAAATATTTGCTGGCCAAGACTTACACTCTAAAATCATTAATTTCCCAATCACTCCCTGCCTCTTTTCAGACCACAATTCATTGATACTAAATCTTCAAAATGGGTTGTTGTTGTTGTTGTTGTGTCTTTCAGCTTATCCCGGTTAGGGGTCACCACAGCGGAACTCCGGTCCGCTAATGTTTGGTAGCGGATTTTTACATGCCAAGTTACCAGCCCTGACGCACAACCTTCAACGAAGGCACGCCCATTCACACATGCCTCCACACGGAAGATGCTATAGCTGAGAATCGAACGCGACAACGTCTTGCTGTGAGGTGACAACGCTACCGCAGCACCACTACCACGGGTGGTATAATCTTTAACTCCAGAATTCCAGCATATATAACTAAAATTAAAGCGTGCAAACCCTGATTATTATCTGAATTACAGTTCTTCTTAGATATTAATTACACCACAGGGATAAACAAAATAGTGATATGGGGCTCATTAACAGCTTACATATATGGTAAAACCCTAACTTCGTATAAAAAATTTCAGAGAATGGGATTCTGAATTATTAGCTCTACAATTCAAACTTTTGTCAGCAAAAGCTGAAAAAAAATCAAAATCATTTGGAGATGAAAAAGAAAGCGGAAGTATTAAACAATAAATACAACAGAATTCTAACACACAAAATTAGTTTAGCTTTACAAAAATTAAACATTAATACCTTGTCCACTTCTTCTAAACATCTACAAAATTTATCCACAAGAATCAAAATACAATCAAAAGCTAATAATATTAAAAGTATCTTCCATGAAAAGAAAGGGGAAAATATCTCAGATATGGGTGACATTCTTGGTGCCTATAGAAATCACTATATGGAACATTTCCAAAATGAAAATATACATATTGATCAATTAAATATAGATGAAAAATGTTCTAATATAAAAAAAACAGAAAAATTAAAACTAGATCTGCAAGCACCCATATCCTACAAAGAAATTACAGATATAATAAAAGAGGGTAAAAATAATAAAGCTCCAGGTATAGATGGAATAATTATGGAAATATATAAAGTTTTTCCTTCAAAGATACTATCCCTCTTTCATAAAACTCTACTAGAAATTCAGTCACAAACTTTAATACCACCCTCTTGGAGATATTCCTTAATCATACCAATCTTAAAGGAAAACAAATCCCCAAAAATCTGTTCCTCATATAGACCTATATTATCATTAAATAACACCTATAAGATATTTATGATAATATTAACTAACAGAATGAAAATACCACTATCTAAAACAATAAATAATGATCATACTGGATTTATATATCATAGAAACACACGTGACAATATTAAAAGCATAATTTCTCTTATAGATTATGTTAATAAAGAAACACTCATAATTGTCTTAAATATAGAGAAAGCCTCTGAGTCCCTAAATTGGGATTATTTATTCAAAATTCTGGTGTCATTTGAATTTCCTCCTTTGTTCATCTACTAAAGAATATATATGCAAATAATTTAGCATATGTTAAGCTAGGTCCTTTCACCTCTGAATCTATACATATAACAAAGGGTACTAAACAAGGATGTCCCATGTCACCAACTCTGTTTGCTTTGGCTATTGAAATATTGGCAGATTCAATACGTAACAATACAAAAATCAAAGGAGTAGATGTTTACGAACAATACAATTCTAAAGTAATGTTCTTTGCTGATGACATATTATTAACATTATCCAATACAAAAGAGATATTAGAAGAATTTGACATTTTAATTGACACATTTTACAGGACTTCAGGACTCCATTTCAATAAATCAAAATCAAAATTTTTATTTTTAAATAAAACAAAAGAATTGCAGATGAAGAGGAATCACATTAAAGGGAAACAAGAATCTACCTTAAAATATCTAGGAATTGAGTTATGGAAGGATAATAATGAATTAGTCTCAAAAACTACAATGATATCATCAATACAATTAAAATCTCTGTGGAAAAGTGGAACAAAATAATATTAACATTTGAAGATAGACTAATAAAAATGGTTTTACTACCCAAGATTCTATATATAGCTTTGGCAATATAACTGTTACCAGAAAGTTATATACTCAAAGAAATAAATTCATGCCTAATAAAATGTTTATGTTTTTCCAAAAGAAACAGAATAGCTTTACTACATCATATCAGACCATTAAAAAAGGGAGAATTAAACTTTCCTGATACAGAAACATATATAAACGCATCAATATCCAAAACAATATCAGATTGGATGTCCAAATTATTCTGCAAATTGGAAAGAATTACTAACTGTAATATCAATAAATGAATTTGATTTACAAAAAAAAATTTTCAAACACCAGAGAAAAACAATTTGCCATGGCACATATGTATTAGTATGCAACATAACACAACTAAGGCCACTAAAGCTCGTATGATTAATTATTACATTGACTCATTTAGGAAAATTATTAATGCAAATATAGATTTAATAATCTGGTTTGATCTTTTAACAACATTCATAGTTACAAAGAGCTATCCAAATAAAATATACAGAGAAATAATTAATTCCTGGGAACATAAAGGATTTGTTTGTTGGTTGCAATGTATCAAAGATGTAAAATGTTCTGGATATGCAGACAATAGAAACAACATACACAATTCCACAACAAGATTGGCTAACTATGCAAAGCATTCTGATGTATTTGCAAGATTTATGTAGAATAATTAGTAATTCTTCATTTAAAGAAATACCTAAACTTATGAAATACCTATATGAAATCATATATAATGATTATGACATGGGAAATAGTATTTCAAAATTTTACAAGATATTGGTAAATTATAAAACAACACCCAAACCCTCATATTGGAATTATACAACAAAAGGGCGCTCATTACATCTAACTGAATAAATTAAATCAAATATTTTATTATCAATAAAACATACATCCTTTAAACAATACTGGAAAGTTTTTAATTAGAAATGCTTGCACAGAACATTCTTAACTCCAGATGGAATTACTAAAATTAATTCTTCCACAAAGGGAATATGTTGGAGGTGTGAGCAAATACATAATGCAGATTGGAATCACATTTTTTTCAACTGTGTTAAAATTAAGCCATTTTGGAATGGTATTAAAAACTTTTTACAAGCTTTATTTAATGAATTGTTTAACTTATCTAAAGTTCTAGTATTATTAAATGTGTATGAAGGTCCTCATTTGAATGAGTCAAATATGTATCTAGTATGGACAATACTTGCAATCTCAAGGAAGTGTATAACAAGAAGATGGAATACAAATACAATACCAACTTTGGAAGACTTCTACAGCCTACTGAAGACAACATCATTGTTGGAAATTAAGATTAAAGAATTAAGGATTCATCATCAGCCATTTATTAACAATCCATGGAAAAAAGTCTTATCATTGATTGACACTTTACAATAACTGAACAGATACACTCTGACAACAGGATTTATACTTATAAAGTAATTGTATATATTGAGTGCTGTTATAGTGTCAGGCTGATGTAAATAATGTACATAGTTATTTAAGATGTTGTATACAAATACTATTGAATTTATTTTTTGAGAAAAAAAAACAATAGGCAGAATGCCTCCCTCTAGACATCTTGGCTCTGAGCTTTAAATCAAAGAATTTCACAAAGCTTAACTTATCAGCTTTCTTATAGCAGAGTGCACTGTTGTTACATTTTTTTCAGTTCAAAATCCAATACCGTCTTTTCACATTTAAGAAAACAAGCCAGTGGCTTACATTAATATTTACAAATGACAGAATTTTCTACAAAATTCTATCTACCTAGCCTGGCAGCCTTCACCTATCTTCACAAGAGTAAAAGACATATTTTGATTTATGTGGAGAGGAAGGTGATTCAAAAGAAGTGGAATTCTCTGTGATAAATATTTATCCCTTCAATATGTTCTACTTATGTTGCAGAAGAGATTAAGAGCTGTTGAAGAGGTGTTTATTCTACCACTAGATTTGTGGATGTCTGGTAGGACCAAAAGGATCGGGTCGGTTGAGGGTCTGTAACTGAGATAGAGATCACCCATCAGCAGCCTATAAAATATTGAGAAGAGGGACAGGGCTTTGAGATATTCATTGTATCTTTTTTGATTTAAGCCATAGATTTTCTTGGTGAAAAGCACTGTGGTTTTTCAAGCTTTATCGAGTGTCTGAACACATACATACTGGGGGGGGGGGGGCACTGTACTCAATGATCAACTTAATAATTGCAAAATACAGTGGAATGATCATAGGATGCTACTAGGCTATTGGCCCTGAAGCCCTTATAAGCCTAGCCAAGAGTTTAGCTCATGTTTAGACAAGTCAGCACCCAAAGCCCTGGGTGTATTTTTTGTTTCCCATCCAGTTATCCAGGTTGTGCTTAAAAAGGGATATGAGGTACTCTGCTTGACGTGAAGAGGGAGTTTATTCCACAAATGGGGGGGGGGGTCTCTAGGTCACAAATCTGTCCCACCAACAAGTCCTATTGATATCACAGACCAGATTGAGGTCATGAGTATAGGTTACTCAAGTGGATCTTGACTTGCGGATATGCAGCAGTCCCATCAAGGCGGGGTCTAAGACTGCTTTGTATACCAGACAGAGGTCAACTCTGAGGAGTCTGTATGAAACTGTGTAGAGGAACAGAGCTTTTAACCTTTCTGTGTAGGGTAGATGTTTGAGGCCCTTGATTCTCCTGGTGCGGAACCTCTGTGATCTCTGTGGCTACTACATGTGCTTTGCGAGGTACATGCCGAAGGGGGTGTTGTACTCAATAATTGGCCTTATAAGGGAAGAATACAGGGATGTTATGACCTCTTTTTCTCTGGATGAGGTACCCTTACTTATAAGGTGGGCCATGTAGAAAGCTTTCTGTACAACAGAAGCAACAGGGTGATCAAAAGTCAGGTTGCTATCAACCTGGGTGTCTAAATTCCTCAGTGCTGATTGTGTACTTAGGATGTTGTTATTAATGCTAATATGTGGGGACATCACAGTCCCCAAAGGGCATGATGATGCATTTTTTGGCATCCAGCTTGAGGCCATGTTTCTGTCACCAGTCATTTGTTTGGATGAGACCCTCTTGGTGGACATCCACATCACTTGGGGAACTGAAGACCTCGCCCTGTTTGCAGTCATCTGCAAACTTGGTCAGCCACAGCCTACTGGTTTTGGCCTGCACCTCAGAGAAGTATATCCCGAATAACAGAGGGCCCAAGACCGATCCCTGAGGTACGCCACTTGTTATAGGTCTAGTGCTTGAGGTGGCTTCTCCTATTTTGAATAGGTGGTTTCTATCAGTGAGCCAGTTTGCTCCCCATCTGGTAATATATGGATTGATGCCTAGTTGAGAACACATCCTTTGACCTGCACACTATGCCTCTACTAATAAGGTGCACAAAGAAAAAGGACTTTCTTACAGTAATGGATGCATGGTGCTCAAAGAACAACTCATTGTCTACATAGGGTCCTAGATCCCTAACTACTGGATCAATTTTCAGGGGTATGTTGTTGATGTCATTGTTACAGGGCACATCATGCTTGCCAAAGGATACTATTATACATTTTTTTGAATTTAGTTTTAGTCCATGGTATTTCCAGCAGATATTTTTTTTTTGGGGGGGGGCACTCTTGGAGGATCTTGGCATGTTCTGGAGAGTTTATTACAGTAACCTGCATACTTGATAAGTCATAGGTTCGTAGGCTCATAAGTGGTTGCTGGGCTAATAACCTGAATGTCTTTATAAGGCTAGCCATGTGTACCCAATATAAAGGATCTTGTCTAAACTCGAGATCTTAGTTAGCAATGACTGCATATATTTTGGAGGGTCACAGGTGAAATCCCAGGCAGGAACTTTCAGCTGCCCATCCAGTTATCTAGGCTATGCTTAAATAGTATCATAGAGGGGCTTTGTTTGATGTGAATTGGTAGCCTATTCCAGAGGAGTGGCAACCTCTGACAGACACATCTCTCTCTCCAGCAGGTCCTATTTTTGTCGCAGGACAGGTTAAGGTCCCTGGAGTAGGTGACCCTTGTGCCATTTGAAATGCAGATGTGCACCATTTCCATTAGGTTTGAATATGAGATTGTTCTGTATGCCAGGCACAAGTCTCCTCTAATTAGTCTGTACTCTACTGAGTACAGTGACATTGACTTCAGTCTGTCGGTGTATGACATGTGCTGAAGACCCTGAATTTTATTAGTTAGAAATCTCTGATGTCTCTCAAGTTGCTGCAGGTGCCTGGTAAGGTACAAACCAAAGGGAGCACTGTACTCAATTATTGGCTTGATGAGGGTCAAGTACAGGGGTGTTAAGACCTCTTTCACTCTTAAAGCAATGCCTTTGCTGATGAGGTGTGCGACACAGAATGCCTTCTTTACCACAGTAGATATGTGGTGGTCAAAGTTTAGGCTACAGTCAACTTGTGTTCCCAAGTCTCTCAATACTAAGTTGTTACTAAGGGTATTATTATTTATATGATAATTTTCAAGGATATCGTTTTACCAAGGGGATGATAATGAATTTTTTGGGACTGAGTTTGAGTCCATTGCTTTGGCACCAATCAGTAGTTTGTGTAAGTCCCTCGAAGTATATTGCCATTGTTTGGGGATTCAATTATTACACCTAGCTTGCAATCATTAGCAAACGTAGTCAGCCACAGCCCCTCTGTTGGCACCAATCATTGGTTAGTGTAAATCCCTCCTGATGTATATTGACATCATTTAGGGATTCAGTTATTGCACCTAGCTTGCAGTCATTAGCAAACTTAGTCAGCCACAGCCCCTCTGTTTTGGCCTGAACTTCTGGGAAGCATATTCCAAATAATAGGTGACCCAGCACTGACCCCTGTGGAACCCCCTGGTGACAGGTCTGCTGGTTGAGGTAAAGCCCCCAACTTTGACTGAGTGTGATCTGTCAGTCAACCAGTTAGCAACTCACCTGATGACATATGGGTTGATACTCAATTGGGAAAGTTTATCAATGATGCCCAAATGTGGGATTGTGTTGAATGCCCTGGCTAAGTCAATGTAGGCTGTATGCACAAATCTGCCTTCATCTATGGCTCTGGTACTGTTTTTGAAGATGTCCCCCCAGGTTTAACAGGCATGACTTACCTTTGACAAAACCAAACTGTGTTGGAACAAGGATTTGGAGATCACCTATATCCTTCTTTATAAGGTCCATGATGATTCTTTCCATGGTCATACAGATGAGGCTGGTTAAGTGTATGGGTCTGTAGTTCCCAGGGTCTGTTGCTGTACCCCCCTTTATGAAGGGGGATGACGATTGCTGTTTTCTATTCAGCAGGGACAAAATCAGTACTTTGGCTGTGGTTGAAAAGAGTACCTAATGGAGTTGATAACTCATGTTTTGTACCATTTAAAATGCAACCTGTGATGCCATCCAGTCCCACTGTATTTTTGGCCTTGGAGAGAGCATTAATGACTTGTTCTTTGAAGATGCAAGGTGGAGGAGATGTAAAGGGAATGCTTTTTGGAATGTTTGGAGAGGACGGGGGGGGGGTGAAATTTTCAATAAACCTGTCAGCTAATAGGTTAACTATGTTTTGCAGGAACAGTGTGTGTGTGATACTATCCACAGCTAGTTCAGTACACGTCTGGGGACTAACTTTTAGGTTACGGATACAGTTGAAGAATGTCTTATGGTTATCCTTAGCTATGGTTGCTAAATTGTTTTTGAAGTTGCCCTTAAAAAATTTTTACAAGTTGCCTTATTTGTTTGTTCAAACAGAGGAGGGTGTTTTTACAATGCTGGGACATCTCCTTTTTATTCTTAGACAGCAACGTCTTCCTCTTTTTGTATAACTTATTAATGCTAGATGTCTACCAGGGAGGCTTGTTTTTTTTTCTTGCGGATCTTGTTTTGATTCTATCAGGTACAGCAGTGTCAATACATTTGTGTAAGAGTCTGTACAGGGCATTTGTGTATACCTTAGTATAGCTGTCAATGCCATCTGAGGGAACAGGAGCTTGGAAATTATTTATGCCATCCATTAGGAAGGTATAATTAACTTTGATTAATTTTTTTAGCCTGATTTCATTTAAGCAGGGTTCAGGTGTTCTATCTACTTCAAATGTGACCGATTTGTGATCAGATTTAACCAGTGGGTATCCTATACTTATGGTGGTGCAATGAACCCGTGTTGATGAGAATCAGGTTGAGAATATGACAGCCCACTGTGGGGTTGCATATTATTTGTTCCAGGGCATTAGTGTTTATAAAGTCCAGGAACCTTTGTGTGAGCATGTTGGTACTCATATAAGTTTCCCAGTCAATGGAGGGATAGTTAAAATTGCCCATGACTAGAGTGCTAGGTTATATTGTGATTGACTCAAGTAGGTCCAAATAAGCAGCGTGAGTATCTAGGTACATTGAAGGGGGCCTACAGCTAACGATGACTTGAAGTGGGTCTTACCCACAGTTAGTTGAACTTGTAGTAACTTCATGGAGTTTTCCTATCCAACCAGTCTAAAGGTATATTTATCTTTGATGAAGATAGATACTCCTCCTCCTTTGGCTCTCATACATTCACTTTGTGGTCTGAAAGTGTGGAAGACATTGTAGCCTTGCAAGGCCAAGGTACTCCCTGCAGCACTAAACCAAATTTCTGTGAATGCACACATGACAACATCCTCCAGGGAGAAGAGTGCTTCCAGGGAGTACAGTTTCTGATTTAAACTCCTAGCATTTAGCAGCATAACCTTTAATTTATTTGTGAATGATATTTTCACATCGGAAATTCTGTGAGACCTTGCCTAAAAAAAGGCAATATGGAGGAGGGAAGAGCCTTAGCCAGTAACTGAAAGCCTAGAAGTGACAGGTGCAGACCACCTTTGGCAAAGCAGCGTGGTCCATCAACCATGTCATCCCAGGCTGACAGGAACTGGACCCCCTTAGAATAACACCAGAAACTAAGCCAATTGTTGAAGTCAATCAATTTTTGTTTATAATGTGACATCATCCTAGGTGAGGGTAGAATGCTGCTCAAGGCTAGGGACAACCTAGTTGAGACACATATTTATAAAGCTCAATCATGGCTCTCTTCATATAGTCCAGTGACAAAGGACTAATAAGTAAATGCCAAGGAGTGGCTGATCTGTAGGGTACACTCCTGATGACAGTTGTTTTGGAGGAGGCCACTCATCCTAATTTCTTAGATTGTATTAATGAGCCAGTTGTGATGAGTTATATAGGGCTTTACATTTACCTGTGTGAGTTTATCAAGTATACCTAGGTGTGGGATAGTACTAAACATATTTGTGAGGTCTCAATATGTGGCATGTACCAATTTTCCCTGATTGGTATGGTATATACACTGCATATATCTCCTAGTGGAAATAAATCAGCCTCAGAAGAATTATTATCCTGTATAACTACAAATATATTACCTGAAACATTAATTTTAGGTGACTGTAATACAGACTAGCCAAAGTGTATTCATTAAACTACTTGCCCTCCTATATATGGAATAACACATTGAATATGTATTACAATGAAAGATAAAGTTAATGGAAAAAAGGTATTTTAGACTGTATATTTCACTAGACCTCAGCAAAATTTCCTGTTTAGGAATTATGCCTTAAACCATTACTGGTCATAACCTAGTGTTTGCTATACTGACACATAACAAAATGTATAAACCATCTAATGTAAAATAGTCAGAAATAAAACTAAGTTTAATATGGAATAATTCTTGGCTATCCTTAATCACAGTAACTAGAAACAATTAAAAACACCATCTTTAGATGAAGCAGTAACTCACTGCAACAAAGCCTTCCTCTCCATACTAAAGTCTCTAGCTCCTTAATATAGGAAAATCAAGTCAAAACCTGCACTGTGGCTCACCAGATATAAAAGTATAATGCATAACAGAGATAAAGCATGGGAAAAACTAACATACAGGGACAAACAACAAACAACCTGCAAAAGTGTCAACACAAAACCAAACTAACAATAACATTCTAATGACAAGGCAAAACTATTAGATGGATTTAGAAGAAAATTATAGTAAAACTTCATATCAGTTTTGATCAACAATCAATAAAACGTATACAACCTGGTACAAAATGGCAATCCTGCCATTTCAGAGATGAACCATACTACAGCATAGCATGTAGATTTAATTCACACTGCATAAATGTTGCTAACTCCCTTAAACGCAATGCACCCAACACTTCAGTGAGTAAGATGCTTTCTCACTTACCACAATTCCTATCAACATGATAAAAAAACTTATTCAAAAATGTAAATCCTGCTTTCTTGCAGCTGATATTTATCAGTAGAACATCTCATAATCATAATAGCTGCAAAAGACACTGTACACCCAGTATCTATACTTATAAATCACTCTCTCCAAAAAGCTATAGTTATCTTATATAAACGTGGCAAATCTCTCAAACTGGCAAACAACAGACCTGTAGCCATCTTGCACCTCTTTTTTAAAATATTTGAAAATGTGTTCACATACAGCTGCTCAGCTACCTAAAAGAGAGCAAATCAGTTTCCTTACCACAGAATGGATTTAGGCCAGGCCATAGCACAGAAACAGAAACAAGATGAAATCAAGTGAAATGGATGCATCCCTATTTTTACATCTATCCAAAGCATTTGATATAGCTTCTCATCCCATACTATTTGTAGACTTTCATTTCTAGAACCAAAGGCAAGGGGTGCTACCTGCTCAGCTATAAACACATGAGCCATGCCTAACAAACCATACGATCAGTTGGTTTACAAGTTATCTTTGTTACCTAACTTTATATGTACACTGTGCCAAAGAGCTGTCACTCCTCACCAGCTAAGATTAGGCATGCCATAAGGATTAATATTAGGACCTTTAATCCTTATTATATATTTAAATAAAATGCAGACAGCCCCTCACCCAGAAAAATCAAATCTGATATACAGACAACTCAATGCTAACATGCACTGCCTCTTAAATCAAACAGCTCCAAGATGACCTGCCTCAAAACTGAAAACTGTCTAGAAAACACTAAATTACACCTAAATACAATAAAACTAAACATGATAATATTTTTACTTTTAACCCAACAATCAAACTATTGCAACTTAAAACTATTTTCAGTCAGTAATATTAAAACTGAGACAGTACAAAATGCAAATCTATTGGAAATAATAATTGAACATATACTAAGATTCGTTCAGCACATCTAACATGTAGTTCTTAAAAACTAAAGTCGAACCTTTTAAACAAAATATGCTCATAACACCATAGCCCGGGCATAGTTTCTCTCTAGTTTCCTATATACCCCCTGCATTCAAGTCGATTTTGAGTGTTTTTATTTAAACATACTTTAACGAAAGCGCTTTTTCGATTAAAGCGCTTTCATTAAAGTGTGTTCGGTGGTAATTGGTTTGGGCTTTTGAACTTTCGTTCAAAAGTCCTAGATCTATACATATATATATATATATATATATATATATATATATATATATATATATATATAATTTGTCAGAAATATCTCATCTACAACTTAAAAATTCCATCGAAAAGCATTCCTATCAACAAAATGGTCCTGCACTTGTAATAACCCCATTGGTAAGCTCCATTCTTAAACTAAATCTTACTTGGTCTATAAATTAAAATCCCACTGAAATCATACCTATCAACAAAACAGTCCTACCCTTCTATCAACACCATTACGATGTCCTCTCATCATGCAGTCAAATCAAACTAATATAATAATAATCCTTACATCTTACTATAATAGTATCCAGGTTACAAGTTTCAAGTGAATTTATTTTACTGTTTGGATAAAATATGCATATGCTTCTTTTGCTGTTTGTGTACTAACATTACACTATGACTATATATATATAAAATAGTAAAAATGCAGTTGTAGGCGCTGTTCTCCAGTAACAATAAAGATTTTCCTCTTAATAAAATGTGGAAACTCAATTTCAATAAATTCAAGGTCCAAGTCCAACAGACCACTAGGCAAAACGTTTCAAGACACCAATTTATTTGACAAAAAAAACAGATTAAGCGCTTTCATCTCCCATGTGGAGACTTCATCAGAATTTATTGAAATTGAGTTTCCACGTTTTATTAAGAGGAAAACCTTTATTGTTACTGGAGAACAGCGCCTACAACTGCATTTTTTCTTTTTATATATAAAATAGTGCTGAAAGTTCTGTAGATGTGTGTGAGCTTAACATACTGTAAATAATATACATTGTACATATCATGGTTATCAACTGTTAAATTATATCCTCCTGAATGTTATATAGTCCATTTCTCTGTTCACTCATACAGAGTATGTGATGTGTAGCTTTTCTCCCTAGGCCTCCACTGAAAAAGGACTTTGCCTAGTTCGACATTCCTTGTAGTCAAATGCAGGAAGATTCAGAAACCTCCCTTCCACAATCATGCAAAAGCTATCAAGGAGATGCCAATATAGCCAGCCTTTGGTACCAGTGATCCCTGTTGCCCCTTCTTCCGGGGGGGGGGGGGTGTAGAGGTAACCACAGCAAATTATCTTATCTTAATATTTTGTAATATGGCTGTCAAACCAACAAAAAACAGTAAAGTAATCTTGTATACTTAATAAATCAGGTAAGTAATAATTCTTATTTATGTCTCCTTTAAAATTCAGAGTTTCCTGTTATAGAAACAATATTTTATTAAGTAACAGGCTTCACAAATTCATTAAAGATTTTACCACTGACATAGTACCCCTGGCTTATTTAAACCCTGCTGGTGGACATTCTCTCCACTAAAACCAACTTAGGTACTTTGCAACAGCTGTGGCTGCAGGGGGCTCTTTAATCATCCTTGACTGTGTAGGGGTCCCACAAAAGCAGTTGCTGGTTGGGGAAAAATGAGGAGAAAACGTATTAATTTCCTCATTACACTCTTAAACCTGAACAAGGCTGTGATATGACCATGTCAGGTTATAACTGAAAATGAACATGAGCAAGGTAAACACTAGAGAGGTCAGCATCCCAGAGTGATTGATCTCAGTGCATTACCTTGGATTTCAAGAAGAGCTGATACTTCGATCTTCAAGGATGGCCTTTCAGGGAGGTTTATTAATATTGGCAGAACACCAGATACTATAACTCTCAACTTCTTTTCTGAAGAATTCAGCGCAGTGCCAAAATAATAGCAGAATAAAGGCTCAAAATTAGGAACACGTTTTAACTATTATTCTAATTCACTTAAAATTTAACAGAATAACACATTCCATAACAACATGCATTTTTGGATGATAAGAAGTACAAAACTTTGATGCCTGGATTTATTGACTGTCTGTGATCCTGAATGATTTACTAATAAATAAAACTTTTTACAACGGAGACAGAAAAATTATGAGGAAAATCAGGCAAGGTCTGTGAAATCAGGGACATTGACAGGTACGCATTAATCCTCAATGAGGTAAATAAAAGTGACTTACCCTGCTGTGTTTGACAACTGCTAAACAACAGTCAATGATCCGCTGTGGCAGTACCATTGTTGCACAATCTATTGCTATTTACGGAAATAAGTACAAAAGTAGTACTGCTATGGCTTATGCGTGTGTGTGTGTGTGTGTGTGTGTGTGTGTGTGTGTGTGTGTGTGTGTGTGTGTGTGTGTGTGTGTGTGTGTGTGTGCGTGCGTGCATGTGTGTGTGTGTGTGTGTGTGTGTGTGTGTGTAAAAACATCACTGATTTTTATCTGTGCACACACCCAATAATGCCAAGAGACATACATTATTCTTCAGGGCATAGGTAAAACATGCAGCTAACAAGTAATTATATTTCAAAAATAAATAATAAAATAGATCACAGAATATTCAGGTCCCTAGATCCTTAGGAGTGCAGTAGTCCTCACTCCTCAGACTGCAAAAATGGATACACGGGGCTCAGTTTGTCATCCTTAATTATGTGGGATCCCCACAAAAGCTGTTGCTTGTTGGGGAAAATGAGGAGAAAAAGTATTAATTTTCTGATTATGCTCTTTAACTTGAACAGGGCTGTGATGTGATCCTTTTAGGATAAAGCTGATAATGGCATCTGCTCTCAACCGCACCCATTTTAAAACCAGTCCTGCTTAGATGTGTGTGTATACAGAAAGATGCTTTAGGTTATATGGGGGGGGGGGGGCTAGGGATTGTGTGGTTATTACTACTTTAGTTTTCATCACACTCAAACTTCAGTGGTATGCACAGGAGGTCATTATATCTTGAGATTGAGTTGAGGACAGTGTGGTCATTGTTTCTTATATTTTTCTCACAGACCTCAGAGGTGTACAAAGAAAGTTACTACAGCTTGTGTAAGGGCAGTGCACTGTCTAGGAGCAGTAAAGTAGAATACATTACTGTAATCATTTTTTTTTCACTTTCCTTACAATCATACATCAGGCACATAGACAGGTGGCTGACTTTGGGGTTAGGGGTGGGGTGTGAAGAGACATGCTTTGTATATGTATGTCAGCAGTCAGTTGAAATACATGACTGCGGAAATTTGAACATTTGCTTTCATCCCAATCTAATAACAGAGGAGTGCATAGGCAGTGGCTGTCTTTTTTGGGGGGTTAGGGAGTCAGGCAGTATTCCCAGATAGGAAGTGGGTATCCTCACAACGGTTGGCTTGTTAGTTTATTGTGAGCTACTATGTTGTTGACTTTGTATATTAAGCCTTGGGAAAAACTTATGTCTTCCTTGAAATAAGAGTGAAATTCTTTTCTTACTCATGAATTTTGTTTAGGTGCCATTTCATTAAAAGGATGGGAAAATGCCCTGAAATGCTTTATAGAGACTCTATAACCCCTTTGGCTTCTGCAGGCAAAGGCTTACTTGAGTTATTTGCTAAATTATTATTATTACACTTGTTCAGGAAAGGTATCCGTAGTGGTGATGCTGCGGTAGCGTTGTCGCCTCACAGTAAGACGCTGTCCAGTTTGAATCTCAGCTAGAGTGTCTTCTGCGTGGAGACATGCATGAATGGGCGTACCTTCGTTGAAGGTTGTGCGTCAGGGCTGGCAACTCGGTATGTAAAAATCAACTGCCAATCATTAGCGGACCGGAGTTCCACTGTGGCAACCCCTAACCGGGAAAAGCCGAAAGACACAACAACACTTGTTCAGGAAAGGTGTGTTGAAAGGATGCAAGGAAAACTAAAGCTGAACAGCAGCACTGAATTTCTTTCCTTAATCATAATTTCTGTTCAATGCATCAATAAATGAAAAGGTTGTGTAACAAAAAAAATACTTTAAAATGCACTTCAGAGCATATAGAGTTATGGCTTCTTGAAAAAGCAGAAGAGAAAGGCAAAATGTGAGAAAAAGGAAGAAAAAAGAAATGTACATGGTATGGGGAGCCCAAGATGGGGAGAAACAGAGGGAAGGACTGGCGGGTGTGTGTGTTGGGTAGCTAAAACAGTATGCTGTGCCTAGGTTACTATTTCACCTAAGTCCAGACCTGTATATAGAGCTATTGTAATGCACCATTGTTGCAACTAAATGCCAGGAACTGTAAATGTCTCTGTGAGATGCTCCAACATAACGTGGTACACAAGCCTGCTGTAATGTAAGAGCACTGTAACTACAGGTCATTCTGTGTGTACTACTAAAGTTTGCAGCATGAACTAAAAGATTACTTAGGAAGGGTGGTAGTGACAGGGTGATACTTAGACTGGAAGTGCCTAGGGGGCTCCCAACTTGATAAATGCTGGGGTCGTCAAAATTCTAACAATGGCCCTGGATGCCAAAAAGTATGTAGCACAAAGGTGATATATCAATTAACAAGTAGGAATTTCGGGTTCATATCAAAACACCGAATGCTGAAAACAGTGAACGGTGTTTCAGTGACACACATTCAGAGAACGCTGAAAATGTCGAAACCACAGAATAGCGATTTCTTTCTTAGGGAAAGAAATCACTGTTCCAACTCCAAAAAAAAAAAAAATATATTAAACACTTCCAAACACATATACACATACCGTAACCCTAATTATACCCCCCCAAAAAACAGTAAACAACTAAATACATATATGCATGTAACCCAACCATACATCTAATGAAAAAAAAAACAGTAAACATTTTAAAACATATGTACTTACCTTAATCCGCACCCTAATCCTAAGGTCAGTAACTCGCACATTTACATAAACAGTTCCAAACACATACACACTTCCCTTAACCCTAATCCTACCCCCCCCAAAAAAAACAAAAGTAAACAGCTGAAAACACATACACACGTAACTCAACCATACATCTAACGCAAAATAAAAAAAAGTAAATAATTTCATACATATGCACTTACCTTTACCTGCACCCTAACCATAAGGTCAGTAACTGTTGCACAATCACGCTGGGGAGCTATAACGGACAAGGGATCACACTACACTTCAGAACAGACAAAGTGGTCAGGCGACTTCTTTCCCAGGGAAAGAATTCATTGAACAGCCGCTTCACTGTTTTGCCCTACATGTGTCGACGAAAACGCATTCAACAAAATGCGTTTTCGTCATTCTAATAGGAACCCAGAATTTCACAGCCCAAGCAGCAATTAATTAAGAAACTCACTCACAGAAATGACAGGCTCAATGGTAAGAAAGCAGTTCCTGCAATGTCTCAAAGTCTGGTGGCAAACAAAGAGCATGCACATGTATGCACTTGTGCGTGTGTTATTTTGTGATACACAAGTATGTCTTGAAACCACATTAAATGGTTACAAGCAATGTTTATACAGTTTTGTTGTTTTAAACAGGGAGAAATGGCTGTACAGGAAAGTAAGAAAATGGGAAGAGCAAGTAGAAGAACATGCAAAAGGGCAGAGAAAGGTAAGAGTGGGAGTGGGGAGGAGGAGGAGGAGGAAGTGTATACTTTTTTTGTTAAAAGCATCTATTTTCGTTTTTTAAGAAGTTTAGCTGGGGAAGGCAAAGGATGGAAACAAGGTAGGTATGGAAGGAGAGGCACATAAACAAATATAAAATGCATAAAAAGGCTAACAGGGAGGTGCTGATACAAAGTGGGTGGGTTTGAAAATGATATTACTGACATACAGGGAAGGGAGTTGACATACAAGGAGCAGAACACCACGATGGGGGGGACAGTGGAAATCCTGTTCGTGATAGCACACTGACTGAGCTGGACATAGGAAGAGATCAGTCACCATAGTGACTGCCCTTACCACTCAGCCGAGCCTGAGGTAATGGTGATGGCAGGACCAAGTGGCCAGAGTAGGCATTAAGCTGCCAATCCACCAGCTCTCCCACTATTTCCAACAGCTCCTACCAGGTGACAAACAGTAACCCTTTGGCAGTGCCACCAGAGGGAACAACAGCCCTTTCCTCCAGTAATCAACTGTAACAGGCCACTGGGGCTGTCCCCAGGTCACCCATTTATTGCACCCAAAGAGGAGGCAGGCCTGCTGGGAGGACAAGTCTGGGACTAATGGTGGGGCTTGTGCTGCATCACTGGCATAGCTGTGGCAGACGCTGTACAAAATGTTAACATAAATGCATAGAAATAAAACAACAAACATTGCATAAAATATAATGATAAACAGAGGGACAGGGAGAGACAACAAAAATATATTAGCACTACAAATGTCTCAGAAGATGACTTATACTAGTATCTTCCACTCACACTAGTACCTACTGGTGTACTACACAGCTGCTAGATGTGCTACTATGACAGGCCCTATAATTCTCCCCAGGTACAGAAGCTCAAATATCACTACTACATGATGTGTGTCCATGTGTACAGCACCAATGTTCACGTGGTCAGGGATGGGAGGGATGGCATTGAGGCTACAGCGGGAGAATGAGGATAATGGATGAAGAATGTAATACCCCATTGGGATGTATGGGGTTATGCCAAGAGACACAGTCAAAGATAACCTATCATCCTTATGAGGGCATTGTGCTGTAAAACAGGCAGAAAGCAATCATGTCCAACAGTCCCAGCTATCAGCAGGTGCTTTGCAAAAACTAAAAGGTACTGTGGTATGCCCCAGGTCACTCAGCATGAGTACAGCACAAAAGTCAGGAGTATGCCAGGGGAAAGTACACCTGACATGGGTATATGGCACAGTGATGTTTGGACAGTATGGAGTTAAGGGCTTTTAATCACCCTGCCTAATGCCCCCCAATCCATTCTTGCATGGCCTTCTGTATATAATAAAGGGATGTGGCAACCACCCTGCATGTCAGAACCATGAATTAGTTGCTATGCTGTCCAGGAAAACAGAGAGCTGGTCATCTCCTTGCAACTACGCACTATGTGCATACCAACAACATGTAGTTTTTGCATGTGCTACTGCACAAACAAATGAGACAGCACTGTTTAACTGCTACCAATACATACTATATCAGTGGTTATACCCAAGTTGCTGTAATATACTTGCATAATAAATTACATGGCAGTAAATCATATTCATCCCTGCACCTGGAGAGAAGTTCCACTCTCCTCTGTTGCAGGAAGGGATTCTCTGAAGTTGCTTCTTGATCTGAAAAATAAAAACAGCAAATACGCCATACATTAATTGTATTTCCACTAAGGGTCAATTTACTTTAAGGAAAATATCAGGGCAGTGATCAGTTCTCATCCTGAAATACAACTCTGGGGCTCTCTCTCTGATTCTTCTTCCCACTGGCTCAGAAAATCAGAATGTTACCTCCTTATGTCACTAATCTGGTGTTGGCAATGCTCATCAGAGTGGTTTATGCCAAGGGAAGTAGTCACTACCCTGACAAGATTGTGCCAGGTATCCATCTTATACTGGAGACTCTTGTAAGACTCCCCAGCTAACCACTACCAGTGGTCCCATATAGCAGATGAAGAAAGACCACGTTTTCTTGAGGTCACAACCTAGAAGTCCTGCCACCATCAGTATCCATGGAAGCCATCGCCATTCACCCAGTGACAATCCAGAAAAATATGGTGGTCGTCTCATAGTTGCACACATTAGTGTTGTCCACATGTGATGCAAATCCTCGGGTGACTATGTAAGACAACCAGTTCTGGTACCACTATTAAATTATGCCAAAGTACAGGGCATGGCATTGCATTAATGTGTTAGGATGCAACAAAAGAGATATATAAATGGGGAATGGTACTTGTTCCATTTTTTCCTATTGTAATGCCGCTTACTTGTATCTTGTTAGAAGATATACATGACAGTTTGATATTGTAGGGGGTAAAAGTAATGGGTGTAAATGTCAACAGTAGTGAAATGTTGTGAGGGACTCGACACAGAGGAGGGGTGGGGTGTACTGTGATGGCAGTGAGAGTGGAAGGAATGAGGCAGGTGTAGTAAAACACTTTGCTGCCTTCAAGGTATACATGACCACAGAGCTCAGAAAACTCCAAGCTGTAGGATGACAACTGTAAGTGTCCCTCAAAATGGTGATGTGCAACTGCTAAAAGGTATTCTACTTGTTGATAAATTCACAGTTGTTACAAAGATGCTGTCTTGTCCTGTATCGGAGGGTAAGCATTGTGGTATTCTACTTGCTGATAAATTCACAGTTGTTACAGAGATGCTGTCTTGTCCTGTATCGGAGGGTAAGCATTGTCAGTACAAAATGTGTGGCTACTGCCACTACTGACGCGGTAATGTTGAGTGTAGTACTGTGGGTTGTGTTTATTGGGTACCATCTAACTAGCAATGCCAGCAGTATGCATTAAGTGATGTTGATCTCAACATATCCCATGGAGTACTTTTTGACTGATGTATCCATAGAAATTTTACATTCATTACTTCCTATATATTTATAGGTAAGTATTAAGCAATTAAGTTGTAGACTTTTACAAGCCTAACTAAAACCCCTATTTTCAAAATTTCCTCCAGCCTCAAGGAAGGCAAGACAAGACAGACTGGGGGAGAATTTGAGACCACCCATTCAATTATCTACATTTATCTTGAAGGTGGTACAGGAGGCACTTTGCTTCACTTGTACTGGTAGTTTGTTACTGAGGTAAAGACACATTGTGATTTGAATCTATCATGTCAATGTGTCTAACAGTCCACAGAAGTATGAAAAGCACTAATATAACGTCTAGTGGCATTACATTTGTAGACTAGGCTTCCAATGGGTTCTGCAACGAGCACACTCGTGCCTGTGTCAGCAATCCCTGGAAGGGCTGTTAAAGACAATGCCTTATCTCTACTTTGGCACATCCCCCTTTCTACATCTGTAAAAGGGTGCTGCATGTCTGGTCTGAGGTATGTCTGTTGCTTTGGGGGGATGGTTTGTGCACATTCCCATGAAGGGGGGGGGGTGTGCTGACAGTTGGAGGTGGATGCATTTGTATCTTGTGGAATGAGTTTTCAGCACTGTGTATTAGTTTGGTTTGTTTGTTGCTCAGTAAGTCATCTTGCGGAATGTTCTATGATAGGCCTATGCCAGCCTGCAGGCTGCACACACATACTGTATTTTGGCGTATACTGCCTGATTGTACAGTAGCATAGATACACTGTATTTCACAGAGGCTGTATATGTCACTAGCAGGGAGTGTGGTGAACAATGGCAGTCACATTCTGTGATGGACTTGTGGGTCCTCTTCAGTCAGGGTGAGCAACAAGAGGCATAGTACAACAGTTGTAATACTCCAAGGCATATGCTGACACAGCATGTTTGCCTATATGACCTCTGCACAATGACATTATGCAACATGTCCCACATACTGCTATAGTTGCACCTAGTTGCCTTCTCAGGGTATTGTTACATCACTGCCACATGTCACAGCAATACCTGGAAAAACAGCATACAAAACACCTCTTCACAGATGACAGCCGTGCATGTGGTTAGTCTCCCATCAAAGTTGGAATGGACAAGGGTTTTGCCAACACTGTCCAGTAGCGGTTGTAGCTATGTAGGGATATGCTGTCTGTGACTCCCAAAGAACTTACATGCACATTTCTTTGGTATTCTAGGTTGTCATACCCCGAAGTGAGAAGCGCAATACGAGAGCAAGCACGCTCAAGCACAGAATGACATTTTGCTGTGGCAGGCCCTCCATTAGCATGGTCAGCAGATGCTTCATCACGAGAGCTCTGACTGGACTTTCTGTGCCAATGTATGGCAAACCATTATATGTACCATCAGTGCTGTCAATTATCAAAATCAGATCAATGTGCAGGTATGAAGAAAGGTCACACAGCAACGACAGCACTCACTAAGGACACTTTTGTGGCACAGGAGTATACAGACATGTGTGACCGTCAGCCATCATAATCAGCTATGAACAATGTGGAGGCGTTCCTGTTATCTCTGCCAGAGGACACAGACAGTTCAGAAATAAATCTGCAGAGGAATGCTTGATATCAGTGCTGAGTTGCACATGGCACCACAGATATCCCTCAGTGTGACACCCCAGATGGGTCTTTAGGAATGTGAAGCAATATTTGCATAAATTGTCCATTTCATGATCATACCACTTAAAAGCAAGGCTTCATTGTTTTACAGGAACATCAGGACTGCAGATCTAAAGGCCATCTGTCCAAGATATTTAAAATATTTGTTTTTTGCAGTATTCCGCAGTTCCACTAGGCAGCAGGTGTTGGTTAAATGCTGTGGGTGTTGTCATAGTGCTCATTCTTTGATTGCGTAAAGTTCTGGTGCTTTCATAGGTGCTGTTTATCGGGGTCCTCCACCACACATATAGCCAAGCCCAAAGTCAGGAAACTGTCTGTCTCCAATGACAATGGAAGCTAAATCCTGGCACATTCACCTTGACAGAGTCACTGGTAGACTCAGGCAATGTAATAGCTACATGACTACCTGCATCTACAAGCACAGCTCCTGTGCATCTCAACCTTCAGACAAATGATGCTACTCAGGGACAGGAAAATGCACACATATCCTTTTAGTAAGTGGCCTCCTCTCCAGAGGTAAAGTCCCCCTTGGTTGCAGCCTGCTCCACTGAGAGGGATTATTACCTTAAAGACCAGCATGTCAGTGACCAAACACATCATGGGTACTGTACCATTCCTAAGCTGAGTGTCTCTATGGCCACTATTCAGCATTTGTACACAGCCATAATAAAAGGACAGGAAGAGACTAATGCATCCATAGCTGAACAAGTTAGAGTAGTATATGATCTATGTGAAGACTCCCAGGAGTGTATGGGCCACATGTACAATATTATGGACATGTGGAGTGGGAGCACATACATCTCCTGCAGGTGCCCTAGACCTGTCCCTCACACCCCACCACAGTGCTGCATCATCTACTGGAACAGTGTCCTTACACATGCTTGCACACACATATACACCAGCAGCACCACATAACACCATTCAGTCCAAAATAATCTCCATGATCATTCTTCCCATCATCCTGCAATCACTTATCTGTGCTTTGTGCACATGTGCGCAAAGCATTAACCCACACTACCCCTCTTTGCACACAATGCCTGTTATTGACACTTGTCACTCTGGTCCTCCCCACCAGTGCATATGGTTTCAACTGTGGTCTGCCTTCAGAAATCTATCACCCGGATAACCTGTGTCTTATGCACTGCATGGCCATACTTTGCATGGAATAGCACAGCTTGGGTGAGTTTTGCATAAATCATTTTATGGCTATATGTTCTGCCAATTCTGGCCCATAGTTATGAACCCAGTGCTGCCTGGTGTATTGTAGAAACCTCCATTTGATATAGTCACCCCTGCAGCCAGGTCCTCCATAGGCTCATCGTCAAGTGACCAGTAGGGACATGGTGGATAAATCTTCTCTGATGCTGATTCTGAGACTTCCTCATCCTGACTATCTCTGTCCTGTTACAGCTGTTCATGTTTCAAAATAATGTGTAATACAGCACACATTGCAGTGTGTCCAGAGAGTGCAATGTGTAACACAGCACTTACGGCAAAAATGTTACTGCATGTTCCAAGGTCAGACCGCAGTGCATGACGAGAGACATCATGACAACTGAAGTGGGCATTTAGCAGAGTCACCTGTGATGCAGCATTTCTGTATGAATTCTCTGCCACTGTCTGTGGGTTTCTAATTGTTGTCATTAGCCATGACTCCAGGGCAAATCAGGTATCGCTAATAAAATGGCCTTGTGGAAAATTACCTGCACAAACCACTGATAGAAGATACATATGTGCCAGATGTGGGAATTATGTGCACTGCCTGGGTGGTCTGCTGATGCACTGTACATTAAACTATGTGCATTTCAGATTATCTGGAAATTGATGGAGAAGACACCCTTACAGCTGTGTACCATTGATCCTGTTTCCCAGTTGGAGCCTTTATTACAATGTGAGTGGAGTAAATGGCTCCAAGTACCTCAGAGAACCTGGACTATGTCATTAAATGCCCATGTGGTATTGTCTCTCCTCTCTATGATAGAGGAAAACATATATTCTCCCTCACAAGCTGTGGCATGGCATCAAAGAATTGGTGGAGTACTTCTGAGGCTGCAGGATTTATCCACTATGTCCCTGCTGGTCTGTGAAAGATTCCTGTAGCTAGTATTCTAAAGTCACTCATACTTTGGTGGCCACAGGGAAAGGTACTCAATATGTCCCACAAACCTACATATGAGGGCAACACATCTCAACCAGCTCTTACATGATGCCTCTGTTCACAGGGTAGTACTATTTATGTGTCATGGATGTTGTGTCAGCAGAAGATGGATGTCTTGGTGCCAACGAGGGCAATGGCTTGCACTTCCTTGATTACTGGCAGCAACAACAGTATCTTGCATATACATGCTCACTAATGCAGTAGCTACCTATACATGCCTTTGCAGTCTGTCTCCTGTAACTGCAAGACCTTATTCAGGTCAAATCTTAGGATAGTATCTCTTTGTGTGAAATTTAGATATTGTTAAATTGCTCTGCTGTATTTTTTACCCTTATTTGCATTTTGGAATGCCCTCATTTTAAAAAAGCTGCTCATCTCTATATCACTACACTGCTTGGCCTTCATCAGTCTTGCTCAATGTGCCTGTGAATCACACTAACTAGGCTTGTGGCTGCTCAGATTGCGAAATCAACTGCAGAGAGGAAAAAGCCATTTTCAAATAAAAGGGACAATTCTTGTTTTTCAATTCATGAAGAAACGGCTTTTAAAACTCTGCTAAGGATTCCCAAGCCCATCAATAATTCATTTTTTATTTCTTAATTTTTGAAAACATTTTCTATCCAGATTTCCCTAAAGAAATAGGTTTCGTTGAGCGCAACTAAATTTGAAAAACAAGCTGTAGTAAGCTAAAATAAAGTAACAAAACTAATCAAAAATGATCTAACGCACAAGGCACACTGGCTGAGTCACATTGCCAATTCTAATTCAAACAGGTTTTTTCCACTCTAGCTGAAGATGAGACTTGCAGAATTACTCCAAACTGATGGTTTGAACTGTAACAGTAATATCTTATGATCTTAACAGATGCTGAAATGGGTTTTCCATTTCTTTGCTGCTATTTGAAATATGCTAAACAGTTAAAGCAGGCTTGCCAATGAAATGGATTTGTCAAGGGACTCAACTGGCAAAAAGTTTGGAAAGACAAGTAATACCTCTTGAGTTCAGCTTACAGCAAATGATGCAATTATTCTACAAAGACATGTAAGACTGATTCAGGAAATTATGCTGGCTGCTTCCATAGCTTACAGTGCATTGGGAAGCCAATTTGTTTTAAGCTTTGCAAAAACCTTATTTTCAAACATCTCCCTAAAACCAGTGAGGTTTAAACAGCTTCTGTTGACAGTCCAGTCAAAACTTAATGATTATTTTAGTAATGCAGTGATATACTTATCAGCATTTATTGTCAAAGTGTTCAGTGAAATAAGATGAATTTAATCAGAATCTAATCTAATAAATAATACAGAGTTCCACTTATGAAAAAAATAAATAAATAAAAAGCTGAAATATCTGAAAGTTACAAAACTGATGGGCAGGATATTCTAAACTTATACTGGTTTTGTTTTGCATCTCTAGTAAATAATTGCTTTCCTGTTTAAAACTTTTTTTTTTTTTCAGAAATGAGTATGCACTACATATTTAAATGCACAAAGCTGCATTATCTAAACTAAAAAAGCCTTTATCACCCTGTAATTTAGTGAGCTTTTTTTTTATAATCTGGAAACTGTTTATTTTCTTCCATCTCAAATTGGAGTCTGGTCATTTACAAACTCCTGGTGAAGACCAAATTAGTTTACTCTACAGGATCTTGTCTCATCTGTTAAAACTGTGTGAATGCCTGTACTGTACTGCACAGCTTTTACACTAGAAATACACTTTAGTGGTTAAAGTAATGGCATGCAAATTATTTATATTCTGGAGATCAGGACAACAGCCACTATTTGTACTTTCTCACCCTCCCCCTGGATGTGTCACTTGACCATAACAAATGTCCAAGGTCATGTATGAAGGCAGGAAGTTCTGTTACTGAGTTTAACCTGTTAATAGATATCAACCAAAACATTAGATGCCCTGTGTAATTCTGTCTTTGTAAGTATTCAAAGTTAGTTAATGTCAGGCTTCTAATGCATGTTACGTACAATACTTCAAGCCTATCTAACTTAATAGTTGTGAGTACACTAATAGTAATTGCATATACCATTTAGCAGGTCAGGAAGCTGGCAAAGAAGGTGTGACTGTACAACATCCTGGGGAACTGAAGGCCACTAAATCCACTTCATGTTTAACACATCTGGATATAGTAGCAAAATGCAACTAATTTGGGTCGTAGTGATTATTTGTGACATGTAGAGTCAATAGGCTTTCATGTGGAGGAATGACATTTCCCAGACTGCAGCATAACACAGCCATTGTCCACCATGGGAATGGGGAGGCAGGGAATAGGACAGGAATCTATATGAATTCCCGCACAGAACCACTCATTACCTCATCACTCTTATCCTAAGCAAACGGGCAGATCAGGCTAAGTGATGGGCCAAGAACACACAGGGATCAATGTTGGCCTGGGATACAGTCCACTTCTCAGCCCCATGGGGTAAGGAATGAGCAGACTGTACATAGGTAGAGTATTTGACATTTATCTCTAGGCAATAAAAATAAACATATACAAAATTATATAAAATTTATTTTGGGGAAATTAAAATGGTTACTGGAAGAGAAAAGAAAAGAGGATGTATAAGCATATAGATGATATGCTTTTGCGAGGGAAACCACGTAAAACCTGGTGATGAAATCAGGATTTCAGGAAAGTGAGCAGAGTCAGCCTCAGAATGGCACAGGATATGTGGAAAAATGATCAAGGATGGAGAAGAGTAAATGCAAACAGAAAAACAAGACAGATGAATTACCTGAATAAAAAGGTGGGATTATTGGTGTCATTATGAAAAGTATTTTTTACCTGGAATTTGTATGGGAGAGATAATGGTAGTGATAGCATTATCTATAAAAAGTAACGTAGACATTTGGTGAGACTTCTCACTCTCTTTCAACTATCATAACAAATAACTTGAAACAAGGTCAATGCCAGCTCTGTGGTTTAGAAAGTTAAACATCGACTTCTCCTTAGACAACCTGAGTTTGTCAGGTGGTTCAGTTGCTAGAGGAGCTAAAACGGGGAGATGGGACTGTGGTGGCCTGGGGGAAAGTGACCCTGACTAATGCAGGGGAGGGCATTATCCTACACTTATGCTACTGGTGCACAGCACCACCAACTGGTGGCAGTACTCAGGCATGGCATTTATGCATGCATGCATGCACCCCCAAACACAAACACAACATGGAAGTCACAGCTTCAGTGTGGAAGTTAGGGATAAACACAAAGTCCCAATGGCTACCAAGAATGGCAGCACCATGCCCAGCTCCCAACTCACCCTAAGGGTAACAAGCTGTTGGGCTCTTGCTTCTGAAGAAATCAGTGGGTCACTAGGGAGTCTGGGTGGAGTATAGATGATCAGGATAGGGATGATGGAAAAAAAAAAAAAAACAGAACAGGATTACTAAAAATACTCGTCTGGCCTGATGAAAGCACAACTCTAAGCAAAGGTACGTTTATCCCCACCTCAAATACAGTGCTCCATTACTTGTCACTTTTTCTTCAGATGACAGCATTTGCTGTTTACATCCATCAGTATGCACAGCCACTTACTTATTTACTTATCCATCTGTTTTCTAAATCTCTTTTTCCTGGCAATGGTCACAGTTGTAGAAAGCTGAGTACGGCAGACCAGACTTCCATGTAGCTAGTCCAAAGCAGAACTCTTAAAATAAAAGCCTTCAGGCTTCAAGATGTGAGCATCTCCATAGTCTCCTGAACAGAATACAGTAACTCTTTATCGATGAAAATACTTGCACTAAGGATGCTAAGCTATAAGCTACTTTTATGATATGCTCACTGTACAGTCATGCATACCTCCTTCTAGGATTCTCAGAAGAATAGTTTAATTCTTCTCAACACTAAGATGACCATCAGGTTTTTGGAACTTATTTATGCTTTAGAGATATTTCAAAAGAGCAGAGTCAATAGTCATTGCAATATTACTTATGAGGAAATTATTGTGTTATGTATGTGTATTTTGGGATGTTTAAGGCACTATCACCATCACTAGATGTTGTTTAAGCTCTGGTTGCACTTACTTATTCACTGTCTGTTTAGATTTTAACTAAAATCTTTGTACTTTAAGCTTTTAGAGTGTAGAGAGTTAGTCATTTTATTTGCCTGTGTATTTGTTCTAGTTTTCAGAAATAATTTCTAATAATTAATGTGCAGGCCATCTCAGAAAAATGTCCATTTAGCTAACTACCTCACCTGGCTAACAAGAATAAACAGAATACCATGAAATAATTGGGTACCATGTGACAAATCAGCATATAAACCTGCACCTACTGCCACCAATTTATATATGACAGACAAGGGCACTGGTCTCACATTCTGCACTTTTGCCATTAATAACATTCAAGGGTTTCTTGCACTTAAGAGTATATGGTAATTGTCCAGTGCTGCCTCAGATAATAGCCAGTACCTAATGTACCAAATAAGTTCTACAATGGCAATAGCAGGATTACGACCGTTGGTTCCCTAAGATCTTACTCAACTTGATCTCACTTCAGTTCCTTCCAGTACGAATAAAATGAATAAATCCAAAAGCCACAGGACCCAGAGCCAAAGTAGAAGTATAATGTTTAATTTTATTACACCACGTACACCAAACACGTAAACCAAGCTCTTTCACTCGGCCACTGCCAGGCTTTTTCAAGGAATGAATACTTGTAAAAGCCATCCTTTCATCATGAAATAACAATTTTCTAAGTCAGCTGATCAACAGATTAATTATCATCAATTAACTTAAAATACACTTTAAAGCCCATTCAAAAATGTATATTTGTTTTTCCGTATTGTGTGTTACAATTCCCAAATCAATCATATACATAAAACATAATCACATTTAAAAAATTTTTTATATAAAGTAATCATTCTAAACTTGATAAAATGCTTTATAAAAAACTTGCAGTACGATCTTACCAGCAGATAACTGAAACTTGTCCAAGAGATGATTGTGGTCTCTAAACACTATTGCTCCTTAGCCCCCACACAGACACACACACTGCTTTCCAGGGGGGGTTAGGAATACCTTTCTAGTACCAGTATATGTTCACAGGTGATTATTGGACTATTGACCAAGAGGTCTTGATAAGATTAGCCATGTGTACCCAATCTAATACCACAGAAACAAATGATTGACTTTAACAATTGGCTAAGCTTCTGGTGTCATTCTAACGGAATCCAGTACCTGCCTGCCTGGGATGACATGATGGACAGACAACGCTGCTTTGCCAGAGATGCCCTGCACCTGTCGCCCTTGGGATTCCGGATACTGGCAAAGGCTCTTGCCACCCCTATAGTGCCGTTTTTAGGCAAGGTTCAAATGACAAATTCACCACCGTAACAGGTACAAGCAAGCAAAATCTGAGGGTAATGCTACTCAATGCTAGAAGTCTAAACCTCAAAATGCACTCACTCGAGGCACTCCTTAAAACGGAGAACATTGACATCTGTGCAGTGACAGAGACCTGGGTCAAAGCTCCAGAGAGCACCCCTGCATTACCAGGCTATAATTCATACCACACCTTTTGGCCACCAAACCCGGACCAAAACACTAAAGGTGGAGGCGTGTCCATATTCATTAAGGATATCCACACCTCCAAGCTAGTTGCTCAGCATAATGCATCCGAGATTATCCAAGTTCAACTAACTCTGGGAAAAACTGCAATCCAGACTGTAGCTTGCTACAGACCCCCCACCATGCCCCAGGATTCCCACTCCTCTTTTCTTGATACACTGAAAAATATTAAGGTACAACCCAACACTCTAATAATGGGTGATTTCAACTACCCTACCATTAACTGGGAAAACTACTCATGTACCAACTCTTTTGCTCAACGTTTTCTGGAAATCATCACTACCAATGCTTTGAATCAACTTATCCACACCCCCACCAGAGGCAGCAATATCTTAGACCTGGTCATCACCAATATGGGTGACCGGTGTTCCACACCAGAGGTCAGTTCCTCGTTGGTCAGATCCGACCACAAGCTAATCACCCTAGACATCCACATCCCGCTCCCACCCCCCATTAGGAAAACAACCGTAAAAAATTTCTCAAAAGCCAACTTCATGCTTCTTAAGACAGAAGTGGCAAACTTCATGACACCCATGCAGATGGACAATAGAGGTACGACTGCTGAATCCTACACAAATGCACTTTATAAGCACTTACACGAGTGCATGGATCGTGCTATCCCTAACAGAACCAAGATGCTATCCTACAAAAATAGGAAGCCAATCTGGTGGTCTTCTTCCATAAACAAACTCTACAACAGAAGAAAGAAACTGTTGCAAAAAAGAGTAAAATCCCACGATTGGAGGAACTCCCTAGTCAGCCTCAGTAAGAAGCTGAGATCCCTCATAAAATCCTCCAAAGCTAGTTATGAAAACAAAATTGCCACTGATTCTAAAGACAACCACAAAGCATTCTATAGCTATGTTAAAAATCTCAATGGCAACACTCAGATCTGCTCTGATTTACAGCACAATGACACTAAATATACAGAACCAACTGATATTGCCAACATCCTGGCAGATAGGTTCAGTGCTAACTTTACCCCCTCTCACCCCCTAAAGGGCCCATCTTTATACCAGAAGAATGCAAAGTTCCTGTAATCACGGCTGTACACGTAAAAACTTCACTCTCCAAAGCCAAGAACACAGCATCCATGGGACCTGACAACATCCTAGGCTGCCTTCTACATGAACTACAGAATGAACTGGCACCCCACCTAAGTACCATGTTCAATCATAGCTTCACCTCAGGCTTTGTGCCCATTGAATGGTGCACCGTGACAGTTATCCCACTCCACAAAGGGGGGGCCACAACAGACCTCGGGAA
Organism: Protopterus annectens; assembly: GCF_019279795.1. Taxonomy (NCBI): domain Eukaryota; kingdom Metazoa; phylum Chordata; order Ceratodontiformes; family Protopteridae; genus Protopterus; species Protopterus annectens. The sequence goes on along the minus strand of NC_056744.1, from coordinate 998,524,887 downwards.
CTACTGCCCCATTAGCCTGACGAGCCTCGTCTGCAAGGCCATGGAACGTATCATCATGGAACTCATAAACAAAGACATTGGAGATCTCCAAACCCTGGAACCCACAAAGTTTGGGTTTGTAAAAGGCAGATCATGTCTCCTAAACCTGATAGACTTCTTTGAAGTAGTCACCAAGGCCATGGATGAGGTTAAGGTGGTTCACACAGCCTATCTAGATCTCTGCAAGGCGTTCAACACCATCCCCCACTCTGGAATTATAGAGAAACTCACTAAACTAGGTATAAATCCCTATGTCACAAGATGGGTTGCCAACTGGCTTACTGAAAGAACCCACACTGTGAAAGTAGCAGACTTCAAATCAGACTTCAAACCAGTGACAAGTGGAGTACCACAGGGTTCAGTCCTCGGTCCTCTCCTGTTTGGTATCTACTTCTCTGAAGTACAGGCTAACACAGAAGGTCTTTGGCTAACTAAATTTGCAGATGACTGCAAACTAAGAGCCATAATTGAAACTCCTAATGATGTGGATATCCTACAAAAGGGCCTCACTGAGGCAGATGCCTGGTGTCAAAGACATGGTCTCAAGCTCAATGCCAAAAAGTGCATTGTCATCCCCTTTGGTAAAAATTCTGTACCCATGAACTACCACATAGATGGTAATCTATTTAACACCGAAAGTGTGATAAGAGACCTTGGGACACAGGTGGACAGTAGTCTCTCCTTTGATAATCACATCACCAAAGTGGTCAGGAAATCCTTCTACGTGGCACACCTCATCACAAAAGGTTTCTCATCCAGAAAAAAAGAGGTCATTGTTCCCCTCTACTCATCACTCATTAGACCCATTATAGAGTACAACGCCCCTTTTGGTATGTAACTCACAAGACATCTACAACAACTGGAAAGGCCGCAAAAATACCTCACAAAGAGGATTACTGGCCTCAAACAGATGCCTTACGCAGACCGTCTCAAAAAACTCCAGCTTTACTCTGTCGCATATCACCTACTCAGAGGCAATCTCTGCCTAACATACAAAGCTATGTCAAACCCAGAGCTGTTGGACATGCTCCACTTAAATAAATCCCAATCCCTCTGAGCTACACGCTCTAGGGACCTAAATCTTGTCACCACAATAAACAGAACATGCTGGAGGGATAGATTCCTGTCCCAGAGACTTTCCATACTGTGGAACAGACTACCTATCTATGTCAAACAGACCTCCTCATTAGCACTCTTCAAGAAAAATCTTGATGATTGGATGGGTAATAGGAAATTCACCCGGGGATCACTTCTGTGGTTCTGCTTGGCAGGGGCACAGGAAAATAATTTTCTTGGGTGGCGAAAGCCAGGGTACATTTTTGGCTAGGTTTGTATAGGCCCTAGGGCCAATAGCCTAGTGCCTACCTATGAACCTATATAAAGCATCTTGCCAAAACTTGAGATCTTAATTAGCAATAACTGCCCATATCTAGGAGGGTCACAGGTGAAATCCCTGGCAGGAATTTACAGTTTCCCATCCGATCATCAAGGCTACACTTAAACAAGTCATAGAGAGGTTCTGTTTGATATGAATTGGTACTGGCAACCTCTGGAAGACATACGTATCCGTCTCTTCAGCAGGTGCTATTTATGTCGCAGGTCAGGTTAAGGTCCCTGGAGTGGGTGACCCTTGTCCCAGTTGATTTGCGGATGTGCAGTATTTCCATTAGGTGTGGATCCGAGATTGCTCTGTAGGCCAGACACAAATTTCCTCTAAGTAGACTGTACACTACTGAGTACAGTGATTTCAGTCTTTCAATGTATGGCATGTGCTGGAGACCCTGAATTTTCTTGGTTAGAAATCTTTGAGGACACCCAAGTTGCTGCAGGTGCCTGGTAAGGTAAACACCAATGGGAGAACTGTACTCAATTACTGGCCTGATGAGGGTCGAGTCAGGGGAGTTATGACCTCTTTCACTCTTGAGGCAATGCCTTTGCTAATGGGGTGTGCTATCTAGAATGCTTTTCTTACCATAGTAGAAACATGGTGGTCAAAGTTTAGGCTACAGTCAACTTGCATTCCCAATTCTCTCACTACTGAGTTGTTACTTGGGGTATTATTATTGATAAGATAGTCTGCAGGGATATCATTTTTACAGAAGGGGATTATAATGCATTTTTAGTATTGACTGAGTCCATGGCTTTGACATGAATCATTGTTTTTTGTAAGTCCCTCTTGAGGTATATTGACATAATTTGGGGATTCACTGATTGCACCTAATTTGCAGTCATCAGCAGACTTAGGTCAGCTACAGCTAGGGTTGCCACCTTTCTACCATTTCCTGACAAACAAGCCCCGCCCCATGCACAATCACATGCACAATCAAGCCACACCCATTCCCTTTAATAGCCACACCCCTTTACTCTAGCACCCTTCAGCGCAAGTCTTTAATATCACATACAGTTACCAATAAGTAGAAAAATGTGCAACGAGTCAAAAGTAAATTTAAAAAAACTTTATTTAGCAATACTTCATTCAAAGGTTCACTACATACAACAGTACATCACACACAAGCATGGGAAAACTAAGCCCAAGTCTAATATCACAGGTAGTACTAAAATGGAAATACAATTACTTAGATATTAAAAACACCAGTTTATTCAAAGCAGTACATTAAGGGTTCACCACACACAATAGTAAAAGAAAAGCAACTGTTTAAAGTATCTTCACAGTTTTGCTAGAAATCATTGCTTATACTTGAAGCTATATTTGGCGTTTGATCTAGCAGCCTCAAGTAATGGCTGGTTATTTCTCAAAAATGAATAAAATTGCGAACAACTCATGTTAAAGTTTAGCTTGACCTGCAACTCTGTCTTCACAAGTGACACAAGCATTCTATTTCTTACATCAGTCTACGCATTCCCCATTAAGAGAAAAAACCCTTTCCACAAAGCTATTGCTGGGGGGGATTGAAAGAGCAAACTGCACCGGTCTGTAAAGTGGCTTGCAGTCTGGAGCTTTACTAAAAAAAGTCACCCAGCGATCACTTACAGATGCCTCTGTCATCTGTAACAGGGCTGGCAATGCAGCAGTTAAAGTACAGTAGTCTGAGTAAAGTGCTTCAATGTCCACATCCAATTTGAAGAGGTCTGCAACTGTACGCAGTTCTGGCCAAGTTACAGGATGTTGGAGGCTGAGGACCTGCATAGCTTTAAAGGGACTATTATCATAGTCAAACCACTTCTGTAGGTAACAAAGTGCTTTACTGTAAAAATCACAGAAGGTCCTACAGACCTGCTGTGCGACAGCTGGAGTAAAGTGCTGTAAGGCAGATGAAATTTTAGCACCAAAGAACTGGTCATCTAGCCTTCTCTGCAACTCATCTTTTAGACTTTTCATCACAGTGTACAACTCTGGAGCAGAGAGTGTTACTTTCAAGTTTTGCTATAGACTTGTGGAATACCTGCAGGATGTAGTGCATGAAATGTATGTAGCACTCTGCCTCCGAGACATCCCCATTGATGCCATCCTCATTGGCCTCCACAAATTTCCAGATAAGGGGGAGACACTCCTCAGGCCCTTGACTAATAAAATAACTTTTAATAGCAGGCCAACATTCTACCAGCCTTGCCACAGCTGGGAACAAAGACAGCCACCTTGTTACAACATGCTGCATTATTTCCTTAAAGTCCTGGTCTAGGAAAGAATAGAAGCCTTTCAACAGTGCCATTTTTAGCAGATGCTGAAAACTCACTATGTACTTTCAAAACCAGAGTCTCCACATCAAACTTTGCAAGGGACTTGCTTGCATGCTTGGCACAGTTATGTATTGCATGGCATAAACAGTTTGCTGCAATGATGTGAGGCACCTCAGATTTCAAACTTTTAAAAACAGATCTGTGCTTTCCATAATTGACTGAGGCATTGTCTGCAGCATAGCTAGCAATGTTTTGTACTTTGAGTCCTTTATGCACAAGGATGGCCTTTATTCTAGTAAAGATACATTCAGAACTTTTGTTATGATCCTCGTAGAAATCAAGGAGTTTCTGTTGTGTGCCATCGGTGTGAGTAAAGTACTGAATAACTAAAGGGAACATTTTTCTGTTCCCTTTATTGGATGCATCTGATCCCACTGAGAAATAGGAATTGCCAAGTTCCTGCAGAAGGAGCTCCTCTGAATGAGGTGCAAGTACATTCATGACAATACTCTCAGATTTTGTCTTCCCACAGGTGAATTTCGAAGCCAAAGTAGAATCAGGGAAGACTGTCGGTGCCAGCTTACCTCCACAATCTATGGATACATATGAGTGACCATGTTTCACTCCATGATAGACTGCTGTCACTTCAGCTGCAGTGACTTTGGAAGCTTCACTGGTTACACTACGTGGCTGAATAAACTTGGTAATTACGAGGTTCTGCCTCTGGAGCTGAAGGCTTTGCTGATGTTTGTCTGACTTCTGATGGCTTTTCAATGCCTTTTCCCCATCCCATTTTACAGTGAAAATTGTTCCACAGGATGTGCACTTTGCCATGGCATCTGCATTTGGAACAGGTCGCACCCATGAGTAGCTTTGCTCCCACACCTTATTATAACTGCAGAAAAACCTCTTAGGAGACACGCTTTCAGCCTCTTCTTGATGATCCATTGACCTTTTCCTGAACATGATTCGTGCAGGATCCTTGCTCAACACTACAATAAACCAAAACAGCTATTAATAGAAAATCAAAATACTTGTGACCAATACCAGTGCCTGGTAGGGCCTGTGTCAGTCAGTAGCCACTAGCCAGAGTTCACATTCACATGTGAATCCCCAGACTTTCACACCCTAGTAATACCAAGTTGGTATAGGGAAAAAAAATGAGACTCCTCATGAAAAATTACAGTGAAGATAAAGCAATGAAAGGCAGAAGCAACTCCTGTCTGAGGGGCTTTCTGCAGCTGTTACACATGGACCTGGTGTGACAGCAGAGTATGCACAGAAGGCATTCAACTGTGTGTAAAACACATGGGTCAGACACTACAGCAATGCACCAAATTAAGACCCTCTACTTTTACGTAGAACCCAGTGCAAAAGTTATCCAGCTGAGTCTGAACACAGCAAGAAAGTTCAGGCATACTGTGGACTGACAAGATAAAGATGAAATACATGACAGCTCAGCAATCATACCCTCTGGCTACAACTGTAATAACTTGCATAAAGACAAACAGAACATAGTGTGGGCCGACACAGTGATAAACATGAAATATGTAACTCAGCAATCATAATACCCTCTGGCTGCAACAGTAATAACTTGCATAACGATAAGAGACCGTATGGGCAGACATGATAAAGACGAATTCCATAGCCCCACAGTATTCCAGATGCAACACCCCATATTAAGTGCAATTTCTCTTAAAATCACAGAGACCAGTCAACCTGGGGCTGGTTTCTCCCCTTTTCCACTCCAGATCCCCACCACCACCTCCCACTGGCACAGTTAGAGTTGAGCATAGTGGCCAAGTGAAAACCTCCAGCACCCTATTTATCAAACAGTGCTTTGGGCCCCTGCTCAAGCAGTTGAGACACACTTGAGGTCTGATTTATATACACAAGGGAAAGGCTGGCACAAGTTTACTAACTATGCCCCCCTTTTCCCCAGACTACAACGTAATCATTGCCAGCTACTCCTTATAAGCAACTTTAAGGCCCTAACAAAGTGTGTTCAGTCTTACTGTGCAATAGTAAACATTGCTAGTTTGACCAATGCCAAGGTAGAGTGGCCCAGTGTCACTAAATAAATATTTAAGTAGTCTCAAAACTTAAATATCTACACAACAAAACGTTAGAAAATATCCAATGTATATTCACTGTAACAAGCTCAAAACCACATGAAATATTTCACATTGACAGTCCCAAAGAAAAGCAACTACATTAAGCCTTGCTATATACCCAAGACACCTAGAAAGAAAAACAGGTCAAGGTAAACATCACGGTGATGACAGACTAGAAAAGACAGTTCTACAGTCCAAGCATCCTATACAAATCATGTAGTCATATATTTACTGTAACATCAAACGAACTAAGCTTTGGTATAGACGGTATACCCTAGAAAACACAGATAAAGGTAAACAGTGGTGATGACAAGCTAGACAAAAAGCTACATTTAAGCCTCACTATAATACGAAGACTGTACACCCTAGAAAGACACCCTAGGAAGAAACACAGGTCAAGGTAAACATCACGGTGATGACAGACTAGAAAAGACAGATCTACAGTCCAAGCATCTTATACAAATCATGTAGTCATTATATATTCACTGTAACCAAGTCCAAAACCAGATGAAATATTTAAAACATTGCAGTAAAAACAGCCTTGGTATACCCTAGAAAATGCAGATCAAGGTAAACATAGCAGTGATGACTAAAGAAATGATAGTTCTACAATCATAGCTCTACAATCATAGCAAGAACCCTATATAACTCCGTCAGTATACATTCACTATCAAAGTGCACCCACATGAAAAATAATAAATCAAAGTGCACCCACATGAAAATAATAAATCAAAGTGCACCCACATGAAAAATAATAAATCAAAGTGCACCCACATGAAAAATAGTTACACTAACTACAGTTAAAAACAGCCAAACAAACCCTTCCTTTATATATCTGCAGACAGTATACTAGAAACTACAGACAAAGAATAAGGTAGATGTGGTGATTACAATCTAGAAATTGTTCTAGTTAATAATCACCACATGTTGAACATCTAGATACAGTTACACACATCTTGTCACCATCAATGAATGAGATAGTGCCAGCACAGCTAGTGAATTAATATAAATTTAATATTTAAAAAATTCACTAGTAGCTGTGCTGGCAATATTTCACTCCCCTTGTCACACTAATCTTTGAAAATCTACCTTAATTCCAAAGAATTCATCCATTAAAAAAATTCCACTTAACTCCAGAAAAAGCAGCAGCAGGGCTCCTTAAACAAGCTCTCAGCCAGAAGAGAACAGGCAGCTAACAAAGGGCCAGCAAGCAGCAGGCAGGCAGGGGAACACAACACCACCCAGTCGGCCAGTCCACAGCACTTCTCCAGGGCAAGACTCCAGCAAGCAAGGCAAGCAGCAGGGCTAGGGCAATCCTTCCAGGCTGCAGGTAGCAGCAGCAAATGAAACCAGCACACCACACCAGGCAATCCACCAAAGACGTCCCGAACAACTAGTAAACAGCCGAACCAGCAAGAAATTTCAGACCTTAAGTACCGACCTTTTAGAGTAGAGACAGTAAAAGGTAAAAGTATAGCTGGAGCACCACTTTTTATCCCCTAATTTTCACGGGCTTTGCGGGGATTTGACTTGCAAATCTAAGTGTTGATTGGCTGCTTGCTGCATGAGCCTCTTCTGCAGCAAGCAGCCAATCAACCGAGAGTCCAAGACGGCAATGTCATTTTCTTTTGTTGTCATACAGACGCACTGACGTCGTACAACTTGTTATTATTATGTCTGCACTCCGGAAAAAAACGGAGGGGTGGCAATGCTAGCTACAGCCCCTCTGTTTTGGCCTGAACTTCTGAGAAATATATTCCAAACAAAAGGGGGTCCAGCACTGACCCCTGTGGAACCTCACTGCTAACAACAGGTCTGCTGGTTGAGGTAAAGTCCCCAACTTTGATTGAGTGTGATCTGTCTGTGAGCTAGTTAGCAACCCACCTGACAACATAAGGGTTGATATTCAACTGGGAGAGTTTATCAATGATGTCCGAATGTGGGATTGTGACAAAGGCCTTGGCTAAGTCAAGATAGGCTGTATGCACAGATATGCCTTTGTCTATGGCTTTGGTGATGCTTTCAAAGAAGTCGACCAAGTTTAACAGGCATGACCTGCCTTTGACAAAACCAAACTGTGTCAGATCAAGGGTTTGGAGATCACCTACATCCTTATTTTTAAGGTCCATTATGATTTATTCCATGGCCTTACAGATAAGGCTGGTTAAGCTTATGGGTCTGTAGTTCCAGGGTCTGCTGCTGTACTCCCTTTATGAAGGAAGAAGTCAGTCACTGCTTTCCATTCAGCAGGGACAAAACCAGTACTCCGGCTGTGGTTGAAAACAGTACCTAATGGAGTTGCTAACTCATATTTTAAACTATTTAAAATGTAACCTGGGATGTCATCCAGTCCCATAGAGGCTATGTTTTTGGCCTTGGAGACAGCATTAATGACTTGCTCTTTGGAGATGCAAGGAAGGGGAGATGTAGAGGGGATGCTTTGTGTAATGTTGAGAGGGGGCAAGGTGCTGAAATTTTCACCAAACCCCTCAGTTAATAGGTTAGCTATTTTTGCAGGATCAGTGTGTGTGATGCCATCCACAGCTACTTCAGAACATGCCTGGGTCCTACCTTTTAGGTTACAGATATAACTGAAGAATGCCTTATGGTTATTCTTAGCTATAATTGCTCATTTTTTTTCGAAGTTGTCCTTAAAGGGTTTTACAAGTTGTCTTATTTGTTTGTTCAAGCAGAGGCAGATGTTCTTCCAGCACTGGGACCTCTCTTTTCTATTCTAAGCAATTTCTTCCTCTTGTTGTATAACTTATTAATGCTAGATGTCCACCACGTAGGCTTGTTTTTTTCTTGAGGATCTTGTTTTGATCCTATCAGGTACAGCAGTGTCAATACATTTAATTGTACAGGGCATTTCTGTATACCTTAGAATAGTTTTCAATGCCATCTCTGAGAACAGGAGCTTGGAAATTATTTATGCCATCCTTTAGGAGGGTATAATTAGCTTTGGTGAAAATTTTAGCCTGATTTCACCTAAGAGGGGCTCAGGTGTTATACTACTTCAAATGTGACTGATTTCTAATCTGATTTAAGCAGTGAGGGTTCTATACTTGTGGTTGTGCAACAGTCACCAATGTTGGTGTTAGCTCAGACTGACAGGAACTGGACCCCCTTAGAATGACACGAGAAACTAAGCCAATTACCAGTGTGACCTATAATGGTACTTGTTGAGAGACATGAGTGCATGTGTGATTTGATGGATCCTGGTACCCAATAGACAGCTGACCGTAACTTTCTCCTTGTCCAGCCTGGTGAGTGGGACATCTGTGTGTTTCACAATGGAGTCACCTATGACTAAAAAATGTGGTGTAGATGTGCTTTGCCTTACGGGCTTAAAGTGGATATAAAAGTGTACACACCCCTATTAAAATGCCAGGTTTTTGTGATATAAAAAAATGTGCTTCAACAAAGTATTATTTTAAGGGTGTGCACACTTATGCAACCAGCTTATTGTACGTTTTTTTTATGTTTCCTCTAACAGATTTGTTTTTCAATTGAATTGTACAGGTTATAGGTCACATTAAAGGTGGGAAAAGTTTTGAAATGATTTACTGTGGTCTAATTTTTTTTATATCACAAAAACCTGGCATTTTAACAGAGGTGCGCACACTTTTTATATCCAAAGTATTTGGTGATACACCACTGCTTGTATTTATATGTGTATTGAGTACTGTAGCTGCTGTATTAGGTGTAGCATGTTTGTGTTTGGAATGTCTCTGGTGTTTAGGTAGGTCTCTGGTGTGTTCCTCTGCAATTGATGGTTTGGGTCTATATTAATTCAGCGAAAGCTGTATTCCGCGAATATGTCTTCATCTATCACCAGCCACAGAAATTCACTTCAGCGAACCTTGAAATTTTTCCCAAGATTCGGAAACACTCGCACACCAACTGTCCGGAACACACAAAGCACTAAATCAAATCCATCCAAGTTGGGGGTCTTTGCCCCCCACACCTCACACCCTAACTATATATACAAACTCTGAGATTGCACTACAGTGGGGAAAAGGGCAAAGTTGAGATGATGGCCAAGTGTTTCTGAACTGTGGAAAAAATTATGTGGCTCGCTGAAGTGCACTTCGCTGGCTAGTGATCAATGAAGACGTATTCATGGAATACGTCTTTCGCTGAAATAATATATACTTGATGGTTTATGTGTTGAGTGCATGATTTGCAAAGGAGGTGTAGTATGTGACATGACAACCTGTTCAGTGTCACTGTTCTGTGAGTGAGAGAGCAAGGATTCCAGATTCTTACTGTAGATACATCTCTCACAAACCGTACTTGGGTGATTTAGGAGTACAGGGTTGTCAGTGTACATGAGACAGCTGCTACACTGCCTTAGAATACCCATGTCAATACACTGCCTTAGAATGCCCATGTCAATCAGGCTGGTAGCAGAAATGGTGGGAACCCGACCATCCATAATGCTAGGTTAAATCCTGTTTTCACAGTGGGGAGAGAAAATGGAGGGGTGTAATATAACTGGGTGCTCTAAGTGGGGTCTATACTAGTGGGGGGTTCTCTAAATGGTATAAGACTATGTATATCTGTTGGTGTTGGGACGGCTTAAGGGTCAACAGTGCAGGTGAGGTGTTCTCTGAGCAGTTATGCACAATTTAAGAACTTCTTGGTCAGATCACAGGCAGCTACTACAGGAAATTTTATCTACTAAAATGTTTGCATCTATAACCACCAATGGTTACCCACACAGCACTGTAGTGTGCGATGGTACACGGTGATGCACCACTTGTAAACGATGACTACAGCAAAGCAATGGCTGGTAGCCTAACTCTGTGGAGCTGTGTTAAAACAATCACAAATGTGAGGCTTATATAGCAACAGTTAGCACACCAAATTAAACAATTTAACCAATAAAAAAGCTCAAATCTCAGCCCTGTGTTAGCAACCTTCAATCAGATGAGTCCTAACTGCACTCTCCTGCCACAAGGGTGCGGGGGGGGGGCCTCTCCAACAAAAGATAGCCTGGTTTAGTGCTCAGTGTAACAAACAGAACCAGATTCAGCAGTTCTGAATCTAATCTATGCTACAGCAGACAGAAAGTTTAACAAATCAGCAAAAACAGTTTTAAAAAGTCAGCAATATAACAAAAATACAGTTTAAAAGTGCAAAATACAGTAAAACATTGTACTTATGGTTAGCATAATGACTTGACTTCAAAGTAGCTCACTACTACTAACCAGATCAAACTGACACATCAAGAAAATTATTACTGCTTTACCTTAAAAATAAGCCATTACGTATGTGGATCATAGCAACAGTAGTAAGCAGTTACTCTTTAAAACGTGGATGCTAAAACCTGAAGTGTCAGCAAGTTTACCTGCATACTATGCACTAATAAACCACTAGCCACAAGCTTTAAAAATATTAATTAAATTCTTTACCTGAAATAAAATTAAGCACTATATTGTACGTGTTTACAAATTAACACACAAAAAAGTTTTGGTAATCTTATGGGAATATATGCCTGTATCTGACCATGTATATACCTACAGAAAATTTTAACACAAATCAAATAATTGCATATTGTATAGCTGCTCTGACATCTGTGTATCACTACTTTCTTCTGAATGGAATATGCAATATATGCCTGTATTTGACTATATATCTGCAGAAAATATTAACATGAATCACATAACTGCATATTGTATACCTTTATCTGACTATCACTTACAAACATCAGTTTTGTAAAAGCCATTCTGCAATGTCTCCATCACGTAAATTATTCAAGCAGCAAATTTTGAAACAACACCACAGATCAGCCAGAAAATTCGAACAATTTAATAAAAAACAGTACAATACAATACAAAAATCTCCTCATTTTATAGCACAAATTCAACTTCTAACAATCAATTATTCAATTACCATAATTACAATTTTAAAGGCACATTATAAAAAACATTTCCAATTATAATGCCTGTTCAAGCCATTTGGATTCAGTGTGTTGCATTTCAAAATAAAAACAGTTTCTTTCTTAAATTATACTTAACTCCTTCAGGAGTTAAAAAAGTTATTTTTATACTGCTCTAGCACTGTGGCTTCCAACCCCATGGGATCCCCACTGTGACACTTAAAAAAATGTTCTGCTATTGGGCTAGTTTCTTTGTTTTTTATGTCCCTAATATGCTCTTTGATCCTCATCCCAAAACTTCTTTTACTCTCACCAGTGTAGAACAGTCCACATGGGCACCTTAGCCCATATATAATTTCCTCACTCCTACACGTAAAACTAACCTGTACAAAAAAATTATTCTTATTTATTGTAGTAAATGTTTTAACCACATATGAACAAACTGCACATTCCCCACATGGGAATGCTCCTTTCATTGATGTAATACTATCATTCCTAATTATGGGACTATTAAAGACCCGATGTACCAACATATATTTAATACTCTGCTCTTTCTTATAAGAAAATTTTAACTTTACATGCTTAAACAGGGTTTCCTTTCTTTTCAAAATATCCCAACAATATTTTACTATACTTTCCAATTTCTCTGAAAATGGAGTGTATCTAGAAACAAAATACATTTCCCCTTCTTCATTTTTAGATCTTACATACGTATTACATGTTCGAACATTTTTTGTTCCTTATTTAAAACTTTTCTCATTCCCTCATACACTTGTCACTTCTGATAACCCGTATTCAAAAACATATGAGCTACCTTATTTATTTCTTTAATGCTTTCTTGTTCATTTTTACTCAGCATCTTAATCCTCAGAAATTCACCATAAGGTACAGAGGCAATAGTATGGAGGGAATGACAACTGGAACCTAATAACACATTTTCCTGTTGCTCAAACTTCCTGAATATTTTAGTAGTTATCCCCATCTATTCTTTCCCTTCTACGGTGAGATGCAAAAAATAATTTTTTTTTGTATTGTATGGTTTGGAAATATTGCAACTTATTTTTTGTATTGTGTGGTACACATTTTAGTGCTATATATTATTTTGTGTATTTTTCAGCTTCTCCTGTACTGTTATGCATTTTGTACTTTTTTGAGCTTTTCTCCCCAGGCCTACTCTGAAAATCTACCTGTGTCCAGTCGGACTTTCCCGATAAACAAATGTTAAAAAAAAATAATAAAATAACTAAAAATACAGAAGAACTACATTTAATTGCTTAACTAGTCTTATTACTACCAGTAACAAATGAAGTACTGCTTTCTCTCTGTCTCTGACTTCTAAGTCAAAATAACAACTGGACAGTTTCGCAGGCAAAGAATTTCAGGCTTATGTCCTGGAGCTGCAGTCCACTGTTTACATTTCAAAGCTAACCATATTTCCTCCCTGCTTAAAAGATTCCTGGGTTCTTTATTGTTTGTTCGGCTTTAATTCTGAATATTGAGTTTCCTTCTTTGTCAGACACATAACTTTGACAAGGGGAAAGTTACAGTTCAAACAAGGTTATACATCCTTTGACCTCTAGGAACATAAAGCTTTAGACACTGCAAATATATGCACAGTTCAGAAGCCAGGTTCACTTTTTAACAGCTCTGCTGTCATTCTACTGAATGCAATTATATATTCTGTTCACATTTTTACATTCTAAACATTTTTCAAGCTACAAGATTTCTTGAAAGCATCAACCTCGATTTTTATGAAAAAAATTGCATTACTTCAGCATAACACAGCTTTTCTGCAAACTTTACTATAAGATAACTTCAAGTTGCACTTGACCTGCAGACACCAGAAAGTACAGTTATGTATACTTACAATAAATCTGGTTGTTCGAGTGTATTCACTGTTGCAGTCCTAACTGATGGGATTTCCTTCCGTACAAACCCTTGGCTGGCCCAACTAACAGAGAATTGTCTCCTTCTCCTGTAGCCAGCAGATGCCCTGACCGATGTCAAGACATCTGGGTATAAGGGGAGTCAACCAACACAATATCCTTAGTATGTTCTTGCCCCTAACAGGTCCCTAAGGTTAGAGCCTAAGCTCAGAAGCTCTGGAATTTGTAAAGAGGAGAAGGGAACAACTTGGAATATGGGGAATTAGCACCCCAATCTCATGGGGCAAGAGGGGGTGGAGGGAGGGAAAGAATACTGCAACAATGAATACACGCAAACATCTACATTTATGTACACAAATGTACTATATTATTTGTGTTTCACTGTTACAGTCATAACTGATTGTATGACTCCCAAGCTGAAAAGGAGAGTGGATGCAAACCTTAAGGAGAGAAAAGGATGCCCTGCAAGATGGCAGTGGCAAACCCTGCTCTGGATTTGGAGAAGGATGGAAGGTGATAATGTTTGGTGAAGGTATGCACAGAGGACCAAGCTTCCAAAATGTTTTTACTGCCCACCCCTTTAAAAAAGTCAGTAGATGCAGGAATAGCCCTACTGGAGAGTGACCTCACAGGGTCTGATGGCTGTAGCAAAACAACATACAGTGGGAGATCCATTTGGATATTGTTTGGAAACTGCTCTCCTCTCAGAGCTACAGGCAAAGGCCACAAAAATCTGGTCAGACTTCCTGACATTCTTTGTTCTGTCCAAGTAGTAACACAGTTGCCTATCCACATCCCAAGTATGGAGGAGTCTTCCCCCCTTGTTTTGAGGGTTAGGAAAGAAAATGGGCCACTGGATGTTCTGGTTTAAAGAGATCTCTGTAACCACATTACAAATAAAGAAAGGGATGGTCATGACAGTGACTCTGTCAGGGGTGAAAGTAGTGAAACTCTTCTAGCTGAAGTAATTGCTAGCAGTAAAGGCTGTCTTCCAGGTCGCGAGTTTGATGTCTGCAGAGGCAGCTGGCTCGAAAGGTGGAAGAGTGAGCTTCTGCAGAAAGAAATTGAGATCCCACAGGGGAGCAGGAGGTTTTCTTGGGAATCTAATGTGGATAACCACTCTCAGGATCGGTTTCATGACAGGATGGAAGAAGAGATGAGGTTGAGTAGGCAGATAAGTTGAAATTACTGAGGTGTGAATTTTAATAGAATAAGAAAGTTCTTTGTCAAAAAGTCTTGATAAGTATGAAAGGATCAGAGGCATGTGAGCTTGAAAAGGAATTTGTCCCTTTTGTCTGCACCATATAGTGAAACTCTTTTATTTGGCAAAGTAACATTTGCTTGTGCTAGGTCTCCTGTTTTTTTAGAATGTCCATGATGTGTTTGTCAAGGGTGCCCCCTCCAGTGTTTCAAGGTATCATTTAAGCTGCCAATTTCAGAATGTTTAGTATGGGCTGTATGATGGTGTCCTTGTTCTGTGTTAATAGGTCCACTCACTGGGACAGCAACTATGGTTTCTTCTTCCTTAAACTGAGCATCAGAGGATACCAGGGCTGCCTTGGCCAATCTGGCACTATTAAAATGGCACTTGGACCTTCTTCCCTTATCTTCACCATTACCCTGGGGAGTAAGAGTATTGGGGTGAAGGCATAGAGGAAAAGGGCTGTCCAAGGAAAGGAGATGGCATCTGTCATCTAGGCTGACCTTGTTAGTCCTTGACCAAGATATTTCCAAGTGAGTGTTTTATTTGGTGGCAAAAAATGTCTATGTCTGGCACAATCCATTCTTTGGCTATGCTGAGAAAAACTTCCCAATGTAGTTACCACTCATGACGGTCTGAAAATCTCCTGCTTGGGTGATCCACCAGTTGATTGGTTTCTGCTGGTAGGTACTGTGCCACAGGGTACAGACCTAGGGAGTTTGCAGTTTCCCAAAGATCTGTGGATAGATGACAAAGAGGGTGGATAGATGACAAAGAGGGTAAGAGTGAGTCTCCTCTGCTTGTTTATGTACAACATAACTGTGATATTGTCTATCTTTACTACAAGAACTCCAAGTTTCCATTGGTCTTTGAAGGCAATCAGACCTTTTTGGACTGCCACAAGTTCTTTTAGGTTGATGTGTTTGTGTGTTTGCTCTTGAACTGGAAGTCTCATCTGTCCTGAGTCTGTTGTAGTGGGTCCCCCAGGCTATTTCCAAGGCATACATTTTCAGTGTTTGGTCCTAGGGGATGAACCTGACGTGAAGGCCCAGGTTGAGGGAACATTCTCAGGCCCACCAGACAAACTCTGTCGTGAGACAAGGGAGAAGCCTCACCTTGAAGCTGAGGGATTGAGAATGCTGGCAATACACATTTCTGGGGTACCAGTGCAGCTTTCTCATACATAGTATGGCCAGAAAGATCATGAGGATGCAAGAGGCCATGTAGCCCATGGCTCTGAGGAATTCTCTGGCTGTGAGGTAGTTCCTGAGAAGGAGCTTTTGGAAGTACACAGCTAGAATGGTAACCTTGTCTGGAGGAAGGAGGACTTTCTGAAGTGAGGAGTCCAGTACAGCCATCAGAAACACATTTCCATTTGTGGGGATGGTCTGAGACTTTTGGGTGTTGGTGGTGAACCCCAGTAAAGGCAGGATATCTTGGGTTTAAAGCAGATCTGCTTTGAGTTTTTGTAGCTCTGTTACCTGAATGAAGCTATCGTCTAAGTAGGGGTAAACCTGAATGACTTTTGACATGCAGAAGACTATCACTGAGGCTAGACATTTTGTGAAAACCCCGGATGCATTAGATATGCCAAAGGGCAGAGCACAGAAATGGTAATTCCTCACACCTGCTGTGAAGTGTAAGAACCTCCTGGGAGATTTTTCTAAGGGGATGCAGAAGTGTGCATCCTTTAGATCTAAGGTTGCCATGCAAGCACTGGGTGAGATCACGGGGAGCAGTTTTTGAAGGGTTAGCATTTTGAATTTTGGTACCTTAAAGAATCGGTTGAGCAAGACAGATCCAGAATCCACTTCCAAATACCCACTTTTCTGGGGACTAGGAAAAGCCTTGAGTAAAATCCTTTTCCTTGTAATGAGCTTGGTACTAGTTCCACAGAAACTTCGGTGCAAGGGAGCTGCACTTGCTTTAAGGCCTCTGTTTGTTGGTTTGGTGGAATATTTGAGGAATCTGATTGAATTAGAGGCTGTTTGAACTGCCCTTTATAATCTTTTTGAATGATTTTTCAGTACCCATTGATCAGTGGTAATTAGAGTCAAATTCTTTAAGGAAGAGGACAGATGTCTTCCTAGTTTGAGAGGTGGTAGGGAGGGAGAGGCGGGACTAGAGGGGAGGGGGAAGGGAGTGTCATACAAGAGTCAAGGTCATTTCTTGTTGGGTCACTGTTGGCAGGATCACACAGGCCTATTGGAATCTGCTTGCCACTGTCTCGGTTGCTTCTGCTACCTTTGACTCCTTTCCCTTCGATTTCTCCTTTAACTAGGCTTAGACTGGGAGGCCATAAAGGACCAGTGCTTGGTAGGGTAATTGTGGCACCAAAACAGCAAATGGAGCAAGCAGGCACAATGTAGAAATACACCACTTTAATAGTTCAAAAACCACAGGTAAAACAATATTCCACAAGTTAAGCACTTTCTTCCCCACCTGCAAGGGACTTCATCAGATGGGTTCTTTCTCTAGTGCAGACCGACTGATGCACCGACTAGCACTCTGCTTTGGGCTCCAATTCCAAGAATGTCTTAATGTTGTTCAGGGCATTTGCCAGCTTCAAGAGGAAGAGAAAATTCTCTGGAAGTTGGGCTGACCAAGGGCTTCCATGGCACGAGATCCCATCAGTTATGGCTGCAACAGTGAAAAACAAAGAACATCGAGGAAATAAGTGCTCAGTGAAGAAGATAATGTTGTGCGACACCAGAAACCTAGATAATAACCTATTTCTTTTATATGAAATGAAGGAAACGCTTAAAAACATGACTATGGTGATATGAAAAAACAAGATAAGTTTTGATGATGAATTGTTCATACTGCCAAAGGAGAAGGTGACAAGAAGGGTAAAAAAACTGGGAATCTGATTAAAGGAGAGCTGATGATGACACTCTGTGGGTGGTTCAAACATGGGCCTTGTTAGCTTACAAGAGATCAAAAGAGTCAAAGAGACATATAACACCATGAAAGTATGATCTCCGGAAGTATGGCAAAGTTCAGAAAGTTTTGCCAGGGCAAAAAAAAATACTTAATTCGCTAAGAACACAAAGATAGCCATAACAGAAAAGGAAATATTAGGGGGACTGCAAAGATAATGGGAAAAATCACTGGTGGAAAAGTTATGTGCAAACTGCAAATATACTACTAAGATGAATCAAAAATGCCAAAGAGAAAGTGGAAAAAAAAATTAGTAGCAGATATTAAAGTAGGCATCGTATGCAGTAGAAAGAAAACTAGGAGAGTAAAGGTATACTAGAATGGAACTGGCAAAAATATAAGAAGGGGAAAAACAGATGAAAATTCTGAAATAATATCTTTTTTTCACTAAAAAGAAGGATGGATGAAATGGAAAAGCAAAAAGGACCAAGAGAAAATGCTCAGATGACAACTTAACAACAGAGGAGATGGAAAGGCACAAAAGAGGGATGAGAATACGGGTGGGATCCCTACAAAGGATTGCTGAGGTTTAGGTAAAGTGTCTGGTAGACCTTCGTGATAAGACCTTTTCAGTCAAACAACTGTTGTGCTTGCTCTACAAAGGCAAAGCAAGAAATAACTAAGAAATTTACAAGCCAGTTAAACTGACTTCAGTAATATGCAAAATAAGCCTCCTGAAGTCAAGCTTTAGAAGGTTTTGTGAAGAAAATGGACTGCTCCGCAAATATTAATACACAATTAATACACAAATCATATCGGAGTAATTTGATTAAGTTCTGTGACTGGGTCCTTACATATTTAGACAGAGGTTATTCTGTGAACGTTTTCTATCTAGATTCCAGTATAACCTTCCATCTATCCTATACCACAGGCTCCTTGCAAAGTCAAAGGAGATAGGCATGGGTAGCAGACTGTGTTGATGGATGGAAAAGACTTGTATATCTAGGTTCTCACAGAGACAGAACAAGGTAACTGTGTAGATGTGCTGTATCTGGATTTCACCTGTACTACAACATGGACTCCTAGTGAGGTAGTGATGGGTAGGAATGTATAACAATGGGTTCATAAAGGTTAGATAACAGGGAACAAAGGACATCAGGGAAATTTCCCTGTGAAAAAATGGTGACTAGTGCTATCCTTCAAAGGTCAGTTGTGGGGTCAGCTCTGTCTAATCTGTTCATGTCTGGCTTGATGTAGGGCATGGAAAACTGCCTCAGTCTTTATGAGGTAGTGGCAAATGCAGTAGCAAGTAAGAAAACTGGAGGCATTGTCTAAAAGGTAGCAGTTTTGCCATAAATCATCCAAAAGTATTTTACTACATGTGGCAAACAGTCCAGGCACAGTGTACACAGCTGGATGAGTTTGGCTAAACAATCCATATCCAGATCTAGGAAGTTACAATGGAAAACCTACACCTTCAATATCAAAGAGCAACTGCAAAGGTAAAATCAGTTGTTGGAATATATATCTTGGAGGTGGAAACTGGATACAGAAAGGTGATTTGTTCTGACTATTCTGAAGAAAGACTACAGTGGGAAGATCTGTATGCCTTTTAGGGAATGGGAGACAGCAGTCCTCTAAAGGATAAAGATAAAATCAACTAGTATACTGATGGTCATGGAGGACCCATCACACGAGAAGAGGCAAAGTTTGCTCAAAATATTTCATTGTAAAAAAGGATATAAGTTAATATGATATTGTTATATAAGTCACTGATGGAATCTGACAGGATTACATTGGAAAAGAAAAGATATGTCAGGAAGAAGGGGACATTACCATGAGATAAAAGGAACACTGCAATCTTGATATAAGAAAGGAATTTTTGCATAGTGTGATATTCAGACTAATATCAAGCCAGTAGCCGAATGGCATTCAGTAAGTTGGTTTGCATCCATGTCAGGTTGATACTTGTTTAGTCCCATATATATGTCAAGATTATTTTGAAGACTGTAATGGAAATACTTGGGGAGTTTATCCCGTAGGTGTGGTGAACACTAGGTGAAGTCTCTGCTTTGCCTTTTTCCCTATTATTAATCTTGACCTTTAGTCTGATCTTGTGTTTGAGACTCTCATCTACTATTCCAGCAGTACACTCAAAGCAAAGATTTTCAACAGAACTGAGCTTAACAGTGCCTTGTAAACAAGACAAATGGCACAGTTTAATGATTGATATGCCATGGAATAAACAATATCTCTGTTAATTTTCCAAAACAAGTGATGTCTTCTAACTCTTGAATTTTCTTGCTCATCAATCTCTCCACTACCTAAAGCTAGACTTCATTTATGATATGAAAGCTACAGAAATCCATATTGCATTTAAATATATAAAAACTAATAAGGCTTTGGTATACTGGCCAGATGCTGGGCTATCCTTGGCAGGAGATCCGTTAGGTTATGAATACTACATAAGCAATATGGAAGGAGATCGAGTAATTTTGGTGTTTTCAGTGTGACTATATTATCATATAAATATTGACACTGTTTGCAGAGTAGCAGGTAAAGGCCTGTGTTTGACTGGTCTTTCCTTTTGAGGCTCGGAATTCATTTTGTTTTGCTGGAAGTATACTCTTCCCTTCATCTCTGATCTCCAGAATTCCTTTATACCAGTTCCACATATTCATAAATTCCATGACTAAGTTTAACTGTTCCCTACAGGAGACTATTTCTCTTGTCTTTTACTTACATCAGCAATTCTACAATGAAAATCTTCTTTGTGTCTCTTTTGAATTATTACCCACATAATTTATCAGTTGCAGTCTAATCCTGAAACATCTTTTTATTGGAAAATAAGGCATTTTTGCATACTATTTTTCCTAAGAGAGGAATTTGTACACCTTTGTCATATTCTCTCACTCTCGTTAGTTAGTTAGTTAGTTAGTTAGTTAGTTAGTTAGTTAGTTAGTTAGTTAGCTAGTTAACCACAGTAGTGCACTGATCAAAACTGACTTTTAAAGGCATGACCTGGATAAATAACTTCACAAAAGTACAGTAATATACGAATGAAGAGATTAATCTAAAAATCATAACAATTAACATAATTTGGTGAGATGTATAAGTATTTACAAAGAAGAATGCAAATGTACAATAAGAAAAACAGATCAACATCAAATCAATTGCATAAAATTGTTGGAGAAATTTACATATCTCCAATAAGAAGAAAGACCGTAAAAAACAAAACTAAGCTATCATAGAGTGGGCTAGAGTCAGTAGTAGTAAAGACCAGGGGAGCCAAGTGACTTTTCCATAAGAGATGGGAAAAATTATTTTCAAAATAGTAGGTAGGAGTTCATTAGTAGGCAGTTGAATGGATTTGGCATTTGGAAGTAGGATGCTTAGGTGATAGGTCCACCACTGAAGCAGGCGTATTATGCATTTTTGAAAAGGTATGCCTTTAAGTGTTGACAAAAGGCAGGTAGGAAGTGATTGTCAGAATGAAGGAGCCAGGAAACAGAAGGCATGTTCATCATAAATTTGTTGCGGTAGTAAGGAAATCGGGGGTGATTGAAAGCAACTCCTAAGGGAGTAAGACCATGGGCCAAATTCCAAAATAACTGCTCTCAGTGTAAGCATGCCCTGCTTCCGAAAGACTCACTGTAAGTGTTTTACTTCGGTTTAAGGCCTAGCTATAAACAGGCTTCCATAGGGGCTAGATTCCAAAAGACCTGCTCTCACAGTAAGCAGTCACTTACAGTAAAAGCAAGTCTTTTGGAATCAGGCACAGTGTTTTAAGTTTTCAGCTGAATTACTTTGAAGAGCTAGGTCCTTAGTTAGAAGACAGTTCTATGCTATATGGGAAGCAAGTTAGCTTTGCATAGTGTGAGGCAGTGACACTCATCTGTGGAAGGGAGCATAACTGAAACAGCAGATATTATTTGAAATGGTTTGAAGAGAGCTGGGATTCTTTTTGGAGGTTGAGGCAATGATAGGGGAGTCCATATTCTAGTCAGAATATAAGACTCCATTCCCTATTGCTTTTCTAACTAGTTTGTTGAGAAAGGGTGATTTTGTTGTTCCACAACAGGAGAGAATGGACTTTGTTCCTGTTTTTTTTTCTTTTTTCATTGTGTGATTGGACGTTTAAGGTTTGATCGACTCAGGTGTTTAAAGGAAGTGGTTGGATCAATAGAGTAGTTGTTAAGGTCAGTGATATGAATGTTGCTAGTGGCAATGGGAAAGTTTTTGTTTCCCAAACAGCATGGTTATAGTTTAAGGTGCATTAAAGATTACTTTGTGGTTAATATGCCAGTTGTGGTGGCGTTACATGTCTGTCTGTATTTGGGATTGAGTGCATTTCATTTGCCAGCTGGATCAGAGGATGACCATGTCTGGATATAAAATCACTGGGATTTGGGATAGGTCATAGAAGAGTTTATTAATAAAGACAGAAAACAGGAATGATCAAGTATGGAGTCCTGAGGAACACTGCTGTGGAGGGAGTTTTTATCTGAGAATAAAGTATCAATTTTTACCAAGAAGTATCTGTTATAAACTAAGTCCTTAGTCTGTCTTACAAGGAGTACCAATGGAAACTAATTCCTTAGTCTATCTTCCAAGGAGTACCAATTCTGCCCAAATGTTTAAGCATCTAAGATTACAGATCCTGAGTTGCTACAATTAACACCCACTACTGCATTGCTACGAAGTCCAGATCAGACAGAAGCTACAGTCGAATCACAATAAATTATGGCAGTAGCACAGAGGCAAACCTCTCAAATGTTCAGATTTCCACAGACTGACCAGATTGCTGTGTCATATTTTGGTCTATTCCTCATAAAAAGAAATTTTCTAGCAAACCAATGAAAACTGAAGTCAATAAATAATTGCATTCGAGTTCCATACTTGATACAGTAGAGAGTCGATTATCTGAAACATCGGTTATCAGAACCAGCCTTCCAAAGTTTTCAGTTTTGAAAAATCATAAAGTCTGAATATGTAAACATTAAATGTATTCACTTGAGCATATTTTTTTAGTATATAGCCAGCTCATCTGTGGAAAATATTCTTTATTATCCACTGGAATCACTGAATGGTTGAAAAGTGTATTCCGATGTGCAGAAAAAAAAACAAGATTTTAGAAGTTTGTTATCCAGTTCAATTATATGTTTGATTATCCAAACTACCCTAGGCCCCAATTAGTTCTGATAATTGACTCTCTACTGTATTCTTCAAAGAATGCATGCTAACACAAATCCTGGTATTCTAGCAACTTTTTTTAAGTTTGTAAGAGCAATATTTAAAATGTTTACCTATTTTTGGGCCTTTGTGTTTTGTTCAGATTTCTTGGTCGAAGAGATTTAGAGTGCACACAGGGGATGGCACTGACACCATACCCAGACCCCCAAAACTCTTCCCCAGACACGGAGGTACAATGATCTAATGTAAGCTACAACAGCTACATAGTTGTTGTTAATACCTTGGTCTTTGAGCCTGGGTGACATGGCTGTGCTTAAATGTTTATGCCTGATATCTCACCAGTCATATATACAGCCATTTGAAGATGTGATGTGGATAGGAATAAAAATGAAATTGTTACATTTCTTGACTTCTGATTAGGATATTTCTATCTATACAGGAAGAATGCAGAGCCCCTGTAATCACAACTACGCAGGTAAAAGCTGCACTCACTAATGCCAAAAACACAGCATCCATGGGACCGGACAACATCCCAGGCTGTGTTTTACACAAACTGGCTCCCCACTTAAACACCATATTCAATAATAGCCTCGCATCAGGCTTTGTGCCCACTGAATGGTGCACAGCAATAGTTATCCCACTCCACAAAGGGGGAGCCACCACTGATCCCGAGAACTATCGACCTATTAGCCTGATGAGCCTGGTCTGCAAGGCCATGGAAAGTATCATCATGGAACTCATAGACAAAGACATTGGTAACCTACAAACTCTGGATCCCACCCAGTTCGGGTTTGTGAAAGGCAGGTCATGCCTCCTGAACCTGATCGACTTCTTTAAGACAGCCACCAAAGCCATAGGTGAGGGTAAGGTGGTTCACACAGCCTATCTTCACCTCGCCAAGGCTTTCGACACCATCTCCCATTTTGGAATTATAGCTAAACTCACTAAAATAGATATAAATCCCTACGTCACAAGATGGGTTACCAACTGACTCACTGACAGAACACACACTGTAAAAGTTGCAGACTCCAAATCTGACCTCAAAGCAATGACAAGTGGAGTACCACAGGGTTCCATCCTGGGACCTCTCCTGTTTGGTATCTACATCTCTGAAGTACAGGCTAACACAGAAGGCCTCTGGCTAATGAAGTTCACAGATGACTGCAAACATGACTACAAACATAGTCAAGTCCCCAAATGATGTGGACATCCTACAGAAGGGCCTCGCTGAGACAGATGCCTGGTGTCAGAGCCATGGCCTCAAGCTCAATACCAAAAAGTGCAGTGTCATCCCCTTTGGTAAAAACCCTGTACACATGAACTAACACATAGGCAGCAATCTACTTAACACCAAATGTATGATAAGAGACCTTGGGACCCAGGTGGACAGTAGTCTCTCCTTTGATAGTCACATTGCCACAGTAGTCAGGAAGTCCTTCTACACACATCATAAAATGGTTCTCATCCAGGAAAAAAAAGGTCATTGTTCCCCTCTATTCGACACTCATTAGACCCATTATAGAGAACAACACCCCTTTTGGAATGTACCTCACAAGACATTTGCAGCAGCTGGAAAGGCCACAAAAGTATCTCACAAAAAGGATTACTGGCCTCAAACAAATGCCCTACACTGACCGCCTCAAATAACTCCAGCTTTACTCCATAGCATATCACCTACTCCGAGGTGATCTCTGCCTAGCATATAAAGCTATGTCAAACCCAGAGCTGTTGGACATGCTACACCTAAAGAAAGAAATCCCAATCCCTCCGAGCTACACGCTCTAGGGACCTAAACCTTGTCACCACAATAAATAGGACATGCTGGAGGGATAGATTCCTGTCCCAGAGACTTCCCATACTCTGGAAAAGGCTACCCATCTATGTCAAGCAAAGTTCTTCATTAGCACTCTTCAAGAAAAATCTTGATGAGTGGATGGGAAATAGGAAATATACCCCGGGGATCACTTCTGTGTCTCTGCTCAACAGTGGCACAGGAAAATAACTTTCTTGGATGGTGTAACCCAGGGAACCTTGTTGGCTAGGATTACGTAGGCCCTTGGGCCGATAGCCTAGTACCTACCTATGAACCTATGAGACCCAGGGTGGAAATGGACATGTCATTTCAGATAAAATAATTATTTACGCTAGATCCAAACAAATTAAAAGCCACAAATGTAATCTGTTTATTACAGCTTTTTAACAAAGTAAATACAACTAAGAGAAGTACTTTTTTAGTATGGAAACCACCCATAAAAGCACCATCTATGACAACAAAGACAAAGTAACTCCATGCTGGTGATGGTGGGGAAAATAAGCAGAAAAGACTTGCTTGAACATCTCATGCAACAACGTATTACTGAAGACCACGTCAGTGCATTTACTTTAGTTTCTGATAAAAATAAGAACTATATTTATCTGCTCGGAAAATGTATAAATATGAGAACAATTAATAGAATTCATTAGCACCTATTTCTTAGAGCAAACTGGCCTAAATTCCCTGAGCTAATCTATATTGCTTAGCATTGCTAGGGATGGGATGCTAAAATTCTTTAGCATTACACTGCCAATACTGCTGCAGAGAGGATCAGCATAAAGGATATACACTATTTTGTTTGAAGAAACACAGTATAGCTACAGTACAGCATAAAGGAATGTAAATGAGGATTTTGTTATACTTCACTTACAGGTGATTCTTAAATGGAGGAGCAGCACGCCAAATTATTTTGGCAGTCAGTTGAGCATTTTGGTAGGTTAATGATTTCCCAACCTCTTAACGCAAAAATCAGGGACAAAGCTGAAGAAAGTACAGTTGTGTAAAATCTTACCATAACAGTAGATATACTTCTCTTCACTGTTGCAGTATTCATTTCACTAGGGATCCTCTGCCTAGGGTGGCCTGACATCCAGCCAGTACACCAAAGCCTTTAGGTTGCCTTAAGGTATGCTGTATGTCACACTTATACTCCTTGCATATCACAAGGCATAAAGGTGACGTCCAGATGTACCATCCTCAGAACTGAGAGTCCCAGTAAGAATGCCAGTCCAAGGAAAAGAAAGGTAATCAGTACATCCAGAAGACAAATGGACCAGGGGGTTGAGAGAGGGTGTAAATAATGCAACAGTGAAGAGATCATCCTCCTCTGTTTTGCTAAGATTTTACACAGCTGTACT
The DNA here is from genome assembly GCF_019279795.1 of Protopterus annectens. Lineage (NCBI taxonomy): Eukaryota > Metazoa > Chordata > Ceratodontiformes > Protopteridae > Protopterus > Protopterus annectens. The sequence goes on along the minus strand of NC_056744.1, from coordinate 998,498,880 downwards.
ATGTCCTTCCATTTCATTATTGCAGTATTCCTTGCACTAGGGAGAGTGCCAAAGCTCAGGAAAAACAGAGGGAGGAGGAAGGACCAGGAGAGCACTCTAGGAAGCCATGAAGGATGGCCCTAGCAAAACCAGCTCTAACTCTGGAAATTCCATCCAACGTATAGTGCTTGGTAAATGTATGCAAAGAAATCCAGGTAGCTGCCTAAAGAATAGAGTTAGTATCCAAACCCTTGAAAAAAAGCACTAGGAGAAGCCACGGCTCTAGCAGAATGAGCCTTAACAGAAGGAGGAGGACTCTTTCCATGAAAGGAGCAACAAAAAGAAATGGCTTTACAAATCCAGGAAGAAACGGTCTGCTTGGACGCATCTATTCCTAAGGACCTAGGATGAAAGGAAACAAAAAGCTGATCAGATTTTCAAATAGACTTAGTCTTATTGAAATAAAATTTGAGTTGTCTTTGCACATCCAACATGTGCAGCACCTTCTCACAGGCAGATTGCCAAGAAAGAAAAAAAGTGGGCAAATGACTGGTTGAGAGACAGCTCATTCACCACCTTGGGCATAACAGACGGATTAGTAAGCAAGGGCACCCTGTCCTTATGAAACACCAAAACAGAACAATCCATAACGACATGAAGCTCAGACTGGCAGAAGTAAAACTAACAAAAGTACAGTCTTCCAAGTGCAACGTTGCAAGGAAGCTGAAGCTGCAGACTCAAAAGGAGCCTCAGTCAATAATTCCAACAGAAAATCAAGATCCCAAGGAAGAGGAACAGGCTTCCTGGGAGGCCTAATATGATGGACGCCTTTAAGGAATTGTTTAGTCTCAAATCTAGAAGTTAAAGGAGGGGATAATGGCAGACAAGCAGAAATAGCTGATAAGTGGGCCTTAACAGAGGAATAAGCCAACCCAGCATTGAGCAATACACACAGGTAAGATAGAAGCAAAGGCACATCCACAGAAAGTGGATCCAGGTTACGAGAAAGACACCAAACAGACAACCTCTTCCATATGAATAAGTAGGATTTCCTAGTATTGGGTTTCCTGGCCTCCTGCAGAACCCTAAGCACGTCCCAGAAAAAAGCTATCTATGTGGAATTATCACCCAGAGTGTCAGTTGAAGAGTGGACAGGTAGGGATGGATTTGAAATCCCTTATCTTGTGTGAGTAGGTCCACCCTGTGAGCTAACATGTGATGATTGCCCAATACTGTCTCAGCCAAAAGGGAGTCACCAAGGGTTGGGAGGGTGGCCTAATGGTTAAGGTGTTTGCCTTACAAACACAAGGTACAGGGTTTGAGTCTCACAAGGCATAACTGGCTAGGCTTAAAATGCCTCGCAAGGGCAGTTAACCTAGTACTAATCTATGAACCTATGAACAAGATTTTGGGATCATCCTGTTGAATTTTTTACAGGACTTTTTGGAATAAGGGGAAGGGAAGGGAAAACATAAAGAAACACCACTTCCAAGAAAAAGAGGGCATCCACCTTCCATACCAGAGGCCCTGGAACTGTGGCTCAAAAAAAGAGGAAGTTGTCTCTTCAGAAGGGAGGCAAAAAGATCTATTTGAGGAGTCCCTCACTGGTGGACAGTGTCCATAAACACATCCCTGTGAAGCATATATTTGTGGGACTGAGTTAAGGACCTGCTCAAAGTGCTGCCACAACATTTTGACCTGAGGGAATGTAAGCAGCCTGAAGAGTCACTTGATACTGAATAGCAAGTTCTCAGACTCAGGAGTGACAAATGGCAAAGAAGGTAAGATCTTGCACCCCCCCCCCACCATTTCTTTACATACCATATCATTGTGGTATTGTCATAAACACCTTGGAAGGTCCCAGGGAGAAGAGAGAATGAAAAGCCTGAAGAGCCAACCAAAGAGCTCTAATCTCTTTGGCACTGATGTGCTATTTTTGTAGCCAAGGCAACAACACCTTCTGCAACTTCAGGGAGCCAAAAGCTGCTCCCCATCCCACGTCTGAAGCATCTGTGAACAGCTCCTGAGAGGGAAGAGGGTGGAAGAAAAGGAATTTAGAGACAACTGCTGAATCCACCACTGAAGTTCTTTCTTCAAACAAAGAAGAAAAGGAACTACAAACTCTAAGGAATGTGCATATTGAAGCCAAATTGACTGCAGAAGCACTGAAACTTTCTCATGTGAAGTTTGCCCAGAGGGAGCATAGGAATGGTATATAAGGCATGAATCCCAGAGTTCTCAGAAACTCTCTGGCTGTAATAGAGGCCAGAGGAAGAAGAGTTTGAAAAAGGAAACAAGTTTTAGGGCCTTGGGAGGGATTCCAACAAAGGCACAGTCATGATCCTGCACCCCAGAAAAAACATGGTCTTGAGAAGGAGTCAGAAAATACTTTTTTGAAGATTATTATGAACCCCAGGCTTTGCAGAAGGGAAATGCAAAATGAAGATTTTGCAACAGGACCTCTGGAAAGGATGCCTGAAACAGGAGGTCGACCAAGTAAGGAAAGACTTGGATCAAATGAACCCTGCAAAAAGCAATCACAGGAGTGAGGCATTTGGTGAGTACCCTTGGGGCAGTAGAAAGGCCAATGGACAAAGCAGAGAACTGAAAAAGGCTGGAAAATCAACAGAGTAACGTAAAAATGTCCTTAAAGGGGGATGGACTGAAATATGGAGATAAGCATCCTTGAGATCCAGAAATAACATAAGCCTGAGGAAGCAAAGGAGGGAATAAAGACTAAAGAGATAACATTCAAAAGGAGGCCACCTTCAGAAAAAGTATTTAGTTTAGTTTAAATGAGAGAGGTCTAGAATTGGTCTCCAAGTACCTCTTTTCTGGGTACTTTGGTATACTTGCCGGCTGTTGGGTCGCCCTTGGCAGTGGATCCTTGTGTTAACAAATACTGCAACAGTGAAATGGAACAACTTTAAATAAATACAGGACAAAGGCCTAAACTCAAGCATACATTTTAAATACTACACAGTATGTAATGCAACACTTACTAGAATAACAGTATTTTATCAGCATGCATTTTCTGAAATATATGGATTTCTGAAACTGAAGAGTCTTTCATTATTTAATGACTGTAGGGCTCAATTTGACAGAAAAAAAACATTAATTTTATGATGAAAAGACCAAAAATGATGAAAACTGATGGCATTTATAAAAATAGTGACATTTGAGAGGTACGATCATACTAAAGATAAGCTTTGCCTTCCTGTAGTCCAGGGTTTGATTCCCACAGCCTCCAGTTGTTGACTGTGTGGTTGACCAGCCAGTTAAAAATGTATAGAATTTGCTCCAAGCTACTAAATTTTCAACCACAAATGTATAAATGCCAAAGAAAATAAAATTATGTAAACTTTCTAAAGTATTTCATCAGTTGATAAAGATGCACCATGTTATGACAAGTAATTTTCTGGGAAAGAAAAAGGACCCAGGCTAGTACTATACTTCTTCTTCTTCTTCTTTCGGCTGCTCCCATTAGGGGTCGCCACAGCAGATCAACTGTTTCCATTTCTTCCTGTCCTTTGCATCTTGCTCTGTCACACCAGCCACCTGCATGTCCTCTCTCACCACATCCATAAACCTTATCTTACGCCTTCCTCTTTTCCTGTTACCTGGCAGCTTCTTCCTTAGCATCTTTTTCCCAATATACTCTGCATCCCTCTTCAGCACATGTCCAAACCAACGTAATATTTCCTCTCTGGCTTTGTCTCCGAACCTTCCAACCTGGGCTGACCCTCTAATATACTTATTCCTAATCCTGTCCATCTTCGTCACACCCAGTGCAAATCTTAACATCTTCAACTCTGCCACGTCAAGCTCTGACTCCTGCCTTTTTGTCAGTGCCACTGTCTCCAACCCATATAACATAGCTGGTCTCACTACCCTCTTACAGACCTTCTCTTTCACTCTTACAGGTACTCGTCTGTCACAAATCACTCCTGACACTCTTCTCCACCCACTCCATCCTGCCTGTACTCTCTTCTTCACCTCTATTCCACACTCACCATTACTCTGAACTGTTGATCCCAAGTACTTAAACTCATCAACCTTCGCCACCTCTACTCCCTGCATCCTCACCATTCCTCTATCCTCCCTCTCATTCACACGCATATATTCTGTCTTAGTCCTGCTGACCTTCATTCCTCTTCTCTCTAGAGCATATCTCCACCACTCCATGGCCTCCCCCACCTGTTTCCTACTCTCACTACAGATCACAATGTCATCTGCAAACATCATAGTCCACGGGGACTCCTGTCTGATCTTGTCTGTCAACCTGTCCATCATCATTGCAAATAAGAAAGGGCTCAGAGCTGATCCTTGATGTAATCCCACCTCCACCTTAAACGCATCAGTCTCTCCCACCGCAGACCTCACCGCTGTCACACTACCCTCGTACATATCCTGTACCACTCTTACATACTTCTCTGACACTCCCGACTTCCTCATACAATACCACAACTCCTCTCTAGGCACCCTGTCATATGCTTTCTCTATATCCACAAAGACACAATGCAACTCCTTCTGACCTTCTCTGTACCTCTCCATCAACACTCTCAGAGCAAACAATGCATCTGTAGTGCTCTTTCCTGGCATGAAACCATACTGCTGATCACTAATCATCACTTCCCTTCTTAACCTAGCTTCCACTACTCTTTCCCATAAAGTACAGTTTTGTACCTACCATAAATGTAGATGTTTGAAGATCCACATTGCTGCAGTCATAACCTGTGGGTAGTCCGCTGTCCTCGGTCGGCCCGAATACCAAAGTGTTAGGCTGGCGTCGGTCATGGTCGCTCAGATCTGACGTCAGTACGCCATGGTATTAAAGCGCATGACCGACGTCATATCCTCAGTCTTTCTTGCCCCAGATGTCAGAAGGCCCTAAAAAGAAAGGCCATAGCCAAAAACAGAAAAACCTCCAAAACCCATGTACAAACAATATTTACAACCCAAACTATACAACCACTCCAAACTACAGAGGGGAAGGAGGGAGGGTAAATTGGACTGCAGCAATGTGGATCTTCGAACATCTACATTTATGGTAGGTACAAAACTGTACTATGTTCTTCATCTCACATTGCTGCAGTCATAACCTGTGGGTAGAATCCCAAAGCAAAGGTAAAGGGAGGTTGGCAAAATCATAAAGCATTGGGAGCTGCTAACATGCCCTGTAAGACTGCAGTGGCAAACCCAGCCCTAGATTTGGAATAAAGAGGGAGATGGTAATGCTTAGAAAAAGTGTGCACTGAACTCCAAGTGGCTGCTTCCAAAATATCTTTAGTAGCTACACCCCTTAAAAAAGCAGTAGAAGTGGCAGTAGCCCTAGTGGAATGAGGTCTGATTCCAGCCGGAATCTCCTTACCATGATGAGAATAACAAAAAGCAATACAATGACCAATCCACTTAGAAATAGTTTGTTTTGAAACAGGTTTCCCCTGAGAGCCCAAAGCAAAAGAAACAAATAACTGTTGAGACTGTCTGAACCCTTTAGTCCAGCTCAAATAACGCAACTGCCTGTGAATATCCAAAGTGTGCAAAAATTTCTCCCCTTTATTTTGGGGATCAGCATAAAAAGTAGGCAAATGAATAGATTGGTTCAAGGCCACATTTGAAACCACTTTAGGCATAAAAGTAGGGTTAGTACGCAGAGATACCCTATCCTTATGAAAAATCAGGAAGGGTTCAACTGCCATTAGAGCCTGTAATTCAGATACCCTTCTAGCAGACGTAATGGCCAACAAAAAAGCAGTCTTCCAAGACAAAAACTTCAACTCAGATGTAGCTGCAGGTTCAAAAGGAGGTAAAGTAAGTTTTTCCAACACAAAATTGAGATCCCAGGAAGGAGTAGGAGCTCTACGCGGGGGTCTTATGTTCTTTGCCCCTCTAAGGAATTGCTTAAACAAAGGATTAGAGAATAATGGTGGGTCACAGTCATAGTGAGCAGAAATGGCTGCAGCATGAACTTTTACAGAGGAGAAAGACAAACCCTTGTCCAATAATTCTGTAAGATATTGAAGTGAAACACTCAAATTAGGCCTGGAAACATCCAAGCTCTTTGCTTTGCTCCAAATGAAAAATCTCCTCCATTTATCAGCATAAACTTTCCTTGTACTAGGCCTTCTGGCCTCCAAAATGACATTCAAAACTTGTTGAGGAAGCTGCGACCCTCCAGGGTCTAGAACAGAATATGCCAGGCTGTTAGATGCAGGGACTGTATCCTGACATTGAGGAAATGATTGCCTGCCTGAGACAAAAGGTGTGGAATTGATGGCAAAGGCCAAGGAGGCTCCCGTACTAAACTCCTCAGCAGAGGGTACCAGTGCTGCCGTGGCCAATCTGGAGCTATTAGAATCATGGAGGGCTTGTCCTGTCTGACCTTCAAGAGCACCTTGGGAAGGAGAGGCAGAGGAGGAAAGGCATAGACGTGAAGATTGTTCCAACTGAATGATAGAGCATCCACTTTCCAAGCTTTTGGATGAAACATCTTTGTGCAAAACTCTGGCAACTGGAAATTTAGTGGAGAAGCGAACAGATCTATGTCTGGAGTCCCTCATATCACTGTCAACTGTCGAAATACATGAGGATCCAACTTCCACTCGTGGGGATCCACCATCTGTCTGCTCAAAACATCTGCTAAGGAGTTCTGTGCTCCTGGCAGAAACCTTGCCTGAAGAGTGAGGTGCAAACTGAGAGCAGTCTCCCACAAAATCATAGCTTGCCTGCAAAGAGGGTACGAATGGGTTCCCCTTGCTTGTTGATGTACCACATGACAGTTGTGTTGTCTGTTTGAATCAACACTTGTCCTGGGTGAAGTAGATCCTTGAAAGCCATCAATGCAAATTGGACTGCTAACATCTCCTTCAAGTTGATATGTAAATGTTGAAGTCTGGCAGGCCACGTGTCTTGAACCCATTTTCCATTGAGGTCTGCTCCCCAGGCCTTGTCTGAGGCATCTGTCGTTAAGATCTGACTCGCCTCTGGTTGGGTCACAGAGAGTCCCTTCTTTAGGTGACATTCCTGAGCCCACCACAAAAATTCCTTTTGAATGCAAGGTATTATCTGAATGACAGTGTCCAGATCGTGGCAGTGTTGCGTCCATACACTTTTGAGATACCATTGTAGCTTCCTCATATGCAGTTTGGCATTGGGAAGCACCAGAATACAAGATGCCATGAACCCCAAGGCTTGAAGGACTGTCCTTGCAGTCAGCCTGGACCGTAGAGACAATTGTTGGAAGTAAAGTGTAAGATTTCTTTGCTTGTCCGGGGTCAAAAAAGCCATCTGGGAAGCTGTATTCAGTCTCACACCCAGAAAGCACATTTCCTGAGAGGGTACTAGACTGGACTTTGTTTCGTTCACAGAATACCCTAGGCACCTTAACACTGCCATAACATACTGTAGATGGTGAAGTAGCTTGTTTTTGTCTTGAGCAAGAATCAGGCAGTCGTCCAAATAAGGATAAATTTGTATTCCTCTTAACCTTAAGAAGGCTATCACCGGAGCCAGAACCTTTGTGAACACTCTGGGCGCAGTAGATAAGCCAAAGGGCAATGCAGAGAACTGATAATGTAAAGTCCCAGCCCGAAAACGCAGGAATCTCCTGCAACTGGGCCTGATAGGAATATGAAGATAAGCCTCTTTGAGATCCAGAGTTACCATCCAGTGATCTTTGCCCAACAGAGGCAGAAGTTGTTGCAAAGTCAACATTTTGAATTTTGGAATGTCCAGGTATGTGTTGAGGATAGATAAATCCAAAATTGGCCTCCAAGTGTTTCCTTTCTTTGGCACAAGAAACAGGCGAGAATAAAATCCTAGGCCCACTTCTGACAGAGGGACCTGCTGTATAGCCCCCATTTGAAGAAGTAAAGAAATCTGTTTGTGAGCCTCCACCCTTTGCTGAGGAGGAATGTCTGGCATGCCTTTGAAAGGAGGCAATGTGTGGAAATAAAACTTGTAGCCTCGGTCTATAATGTCCAACACCCATTTGTCCTGGGTGACTAAAAGCCAGTTTTGCCTGAAGAGTGCCAACTTTCCTCCCAGAGGAGCTGCCAGACAGGAAGGATCTGGCAGCTGAAGATGCAGGTCATTGGGTCTGTTTACGAAAGGACTGGCCCCTGCCCTCACCTGTAGATTGTGCAGGGGAACTCCACGTTCTAGGCCTGAAAGAACCCTGAGCTCTGCCCCTACCACATCTAGATCTGCCCCTAGACTGTAAATCAGAAGAAGGGTAAGCCCATCCCTTAGTAGGCCAATTTCTGCTAAACTTAGGGGGCTGCACCTGCAAAAAATCCTTAACAGTCTGCATAGACTTAGCTTTGTCTTCCATTTTCTTTAAGACTGACTCCACAGGAGAACCAAACAAAACTTCAGACTGCAGAGGAGCATCCAAAATTCGAGCTTTAACATGCTCTGACAAGTTCTGATCCTTAAGCCAGGCGTGCCTACGAATAACTGATCCAGTGGCAGCCACCCTGGAAGAAGCCTGTAAAGCATCGAAACCACACTGCAAAGAATGCTTACCCACCTGATCAGAGGCATGAACCAAATCCTGTAATTCCTTACACTCTATGCCCTCTGCCAAAGCATCTACCTTAGATTTTAACTGAGTAAGGAGAAAATTCTGGTACTTCAACATATGAAACTGGCAATTCAAAGCCCTCATTGCTAGAGTGGAAGAGGTATACACTTTTTTACCCCACCTGTCCAAAGCTCTAGAATCTTTATCCATAGGAACTGGATTCTTTACAACAGAAGCCCTGACACCCTTAGGTCCCTGGCTAATAGTTTCTGGGTCAGCCCTTGGGCTCTTATACAGATATTTATGAGCCTCAGGCACTCTGTAATACCTATCTGGTTTAACTGGCGCAGGAGGCAAAGAGTCTGGATTAAGGGAAGCTTCAGAGAAAACATCCTGAACAACATCCAAAACAGGAGGTATAGCTAAGGGTCGATGTTGTGGTAAAAACAAAAATTCCCTAAGCCTCTTTCGGGAATCTGAGAAATCCTGACCTTCCCATTTAAAATGCTCCCTCATAGAATGCAGGGTTTCTGAAAAAGAAAAATCCTCTGGAGGAGAAGCAGAAGGACTGGAATCCTCTGCGTCTGAATCAGAATAAGGAGGAAAATCCTGAATGTCTTCAGCCGAAGACTCTGAGTAATCTGAAAAATGCTCCAAACCTTCCACCTCTGGCTCCACCCTAGGCCTCTTATCTGGAGGGGGCATAGAACCCCTGATTAAGAAAATCAAATCTTCTGCCATTTTTAGCATGTGTTTTTTAGGTACAGAACCTGCAGAACTAGGACTGACACCAGAGGAAGACAAACCAGGCCTGACCTTGGAGGGTACCTTAGAGACAGAAGGGGAAGGCCTAACCACCTTATGCAAAGAAGGGAGTACAGCAACCTGAGAGGCCCCCTCAGCCTGACCCGACTCCTGAGAGGCCACATCTTGCAAAATTAACGGCTCCCCCTGAGACTCAGCTGAAACCTCAGCTGGATCCACAGATTCCACCGTAGTTTCTAAAGAACCGGCGTCCAGAACGGACGACTCATCCTGCTTGGACTTTAACGATTTTTCCTTGCGCTTCTTAGCGGTAGCGGGCGTCGGAGGATCCGACGGCATATTGTAATTACACCGCTTACCGAAAACAAGCCTAGCGCAATCTAACCTACGTTTAATGGTGCGCTTATTAAATCTAGCACAAAGCGACACCCGACTACGTCGTGCTCAGGCCCCAAACAAGGAATACAGAGAGTGGTAATCCCTATGCGGTATCTGTTTCCCACAAGAAATACAATTATTCACTTTTTCTGACATCCGGAATTAACTGAGGCAAGAAAAAACAAAAATATTCCCCAACGGGGTACTTAGCCCAACTTGGTTTTCGGTCTGAAACTCAGAATACGAAAATTTCAGAACACCGAACGGCACTTGCAAACGCTGCTTCTGCTTTGGACCATGCGGCAAGAAAGACTGAGGATATGACGTCGGTCATGCGCTTTAATACAATGGCGTACTGACGTCAGATCTGAGCGACCATGACCGACGCCAGCCTAACACTTTGGTATTCGGGCCGACTGAGGACAGCGGACTAACCACAGGTTATGACTGCAGCAATGTGAGATGAAGAACATCTTCATGGTGTGACTGATCAGTTTAATTCCTCCATAGTTACTACAGCTCTGCACATCACCCTTATTCTTAAAAATCGGTACCAAAACACTTTTTCTCCATTCCTCAGGCATCCTCTCAGTTTCCAAGATTTCATTAAACAATCTAGTTAAAAACTCCACTGCCATTTCACCTAAATACCTCCATGCTTCCACAGGTATGTCATCTGGACCAACAGCCTTTCCGTTCTTCATCCTCTTCATAGCTATCCTTACTTCCTCCTTGCTAATCCACTGCACTTCATGATTCACTATCCACACGTCATCCGATCTTCTCTCCCTCTCATTCTCTTCATTCATCAACCCCTCAAAGTACTCTTTCTATCTGCTCAACACACTCTCCTCGCTTGTGAGTACGTTTCCCCTCATTATCCTTTATCACCCTTACGTGCTGCACATTTTTACTAGCTCGGTCCCTCTGTCTAGCCAATCGGTACAGGTCCTTTTCTCCCTCCTTAGTGTCCAACCTTTTACACAACTCTTCATACGCCTTATCCTTAGCCTTTACCACCTCTCTCTTTGCCATGCACCTCATCTCCTTATACTCTTGTCTACTTTCTTCATCTCTTTGACAATCCCACTTCTTCTTCGCCAACCTCTTTCTCTGTATACTTCCCTGTACTTCTTCATTCCACCACCAGGTCTCCTTGTCCTCCTTCCTCTTTCCAGATGTTACACCAAGCAACTTTCTAGAAATCTCTCTTACTAGCTCTGCTGTAGTTACCCAGCTATTCGTTAACTCTTCGCTGCCACCCAGTGCCTGTCTTAACTGTTCCCTGAACATCACCTCACAATTACCCTTTTTCAATTTCCACCATTTGATCCTTGGTGCTGCCCTCACACTCATCCTCCTCTTCTTGATCAACAATGTCATCCTACAAACCACCATCCTATGCTGCCTAACTACACTTTCCCCTGCCACCACTTTATAGTCTCCAATCTCCTTCAGACTGGTCCTTCTACTTAAGATATAATCCACCTGTGTGCATCTTCCTCCACTCTTGTATGTCACCCTGGGCTCCTCCCTCTTGTTAAAATATGTACTCATCACAACCATGTCCATCCTTTTCGCAAAATTCACTACCATCTGACCTTCTGCATTCCTTTGCTTAACACCATACCTACCCATCACTTCCTCATCCCCTCTATTCCCTTCACCAACATGCCCATTGAAATCTGCTCCAATCACCAGTCTCTCACCCTTGGGTACAGTCATCTCCACTTCATCCAACTCACTCCAAAATTTTTCTTTCTCATCCATCGCACACCCAACTTGTGAAGCATATGCACTAACAACATTCATCATTACACCATCAATTTCCACCTTCATAAACATCACTCTATCTGACACTCTTTTCACCTCCAAAACACTCTTAGCATACTGTTCCTTCAGGATAATGCCTACGCCATTTCGCCTCCCATCCACACCACGATAAAACAATTTGAAACCGCCTCCGATACACCTAGCCTTGCTCCCCTTCCATCTGGTCTCTTGCACACACAATATACCAACCTTCCTTCGGTCCATCATATCAGCTAGCTCTCTCCCTATACCAGTCATACTGCCAGCATTCAAAGTTCTGACCCTCACTATCACAGTCCTAGCCTTTACCTGCCTTCAGTGCCTTCCCCCTCTTCTCCTCCTTTGGCCAACAGTAGCCCAATTTCCGGCAGCACCCTGTTGGCCAACAGTACTGGTGGCGGTCGTTGTTAACCCGGGCCTCGACCGATCCGGTATGTATTTTTGTACTGTTGTCTGCATGTAGGATTTGGCAAAATTTTATGCCGGATGCCCTTCCTGATGCAATCCTCCCCATTTATCCGGGCTTGGGACGGACACAAAGAAATGCACTGGCTTGTGCATCCCCAGTGGCTGGGTACTACTACTACTGTTAAACGAGTCACTTCAGCTAGCCTGTCATCATGAAAAAAATAACAGCAGTCACAGAACAAAGGACAAATTTAAAGCTCTGAAAAGTATTCCAAATTATAACTTTGCTTTCCTGTACTCCACAGTTTGATTTTGTCAGCTTCCATTTGTCCACTTAAAAGACTGAACGACCAACTTTTATACTTAGTTCTATTTGTTAGGGTCTGATTAAATGACTAGCTCAGTCACACAATAGATCAATGGAATCAAACACTGGTCCACAGGATGTGGACTTGATAATAGCTCATAGCCTTAATCCTCTGTGGCATTTAACCAGCCAGTTCTCCACTGGACTTATTTATCCAAAACAAATAAATAAAAACATAAAAGAAACCAAATTCAGTGTATAGAATTCTTTGCATGCTTAGCTCTCCCATTTTTTAACCTACAAAACACAATATCACAGAAAATTAAACAGTATTAAATATCAACATTATTCATTTCAATAGCTAATGTACAAAGGAACACACAGATTTATTATTGCAATTATTACAGTCAGCATTCCGCAGGCAGACTCATTTTAGAACAGAAAGGAGGGTACCTTCAGAAAAGTGTTTAGTTTAGTTTAGATGACAGAGGTCTACAATTGGTCTCCAAGTATCCTCTTTTTCTGGGTACTTTGGTATACTGGCCAGTAGTTACCTCATAAGCAACATCGACACCCATAAGAGCGAAACTGTATTATCGCGAAAGCCGGTTTTCTGAATCAGCAAAAAACAAAAGAAATACTGATAAAATCAGTATTTTGCAGGGGGGCAAGCCCCCCTGCACCCCCCACACCCTCCCTACTTAAATATACCAACTCAGAGATCGCACTACAGTGCAGTAATGGGAAATATTCCCATTACGCGCTGTATGCAGATCCCCATGCAGTCCGGTCGAGCTTTCACAAACTCGATCATATGGGGTCAGCCACATGATGTTCGAGATTGTGGGAATTCGACCATTTGCAGTAGACATATATATATATATATATATATATATATATATATATATATATACATACATATTAATCACACACATGCGCGCACACACACACATGCATGCAGACATACCCTGTCACTGTGCACAAAAAATACAATTGCAGATTTTAGTTCCAATCACACATAATGCCCCGGTAGAATTTGATCCCTTTGGAGACAGTACCCCACCTTTGCCTGTGAACGTACATCAGTTTTCTGCTCCAGAGACATACGTTGACCACCACCCAAAAAATATCAGTCTTACACACACACACACACACACACACACACACACACACACACACACACACACGTTAAAAAAAAAAGAAAGTCACACTTGGTATAATTCTGATGACTCATCAATAAAATGAAAAGAAATAGTGGCCAAGGAAATATATTACAAGCTATTACTGTCAGACACATAAAGCAGCACCAAGCAGCTTTTAACAACTTTGCAAAAGTATCCATAATAATTTCTAAATTTGTCCCTGATTCTGGAGGTAATAGGTTGAGAGATATGCTTCCGGAATCAGAGAAACTTTTTAAAACATTATTACTATTAACTTAAAGTTGGCAGAATAAGAAAATGTGAATTATCACTCCCAAGTGGGACTTACATTCCCATGTTTGTATAGTACATCAGTGGAGGAGAAGTGATGGAGAAAAAAAGTTATGCCTTACCATAACATTCCATCTGTGTTGTTCATCTTCTTTCATTCATCACTGATGGGGCCTTTTTACCAAGCTCGCGCCAGCCAAAAAAAAAACTCTCAAGCTAAGTCTCTACCCAGAATGCTCTTCTCCCTGTTACCTCAGATCGAGTTTGCTAGAGAAAAGAAGTAAAGCCTAGGCCACTTCTGCGCAAATACCCTAGGGCACTACTTAGGCCCAAAGCATCCCCCAGGAGCTTTTCTGCACGACTCAAAAACAAAACCACAAACTGATAAATACCACCGTTGCAAGTTGCTGCACCTCTAAAAAGCTCCTAGTAATCCAGAGGTTATATTTAGGACTCCTAATAATCCACAAAATGTCTGTACAGAACGCCAATAAATGAAAATACCAAACAGGAAGCTGTTGGAGGGGTAAGGAGGGTGGGATGAGATGAATAAAAGAAGATTAACAACACAGATGGAACGTTATGGTAAGACATAACTTCTTTATCTGATGTTGTTGACCTTCTTTCCATTCATCACTGATGGGACAGAATCCCAAGCTACCTTGAGGTCCATGGACGGCCCTTATGGAAGAACATTCCTGAGTACCATTGAGCTGAAGGCAGCTCGCCCTCTGGAGACCAAGTCCAATTTGTAATGATTGATAAAGGTATTATGCTTAGCCCAAGTACCTGCTGCGCAGATGTCATCCATGGAGGCCCTGGAATGGAAAGCTACAGATGTTGCCACAGATCTAGTGGAGTGAGCTGTAACTTTTGGCATAGGTTCATTACTGGGAGAATAGATGAAATGTATGCAATCTCTTAGCCATTTTGATAATGTAACCTTGGAAAAAGCCTCTCTCATTCTGGGCGCAGAAAAGGAGATGAAAAGCTGTTCAGATTTACAGATAGATTTGGTCCTGTCCAGGTAAAATCTCAATAGTCTATGTACATCTAAGGAGTGAAGGCAGTACTCTCCTCTATTGACAAAATTCAGAAAGAACACTGATAGGTCAATGGTCTGGTTTATGAAGAATTCAGAAACAACTTTGGGGAGGAAGGATGGATTAGTTTGAAGTGATACTCTGTCGTTATGAAAGACCAGATAGGGCCTTTTGATACACAATGCCTGCAGCTCTGAGACTCTTCTGGCAAACGTAATGGCTACCAAGAGCAGGGATTTCCAAGACAAAAACTTTAGGTCACACTTCCCAGTAGGCTCAAATGGTTTCTGGGTCAAAGACTGAAGGACTCAAGTGAGGTTCTATGGTTCCACAGGCTGTCTGACAGGAGGTCTGATATGAGAGGTCCCTTTGAGGAAAGCCTTGCAAAGGCGTAAAGAGATAAGAGAGGTGCCATCTATACCATTGTGGAAATTGGAAACTGCCACTAGATGTACTCGAACGGTAGAGGCAGAGGCTCCATTATCAAAAAACTTAGCCAAGTATTGAAGCATTGCAGTAACTGGAGCCGAATACGGGTCTAGCATATTATCCTTGGACCAGATGGAGAACCTTTTACATTTATCCTGATTCAGTCTTCTGGTGGATAGTTTATGAGAGGCCAGAATGATGTCTCGAACAGATGATGAGAGATTAGCTTGCCTGGCTACTAGTGGAAGTGGAGAAACCAAGCTGTCAGCTTGAGACTATACAGATTTGGGTGACTCATCCCTTGGGGGTGAGTAATCAGATCTGGCAGAGGGTCCAGAATCCACGGCAGGTATACTAGGTGAGGCCTAAGGAAAGGGAGACAAACTTGTCGAGGCCAGAACGGGGCTATGAGGATCACCTTGCATCTCAACTGAGGATATTTCTTTAGAAATTGTGGAATCAGGGGGCTGGGAGGATAAGCGTAAAGAAGTCCTGTGGGCCAATCGTGGATCAGAGCGTCCCTTGGTGACTCCCCCTCTGGGGGAAGTAGGGCGAAATAGCTGCTGCATTTGTTGTTTAATGGGGAAACAAAAAGATTGCAGAAAGGCTGGCCCCAGTGGCTGAAGATTTCTGACGCCACCTCGGGGTTGAGAGACCACTCGTGAGGCATGAGGATACATCTGCCTAGTTTGTCCGCAATCATGTTGGAGCTCCCCAGGATATGCGTTGCTATCAGAAAGTGATTGGAAGCTATCGCCCACTGCCAAATTCTCATGTTTTCTCTACATAGCGGGTAGGACTTGGTTCCTCCTTGCTTGTTGATATACCAGACCACTGACATATTGTCTGACTGAATTGCAACTGTTCCTGAAGGTAGAGTCAAATGGAAGGCCTGCAATGCTAACAGCACAGCTCTCAGTTCCAGAACGTCGATATGCAGGTGGGCCTCCAAGGTGGACCATGTGCTTTGGACAGTCTTTCCCTAGAAATTGGGTTGGGAGGGTGGCCTAATGGTTAAGGTGTTTGCACAAGGTACACAGGTACAAGTTTGTTGAATCACAGGATAATTGGCTAGTGGCTAGAAAAATGGCAGGGGGGCAGTTAGCCTAGTATGAATCTATGAATCTATGAATCTATGAAATGGCCCCCTCACCCGATCAGGGAAGCATCCGTTGTCACAATGGTTGTGGGCTGAGGGGATTGAAATGGGCGACTCCAAAGTTCTACGTCTGACCTCATCCACCAAATGAGGTCTTGTTTGCAGAAGTTGGTTATTCGAATCTGGTAACTGAGGGGATACTAGTTTGGGAACCATTGACAAAGAAGGAGCCATTACAGGATCTGCATATGTAGCTTTGGTAGAGGCACTATTGGGATTGAAGCTGCCATTGAGCCTAGGGCCTGAAGAACTTTCCTTGCTGAGACTTTTGCTTGAGAGAGTAACACCCAGAGTTGAAGCCTCAATCAATGGAGTCTGTGAATTGGTAGTGATACCAGACAGGACTGGGTATTGAACACTGCTCTAATGAACTCTATTTGTTGTGTAGGAGTACGGTTTGATTTCTCCCAATGTATCGTTATTCTCAACAATTTTGCCAGACAGTATAATGCAGTGGTGTTACCAGAAGATGCTTGGTGGGGGTGGTGAGGAGCCAGTCATCTAGATATGGAAACACCAGGACTCCTTTTAGTCTCAAATGAGCTGTGACCACTGCCATGCATTTCATGAACACTCTGGGGGCTGTAGAGAGACCGAATGACAGGGCACAGAATTGATAATGACTGGCCCCTAGCCAAAAGTGAAGCAGACTGGAGCATTTGTCCATCTTGATGTGGTAATACGCATCCCGGAGATCTATAGAGCACATCCAATCGCCTTCACTTAAAAAGGGAAGAATGGACTGAATCGAGACCATCCAGAATTTGTAGAAAAACAGCTAGATGGAGACCACCACGATGTAAAAATAAAGTTAATTTATTTATATAACAAGCGCTTTCACGTGCATCCAAGGCACGCTTCCTCAGGTTTATACAACTTCATTACAATGAGTAGCTTTTATATGCTACCAAATCATTCATCAGACAATCTAGTTCAATTAATCAATAAAGACATTTATCAATTAAGCTTGCTAAAAACTACAATAAGATGTAGCAGTTTAAGAACAGAAATGAAATTAATGAAGTAGAGATACATATATATTCAGTTCCTTAGGACATGAAGCAATATTATCAAATTTTAATCTAGCATATAATAGATAATAATGCCTAAAGCCTCTTAAAAATTATTAAATCATAAAAATATATAAAAAGAATAGTACAAAACCTATCTAAAATAAATGTATATATTATCAAATATATTTATATATATATATATATATATATATGTATATACATAAAAATATATCACATTTCATCATTTCAAAAACCAGTACTAAATATATTATATTTTTATTTTTAATCACGTGCAGTTAAAATAGGTTTAATACTAATATATTGATTTAAACCTGGTTCAATATGTGCCATCAGTCTCCAAATCCATTTTAATTCCACAGTTTCTAAGTAATTCATCTTGTCTCCTCCTCTCTTATTAAGGCCTATCACTTGTATAACTCTAAACCTAAAACTGTGGTTGGGTTGAGTGGCAACATGTTTGGCTAGAGCATTATTCAGATTTAACCTCCTGATGTCATATATATGGTTATATACTCGATCTCTTAGCCTTCTTGTAGTCATGCCCACATAAAATGCTGGGCATTGTATACATGTTGCTAAATAGACAAGATTAGTAGTTTCACAAGTGGCATAAAAATTAGGTCTATAGATGTACTTAATAGAGGGATGGACAAACTGATCATCACTAGCTATATACTTACATATACTACATTTACTGCATGGAAATGTACCATATCTTAAAGTTCGCTTGTCTATACTACTGATTAATGGACCAACTTTATCAATGCACTGGAGCCTTTTTAGATTCTTACTGTTCTTATACCTAAAACTGGGTGTTGTCCCTATTAATCTATGACATCTGCTGTCTACAAGTAAAATATTCCAGTTTTTCCTAATAATGTCAGTTACATAAGTTATATCACTAGTATATCTTGTAGTGAAGGATATCCTATTTAGGTCATAGTCTGTCCCATGTTTATATGTAATCTTAGGGTGTCTTCAGACAACAGAAGCCTCTGAATACATATGCATATCATTCATGTCAAAGCAATTTTGCTTACATAGTGAGGCATTGTAGCCTCTCTCTTGAAATAACACCCTTAGATGACCATCCGGAATTTGGTTTGGGTGACATACTTGTTTAATCTGCTGAGATCCAAAATGGGTCTCCAGTCCCCTGTCGTTTTTGGCACCAAAATGAATCTCGAATAAAATCTGGATCTGCACTGGTCTGATGGGACTGGTTGGATGACTCTTTTTTGAGACAGCTTTATAATCTCTGAAGCTGCTTCTTCTCTTTCACTGGGTGGAATGTTAGGAAGTTTTCTTGGAAGATCTGACTGATAAGAAAGAGGAATTGTGTAACCTCTGGTGATGATACTCTGCACCCAACGATTGGTGGTGATAGATTGCCAGGCAGGTTGGTGCAGAGAGAAACGACCCCTGACTGCTTCCAGAGGTAAGCAATCGGGCTGCTCCTTAGGAGCGCTGATAAGGCTGTCCAGAGAAGGAATCCCTGAAGCCTTGGTTATGAGGACCCCCTCTGCCTCTATAGGTGCATCTTCCAAAATTGTTACCCCCTCTGCACTCAGGGGTATCATCACCATGTGTGGCACAGAAAGGCCCCTGAGATTTTTTATGCCACATTTTTCCACTCCTCTGATTCCTGGAGAAGGTACGTTGAGGGTTAGAAAAACGTAGGCCTACAGCAGACAGGGTCTTTCAGTCTTGCTTGCACCTGGCTAGCATGTCCTTCACTTTGGAGCCAAAAAGGGACAAAGCTTCGAAGGGAGCATTCTGAAAGGAAGACTTGAAGGGATCTGCAGGGACACAAATGCACATCCATGCATGACGCCACATAACAATGCCAAACCCACTGCTCTAGCTGCCCCTTCGGTCGCATGTGACAGCATCCTCATGGATGAGTTGGATCCTGATTCCAGGGTTGCAAGCTTAGATGCCACTTTATCCCTGACCTCGTTAGACAACTGTCCTGTGAGCGTCCCAGAGAGTTCAGAGATCAAGTCCCTCTGGAGCCTCGTAAAATATGCCAAATAATTCAGGGACTGTATAGAAAGTCTCTGATGCAAAAACATGCTTTCCAAGTCTGTCCATCGCCCAAGACTCCCTGTTGGGTGGGTGGACAGTGGGACTTTCCTCAGCCAAGTCCTTCTTCGTGGCCGCCACCACCACCATAGCATCAACTGGTAACCCTTTGGTCCAATGCGGGTTTTCCTCAGGAGGGGAAAGAAATCTGTCTGGTCTCTGAGGGATCGCCTCAATGGAATCAGGGTTCTTCCAAGCATGCTACATGATGAGCTGGATGAGCTCATCGGCAGGTGGGGTCACCCAAGAGGTAGAAGGCTGGGTGCAAAAAGCCTGCAGGAACACGGACTCCTCAGATGAAGGGTTGGAGGGCTTCCAGTCACCTCTCTGCTTTAACATTTCCAGGATGTCTCCAAAAGAGACATCATCAGGAGGTGACTGCGGGGACCCCTCACCATCATCGTAATCCATGTCTTCTGTTAAGGACTCCTTGGGTGAGTCCATGTGCTTCCTATTGCACATCTGGGGGCTCCTCAGTGGGAGTCTCTGAGGAGGACTTGGAAGAGCACGTACCCTGAACAGGGGTGTCCTGTGGCTTCTCTGCCCGGTGTCCTGGGTGGGGGTTCTGTGACAGCTGTAGCTCAGGGGGTGAAATTGGGGTTCTGACATCAAAGGAGTGCTGCCTGAAGCAAGAGCCCTCTCCATCAAGCGGAAGACAGGACCATCCGAAGAGGGATGCAAGCCCGGAGCTGAGAAAGACAACCTTGTGACTGGGGTCACACCCCACTCCGACGAACCCGCCCCCATGGGTGAAGCCTCAAGTAGGATCGGCGCGGATGAGGTTATTGGTGCTGAGGATGGAACAGAGGAAAAAGATGGTTCCGTACCCCGAACCAAAGCGCCCATCCCCCAAACCCCAGATTGAGGAAGGACCGGTTCAGCAGGAACCGAAGACCAAAGGGACAAACTCGGAGCCGGAGTGAGATGCACCATAAGTGCCCGAGGTGATGGGTTCCAAGAAGGATGTCAGAGCAGAAGGCTTCGGAACCAAGATGGTCGAAGGAGGAGTGTAAGATGAAGTCCATGGATAAGTCAACCCAAGTCCTGCAGGTGGATGGGTCTTAGAAAGTGTGGGTAACCCCCTGGCCAACAACAGCTGGTCCACAAGAAGCACCACATCGTGTTCTGATAGGCTCCTGGTGGATCTAGTGGATACTCTGGATGGGGAGTCAGGGCGTTCAACGAAAGGGCTATAGGCTTGGCCCAAAAACAGATCTACGGAAGGGGAGTATCAGGTCCATGGTGCAAGGTCCGCTGGCACCGAAGTCTCTAGCTTCAAGACTGGAAGTAAAGGAGTCAAATACAGTAAAGTTGGTACAACACTCAGTGTAGAAGTGGCACTCGGACCCGAAACAGTCGGTTCCAAAATAGTAACTAATGAAGTAGTCGAAGGTGTGCCCTGAGCCGAAGTGGCCACAGGTGCCAAAGTTTGAGTAGGCGAAGTAAGGTCTATAATCGGTGCTGGAGGCAGGACCGGTGCCAAAGCTGGTGCCGGTTTTGAATGTTTCGAGATGCTCAGAGCCGAGGAAGATGGGGCCGTAGAGGCAAATTTATGCTCCGAAGATAACTTTGGGATTTTTGATTTCCCAGGCTTGCTTTGATCACCCAATGGTGAAGAAGGAACAGAGTGGGATCTCTTTTTGTCCTTAGCTGTAGGGGTTGAGACCTCCATCGCAAAAAAGGTCTCTGAGAAGGGAGACTTGAGTAGCCTTTCAGGATCAGTTTGTTTTTGTGCTCATTAAGAGTGCATTGACTGAAGCTCTGACAAATGTCACATGGAGGCTGCACTGAAAAGTGGGACACTCCCAAACAGTATACACAGTCATCATGAGAATCACTATTAGGTAACTTGCCATTACATGAAGTACGATGCTTAAAACCTGAAGTACCCTTCTTATCTGACATCTTGATAGAAAGACACCACAGGCCAACTGTATAATCCAACTAAAACAAAGTCAAACACCATTCAAAATCACAAATATAGCAACACACTGATATGTAAAGAAAAAAAAGGAAACACCTTACTAAGAGTCAAACCTAATAGGTTAGACAGGAAGGACAATACCAGCTATGGTATTGAAGAAATACCAGAGGGATAAGGGAGAGAAGGCCGTACCAACAATGGTACTTGAAAGTTTACCAAAGGTAACAACAGGTAGAGGAAAAGACAAGGTTAGATAGAAGAAAAGACACTGGAATCACTAATCGCTTAATAAAATACGAAGATATCAAACGTTTTTGCACACATATCAAATAAAGTTCCACTTAGCTGAGAGCTCGGCTGAAATGCAGCTTTACAGTTGCGCGGCAAACACGATCTGAGGTAACAGGGAAAAGGGCATTCTGGGTAGAGACTTAGCTCAAGAGTTTTTTTGGCTGGTGAGAGCTTGGTAAAAAAGCCGACTCAGTTCCGAGGGCTTGGAACTGAACCCCATCAGTGATGAATGGAAAGATGATTAACAACATCAGATCATAATTTCTGTTGCTTTTTTTTTTTTTAACTTAAAAAAAATAGATATTTATAAGGGACAGTGCAAACATATAAGAAAAATCAGGTCAGTTTCTGTTTGTTTAGTTTTGCAGAACGCATCTGATTTTTCTTTTATTTTGCTCTGTCCCTCAGCATATACCAATGGTACTTCAGCAGCTGGTCTTTTGTTTTTTTCTTGGTATATGCTTGATTTACAATGGGCACATTGGTTGGGCTGTCCAATCAGCTAGCTCAGTGAATAGTAATGAGCATTTATTGTATAATTTTTATCACCTCCAAGTGTTCATATACAGACACAGAATGTAGATGCCCTTTAACTGTACATATATGAGGCATGGAAAAGGAAAATGGATACAATTATTTCCCACAGTGCACAGAAATTAAACACATTAAGGGAAAGTGCATACAATTATCTCCCATAGTACAAAAAGCAAACTATAATGTATATTACTGTAAAAATAATTTGCACAGAGAAAAAAAAAACAGAACTGGACGCATTTGGGCAGAACCTCCCATACTGGGATTACACACTTGCATAACATCAGACATATGCATCCCTCTGTGCCAGCAATGGTTTCTAAGCAACTTACTAAGAACCGTCATAAGTGGTATTCCAAGAGAGCTCAGTAGGGAGTTCCCTCAGCATTCTCTATCGCTTGCAGAAACCATAAATTATGTGCAATAAAAAGAAAATATTCTGTTTTTCCTTTTATGCAAAAAATTGTTACTTTCACATAATCAACTGCAGTTGTCCAGGTAACAGATGTGTGAAGGAGCAACATATAATGCTTGCATTAAAATTTAAGAAACTAATCCCCCCATACATCTATATATAATTAATAGGAATCTCGGGACTGTTAAAGTTCTTCGAGCATTACAGCAAACCCACATGGGGATTACATCAGACTTGTCTACGTCTCTAATCCTGGGTTTTCCATGCACACTTGTGAAATGCCTTGTAAGACTTCTCTCAGTCATGAGGAAGCCCAGATTTATTTTCCACATGTATTTCCTGACAATTTGATTTTGCTTTGTTGTCCTAAAAGGTGAACTGCTCATTAATGACATTTTACAGTTGCAGCTTGGCATAATACATCAGTAGCAGGAAATGTAATAATCACGAATAATAAAAAATGATATACACTCTAACAATAACTGCAAGACTGCTTCACCTTACACATTTGTTAATCTTAACATAAATCAGGTAAGTGATACAGAAAATAACACAATACATGTACTGTAAGACATGAAATCAATAGCAAATATCATACATGTGAAGTCATCCACAGAAACTGTCCCTAGAAGAAAGTCAAGAAAGGTGTGGATCTTCCCTTTCTTGTGACAAAATAGTTACAAGATCTCTTTTTGGTCACCCAACACCCTCAGGCACCATGAAACTACAAATCAAGAAACCGAGCGCGTCAAGTTTCATTGAAAAAGAATCTTGAAGGCTGTGATGGCTCCAGCAGGCCATAACGTGGGCAATATCAGCACAGTAGCTGGGGTGACATCAAGTTATGTACAGAAAATAAATAACTAAAAAGAAACAGTTGGAGCCTAAAAAGAAAACAACAAAGGAGAATATTGTGACCAATTTCCTAGAAAAAAAAAATCAATCACACTGCATCAATAGTAAAGGATAACTTTTTTAGAAAAAGCAGTTTGTAAAGGTTTAAGTTTTTTAAACAGACAACAAGAATCATGAACTTTGTGATGCCTAACAAAAATATTTCATTAATTTTAGTTTATGCTGAAATTCAGCTGACTGAAAAGGTGAAGCATCTGAAAATCTACAACTATAAAACAAACTAATGAAAGAGAATGATGCGCACATACTTGAAATAATTTAGTATTCTGTCCTTACTACTAAAGTTCTCATACCTCTGTTCAAATTAATTATAAAACCATTAACAGAAAAAATACAACCAATTCTACTGTTACAGTCTATTTGGATTACTCTCAACTGGAATACATGAGATGATGGTCTATATGTACAAATATGTAGTTCATATAATTGTATACCTTATACTGACAGATTTATTATGCTGGAATCATATTTGAATATGTACAGCTTATGGTGAGAAAAGCAAATACATCTCAAGCCCAGATATATCTTACACTAACCAAGTGCACACGTTGGGCAGAGACATGGTAACAACCAGGAACTGCCAATAATTCACTTAAAGATGTAAACAAGCTTCACCATCTGTCAAGAAGGCTTGTAGGTGTGTACCAGGATAATGTCCACTACGGCCTTTTTAAGCTTAGCCATGCCTCCCAAATAACTGACAACTTCTGGTACCCTTGATAAGAGTTAGCAGGAGCTTGGGAGATGAAACATTTACAAGCAGGGAACTGGGAGATGAACCATTTATAGGTTGTCTATGTCCATTAGAGACACAGCTGCTAAACTAGGGATGAATTTCCTATTCCCCATCCAATTGTCCAAGTTGCACTTAAATTGTGTTAGGGAGAACTCTGCTTCATATGGATGGGGAGCCTGTTCTAGAGAATAGGTAGTCTCTGGGATACATACCTGTCTCTCCAGCAGGTCCTATTAGTATCACAGGCAAAGTTTAAGTCTTTAGAATGGATAATTCTGGTGCTGTTTATTTCACGGATATGCAGGAGGTCCATCAGGGTGCCATCTGACAATGTCTTGCATGCCAGGCATAAGGTCTCCTCAACAGCCTGCAGGGGACAGAATACAGGGACAGTGCTTTGAAGTGGTCTGCAGAAGACATGTTACATATGCCCTATAAGGAATCTCTGTGAATGTTCCAAATGTAGGATGTCCTTGGTTAGGTACATATCAAAGGGGCACTGTACTCAATAACAGCTCTGATGAATGCTGAAAACAGTAGAACAATGACCTTCTTGGACTTAGATGCTATACCTTTCTTAATAAGTTTTAAAACAGAATGATTTTCTCACTACTGTAGACATGTGATGGTGAAAGGTAAGATTACTGCCTGTGTGTGTCCCTAAGTCCCTGACTGCTAGATTGACTCTTCGGAGTGCATTGTCAAAATGATAGTTACCGGGGTGAATGACTTCCTGAAGGATACTATTATACATTTCATGGCATTTAGCTTTAGTCCATGGCTCCAACAAAGGGTAGTTGTCTGACTGCTCCTAATTTGCAATTGTCTGCAAATTTAGTCAGCCAGAGGCCCTTAACATGAGCCTCGACTTCAGAGAAATAAATACTAAAAAGGAGCTTTCCCAGTATTGATCCCTAAGGGACTTTGGATGTGAATGGCTGCTTTGTAGAGGCAGGCCCCCCAATTCTAACTTCTTGGGTCCTGCCTGATAGCCAGCTGGCTATCTTCTGGGTGACATAAGGTTTTATAGCTAAACTCTTAAGTTTGTCAACAATGTCCAAGTGGTGTACAGGTACAAGGTTTGCTGCCATTGTGGGTCATTTTAGGCCTAGCCAATTTCCCCTCAAAGTTGAGAATAAAAACCCTGTATCCTGTGTCTGTGAGGCAAACACCTTAACCTTTATGACAACCCCTCCCCCATTATGCCAATCTGTCCTGTGTCAAATGCCTTGGCTAGGTCAAGGTAGGCAGTGTGAACCACTTTGCCCCCATCCATTGTTTGGTGACCTTC
Source organism: Protopterus annectens (assembly GCF_019279795.1). Classification (NCBI taxonomy): domain Eukaryota; kingdom Metazoa; phylum Chordata; order Ceratodontiformes; family Protopteridae; genus Protopterus; species Protopterus annectens. Next base: position 998,473,415 of record NC_056744.1, on the reverse strand, counting down.
TCAAAGAATTCCATCAGGTTGATTAGGCATGACCTGCCCTTAACAAAACCATATTGGATGGATCCATTGTGTGGAGGCTTCCTGTGTCAGTATTGATTATTTTCTTGATGATTCTTTCCATGGCTTTGCATATGAGACAAGTGAGACTCATGGGCCTGTAGTTTCCAGAATTTCTATATTACCTACCTTCATGCAGAAGGATGACTGTTGCTATTCTCCATTCATTAGGCATAAAACCTGTTTGGACTAAGGTTAAACAGTGATTCCAGGCAGTCTGATACGTCATGTTTCAAGCTATTTAGAAGGCATTCTCGGCCCACTGATGCAGTGTTCTTGGTCTTAGAGAGAGCACTGAGGACCTGTTCCCCCAGTGATAGTAGGGGAAGTTATTGGTTATTTCCCGAGGGGAGGATAAGCGGGAGAGAGGGGTAAAAATTAGAGCTGAATTTGTCTGCCAGTAAGTTTATTATACCTTCTGACTCAGTATAGGTGGCTCCATTATCAATGAGTTCTGCAAACAACTGTGTATTGCCTTTGAGGTTGTGGACATAGTCAAAGAATGCCTTGTGGCTGTCCTTGGCCTGAAAGGCCAAATATACCTTGAATTTGGCTTTGGTAGACTTTATTTTGTCTCTGAGTTGTTTTGTTTAGTTTGATGAGTGCACCTTTACCCTGCTGGATGCTACACCTCCTAATTTTAGTCATGATTTTCTTCCTTCTGTTATAGAGACAACTGTTTGTCTTTTCGGCTTTTCCCGGTTAGGGGTCACCACAGAGGAACTCCAGTCTGCTAATAATTGGCAGTAGATTTTTATGGTGCCAAGTTGCCAGCCCAACGCCCAACTTTCAGCAAAGGCACGACCATTCACGCATGTCTTTTGGAGGCCTCTCAACCGCGGGGAGGACATGCACACTCCACACAGAAGGCACTCCAGCCGAGAATTGAACAGGAGAACCTCTTGCTGTGAGGCAACAATGCTACCGCTGTACCACCACAGATATACTTATAGAGACAACTGATGATGTGATTCCTCCAGGGTGGCTTGTTTTTTGAGTTAGTTCTCTACTTACTTTTATGGGTACAGCTGTCACTATGCAGCTATTAACATACTTATACAGGGTTTCTGTGAAGAGTTCCTCATAGGCAGTAGCGTTCTCAGGGTATATGGGGGCTCCAAATTTTGCCAGATTATCACTTAATAGTAGGAAGTTTGTCTTACAGTAATTCCTGAACATTCCATGGTTAGTTGGGTTTCAGCATCTATTTTTACTTCAAAGGAGACTGTTTTGTGGTATGACCTTACCAGAGAGGACATTACATTAGGTGATGTGTAGCACTCTCCCATATTAGTGATGACCAGATCCAGTATGTTTGCACTACTCGGTGTATTGAACATATGGTCTAGGGAGTTTCTGTTTACAAAATACAGGAATTTCTGTGCCTGCATGTTTGGTGTCACAAATGATACCCAGTTAATAGTGGGGCAAAGTTGTCCATGTATATGGTGTTGGGTTAGATGGTGATGTGTTTTCAGTAAGCTGAAATACATGTTAAGGCCTACCCCATAATGTGTAAGCTGCTGTTTATCAGAGACCCCTGTGACATGTCCCTGTAGAATGATTCTCACACAAACAGCAATTTATTATGTATGGACAGATGACAGAGCTTGAAGTGTTTGTGCTGTGTAGTCAAGTATCACTTGCATTGCTGGTAATATTCCTTAACTTGAAAACTGTGAATGCACTCTGATAATGCCAGCTCCTACCTCATGAAAGGTTAGAGCTATACCACTGAGACAGCTGAGATTTATGCATCTTTAAGCATACTAATTTTCTGAAAGCATAAACACAGAACAGTAACTACATGCATGATTATTCATTAACAATTCCACAGCAATGTGCTGTGCATATTTCAGAACACACAGATGTACAACTCTGGGAAAAAGTCAGGACTTATTTTTTTCTGCTTCAAAATATTTGGTTTCCAATTCGTTTCCCAGATGGGGAGCCTTTTGTGGAAAATCTGCACATCCTGCCTGTGCCCATCTGTGTTTTCATGGAAGTTGTAGTGTTCTTTCATATCCCAAAAATATGCATGAAGATGAACTGGCAGGCTTCTAATTTGTCATTAGGTGTGTGTGCTCATGGGCACATGCTTGTGTATGCATGCGGGCATGTTTGCTTGCATTGTGCAGTGAACCTCCATCCCTTCTAGGAATGCACGTTTGTCTTATGTCTGTTTTTTGCCAGGATAGCTTCTCCATCCTTTACGACTCTGAACAGAATACGCAAGAACTGGAAGATGCAAAATGTAATGAATGAATGATCACAAGAACACATCAGAAAAAATTACTTTCCTCTGCTAAGACCGGAGCCCATAGCTTGTAGAATACAAGTACTGTTATGTAACCAGCTGTGGCACTGCAGAAGATAAGCCCTTTACATCCCCAAGCACATAAATCTTTTAGTGTACACAGCTCAGTATTAGCACAAATAATTAGGCACTGTACTCACACAAATATATGGTGTGGTATCACAGACCACAAGCATGGAAGGAGCAGTGCACCTCAGCTGGTCTTTCATAATACTACACTCCACTTCTACTACAGGCTGTGTCACTGGGTTATTTGATAAGTGCATGTTATTCAGTAATTAGTATTGCACATTAATCTTTTCCTGTGCAAAATCCACTGTCTGCACTGGGATTTACCTGCAACACGTGTTGTTATAAGTGAAGTAAAGCATCTTCCAGATCTATGCAGTGCTCACTGGTGTGATTTCAAATTAAAATGTACATGGGAACGATATGGGGAATTTTGTTTATAATATAATGCACTCTAGAGCTCAGGAAACCCCACAGATGAAAAGGCATAGTAATATACAGTTGTGTTTCTATTTTAGGATGAGGTCTGTAATTCGAAGCTGCTAACAGTCATACCATAAATTTCTCAAAACCGGAGCAGCTGGAAAATTACTCTGCTCAGTTTTGAGAATTCAGGGAAAACCCTTATTCTAAAGTTTGCAGAAGATATGATAGGTGTCAGAAAGGAAGTCATGAACACCTGGTTACAAAATGTCACTATTACCTATATTTTACTTTACAACGGCTGACCAGCTGATGCTTGCACAAATAAGTAGCCCTCTTTATATATGCACAAAGTGGAGCTCAAAGATTTCGGTCTGTGACATAAGGGACAAGCAATGAATCAAACTTTGTGACTTTAAACCTCATAATTTAACCAGGCACACACATTAATGCATAGGCTGTGTAAGTTCACACTTATGGAAGAAACTAAAGGACATTTTAAGCTCTAGAAGACATTAAACTATTATATTGTCAACATATGGCTAATGAGGTAGTACACTGACAAAAGCATATGCAATTTAACAAAAACACAACTTCAATGATTTGAAGTTGAGAAAGAGGACATTAAAATGCAGTCTCTTCTCCATAAAAGACACATGCTATGATATTCTATAAACCGTTTCACCTTATTCTCCTGTTATGTTTTCTTCTAACAATCCACAGTGTAGGCAAGACTGAATGGAAGACAAGGCTTGTGGATATGGGAAGAAATATGGCACTGTAATTGAAATATTATGCTGCAGTATGGCTAAGTGTTAAAGCTGAGCCAGTTATCGTATGTAGGAAGAAGCAGTATTGACGGTGTAGAGGCAATGTAAGTGTGCCATCTTTAAGGCTGACTTGTGAAGTAGTTATGCTTCTAAGGACACCTTTTCATATATTTATTTATTTATGTACTGTTTGTTAACCAGATAAGTAAGCTGGGCCAAATACCCTTTTCAGTAGCAACCCAGACTAGAGGCAATAGTACAGAAAATTAGACAACAGTTCAGAAAATGTATACATGAAAATTACATAGATAACCACTTGTCTGCATAATTTTGATTGCATAAATTTGTAAATGGTTAAAAATCACATTGAGAGTTGAAATACTTACACTTAATTAACAATGGCAAGATGAAACAGATATTACATAAAACATGAAGCTCATTGATTGCTAAGTATGCTCAGTTTGACATGCTACAACAACTACGGATTGCTGTTTTTGTAACTCACTGTTATTTGTCCTAAAAACATACCTTCACAATGTCATTTCTTAAACTAGAATCACTAATTTTTCACTAGTAGTGATATTCATTCCATATGACAGGAATAGGATTTCTTCTACATTTTGCATATCGAGAAAAGTCTTATGGCAGCAAAGCACATTGCCCTGCTTTTGCACAACTTTAGACAAATAACATACTCAGGTAAAAACATACTGACATTTTATAGATAGCTAAATATAAGTTTTATAATATATATATATATATATATATATATATATATATATATATATATATATATATATATATATATATAAAACTAAGAACGAACTTTGTGACACAAAAGCATTCAAAAAGAATTCAAAGGAAAACACCAGCAACTCTTGTATTATTTAGCGTTTTCGTCTTATTTAATTTCAAGACTTCTTCAGAATGACATGTTTCATGAATAAATATATATATATATATATATATATATATATATATATATATATGTGTGTGTGTGTGTGTGTGTGTGTATATATATATATATATATATATATATATATATATATATATATATATATATATACAGACACATGTGCATGTATTAGGTTCCCTTTTATTTCTCTCTCTCTGGTCTGGTTAACTGGTGGGTAAATGATTGAAATGTTATAATATGATTTCTGATTTGAGGCAGCTGTTGTTACTTCTAAATAGCTGTTTTTATAATGAAAATGTTAATTTTTTCATGATGTTAATGTTTTATGAGGAAACTAGTGGTCTGTGTGACTGTTCTCATTGTGGAGATTCATGAGATGCACTGACAAGGCAGCTTGAGTTATATATATATTTTTTTGCTTTCTGTAAACTCTAAACCCTTCAAGATCTGAATTCCCTGCCGAAAATGCTTTTTTCTTTACTAGAGACAGCTTCTGTTGTGCATGAGCCTATTTAGATATTTTTTAACAAGTTTATGAAGCTACAGCTTGAGGAAAAAATAGTGATGACATCATTTGACATTTTGAACTTGTTAAATGGTTGTAATTATAGGTTCATAGGTTAATACTAGGCTATCTGCCCTAGGGCATTTATAAGCCTAGCCAGAGTGTGTTTGGCTTTCACCACCCTTTTAGATTAGTTGACTGTGCCTCTGTATAGTAGGTCACAGAAGGTAGCCCTTTTAATGTTAGTTTACTGTACCTCTGTCAAGCAGGGACACAGAAGAGATCCCAGGGGTAAACTTACAATCTCCCATCCACTCATCAAGATTTCTCTTGAAGAGGGTCTGTGAGGGGCTCTGCCTAACATGGATTGGGATTTTGTTCCAGAGTGAGGGGAGCCTCTGGGATATGAATCTGTCCCTCCAGCATGTCTTATTTATTTCTGTGCTGAGGTTCAAGTCCCTGGAATGTGTAGCTCTAAGGGATTTGGATTTCCTGAGGTGAAGCATGTCCATTAATTCTGGGTTGGACATGGCTTTATATGTCAAACACAGATCACCTCTGAGTAGGTGGTACGCAACTGAGTAGAGCTGGACTTTCTTTAGCCGAACTGCAAAGGGCATCTGTTTGAGCCCCTTGATCCTCTTGGTGAGATACTTTTGGGGTCTTTCCAGTTGCTGAAGGTGTCGGGTAAGGTACATCCCAAACGGGGCATTGTACTCAATTATGGGCCTGATAAGTGATGAGTAGAGGGGCACAATGACCTCTCTTGATCTAGATGTGTACCCTTTCGTGATAAGGTGGGCTATATAGGTCTTTCTAACAACTTTGGCAATGTGATTGTCAAAGAAGAGATTGCTATCTACTTGGGTCCCCAAGTCCCTAATTACTTCTTCCATACTTAATGGATTACCACCTATATGGTAATTTATGGGCACTTTGTTTTTCCCAAAGGGGATGACTATGCACTTTTGGCATTTAGCTTTAGGCCATGGCTCTGGCACCAGTTATCCGTCTCTATGAGACCCTTTTGGAGGATGCTTGTGTCAGCCGGAGAGTCGATTACAGCACCCAGTTTGCAGTCATCTGCGAACTTGGTCAGCCATAGTCCACCCGTGTTAGCCTGTACCTCAGAGAAATATATACTGAACAAGAGAGGTCCCAGGACTGAGCCTTGTGGGACACCACTTGTAACTAGTTTAGAGTCTGACATGGCACCTGCTATTCTGACCATGTGGGTTCTATCCCTGAACTAGTTTGCAACCCATCTTGTGACATAGGGGTTGATATTTAAGCTGGTGAGCTTATTTATGATGCCCGAGTGGGGTATTGTGTCAAAGGCTTTTGCGAGGTCCAGGTAGGCTGTGTGGACTACCTTCCTTTCATCTATGGCTTTGGTAACTATTTCAAAGAAGTCAACCAGGTTCAAGAGGCAAGATCTGTCCTTAACAAAGCTAAATTGGGTAGGATCCAGTGTCTGGAGGTTCCGAATTTCTTTGTTTATGATTTCCATGATGATACGCTCCATAGCTTTGCAGACCAGGCTAGTCAGGCTGATAGGGCGATAGTTTCTGGGGTCTGTTGTGGCACCTCCTTTGTGGAGTGGGACCACTGTTGCTGTACACCATTCCTTGGGTACATATCCTGTAGTAAGGCAGAGATTGAACAGTGACTTTATATGAGGGTTTAGTTCTTCTTGGAGCTCGTGTAAGACGCAGCCCGGGACACCGTCTGGTCCCATTGATGCTGTGTTTTTTGCTTTGGAGAGGGCAGCTCTCACCTGTGCATCTGTGATCTCAGGAAAGCTACACTCTGTTGGGATAGACATTTGCTCTTTTGGGGGGGAAGGGGGAGAGAAGTTTGCACTGAACCTTTCTGCCAGGATGTTGGTAATGTCTGTGGGTTCAGTGTATTTTCTGTCAGTTTGCACTAACTCAGAGCATATCTGGGAGTTGCCTCCCAGGTTTCTGACATAACTAAAGAAGGCCTTGTGATTATCTTTAGTGTCTTGTGCAATTTTTCTTTCAAAGCTGGCCTTAGATGATTTTATGAGGGATCGTAGTTTCTTGCTAGTACTGATCAGTGACGCCTTCCCCTTTTGGGATTTTGCTCTGTCATGTAGTAGCTTTCTCCTTCTGTTGTATAGCTTATTTATGCCGGGGTCCACCAGAAAGGTCTCCTGCCTTTGGAGGAGTGAGTCTTGGTTTTATTTGGGATAGCATACTCCATGCATTCCTGTAGGTGTCCATAGAATGCTTTTGTAAAGGATTCTGCATTTTGAGCCATATTTTCCACTGGCCCTGGGGCTTTGAAGGATTCCACCTCAGTTTTGAGAAGTGTGAAGTTTGCTTTTGAGAAGTTCTTCACTGTGGTTTCCTTGGCTAGGGGTGGGGATGGGATATGGATGTCCAGTGAGATTTGTTTATGGTCTGATCTTATCAATGACGGGTATACCTCTAGTGTGGAACATAGAGACCCCATGTTGGTGATGACCAGATCCAATATGTTTTCCCCTCTTGTGGGAGTGGTGATCAGTTGTTCCATAGCATTTGAGTTTATAAATTCTAGGAACCTTTGGGCGAGGGTGTTTGGGCTTGAGTAGTTTTCCCAATCGATGTTTGGGTAGTTGAAGTCACCCAATATAATAGTGTTTGGAGATACCTTCATATTCTCCAGTGTTCTCAGGAAAGCCAAGTGAGGTTCCTGTGTTTGGGAGGGTGGTCTGTAGCAGGCTACAAACTGAAAGGCAGTTTTTCCCACTGTTAGTTGCACATGGATGCTCTCCGATGCTTCGTGCAGTGCCACTAACCTGGAGGTGTGAGTATCTTTGATAAATATGGATACTCCCCCCCCCCCCCTTTTGTGGTTCGGTCCGAGTTTTGGGGCCGGAAAGCATGGTATGAAGTATAATCTGTTAGTGCTGGGGTGCTCTTGGGAGCCTTGAACCAGGTTTCGGTTACTGTATAGATATCAATATTCTCCATACTGTGGAGAGTCTCGAGTGCGTGCATCTTGAGGTTTACACTTCTGGCGTTGAGCAGCATTACCCTTAGTTTTTTTTTTTCTTTGCGTTGTCTATGGGGGTGGGTTTATCTTTTGAGCCTTGCCTAAAAAAGGCACTATGGGGGAGGCAAGAGCCTTTGCCAGTATTCGAAAACCCATGGGTGACAGGTGCAAGCCATCTCTAGTGAAGCAACGTGACTTGTCGAGCATGTCATCCCAGACTGACAGACACTGGACCCCTTTGAATGACACCAATACTTTAGCCAATTGTTAAAATTGATAATTTTGTCTTTATACTGTGGCATCATTCTTGGTGAGGGTAAGATGCTACTCAAGGTCAGGGTCATACTGGCCTGGTCTACATGATCAAAGAGCTCCTGTACGTCTTTTTTCATTAGAATTCTTTTCTCTTGAAATTATGTTATCCTTCACTAGATACTTCAAATGGTAAATAATTAGTTTTGAAAAAAGTGCTTAACTCCTTTGAAAATGCCCATGTTCTCTTATAGATGCATACATTCTGCAGATTCAATGACACTATTAGTAACTAAATGACATCAAGTGAACTAGTAGCTGCATTAGAAAACTCATTATGCATATTAACATCAGACTTATATAACTAAACCTTTAGTAACTAAATAGAGGGTTGTGAGGGTCCTTTTTTCTCTGTCTCTCCCCGCCTCCTGATGAAAGATGTCAACATAGATATTGTTAATACAGCTGAGTAATATGTGTATAATTGCAAAAATATAATAGTTATGTTGTAATAAGTGTTTTATATATATATATATATATATATATATATATATATATATATATTCAACAGATTCTTACATGAAAAATGTTAGGTAGATGACTGACAAAATGGTTAAATTATCTGATATTTCTTGAAAAGTCTTGGAAATAATGACAATCTTCTTAACTTTCAGCTTCTAATGTTTAGACATACTTTGATCTGATGTGTATTTGTGGCATACCTACGTATTAGAGGTGATATTATCATATGTGACATATTCATATAACTTCAGATATGTTAGACACTCTCATTCTAATGTATATTTCATGGATTCAGATTTCTTTAGTTGCTTTCATAATGCTTTTCTTTTTTGTTTTTATACTATATTCTAAGCAGAGATGGATAATTTGTGTTGTTTGGTATTGAAGAGGTGGTGGATGGATGGTTTAGTTATGTTTTTAACTAAACCAGTAGCTTTATGTTTCATGTATGTGTTTGTAAATAGTTTTGGGTTTTTGAAAGTAGTGCACATTCTGCATCCATGATAAGTTTTCAGAAGATTTCAAGTCAACATGGAAGAAAAGTCTTTCAGTTAATAAAAACATACACATTACAGTCAATGGCTTATAAATGTTATATCATTAAATATTAATGGTTCGAGTCAAAAGAGCTGGTTTGCTTAAATGTATCAAAAATGCATAAAGCCCAGATAATCTTTCTACAGGAAACCCATCTATTAAAAAAAAATCTAAAAAATACTCATTCAATGGCTGTACCATTCTGGCTGATTCATGTTTTAAGACTAAGAGAAGGGGCACTCTTAATCTATGGACAAATACTTATACTATGCCAAGAACTATAGATACAATTTAAGATAAAGATGGGATGCTAAGCATGGTTATTTTAGAAATCAATAGGGAGTATTATACTTTGATTAATACATACTGGATATCAGGACTGAATACTAAATATGTTGACAAATATCTAGACCTGATTACTTTAAATGCAAAAGGGGAAATTATAGCAACAGGTGATTTTAACTGCCTATTATCAGGCAATGATACTTCTAAAAATGGTAAAATAAAACTAACATCTCAAGCAAACACGTTAAATGACTTTACAAACCAGATGAACCTTAATGATATACATGATCTAAGAGAACATTATTCCTTATTCTAAACTGACTATTCATATCAGTTTGGTATACAAACACTGATAAGGTCTTTGCATCAAATAATAGATGCTCTAAAATAAGTCACATATCTATAATGACTTGTCCACTTTCGGACCATAATGCTATAAACTTTACATTAACTACACATACAGATGATTTAATATTTCTACAGATAATTCCTGCTTATATAACTAAGTTAAATGACTTTAGAGAATGGATAATGAAAGAAATAGACATGTTTGTGGAAACAAATGATAATGGTGAAGTGACTGATACTATACTATGGGACACCTTTAAAATGTATATATATGGTAGAATAAAATCTTAGTTCCTTAAAAAAAGGAAAGAGGGGGACAAAGAACTTTTAGACTTACAAAAAAAACAGACAAGATAAGAATGGACGTAAAACAAAAAAAAAAAAGTAGCACATAACAAAATTACTAAGTTAAATCAAAAATACTTAGAAGCTCTGAATCATAAGGTAGCCATAAACCATAAAAAATTGAAATTACAATCTTGTGCTGTAAATCCCAAATATCTACATAAAATACTGGTAAGATCCAAAAAAATAAACAATCAAAGTCTTATTAATGAGATTAAATAAATAAGTGATGGTTCAGTTAAGTGTACATCTAACTTAATGGGCATAGTAGAAGTGTTCAAAAACTACTATAAATATATAAATAATAACACACCACACTTTTGGAGACAGATAATGTAATAAATTATTTTATTCAAGAAAATATAACTACTAAGGTGTCAATGCAACAGAATAACATATTAAATAAACAAGTAACACTAACAGAAGTGAAAGAGCAAATAAAAAATGTAAAAGATAACAAAGCTCCAGGACTGGATGGAATAATTCCTAAACTATATAAGATCTTTCCTGAATATATAATAAAGAAAATAATGAGTGCCTTTACTATGGTTAAGCAAAAATGTATAACATCCCCATTGTGGAAACACTCAATTATCTCCCACATTTTAAAACAAAGTAAGGACCCCAAATCTTGTGATTCATATAGGCCAATTTCGTTACTAAACACTGATTATAAAATTTTCATGACAATATTAGCTAATAGGATAAAGAAAATATTACCTAATCTAATACATAATGATCAGACAGGGTTCATTCTTCATAGAAAAGTGCAAGATAATATTATTAAATTACTATCATAGGTTCATAGGTTGGTACTGAGCTATCTGCCCGAAGGCATATATTAGCCCAGCCACGTTGTGCGGTATTCACCGCCCCTTTAGCAGTTCCCTAGACTCTTGTACTACCAGCCAGTACCCCTGGCCCCTATCTAGTAGTGCTGTTGGTCTGATCCCCGGTGTGAACTTTCTGTTACCCATCCACTCATCAAGGTTCCTCTTGAACAGTGATAGTGAGGGGCTCTGTCTTATGTAGATCGGGACCCTGTTCCATAGTAAGGGAAGTCTCTGCGAAGGGAATCTATCCCTCCAGCATGTTCTATTCATTGTTGTGTTGAGGTTTATATCCCTAGAGCGTATAGCTCGAGTAGATTTGGTTTTGCTAAGATGGAGCATGTTCAACAATTCTGGGTTGGACATGGCTCTGTACGTTAGACAGAGATCGCCTCTGAGAAAGCAGTATGCAACAGAAAACAGTCTTAGTTTTTTCAATCGTGCTGCATAGGACAACTGTTTGAGGCCAGTAATTCTTTTGGTTAGGTACCTCTGTGGTCTCTCCAGCTGTTGGAGATGTCTAGCTATAATTAATAATGTCTAGTCATTAATAGACTTAGCATGCAAATACAAAAAAACAACTAACTATTATCAGCTTAGACATAGAAAAGGTTTCTGATTCTATTAGTTGGTCTTATCTAGAAAGAATTCTGATTGGTTTTGAATTCTCCTCAGATTTTTGTCAACTTATTAATGAAAATTTATAGTGGGCCACAAGCTTATGTGAAAATCAGATCATGTCTATCCTAACCACTAGAAATCCTCAAGGGAACTAGGCAAGGTTGTCCTTTGTCACCATTATTGTTTGCTCTTACAATGGAACCTTTTGCTACAAACATCAGAAACAAGCAAAATATAAAAGGCTTTCAAATTAATAAGGACTATTGTCCTAAGATACAATTATTTGCTGATGATATGTTAACATTGGGTGATATTGATGGTTATTTGCATGATTTTATAAATACCTTAAGCAAGTTTGAAAGAATGTCAGGCCTTAAATTTAATCATAATAAATTCAAAACATTACTAATTAACAAAAACCTAAGAGAGAATAAATAGCCTGTTTAATTGGGAGAATGATGCATTAGAATATTTGGGTGTCACTATAAAGAGTATATGGAAAGAGTCTGTTATACTAAACTACAATAATTTAATAACCACCATTAGTGAATTAATCAAAAGATGGAATAAAATGTTCTTCACAAAGGAGGATAGTCTCTCTTTAATTAAAATAATAATTTTACCTAAAATTTTTATATACAGTCATTGATACTACCCCCTGCCAAAAACTTTTTTAAAAATTAGATTCTATGCCATTTACATTTTTATTGTTCTCCTTAAAACCTAGGATTGCATACAGATGGCACATTAGAGCTTGGAACAGTAATGGGATAGCATTCTCTAGCTTAGATCTTTATTTCAAATCAGTTATAATTAATGTAATATTACATTGGATCACACCTACCTATATATCTGGCTGGAAAACAATAAATGAGATTCATATAACTGATGTCAGAACTATAGAAAATCAATTTAAGGAACAATATGGAATAAGTAGAGTTCATTGACTTTTACGTGAATTTTGTTTATTTAATAAGAAGTTTGATCATTGTTCTTATGGCATTAATAACATATTTAATAACTTTAAAAATATAATTGATAATTATAACATTAAACAATTTATATTTCTTACATTCCCTATAGAATACTCCCCTGATTGCCTAGATTATTTCAACATTAATGTGATGCAAAAATTAAAGGAAAATAACGATGTTCTGGCATCAGTTTGTTGAAAATAAGAATATTAAACCACTAAACTCTCTTCTATGTAGTTTTGATAATAGTCAAGACAGCTGGTTGTTTATACACACATTACAGAAGTTTATAGAAAACAAAATGAGAGTATCAATCAACCTACAGACTGAATCTATACCTTGTTTGATTCAGCTTTTTATTAGGTGTCTTGACAAGAGAGATAATCAAAAATTAAGTATCTCACCTAATTATAAGATACTAAGAGAAGACACTCTAAAGTATGACTGAGAATTTTGGAATTACTATGTAAAGATTAATGGAGAACAAATATCTGATGAATCAAAAAATTTGTTATTGAATTGTATGTATGGTACGTCTTCTTTATTATATTGGAGATTGTATACATGAAAATTTATGAACAGAAGTTTCTATACTCCACATAAAATAATCTTATACACAAAAACAGTGAAAGCAAATGTTGGAAATGTGATGAATTACTACAGGTTGACTGGGTTCACATATTCATTGAATGTAGAAATGTTGTTCAATACTAGAAAGACTTCAGATATTTTGTATATGCTTTATGGTCTGATAACTATCATATTTCTAACTCACGAATCCTATTCAATGTTTCTATACTTAATGTAATACCTAAATCTCAAATTCAGTTACTCTGGTCAATTCTTGCAATTGCCAGAAAAGTTATTACTTTGAATTGGAAAAGTAAACAAGATTTGATGTTTAAAGAGTTTATTAATTTAGCAAAAGTTGTTTGTAAAAAGAATGTGATAGATGATCGAGGATCCACATTGCTGCTAACCTAACTATTGTCCGCTGTCCGTGTCCGAATACCAAGTATATGGTGGTGTCGTCGTCCAGCATTAGACTGACGTCAGCACGTCAGGGTACTATCCTCCTTTGCCCCCAGATGTCAGAACCCTGAAAAGATAAGGCCAAAAACAAAACTCCCAAAAATACCTGCACCAAAAAAATATATATACAATATATACACAATTAGCAGAATATAACCTCACCTACACAACCACCCCTAAACACAGAGGGAAGGAGAACATCTACATTTATGGTAGGTAAAAAACTGTACTATGTTTTCATTCCACATTGCTGCAGTCCGTGGAGCTGGAATAATCCCATAATGGAACAACCCCAATGGGAATATAACAAATTGTTTTGAAGAAATAGTTTGTTTTGAAGTCAAAGCAAAAGAAGTAACAAAGCAAAAAACTCAAAAAAAATCCTTAGTCCTGCTCGCAAAAGTCCAACTAACAGCCTGTGTACATCTAAAGTATCCTGCATTTGAAAGTGTACACAAAGAATTTGTGCAAAATTTTTTAAATTTATTTTGGGGGATCAAGGGAATTAATAAAACAATAGAAAGCACTATAAAGGTTTAAAAAGGAAAACACGAAATTAGTAATGACTTAAAAAAATAAAAATACCCCCACTGCCATAAAATCCTGCAAGGGCCTGCAACTCAGAAGCATATGCTTGCCCAAAAAAGAAACAGTCTTCCAACAGGCCAACAAAACAAAAATAGTATCTTCAGCATCAATTCAGCAGGTCAAAGGTAGCAGAGAGTAAGTTCTAAGCCCAAAATTGAGATCCCAAGCAGGAGTAGTAGGGTCTTAGTGGGGGTCTTTCTATAAGAAATCCTCTTGAAAGGAACAAAAACAAGGTATGGAAAAACAACAATGGTGAGCTGAAATCACAGTGAGCTGAAATTTAATGGAAGAGAAAGATGGAAGAAAGTCCAACCTTTGTCCAGTAACTCAGTGAGATATTGAAGAGCCACATCAGAATTAATCTCAATAATTAATTCCATTGCTGCAAAAACAAAAATCTCTTCCATTTTTCTTCCATTTTTTTCTCCTTACTTTCCTTGTACTAGGTCTTCCATTCCAGCATTTAAACTAAACTTGGGAAGAGGGTTGAGCTTCAAAACAGAATAAAATGCTATATGCCCAGGAGTTAGATGTAGAGAGTGATGGCTTGACATTGAGCGGCCCTCTGAGACAACAACACAGGGAATCAAGGGTAAAGGCCATGAGGCTCTTTACCAGACTCCTCAATGTGGGTACCAGTGCTGCGCCGGCCTCTCTGGAGCTATAAAATCATCCTTGGCTGTCTTGGCTGACCTTTTTAGAAGCACCTTTGGAAGAAGAGGCAGAGGCGAAAGGCATTCCCATGACACTCAATTTTTTTTGATACATGAAAGATCTCCAGTTCCACTGGGATCCATGATTTTGTCTGCTTAATACATCTGCTAAGGAGTTCTGTGAAACCTTGCTTAGTTGAAGAGTTGCAGACTGAGCCATAAATAATATCATCATTGCTTGTCTGCAATGCGGGTTGTTGTGTGTTGTTTTGTTTTGTTTGTGTACCATGACAGTTGGAAGTTGTCTGTTAGATAGAACCTTAGAAGCCTGACCTTGAAACCGCAATGAAAGCAATGCCAACGAACTGCTGCTAACACATCTTGATATGTGTGATATGTTTGTAGTCTGTGGCAGGCCCTCTTCTTGGTATCCCTTTCCCATTAGATGAGCTCCCACACAATCTCTCATCTGCTGTCTAGAATCTGACTTCTTCTCTGGCCGCGGGTCACAGAGAGTCCCTTGTTTAGGTGACATTCCGAGCCCCACAACAAAATTTTTTTTTGAAGGCAAGGTATTATTTGAATGACAGTGTCCAAATCTGGGTGTGCTGTCCACAGATTTTGAGATACCCAATGAAGCCTTTCATATGCAGTTTGGCATTTGAGCACCAGAAATACAAAGATACCATGACCTAAGGCCATGAGACTGTCTTGCAGTCAGCAGCGGACTGAAGAGATAGTTGATGGGAAGTAACTGCAAAGATCTTTTGTTTGAAGGTCCTTCTTGAGATGAGAAAAGTTACCATCCAGTGTGATTTGCCCAGCAGAGGTAAAAGCTGTTGTACCTCTTTCTGGCAGGAACTGGCTGAAGCCCCTATTTGGAGTAACAAAGTAATTGTAGAGGATGTCTGGCATGCCTTTGAAAGAGGGCAAGGTATGGAAATAAAACCTGTAACCGGTGGTGAATGATATCCAGAACCCATCTGTCTTGGGTAATTAAATCAATTTTCTTTGAAAAGAGACAGTAATCATAAGCAGGAAAAGTCCAACCCTTAGCAGGCCAATTTCTACTAAACGGCAAGCTGCAATCATCATCTTTTGTCTTAACATGCTTCAGCTATCTCTCTGATCCTTCTCTTATCCAGGCTCAGAAGAACAGAACCAGTGGCAGCCACCTGGAAGAGGCCTGCACAGCATCAAAACCACAAACCAAGGAATGTTACCACACCACCCAAGACACATGAACTAAATCCTGCAACTCTTTACAGTAGTCAATACCTTCCACAGAGCATCACCTTAGATTTCAACTGTGAAAGAAGAGAAATTCTGATATTTTAACCATCTTCTACACATTCAAAACAGGAGGTATAGCTAAAGGCCCTCCATTGCTCAAAAAAAACTCAGCTCAGGTTCCCCTCTAGGGCTCTCTTATCAGAGGGGGCATAGAACTGACTCCAAAGAAAACACCACCTCCTCTCTCCGGCTCCACTCTCCAAAGAACCAGAACCGGCGTCTGTGACGGTTCTTCCCCTCTGCTTGCTGTGTTTTTGTCCTTTTTTTTTAGCGAAGCGGCGCCGGAGTATCCAAGTATGGTAATCCCTATGAGGAATCTGTTTCACACAGAAAATAGTTATTCACTTTTTTTTGACATCCGTTAAATACTGAGGCAAGAAAAAAGAACATCTGCAAACCATTTGTTATAAAACTCATAATATTACTCATAAAAAATGCATGGCAAAAACTGGAAAACCTTTTGAACAAATATTGATGACTTCTCATGTATAAAATGACTGTTAATCATGGATGAATGTTTGTTTGTGTCTTTCGGCTTTTCCCGGTTAGGGGTCGCCACAGCGGAACTCCGGTCCGCTAATGATTGGTAGTTGATTTTTACGTGCCGAGTTACCAGCTCTGCTGCACAACCTTCAACAAAGGTACGCCCATTCATGCATGTCTCCATGCAGAAGACGCTCTAGCTGAGAATTGAACCGGACAGCATCTTACTGTGAGGCAACAACGCTACCGCAGCACCACCACCGCGGGGTTTATCATGGATGAATGTAAATATTGTAAACAGTTTTGCTATTGCTTTATTGTATTTGTTATATGTACATTTGCATATGTTTATAATGAAAACAAAATAAAAATGTTTTTGAAAAAAAACATACTGACTTGTTTAAACGAAATACATTCATAATATCAAAAGGGAAAAAAGAATGAACACTAAAAGATGGACAACAAAATGTCAAAACACAAAACCCTGAGCAACCTACAAGCAAGCGGTGTGACTCGCCTTAAAGCATATCTGTCGAAAAAGTCAGCACAGCCAAAAATGTCTGTGTTATCAACTTAATATGCTTTACTACCTCATACAGCAGGCATCAATGACAAATAAATACAAATAAGGTCCCTTTGAAGTCACAGTTCACTTAGATCCTTGCCACCCTCCTTTTACACATACTGGATTAGTCCAGATAACATCACTTTAGCTAGTAGTCTATCTCTCTCTCTCGCTCTCTCTGTCTCTCTTTTGCTTTCTCTCGCTCTCTCTCTATATATATATATATATATATATATATATGTATATTCTTTTAACTAGGATGTCCATAAGGACAGAAAAATACAACCATATGTGGCTAGATGTCTGTCTGTCCAGATGGCCATCATCCCCCACCCCCCATATTGATGCCATCCAGTATAGGGAAAACAAGTCAGATTTGGTTATGCTTGAGTTTCGGTAGACATGGGGGCAAAATGCATACAAACAATTTTATAAGGCAACATGTGGCAGCACTGAGAGGAACATGTCCTAGACCTTAGATGCCAGAAAGGAACAGAGCACAACCAGACCCTGAACATAAGGCTATGACAATGCTAAAATCCAGGGAGAATAACAGTGTTGTGACTCTTCATAACTGAAAGGCATGTCAACCAATTATTTCAGCTACTATAGGTTAAAAAGTGGTGTACTAAAACCCCAGGTCTGTGGTACAAAGGGATGAGGCCTGACTGCAGTGCATATGAATCGGGTTTGAGTAGTGGCTTAGGTGCTGGAAGAGTTGTGTGAAGCAGGACAGGAAATGAATGGCTTACAGATTAATCTGCTGCCCCATGTGGGCATTACAGTCATCATTTGAGGGCCTGCTGTGGGGGTTCTGTGGGTTAACTTGAAAGGTTCTGTTTTTCCTTCTTTTTAATTTTATATATATATATATATATATATATATATATATATATATGTACCTCTGGAACTTACTACCTACATGGCTTCATAAATGTTCCTCCCTGGCTAGTTTTAGATACATTTTAATGACTTGCCTACATACCTCTCAAATGTACAGATTTTTGCAGAATGTCCAGATTTTTGCCTCATATTTTTGTTCTCTTATTCATAAAAATTGTGGTTTCCTGGCAAATCATTTCAAAACATTGAGGGTTGAAGTAAAAATATATAATGACAGAAATTTGAGTTTCAGACTTCATACAACTCAAAAAAATCATGCTAATACAAAACCTGTTATTCTGTCAACTTTCTAAGTTTGTAAGAGGAATATTTAAAAAAATGTTCTTATTTTGGGGTTTTTGTCCCCACATTACCTATAGCTTTACCCAGATTTCTTGCTGTTAGAAGTTGATTTGTATGCTTACCTGCTCAATCTAGCATATAATGGAATATACTAATGCTAAGCTCATACAAGCTGTGTAGCTTTTACTGTTATTGTATTATTTATGGTTGTTTATTTTATTACCTAGTTTTTGTGATTGTTTTTTTTTTTTTTTGTTTGTTTTTTTGTTAAAAAGCACCTAAACAAACATAAGCTTGAACTTGCCCGACCTCAGGGAGTGAGTGGTGGTTTCCAGCTGGACAGTAGCACCCATACAAACAATGTTGTCACCAAGATGTGGGCTTGGCATTCCCAAACCAGTAAGGAGTCCTTTAGGATATATGTGTGTGGCAGCGCACATTCACCCAGAGAAGGTGTTGAAGGTTCATGATGTGACACGAGTGTACATGTCATCTGCTGGAAGGTGAGATTAGGTACATAACAGAAATGTCACTCATAGTCTATACCTTAAATGCTGCTAAAAAGTAGGTAGTGCTGTGTAACTTCCCATCCTGGGGACAATTAATGTCCATCCCGAAACACATATGGCCCCAGTCTGGGTTCATTGAGATGAGGGTGCAACCTCCTTGCAGCAGATGGATTCTTGTTCATAGGCAAGGGCACAAACTCTTCCACTACTATCTGGATGAACACTTTCTTTGATTGGGTCTTGCCTGATGTAGACTGGGGCCCCACTACATTGAGAAATAATGGGCTCAATATCCACTGGTATAGGGCCTAATGGACAACAGCCATAGAGGGGAAGGCATACATTAAAAAGATAACAGAGAGGGACAATTGAAAAAGCAGGAACTTAATGGGATCAATAAATGTTTGTGCCTCTAGGTAGTATCCCAATAGAGTCAGAATATCCAGTCATGTATTCTACTATATTGTAAGACTCAAACAGATGCCTTACGTCATATGGACAGGAATTATGTAAGTGATAATAAAAAACGGAGAGCTCAGATGTTATAAATGTAATTAAACATCCAGGATGAAGTTTCACAAAGGCTGAATTTGATCACAACATAAGCTATATGGGACAGTCACCTTTCAGAGGTCTTAGAATGCTGGTGGGAAGGACTAAATAACAATAAATTATTCACACCCTTTGTGTATTCCATTCTTTTCTCTGCAAGCTGCTAGGAAGACTGCTTAATTTTCACTGGCACTTTGACTGAGGCCAGAAGCACAATAAGGCACTACTGATCGCAGCATTCGTGGTAATACCACCTTCAGTAGTAACATTTAGTGTTATAATGGAGTGTGAAAAGTAGTAAACTGCAGATGTAAAAGCTATGCACTGCTTCTGGAGCTGCATTTATTATTCTTTACTGAAGTGAGATTAAATAAGAAAGTGGCAGCAATATGGCATGAATAGGTGTGACATTCCACAATACTGTGGTGTAGATGAGTTAACACAAGTCAGCAGTATGAAAAGGTAACACTTTTAGAACATTTTACATTGAAATTATACACCAGAGTTAAAGGACTACCTATTACAACACTATTTAATACAGGATCGAGTAAAATCAAATTCACAACAGTGAAAGTTAGGAGCGGCCTTAGGTCCCCCATCCTGGTCTAACTACACCAAATAAATACTGGAAAAGCGCCCCTACCAGAGCAGAGCCCTAGGCAGCCACCTAGTTGGCCTATGCCTAAGGCCGGCTATGAAGTTAAGAATACTGAAAGTTCAGAAAATTTAACACTCAGAGATGAAGTATGCCATAATGAAAGACACACAATTTTCTTTCCAGTGATATCCACATGAAAATGAATACATTTGTTATTAAAAAAGATACATTTTTTATAGTGATGCTTTATCCTGACACTCTCATCAGGGCCGAACTTAATAACTTCAGGGCCCGATATGGAACATTTGGGGACCCCCAAGCCAATCACCAATCATAACTCACCCTACACCTCTCCCTTTGCCACAACCCTCTCCTCTTAAGATCACAGGTCTACTTAGAGAAATAAAGCTCAGTATTTTAAAGAGCAGTTATCTACACACGGGCTTACAGATACAGACATGCACATACAAATGCAAACTCACACACACACTTGCACACATCTATAATCAGACAGACATATTCACTGATTATTATCTAATCATTAGAGCATAATATCTGAAATAGTCTGTGACCGATAAAGAATGGGACTACTTTCACGTAAACAATTACTAAGAAACAAATAAAAACATCACCTAAACATATACATTCTGATTGTTGCCTGGCTGATGAAAGGGTAGAAATGTCATTAAAAAATGACAGTTTAGTGTGATAGCTATACTATTTATCTGTGTCAAAAGTAGTCATTTTAAGGAGATGGTAAGGGTTACAGTAGTCATTTTATTTTATTTCAGACTGTCTAATTATAAATGATAACATAGGGTGGGGAAGATGGCAAGAGTCAAGTGAGATAAACTGATTCTTCCAGTAGAACAGGGTAGAGTGGGATTACCCGATTTGAAGGGATATTTCAGAGCTACACAATTAAGGCTTCTATACAATTCACAATCAGAAAACTATAATTCAAATTGGAAAGGGAAGATGATGGAACATTGAGAAGCTCAAGAAACAAGGAGGGACTGGGAATTTGGATGCAGGCCTTTAAGAAAAATAACAATAATCATACAGAATATTATATCCATTATGTAGCAAAAAAGTATCTTAAGAACTAAGCCAATACGGGAATGGAGAAAGGAGATTCTGATGACAGGGATGACTGTAATTAGGGATATAAACAATAGGCAAGAAGGGGCTGGAATGCATTGGAGAAAACTGGCAAAGAAACCAAGGTATTGGGAGCAAATAACTTCAGAGGGAAAGATGATAGAATGGGAAGATGCCAAGAATTTATTTGGACTGCAGGTTAAAGATTGCCTTCCATATCAAGAATTGATATCAGTGTATAGGCAAAGAGAAAGAAATAGGGGGTCCTAAATGAAAGACCAGCACTGTTAGACTTTTTATTAGAATCTACAACAGAACAGAAGCTGCCATTAAAAAAGAAATAATTAGTAAAGCATATAAAATATTGCATGACTACTATAAGAATCAATCCAAGGAAGTCAGAAATGACTGGGAAGAGAGACTGGATAAGCAATTCACAAAGAAAAAATGGAAGGATATATGTATGTCTCCCAAGCATGCAACAAAATCTAGAATAGTTAGGACTTTTGCTTGGAAGTGTTTACATTGATATTTTATATCTTAAGTAGACTCCAGAGAAATTTTCCTCAGGTAGACAGCAAATGTTGGAGGTGTGACAGGGAAGAAAGAGGTAATTGGGAACATATTTTCTGAGAGTATGTTGAGTTGGCAGACTTTAAGGATTCCCCTGCAGAATGCACTGTTGGAGGTGCTGAGTGGGCAGCTTAGTGTGATGACAGATGATTTTTCTGAGCTATAATACAGAATCGGAACTGCCTAGATATGGTAAGGCCTTGCTTTGTCTAATTATGGTGTCTGCCAAAACAGCAATTACTATAAAATGGAAATCAAAATCTAAACCAACTATACTAGAAGTAGTGAATATAGTAACAGAGATAAAAACAACTGGAACTGAGATCTTTAGAAAAGGGTAGGATCAACCTGCATTAAAAATGGGAATTGTGGGAACAAAACATACAGGGGAGGAATGAGGTTTAAAAGAAGGCAGGGCTTAAATGAGGTATATAATGTTTGACTGAAAATAACTGGATAGATTATAAGTGATATATAATGTTTGCAACTGGGAGTGTGCCATTATGGTTTATATAAAATGCTTGCAACTAGGATTGTGTTGGTGTGGTTTGTTTTCATTTATACAAATGTATGACGGTTTATGTCACAAGTGATGGTTTAATAAAGATGTTTTTTGTTTAAAAAAAGGGCAAGAACTGAATAATTTATGTAATGTTCCTTAGGTTATACGATATATAGTAATATAGTAAAGTATAATGTTTGTAAACATTAATTTGTTAATACAGTTTGATTACTTTCATATACATGTAAATTTGCCTGTGTCACAAGTATTATTCGATAAAGGTGTTTTAAAAAAAAGAAAACACAGGTGAAAAATAAACAAAAGAGGAGAAGGCATCCATCTTGTCTTGCACCCCTATAATTTCTGACCAACTTTGCATCAGATGTAGCACTAGGCAAAATGTGAGATTCTACAAGTCAAGTACAAGGCTGGGGATAGTGCTCACAGGGTAAGAAAGAAGTACATAGTTAAAGAAAAGTGCACCATCGAAGAGTATACAGCTGTTGAGAGCATCCCATTATTACTTCATCAGCTCAAATTTATTTATTTTTTGTCATTAAGTTAGTAGCAGGACAGCATCTGACAGGGAGATACCAAGACCTGATAATGAGCCACAACAGAACTAGCAAACGAATGGAGCCAATTGAAAACCTTCTGTTTCACAATCTGACACAAGGTAGCCTACTCTCTGACACAAAGGATGGTGAACACAGAGTTATTAGTACTTCATTAGGTGCCATCTTGAACAGAATGGGCAAAAAAAAAAAACATACACTGATCACCATCTATGGATTATAGAAGACATTTGACACTGACTGCAGTCCCCATTTCTAAACAGACTAGCCTGTTTTATGACTGATTACAGGGCAACATATACAAAGTGCAACAAAAGTCTACTGCTACACAATCGAAGATTATTTGCCAGGGTTCTTCCAAAACTCAATTATGCCCCCCCCACCCCGTACCTGCTTTTTTTAATCATAGCATATGACACAAGTGGAACTGGTGAGAAATTGTTCACTGTTTTGACTATTAATGCCTCCTAATCTCCCACTGCAAATACTGTAGGTTGGTCATACCTCAGCTGTCCAGAAATTTATGGAATGCCCCTGACTTTGCTTTGTGTTTCTGCTCTGTTTCTCTTATTTTTCATTTTCTGGGAGGACACTGAAGATTGCAATCAGTAATGCTGGAAATTACAGTATCAGATTTCATATTCATCAAAATTCATGCTGATGCAAAACTTGTTGAGCTATTAACTTTTTTTTTTTTAGTGAATTTAACATAACTAGACATCTATGTTGCCCATTTTCATTCTTCCTTAACCCATGGGTTCAGATCCAATGCTCGGATCCAATTCCGCCACATACTACAGACTTCAGATCCAGCTCTAGAGCTCCTCCCTCTACCCACAATGCACTATTCCATCCTGATTATCTTAGATCAAGTTTATTGCCATATAATCCTATAGCTAAACAGAGATAGGTATAGCTGAGAGAGAGAAAGGAAGGGCTCAAACCTGGAACTGTAGGTTCCAAATACAATACAATAGGTCTCTCCAGAAAAAATTAGATGGGGGATGGATGGGAGGGAAGTTGAGGAAGAATGAAAATGGACAACACAGATGCCTAGCTATGGTGAGTACATAACTTTTAAATCTGATGTTGACTTTTTCATTCTTCCTCAATCCATGGAACAGAGTCCTCAGCTATGCTGATCCTGGGTGGCCCTTGTGGAAGGATGTTCTATAGTCTTGCCGAACCCAGGACGGCTCTGTTTCTAGAGATAACATCCAGTTTGCAATGAGTAACAAACGTATGAGCATTGGACCATGTGGCTGCAACACGAATATCATCAACAGATGTTTTTGACCAAAACGCCGATGAAGCAGCCATGGATCTGGTTGAATTAGCCTTGGGAGGTTTAGGTAAGGTCATAAGCAGAAGCAGCACAAACACCAATCTAACCAACAAAAGGAAAACTACGCTGTAACAGTTATATCCAAAAAAATCAAACTTTTATTTGATAAGCGCTTTCATCTTACTTAATACTAAAACTTCATCAAATATCCAAATTTTCAAACAGTCTGCTTAAATACCATTTAAAAGTCACATGATCACAAAACATCCATTAAAATTTAATTCTTAAAGGTTTCTACACAATTTCAAAAACATACATACATGATATACAAAAAGCAAGTATTTTTATAAAAATATACATACCTAAGAAAACAACAATAAAATATTTATTAAGAACATAAGGAAAGAACATTAATGAGGAAAGAACATTAATACTCTACCTAAAATCTATCAGTACTGCAATATTTATCTTTTCTGTGCCTTTCATTTTAAATGGAGAGCATTAGATGTTTGTTACTACTAAGTAAGTATTATTAAGTAAGACGGAAGTGTTTATCAATAAAAGGATGATTTTTTTTTTGGATATAACCATTACAGGCTAGTTTTCCTTTTGTTCATTGGATTAGGTAAGGTTATGCCTTGTTGAGAATAAATCCAAGAAACACAGTCTGTAACCATTTGGCTAGCGTGACTTTAGGTACTGGACAACCCAGTCTTTTCAGTGAAAGAGAGACAAAGAGTTGATCCAATTTTCTAATTTGATCAGTCCTGTGAAGATAAAAACATAATTTGTCTGTGTACATTGAGGAGATGAAACATGTGCGCTCCCTTATTTGAAAAATTTGGAAAGAAGACTGGTAAATGAATTGACTGATTAATGTTATATTTAGAAACCAATTTTGGTAAAAAAAAGAAGGGTTTGTCCATAAAGTATCCCTATCTTTATGAAAAATAATGCAAGGTGTTTTAGAAGAAAGAGCCTGGAGTTCAGATATTCTCTTTGCAGAAGTAATGGCAACTAAGAAAACTGTTTTCCATGAAAGGAATTTTAAAACAGTTTTAGCTGAAGGTTCAAAAGGAGGGTTTTCAGTTAGACCTTGAAGCACAACTGTTAGATCCCAAAGAGGTGAGGGATCCTTTATTGGCGGTCTTAGAAGAAAAATACCTTTCAGAAAAGCCTTGCATAATTTGGACAAAGCCTGCGAATAATTTCTGTCCTGTGTGAGAATTAGAAATTGCTGCTAGCTGAAGTTTAATCAGAGACAAACATCCACCTTCTTTAAAAAAAGAGTTGCTAAAAACCGAAGAACTACAGAAACTGAAGCAAAGAAGGGGTCAAACTCATTATTCAAACCGCAAAGGGAGAATTTTTTCCACTTGCTCTTGTATACTTTAGTAGATTCTTTTTGAGAAGCCAAAATAATGGTACATACAGGGGAAGAGAGCCTGGGCTGTCTAACCATTACAGGAAATGAGGAAACCATGTGGTTAGTTTGAGGGCCTATATGTTGGGATGTTGGGTCTCTGATGGGTGAGAGAGGAGGTCCAGAGTTGGATCAGGTATCCAAGGAGGATAACAAAGGTGAGATCGTAGGAATGGGAAACTTACTTGCTGAGGCCAGAAATGGCCAATGAGGATTACTGAGCTCTTCAGCCAATGTGTTTTCTGCAGAAATTTGGGACTCAAGGGGAGAGGGGGATAAGCATAAAGGAGACTAGAGGGCCAAGCATGGACTAGAACATCTCTGGTGACTTCCCCTGAGGGGGGATAAGAGCAAAGTACCTGCTACACTTGTTGGGGGGGGGGTTGCAAAGACGTCACAGCAAGGTTGGCCCCAATGACACAGGATCATTTCCACCAGAGATTGACTGAGAGACCATTCATGAGGCATCAAAATTGACTTACTTTGTTTGCCGGCTAGTATGTTGGTTTTCCCCAGAATGTGAGCTGCAATTAGAAAGTGGCCCGACAAGATTGCCCATTCCCATTCTCTCACAGCCTCTCTGCAGAGGAGATAAGATTGAGCTCTGAATTGTAATAGTCCCTAGAGGGACAGCATCTTGAATTGCCTGCAATGCAAGTAGGACTGCTCTTATCTCCAGAACACTGATATGCAGATAGGTCTCTTGGGGGGACCACATGCCTTATACTGTTCTTCACAAGATATGCCCCACCCGATTTGGGAAGCATCTGTGGTCACTGGGGCCAATGGGTGCTGTAGAACAAAAGGTAAGCCCAGATGAATATCATCCGACTGTATAAACCAGTGGATGTGTTGTTTGGAAATTGGAGCAAGCTTAAATGGAAAAGATAGGGGCTGATGCAGAATGGACTACTGAACAACTAGAGTCCATTGGCAAACACGCATAAAGAAATGTGCCAATGAAGGTAATACAATGGCTGCTACCATGGAACCTAGTACTTGAAGCACTGATCTCACTAGAGGAGTTGGTAGGGAAAATAGAAGATGAACCTGATTTCTGAAAATGTGATGAGGAGGTAATGATGCTACCTGTGTTGTCATACTTAGAAGTGTACCACTGAACTCCAGGCTCTGGACTAGCACTAAGTTTGATTTGACATAGTTTGTTGTTATACCCAATGACTTGCAAATCTGGAGCAAATAGTCCCTGGCATGTAGAAGTTGATGCTTAGTAGGGGATGTGAGGAGGCAGTCGTCTAGGTATGGAAACACTTGGAATTCTTTTAGTGTCAAGTGAGTTGCCACCACTGCCATACAAACACCCTGGGATCTGAAGTCCAAAGGGCAGGGCTCTGAAGTGGTAGTGACGTAAATGCCTTCTGGAGTGCCAGTCTATTTTGATATGTTAGTACACATCCTGAATATCTATCAAGTACAGCCAATCGTCCTTGTGAAGAAAAGGTAGGATGGACTGTATTGTGACCATTCAGAACTTTGACTTCTTCACATACTGGTTCAAATTGCTTAGTTCCAAGATTGGTCCTAGGTCCTGTGTTTTCTTGGGCACTAAAAAGAAGCATGAGTAAGTTCCGAATCCCATCTGGTCTGGTGGGATCTGTTGGATGACTCTTTTTTTTTCTAGCAGCTTTTGAACTTCTTGTGCTGCAGCCTTCCTCTGACTGGTTGGTATGTTGGGAAGTTTCTTGTTTTTGTAAAAGGACATTTGGAAAACTGGAATGAAACAGCCTCTGGATATGATTTTTAGCAGCCAAGTATCTTTTTATATATTTGCTCAGGCTTCTGGGTGCAGTTTTAACTGTCCCCTGACTGCCTCCAGAGCAGAACAGTCAGACAGTGTGCTTTAGGAGTGCTGAAAAGGTCGGTCCGGAAAAGAATATTGGAACCCCTGGTTCTGTGGGCCTCCTCTGCCTCGAGGGCGATGTCTCCATTAGAATTTCCTCCTCTGCCTATGGAGGAACTGTCCCCATGCAGATCCTGAAAAGGTCCCGAAGATTTATGGAACCAAATTTTCTTCCCACCTCTCTGGTTCCTGGAAAAGGTTCATTGAGAACTTGATTCCCATGACAGACAAAGTTTTTCCAGCTTGTTCATCATGAGTAAGCATCTCTTTCACTGACTACCAAGATAAGAAGGTGCCATCGAATGAGGCATCGATAACTGACATCTTAAAGGGCTCTGCAAAGTCGCATAGCCACATCCAGGCATGTCTCTGAAGGGCAATGTCTGAACCAGCCGCTCATGAGGTGCCTTCAGTCATGTGGGAGATCAACCTTATCGAAGCATTTGAAATACACAAGAAGTCCTCTGCATACATGGATTCAGAGAGAATTTGAAAGCCCTTTGGTCAAATCTCTCTGAAGCCTAGTGAAGTGTGCCAGGTAATTGAGACCTCAGTGCAAAGGTTGCAGAGGCAAATCACTTTCTGTATCTGTCCAGCGCCCTAGACTCCCCTTTTGGTGGATGAACAAAAGAGCTTTGTTCTGCTAGCTCTTTCTTGGTGGTTTCAGCTGCCACCATCTTACCGCCAACCAAAATTCCTTTGTTCCAGTGGAGTGTCTTTTGGCGGGGCAAAGAACTTGTCTGGTCTTTTTGGGTTTGGTTCAACAGTAGCCAGTTCCTACAAAACCCGGTTCCTTCAAAACCTGTCAGGAAACCAAATCCAAGAAATAGTCAGGCCAGAATCAAAAGCTTCCAAAACTACCAATTCTTACAGAGATGGGTTTTGGGAAGACTACCCACATTTTTGCTTTAGGATCTCTAAAATATATCCAAAGGAGATGTCATCTGGTGGTGATCTGGGGACCCGTCATCATCAAAATTGGTATCCTCTGTGAGTGACTCTACTGGGGAGTCAATGTATCTCCTTTTGTACATTCTCTTCCAATGTACCTCCTCTATGGAATGTTCGGGTCTATATTACAAGAACGAAAACAGCATTGAAAGAATACCTTTTCAGCGACACGGAAAGAGCGAATATCTAAAATATCAAAACTCAATAATAACAAAACTAACAAACAAAAACTGTCACTAACTGTTTCATGCAGGGGGGGCAAGCCCCCCTGCAACCCCCACACCCCCGCTACTTAAATATACCAACTCCGAGATCGCACTCCATTGAAGTAAAGGGAAGAATTCCCTACGGCGATCTCCAGGTTTGAAATATTCGCACTTTCCGTGTCACTCAAAAGGTGTTTACACAATGTGGTTTTCGTTCTCCTAATATAGACTTGAATGTTCAGGTAAGGTGTCAGAAGAGAGGGGAAGTTCCTCTACTAGAATTGGTTGAACACTTATTGGAAGTGGCTGTCCCTGTGGAGTAGGTCTGACTAACTCAGTGCTCAAAACCGATAAGAGAAAAGGGGTAGGATCTGAAAATTGAGAGGGTGGCTCTCTAGAGAGACAGAAAAAGCCCTTTCCACCACCTTGAAAGGAAAGACATAGAGAAGCTTCAACCCACCCTCTCGGAGACAAAACTCTAGATAAAGGTAGGTCTCAACTTCTCTCAGATTCGTGCAATGATAGAACCAGATCCAAACTGTCCAGGGCTAAGGTTCCGAGAAGAAGGGATGGATATGACAAAACTAGAGCTCAGCCTATCCCCTCAGATCTGACACTGACACTTCGGTTCCAAGACCTGTTCTGATCCAATGGTATTGGAGCAGAACAACTCAAGGATATAGTCAGAGTCAAAGAAGAAGCTTTCATTGGATCCAAGATTGGACCTCTCAGGGCTTTTGGATCCTAGGATTCCCAACCCACTGGACAGATCAGAAAAGGAGACAGAATGGTCCTGGATGTCATAGGCATACTCACAGATCAGACAGGGGACGGAGCTGGTAAGACACCCATCTAGACCTGAGGTCTGAGAAATTTTCTCACCATCCTATCCACATTTGTTTCCGATAAACTTCTGAAGGACTTGGAAGAAGTTATGGATGGGGTCCTAGAGTGTTTCTTGGGAGTCTGTAACAATTGAGTGGACAGGGTGGCCGAGATGGGTTTAATATGAAATTCTGCAGTACGACTCCTATGGGGCATGCCAGGCTTTGCATCCACGGACTTAGGATTTAAAGGTTTTGTTGTAGGGGATGCTAAGATAACGGTTGTCTATTAGATGAACGAATGCTTAAAATGTTGAGTACGATATGCTCGACAGCTTTTAAGCGAACGTTCATCTAAGCAAAACCTAAGAATGTCAAAACAAGGAGTTTCAAAAAGTCATACTTGGCCAGCCATCAGGAAGCCAATGGCTGACGTCAGAACATTCACCTTGTCTAGCCGTTCTTACAGCCCTCCACTGTGGTGCGGTTTCGTCGTTCACCCTGTGTAATGTTATGAGAGTCCTCCACTGTGGTGCGATCTTGGAGTTGGTATATTTAAGTAGGGGGGTGTGGGGGACACAGCCCCCCAGTTTATTTTGTTTGTTGATTTGTTTTTTTTTTTGTTTGTTTTTTTGGGGGGGGGTTAATGGTGTACAGTACATTTTAGCCATCAGCCATTGCCTTCCTGATGGCTGGCCAACTATACATTTTTGAAACTCTTTGTTTTGACATTATAGGGTTTTACTTAGATGAACTTTTGCTTAAAAGCTGTCGAGCATGTCGTACTCGACATTTTAAGCTTTCATTTATCTACTATAGATCCATATATGATTCAAAGCTCTGATAATGTCGGATCCATAATTTTTCTTGTCTTTGCCTGAAGCTCCAATGAACACCTTGGGGACTTTGAAGGAGAGTATTTTTTATGCTCCAACTGAGGCAACTTACTAGATTTTGAGGGGGTTTGAGCTCCAGAAGTAGTAGCTGGTAGCAGACCTTTCAAAATAAGTTTGTTTTGCCTATCTGCCAAGGCCCTTGGATTAAAAGTAGAACTAATTAGACATGCAGTGTCCAAGTACCAAGGCAGTACACACACTTCTTTGGGCATCTGAATTAGGGATTTTGTGCCCATAAGAAGTGCATTTTTTAAAAACCGGTTGACTTACTGACATGGTTAAATACAGCAAAGTCAAGTCAAAGAAAGTTTGTTTTTTTTTTGGATAGAAAAAGAAAACATTAAAAAGTTCAACTACCATATAGAAATACACTATTAACTAAAGAAAAAAGGGTAAACATCAGCAAAAAAATACCAGCAGTGGTATGGAGAAATGCTATATTGAACAGTAGGGGCAACAAAAGAATCTTCTAACAACTTGAGAGCTTGATGTGAAGTCTGTAGTATGTGGCCAAGTCAGATCCAAATATTGGATATGAACCCAAGGGTTGAGGAAGAATGAAAAGGACAATTTCAGATTAAATATTTAAAAAAAATTGCTGTGATTTTGGCCCTTTGTCAGCTCATTATTTCTGGTTTTGTCCAGAATTCTTGAGCAAAGAAGTTGAGATATATTGTGTCAATTTATGAAAATCAGAATGCACTACCAAATTTGTTTGCAGGAGTATTCTTTTTAGCAATTTTGGTGGCAAATTCGTGATTTCCTTTAAAGACTAACTGTACCGTTCAACTGTCTCGAATTTTGCAGAACGTCTCTGATTTTGCATGATGTATTTGCCCTGTCCCACCTAACATTTTAAACTTTCTGGTAAATAACTGTAGGTGGCAATCAGTCATTACCAGACACTAGAGTTCCTCCCTTCTTATTATTAAGAAAATACATCTTGATGCAAAGCTGTTCTATTATATTTTTTAAGTAAATTACAGAAATACTTAACACTGTCCCTTTCAATGATTTTGGGTATGTTGCTTTTATCTAAAATTCTTAAACAAAGAAGTTGATAAGTGTGCAGAATACTAGTACTGGTAGCAACAGTAATACAACTGCCTTTGACAATATCTCTTTTCCCTGATAAAACTAGCCCGATGCCCAACCTTCAAAGAAGGCACACCCATTCACGCACGCACCTACCTGCATGTCTTCATCACCCAGATACAGAAAAGAAAAATATTTATCTGTTACAATCATACCTCTAAACTGTACAGACTTTCACAGAATGTCCATACTTTTGCCTCCAAGTTTTGGTGTGTTCCTCCTAAAATCTGTACTTTTCTGGCAAATAGCTGAGGATTGAAGTCATTAAATAATGACAAACATTTGAGTTTAAGACTCCAAATCCCTCAGAAAATTAATGCTAATGCAAAACCTATTATTCTATTAACTTTCTAAGTTTGTAAGAGCAATATTTAAAATCTGTCCCTTTTTGTCCCCCCATCATTTTAGGCTTTGTCCAGATGTTTTGCTCTAAGAGGTTGAGAGATATGGTTACAATATGTCCCTCCACATGAAAGTAAAGCCATCTCTCCCTGTCTTATTTTAATGTGATTTGCACATTATTGCCGCTGTCAAAACATAAATACCTCTTAAATGCAAAACTACCTTTCACAAAGGAAAGCTTTAGACTGGGTGCAAGGGAATTGCAAATAAAGGGAGCTAGACTACATATCCTTAAATGCCTTGTACCTGAATCGGTATTCCACAGCCAGCTAAAGTATCATCTCATGGCAGCTGTAGACAGGCAGACATAAATTTAATGTGGCAAGTTTGGGGGACGATAGTTTGCTTTGACAAGTTCAGAGCCCCTTTAGGCATGGGGCCTTATTGAGCCAAATTGTATATATATATATATATATATACACATTCACATATATATATATATATATATATATATATATATGGTTCTACTTCATTTGACTGAAAATACACTTCACTGAAAATGAAATTACTAGGACCACTTCACTGAAAGACCACTTCACTGAAAACTCATTTGACTGAAACGCATTTTGTTGAAAGTTATATATGGCCTTTTCCCCACTGTAGTCCGATCCTGGAGTTAGTATATATATTAAGGGGGGGGTGTAGGGGCGAATCCCCCCACATATGTTGGTTATATATTCTGTTCGGGAAACAGTTATTGATTGCACTTGTAAGTATCAATGTGTATAGTTTAAAATGTTTAAAATATGTGGGGGGCTATGCCCCCACATCGCCCAATGTGGGGGGCTGTGCCCCACACACACACACTTTATATATAAATATATATATATATATATATATATATATATATATATATATATATATATATATACTAACTTCAGGATTGCACTACAGTGGGGAAAAGGCCATATATAACTTTCAACAAAATGAGTTTCAGTCAAATGAGTTTTCAGTGAAGTGGGCTTTCAATGAAGTGATCCCAATGATTTCATTTTCAGTGAAGTGTATTTCAGTTTTCCAGTCAAATGAAGTAGACACACATATATATATATATATATATATATATATATATATATATATAGTGTAGAGGTGGGGGGTAGAGCTTACAGATCAGTGATGCAGATCAGTCCAAGGTCAGGTCAAAGCATGATTTTCTGAAAATCTGAAAAGGGAAGTTCTCTTCATCCATGATAATGCTTGACATAAGGAGATGAAGGATGTAAGGGGTCTTCTACTCAACAGCTAGCATGGAAAGTTGTCATAGGATTATAGGGTCATAGAAGTATACTAGGCTAATAGCCGCAGAGCCCTTACAGGCCTAGCCAAGTTCTACCCTTGTTCCCAAGAGTGTCTGTTTCTAGCAGACAGTGTAATCAGCACCTGATGTCCCTGTCCATGAGGGTCATAGGTGGAAACCCTGGGATGAATTTCTGGTCACCCATCCAATCATCCAAATTACACTTAAACAGGATCAACAAGGAGCTTTGTATAATATGAATTGGATGTTTGTTCCAAAGAAGAGGCAACCTCTGTGAGATAAACCTATCCCTCGAGCAAGTTCTGTTGATGTCACATACCAGGTTAAGATCCTTACAGCAAGTGACCCATGTGCCATTTGACTTGAGAATGTACAGCAGTTCTAGCATGTAGCAGCATAACCTTGATGTTTTTTTTTTCAAATAATTTTTTATTTTCCAAATAATATAATGTTTAACAATACAATCATCAATAAACAAGTATTATAAACCTTTATATACACTATGTACAATTGACCTGAACAAAGGAGGGAAAAAATTAATAAAATATATGAAATTAGTAACAAACATTTATAATATT
Organism: Protopterus annectens; assembly: GCF_019279795.1. NCBI lineage: Eukaryota > Metazoa > Chordata > Ceratodontiformes > Protopteridae > Protopterus > Protopterus annectens. Next base: position 998,439,713 of record NC_056744.1, on the reverse strand, counting down.
CAATTAATAAAGTATACTTACACATTAATTATTTAGGGTTCATTTTTAATGTCTCAATAAGAGTTAAATTTTTTTCCCAAGGATTCCTTCACCTTGATTTCTGTCACTATTTCTTCCATCAATCTCAAGAATTCTTCCAGAGTAGGTTCATGTGAAGACTTCCAATTTCTAGTTATACATTTCCTTGCCACAGCTAGTATGGACCAAAGTAGGTATAGATCTTTTTTATTCATTCCAATTGTATCATTAACATTTAAGAGGACTAAAGATTTGGTTAAAATAAAGGTATCTGCGAATATAGCTTGGAGAAAAATAGTAATTTCTTCCCAGAATTTTTTTTATATTAACACAATCAAAAAATATATGAGACCAATCAGCTTTACAGTTTAAAGAACATCTCCAACAAATGGATTTATCAAGTGAATTGAATTTGGCTAGTTTATCAGGTGTAATAAATGCCCTGTGAATATATTTCCATGTGAATATTTTCCATACTTGTAAATTAAATGTTAAGTTAACAGAACATAAAAGATTTGTTTTAATCTCATTTAATAGATTAGTGTGATATCCTTTTGCTATGAAATTCCAATATCTTGCATTAGGGTTAGTTTTATATGTTATCAATCTTCTTATTTCGTCTTTTTCCCCGGTTAGGGGTCGCCAGAGCAGATCACCTGTCTGCTCATGATTGGCAGTAGAGTTTTACGGTGTTGAGTTGCCAGCCAGTCCACAGAAGGCACACACTCATACCTAGGGCCAATTTAGAGTGTCCAATCCACCTACAGCAGGTCTTTGGGATGTGGGAGGAAACCTCAAGGAAACCCATGCGACCACAGGGAGGACATGCAGACTCTGCACAGAAGGCACCCCAGCCGAGAATCAAACCGGTGAAGCCCTTGCTGTGAGGTGGCAATGCTAACCGCTGCACCACTGTGGCCGCCCGAGTTTTATATGTTATCAATATTTTGTATAATTTTGAAATTAGATTCGTCCAGTTATAATTGTCATAAATAACTTCAGATATTAGACTTATCAAATTTGGATTAGTTTTATAAGGAGAATTAATAATTTTACTATTAAGATCCTTAACATATAATAATATGCTTTGTAGTATCAACCAATCTGCTGATGGAATGCCATAGTTATTCTGAATTTGTTGAATGTCTAATATTACTTGATTCTCTATACAATGTTGCCAACAAGTGAAGTTTTTCCCCTCCCATCTAGTTAAAATAACATTATGAATTTTACTGAAGAAATTCTTTGTAGAGCTAAAGGGCATTATCAAGTCTAGCTAAATCTTAATATCCGTGTTAGTATATATAAATCTTCTGAATAAATTGTAAATATTATTTATATAATTTAAGTTTGTTGGTTTTGTTATATTATATTGAATATTAACAGTCAGTATGTGCCACATCCTATTATTTTAACTTAATATACAATTTTTAATTATTTTATTTTCATTTAGAAAAATAACAGTGTGCAATGTTTTCCATGTTGAATAATAATTAGGATCTATCCAATTAATAATAGATATTAATATGGAAGCTTTTATGTATGATTCTAGATCTGGAAGTTTAATTCCACTCATTTCCCAAGATCTAATATGATGTGTATAGGCTATTCTATTTCTTTTTGGATACCAAAGAAAGTTTAATAAAATTTTATTTATTTATTTCAAGATTTTCTTTTTAGGTACTATAGGAATAGCTTGTGCAATGTAATTAATTTTTGGAAGTATTGTCATTTTTATTATTTGTGTGCTAGGAAAGATGTGCAGCAGGTAAAGGTGATAAAGGATAATGAGGGAAAGATACTCACAAGCGAGGAGAGTGTGTTGAGGAGATGGAAAGAGTACTTTGAGGGGTTGATGAATCAAGAGAATGAGAGGGAGAGAAGGTTGGATGATGTAGGGATAGTGAATCATGAAGTACAATGGATTAGCAAGGAAGTAAGGATAGCTAGGATAGCTATGAAGAGAATGAAGAATGGAAAGGCTGTTGGCCCAGATGTCATACCTGTGGAAGCATGGAGGTGTTTAGGTGAAATGGCAGTGGAGTTTTTAACCAGATTGTTTAATGAAATCTTGGAAAGTGAGAGGATGCCTGAGGAATGGAGAAAAAGTGTTTTGGTACCGATTTTTAAGAATAAGGGTGATGTGCAGAGCTGTAGTAACTACAGAGGGATTAAATTGATCAGTCACAGCATGAAGTTATGGGAAAGAGTAGTGGAAGCTAGGTTAAGAAGGGATGTGATGATTAGTGAAGAGCAGTATGGTTTCATGCCAGGAAAGAGCACTACAGATGCGATGTTTGCTCTGAGAGTGTTGATGGAGAAGCACAGAGAATGTCAGAAGGAGTTGCATTGTGTTTTTGTAGACTTGTAGAAAGCATATGACAGGGTGCGTAGAGAGGAGTTGTGGTATTGTATGAGGAAGTCAGGAGTGTCAAGAAGTATGTAAGAGTGGTACAGGATATGTACGAGGGTAGTGTGACAGCAGTGAGGTCTGCAGTGGGAGTGATGGATGCATTTAAGGTGGAGGTGGGGTTACATCAAGGATCAGCTCTGAGCCCTTTCTTATTTGCAATGGTAATGGACAGGTTGACAGACGAGATCAGACAGGAGTCCCCATGGACTATGATGTTTGCAGATGACATTGTGATCTGTAGTGAGTAGGGAACAGGTGGAGGAGACCCTGGAGAGATGGAGATATTCTCTAGAGAGAAGAGGAATGAAGGTCAGTTCTGGAGACCATTACTTCTTATTCTTAGACAGCAATTTCTTATTATTATTGTATAGCCTGTTAATGGCAGATGTCCACTAGACAAGTTTGTCTTTATTTGAAGATCTAAATTTTAGTCCTGACAGGTACTGCAGAATCTATACAATTGTAAAGATGTTTATATAATGCTTTGGTGTATAACTCAGCAAACGTGACCATTCCATCAGTGGGGAGAGGGACAATGAAGCTATTTAGGCTGTTGCATAGGAGGTTGTAATTGGCCTTAGAGAAGTTTTTTAGTCTGGTTGCTGCTAAAGGGAGATCAGGTATTATGGTTACCTCTGAGAAGACCGATTTGTCATCAGATCTCACTAGGGAGGGCCACACAACGGGAATGCCGCAATAGTCCCCCATACTGGTGAGCAGCAGGTCTATGATGTTTGAGCCCCTTTTGGAGGTATCAACCAGGTGATTCAGGGCATTGGAGTTGAAAAAGTCCAGGAACCTTTGGGCAAGTGAATTAGCACACATATAATTTACCCAATCAATGGACAGGTAATTAAAGTCACCCAAAACCAGGGTGTTTGTTGTATCCTGATTGACTCAAGTAGATCTAGGTAGGCTGAGTGGATGTCTTGATTCATGGAGTGGGTCCTATAGCTGTTAAAGACATAGAGAGAGGTTTTACCAACAGTCAGTTGTGCCTGCAGCAATTCGATGGAATCTTGCTGTTTAAATAATCTAGAGGTGTATTTATCTTTAATAAATATTGATACACCACCTCATTTGGTTCTCCCACCTTCAGTTTGTAGCCTGAAGTGTGGTAGGAATTTTAAGCCGGTATGGCTGGGGTGCTCTCTGCAGCCTTAAACCGGGTCTCAGTGACTGCACAAATGTAAGCATCTTTCTGGGTAAGGACTGCTTCCAGTGAGTTCAGTTTGAGGTTTAGGCTCCTAGCATGTAGCAGCATAACCTTGATGTTTTTTTTTTTTCAAATATTTTTTTATTTTCCAAATAATATAATGTTTAACAATACAATCATCAATAAACAAGTATTATAAACCTTTATATACACTATGTACAATTGACCTGAACAAAGGAGGGAAAAAATTAATAAAATATATGAAATTAGTAACAAACATTTATAATATTCAATTAATAAAGTATACTTACACATTAATTATTTAGGGTTCATTTTTAATGTCTCAATAAGAGTTAAAATTTTTTCCCAAGGATTCCCTCACCTTGATTTCTGTCACTATTTCTTCTATCAATCTCAAGAATTCTTCCAGAGTAGGTTCATGTGAAGACTTCCAATTTCTAGTTATACATTTCCTTGCCACAGCTAGCATGGACCAAAGTAGGTATAGATCTTTTTTATTCATTCCAATTGTATCATTAACATTTAAGAGGACTAAAGATTTGGTTAAAATAAAGGTATCTGCGAATATAGCTTGGAGAAAAATAGTAATTTCTTCCCAGAATTTTTTTTATATTAATACAATCAAAAAATATATGAGACCAATCAGCTTTATAGGTTAAAGAACATCTCCAACAAATGGATGTATCAAGTGAATTGAATTTGGCTAGTTTATCAGGTGTAATAAATGCCCTGTGAATATATTTCCATGTGAATATTTTCCATACTTGTAAATTAAATGTTAAGTTAACAGAACATAAAAGATTTGTTTTAATCGCATTTGATAGATTAGTGTGATATCCTTTTGCTATGAAATTCCAATATCTTGCATTAGGGTTAGTTTTATATGTTATCAATCTTCTTCTTTCGTCTTTTTCCCGGTTAGGGGTCGCCAGAGCGGATCACCTGTCTGCTCATGATTGGCAGTAGAGTTTTACGGTGTTGAGTTGCCAGCCAGTCCACAGAAGGCACACATTCATACCTAGGGCCAATTTAGAGTGTCCAATCCACCTACAGCATGTCTTTGGGATGTGGGAGGAAACCTCGAGGAAACCCATGCGACCACAGGGAGGACATGCAGACTCCGCACAGAAGGTACCCCAGCCGAGAATCGAACCGGTGAAGCCCTTGCTGTGAGGTGGCAATGCTAACCGCTGCACCACTGTGGCCGCCCTAGTTTTATATGTTATCAATATTTTGTATAATTTTGAAATTAGATTCGTCCAATTATAATTGTCGTAAATAACTTCAGATATTAGACTTATCAAATTTGGATTAGTTTTATAAGGAGAATTAATAATTTTACTATTAAGATCCTTAACATATAATAATATGCTTTGTAGTATCAACCAATCTGCTGATGGAATGTCATAGTTATTCTGAATTTGTTGAATGTCTAATACTACATGATTCTCTATACAATGTTGTCAACAAGTGAAGTTTTTCCCCTCCCATCTAGTTAAAATAACATTATGAATTTTACTGAAGAAATTCTTTGTAGAGCTAAAGGGCATTATCAAGTCTAGCTAAATCTTAATATCCGTGTTAGTATATATAAATCTTCTGAATAAATTGTAAATATTATTTATATAATTTAAGTTTGTTGGTTTTGTTATATTATATTGAATATTAACAGTCAATATGTGCCACATCCTATTATTTTAACTTAATGTACAATTTTTAATTATTTTATTTTCATTTAGAAAAATAACCGTGTGCAATGTTTTCCATGTTGAAGAATAATTAGGATCTATCCAATTAATTATAGTTCTTAATATGGAAGCTTTTATGTATGATTCTAGATCTGGAAGTTTAATTCCACTCATTTCCCAAGATCTAATATGATGTGTATAGGCTGTTCTATTTCTTTTTGGATACCAAAGAAAGTTTAATAACATTTTATTTATTTATTTCAAGATTTTCTTTTTAGGTACTATAGGAATAGCTTGTGCAATGTAATTAATTTTTGGAAGTATTGTCATTTTTATTATTTGTGTGCTAGGAAAGATGTGCAGCAGGTAAAGGTGATAAAGGATAATGAGGGAAAGATACTCACAAGCGAGGAGAGTGTGTTGAGGAGATGGAAAGAGTACTTTGAGGGGTTGATGAATCAAGAGAATGAGAGGGAGAGAAGGTTGGATGATGTAGGGATAGTGAATCATGAAGTACAATGGATTAGCAAGGAAGTAAGGATAGCTAGGATAGCTATGAAGAGAATGAAGAATGGAAAGGCTGTTGGCCCAGATGTCATACCTGTGGAAGCATGGAGGTGTTTAGGTGAAATGGCAGTGGAGTTTTTAACCAGATTGTTTAATGAAATCTTGGAAAGTGAGAGGATGCCTGAGGAATGGAGAAAAAGTGTTTTGGTACCGATTTTTAAGAATAAGGGTGATGTGCAGAGCTGTAGTAACTACAGAGGGATTAAATTGATCAGTCACAGCATGAAGTTATGGGAAAGAGTAGTGGAAGCTAGGTTAAGAAGGGATGTGATGATTAGTGAAGAGCAGTATGGTTTCATGCCAGGAAAGAGCACTACAGATGCGATGTTTGCTCTGAGAGTGTTGATGGAGAAGCACAGAGAATGTCAGAAGGAGTTGCATTGTGTTTTTGTAGAATTGTAGAAAGCATATGACAGGGTGCCTAGAGAGGAGTTGTGGTATTGTATGAGGAAGTCAGGAGTGTCAAAGAAGTATGTAAGAGTGGTACAGGATATGTACGAGGGTAGTGTGACAGCAGTGAGGTCTGCAGTGGGAGTGATGGATGCATTTAAGGTGGAGGTGGGGTTACATCAAGGATCAGCTCTGAGCCCTTTCTTATTTGCAATGGTAATGGACAGGTTGACAGACGAGATCAGACAGGAGTCCCCATGGACTATGATGTTTGCAGATGACATTGTGATCTGTAGTGAGAGTAGGGAACAGGTGGAGGAGACCCTGGAGAGATGGAGATATTCTCTAGAGAGAAGAGGAATGAAGGTCAGCAGGATTAAGCCAGAATATATGTGTGTGAATGAGAGGGAGGATAGAGGAATGGTGAGGATGCAAGGAATAGAGGTGGCGAAGGTGGATGAGTTTAAATACTTGGGGTCAATAGTTCAGAGTAATGGTGAGTGTGGAAGAGAGGTGAAGAAGAGAGTACAGGCAGGATGGAGTGGGTGGAGAAGAGTGTCACGAGTGATTTGTGACAGACGAGTACCAGTAAGAGTGAAAGGGATGGTCTACAAGAGGGTAGTGAGACCAGCTATGTTATATGGGTTGGAGACAGTGGCATTGACAAAAAGCCAGGAGTTTGAGCTGGATGTGGTAGAGTTAAAGATGTTAAGATTTGCACTGGGTGTGACGAGGGTGGACAGAATTAGGAATAAGTATATTAGAGGGTCAGACCAGGTTGGAAGGTTTGGAGACAAAGCCAGAGAGGCAAGATTACGTTAGTTTGGACATGTGCTGAGAAGGGATGCGGAGTATATTGGGAAAAAAGATGATAAGGATGAAGCTACCAGGTAACAGGAAAAGAGGAAGGCCTAAGATAAGGTTTATGGATGTGGTGAGAGAGGACATGCAGGTGGTTGGTGTGACAGAGCAAGATGTAGAGGACAGGAAGAAATGGAAACAGGTGATCCGCTGTGGCAACCCCTAATGGGAACAGCTGAAAGAAGATGATCTAATCTGTCTTCAAATCTCAAGAACATTTTATTCCAGCTTACTATTAACATTTTTATTTTATTAATTATGCTGCTATAATTTGTAGCTAACGTAGATTCCAAATTATCACATAGTGTTATTCCTAAATATTTTATTATGGGAACTTGATTTTCTATTACACAATTTGTAGTTAAGGTAAATTCTTTTTATTCAAATGTATATAATTAGATTTTCCCTTGTTAAATCTAAGGCCGGAAATATGATAAAACCTTTCCACTATTTCATCGAGTTTTTGTACTGATTTCTCCGAGACAGATAACGTGATTAAAACATTATCAGCAAATAACATAATTTTTGAATTGAGTTGACCATATACATCTATGCCTGATATATTAAAGTTGTGGTGTACAAATGAGGCAAATAATTCAATTCCTAAGGCAAACAGGATGGGAGACATTGGATATCCCTGATTTGTACCTTTGGTTATTTCAATAGCCTTTGAGGTAAATGGCCCAAGTTTTACATAAGCCAAATTGTTTTTATAAATATTCTTTATTAGCGTAATAAAATTAGTAGGAAATTCAAACAATTCTAAAGCCTAAAGAAAAATCCCAGCTCAATGAATCAAAGGCTTCTTCTATATCCAAAGCTACTACTAGAGCTTCTTGGTTGTTTCTGTCTAGAAAATCTATGAGTGTTAGAATTCTTTGTATATTGTCATGTGTGTGTCTTTTATAAATTAATCCTGTTTGATTCTCATTTAGTATGTGTGTCAATGATTTTTTAATTCTACTAATATTGACATGAAGATTTTATAATCATTGTTAAGTAAAGATATTGGCCTAAAAGGTTTACACTGTAAAGGGTCTTTGTTTTCTTTTATAATGGGTGTAATTAAGGAGTATCCCCATGAAACTGGAGTTGTGTTTTATGCTAGAATTTCATTCAAAGTTTTGTGAAACAATGATATTGCTGAAGATGGAAGTATCTTATACAATTCATTAATTATTCCATCAATTCCCGGTGTTTTATTACTTTTACTTTCCTTGATTTTTTTGACTGCAGTGGTGGGGCTGCGGTAGCGTTGTTGCCTCACAGTAAGACGCTGTCCATTTCGATTCTCAGCTAGAGCGTCTTCTGTGTGGAGACATGCGTGAATGGGCGTACCTTCGTTGAAGGTTGTGCGTCAGGGCTGGCAACTCGGCATGTGAAAATCAACTGCCAATCATTAGTGGACTGGAGTTCCGCTGTGGTGACCCCTAACCGGGAAAAGCCGAAAGACATAACAACTTTCCTTGATTTTTTGAGTAATTTCTTTTAGAGATATTTGTTTTTGAATGTCTAACTTTTCTGGTATCGCCTTTACCTTTACTAATTTCAGGTCTAAGTTTGATGCATTCGTTATATGCAAAGTATCATTATAATGGTCAGAGAAATAATGTTTAAATGCATCTAGTATATCATTTAGATCTGAAACCTTTTTGTTTTTTTACTTCCTTCATGTATAATACTTGTAATATTATTTTCAATAAAATGTTTTTTTTTTTAATCTTATTGGTAAATTATGCATATGTTTGGGTGATACTGCATAGGAACTAAGTTTTAACCTTTCTACAGCTATATTAGTTTTGTGAGTTAGGATTTCATTATATCTTAAGTCTTCCAATGCTTTTTTATGATTATTTTGTGTGTATGTAAATGAATTAATAGCGAGATCTGTAATTTGTTTTTGGATGTTACATAATTCTGATTCCCACTCTTTTAGCTTATTTTTATACGGTGAAATAACTTTTTCATTTAGATAGGCTTTCAAGGTATCCCAAAGATTAATTACATTTATTTCAGTAGTGTAGTTTATATCTAAAAAAATGTACTTCTGAATCTAACCAAGGTTTAAATTAAGCTGGAATTCTTCACATAAAAGTTAATTTCTTATAATCTGTATGTATTTTGAGAATTAACTAATTATGGTCTGAAAAGGGACAAGGGATTATAGAAAATGTTATTATTTTTGAATTTAGCTCTTGAGATATGAAGATTTTATCAATTCTTGCATGTGTCCCAAATCTGTGGTCTTGGTGTGAAAATAATAATGAATTGTTCTCCTTATAACTAAATGTATCGATTAGATTTAAACTTTCTTCCCATTTCTTAAGTTGCTTCCCTATAGAACTTACACAGAAATTTATTTTACTTATGGTCTATGATTTATCCACTATATAATTAAAGTCACCTCCCAAAATCATATTTCCTTTATATACTCTAGTTATTAGATCCATGTGTTTTCTTATTGTCCCAACCCCAATACCTGGAAACCAATACATATTTACAAATGTCCAGAGTCTATTGTTATATTTTACTATTACTATGGCTAGGAGCCCTTCTTTATCTTCATATTTGTAAATGATTTGAGGCATAGTGACATTTTTTTCCATAAAATTAAAGTTCCCCTAGTCTTTTTCTTATATGAAGAGTGAGATAAGATCATATATTCATTAGGATTCCAGCTAAAGGTATCATTTGTTTTGAAGTGAGTCTCCTGAAGAAATACTACTTGTACTTTCATATATCTTAATAAATTAGATCTTTTCCTTGGATTGTTTAAACCGTTAGTGTTTAAGGATAAAATAATCAAGTCCATTCTCAGTATTTAACTTTACATCATATTTGTTTTGTATTATATTTTGTAATACCACACCAAATGTAAAATGTGTAACTACTGTGTTAATAATTCTCATTGTAGTCAATATTTTAATTTTGGTCAAATAACTTAAAATAGAGTTTAGTTCAGGCCAATAAAAAAAAAGAAAAAAGAAAAATGCCAACATTACTTGTATAACAACAAGTATATAAATATTTTTGTAAACCCTCTAATGCACATGAAGTGAAATATACTTCCAATATGCTAGATGAGAAGAAATCTAACAGAGTGCCTATCATAACTTCCCTCATGAAAAAAGAAAGAAAAAAAAACGAACCCATTTCGAGCTCCAGTACATCTTTTCTCTTATCTTGGAGATTTAACAATATTAGTTATTAATTTCCATACATAACTATTAATAATGAATTAACAATGTATGGAAATGAGTATTGATTTGGTAATACAATTTAATTTTAGATTAGGTTAGACGTCGTTTTCAGAATATAATCATCCTATAATGCACTACTTAAACATTCATAAAGTAAAATCTCATTTATAACACAGTAAATGTTGCTTAACATTAGTTCTCTTTAGCCTGAGAGTAGTATATCTACATATTAATAGTCTCCAATATTCTGATATGACCAGTATACTAATGATTATGTCAGATAAACACTCTCCTACATACTAAAACTATATTATAACTGAGTGAAGTAGATTTAGAAATGTATCAATAAGTGAAAATAAATATGGACAAGTCTATTCAGAACACTTGAATCATACTACAAAAGCTATGTAGTCCATAGAATGAACCCTTAGACTTGTGTTCACTAGAGATGATAATGTAAATATGTTTGAGTGAACAATACATGTCATAAATCTCTACGTATCACTCACGTTTTCAATTAGAGACAAATGAAAGCATAACCAGATTCAGTTTATTTTATGTCCACCCATGAATGTAGTTGTGGCAAATTAAAAGAAAAAAAGAAGAAAAACAACATTAGACCATAGTGATCACTCATTGATGATGAAACAGAAGCAATTTGTCCTGGTAAGTGGCCATGTGGGTGAGCAATTTATAAACTTCTTAATACTAATGCATAGTTATATTATCAATTCATATTATGAGAATATCATCACAGAATGTTGAACAAAATGCTAGTCAAGACAGAGCATTACTGAAGCTGTTTTGCATAGCCACAGTTCCTTAGAACCTTTATAATAGAGTGTTTATCAAAGACTGTGTCATGCAGCAAGATACAAGAGTAGGCAGACTCCCTTCTTTGTTATTAAATTGTTAAAAGTAATGACACTCGAAAAAATACAAAACCTGTTAAGCTGAACAGTGCCTTAAAAATCTCTCTATCTCATATCTATTTAATTAGTGTTCTACTTGAATTTCTCATCAAGAATTACAATTTACAAATCTGTCTTATTTTACTACTTGAAGCAGTAGCAAAAGCAGACCATGAAGACATTTTCTCATGGGCCCTTTACTTTAAAGAAATAAAGATGAAATTACAAGGTAAACTCATTTTACCAACCATCTCACTAAGAAACTAATAATCTTATTATTAAACAGTTGTCAATATTCAGTAAAAATATCAGCTGCATAATAGTCAGCTATACAACTAATGTCTGAAGGATTAAAGGTAGTTTATGTTATAAATCCCTGCCTTAACCAGATGTGTAGCATACAGAATATCATTTAGGATTTACATTTCTTAGGAACCTATGTCTGTAAATGTGTAATTCAAACAATTCTTGGTAGAATGAATGACATCTAAACTACTTTATTATGCTAATTTATGTGCAATTTTACTATAGGTTTCCCAAGTACTTCCCCGTCATCAAGGCAACTCCCACAATACATCAACAGGCACTCACAAGACTGTCTGAGATGCCAATTTTATGAGTTATAGAACCATGGCTTAAAGTTTTGCTGGGAATAAGTCATCTGTTCATCATAGAAAATAACTACACATGCCCACACAATTTAGTAGTGCAGTTAAACAACTACTTGCATGTTGGTGTAAGAATTTTGGCTAATTACCAGCATCTTTGCTACTTTACTGAAAGTTGAACCCCACTTATCAAACATTAGAAAGCACGAAAAGGTGAGGAGAGTAATCAGTAATTTACTATCTACTGTATTAGCTATTTATTTGGTTACTTAATCAATTCAATTAAACATGTCTAGGCAGTGTTAGCAGAGGAAAATAACAACACTGCACAGTACAAGGTTTACTATGTTATCTAATAAAGCAATGTGCACATTATATTCAAATAAACAGGAGTTATAAGTACAAGGTAACAAGTCCCTTTGTGGCTTTCTGAAATTAGATGATTTCTGTTAACAGGTTAATGAAGTATTCAGTATAATATGTCTAAAACCTGTCTTAATTTTACTTATTATGTGCACAGAAGTATGTCACAACTGCAGCTGATGTGTGCATCTCACACACATATTTTTCCTATTTACACTTGCAATGCTGTAACAGATGTTTACAAAACTATCAGACATGTCATTTTACTGGATCACCACAGCATAGTGTATCTTATAGCCTAGGTAGGAATAATTCAGAAGTAAGAAAGGACTGTGTTTACTTCAAGTGTAACAATGTAGTCTGTAATGCTTCTATTACTTTTTCAACTGGATGTTATTCAATGTTACTATAAATTATTCTTTTTTGTGTTACCTACATGAAAAACAGCTACTCTGTCACTGATTTCACATCTACTCTTTTTATTTATTTCAAAGAAGTCAGGGTTTGTAGATTTTAATAATCCAAAGACCATGTTAAATGTGCTTAAAATATACTGCTTGTGCAACTGATATCACACTACAAGTGCTACCTTAACAACAGACAAGCAGGGGATTCCTTAACTGACTATTTCCACCTTAAGTCTTTCATAGCAGGCAAGGGAAGCTCTAACTAGTGCAGGAGAATGTTTCAAATAACAGCATTGTCAGAACCCAGTAACAGAACTCTGTTTATAGTGACTCTGTTTTTTCCACATTTAAAGATATGGATATCTATGTTACTTTTAAAATGGGAATTTGAAGTGTAGTGAAGTCAGTAAGTCACAGAAACTATGATTAAAAGTTTTCAATTCCTATTATGCAACAATTAGGTTTTCAATTCCTATTATGCAACAATGAGGTGAACTAAATATACTATTAATAAAAAGGGAGATGAGAAAAAGCATTTGTGTATATGTTGTCTCTGTTCGTCCTTTACATATAACTAATTATACTAAAGTGAAAGCTAACATTTGAATCTGGTTTTCCTCACTGCCTATTAATGAGATGTAACTATATTTTTATAAGTCACTCTAAGTTATAAAACCATTTAACGTTATCAGACGCAACCACTAGACTTGTGATGAGTATGTTGCATAAAGTATAAGTTTAAGAAAAAGTATAAAGGTCTCAGAGTATAATAGGCAATACAATAGATAAAATACATACATTTTGAGGTAAAGTCCAGAAGTCTATATCTTTGTTGATTCTTTGAGAGATTTGGAAGACTGTGTAGTTTTAGAATCAGTTCTTTGTTTCTTTTTCCTTACATCAGACAAAGTATTTTTTTTCTGGAGATCTTTTCAAGTTGGTGGAAACAGTCCAGTCCATTTCTTTAGGAATTGTGATGATATTATTATTCTTGATGAAGGCAGAAGCTTCTTCAATGTTGTTAAAGATTCTCAAGTCATTTGAATAGAAAATTCTGATTCTAGCAGGATATAACATATGTGCTTTTAATTTGTTTGAGAAGTTTCACTAATGGCCAAGTTTTTTCCTTGTTTCTAACACTTTTGCAGAATAATCAATCTGATATTCAGAACCGAGCCGGCCATTTTCCAAGCTTGGGTCAGCTACAAACTCTTGAGCCAAACTCTTACCCATAATTCCCCTCTCCCTGTTACCTCAGATTTCGTTTGCCACATTGCCATTCGGTCGTGTCAAGCTGCTTCTCTTGAGCTAAGTATAGAGATTTGTTCTCAGACTAGTCATATATATATATATATATATATATATATATATATATATATATATATATATATATACATATATATAACTTTTTCTGTCAGAAAAGTTTATATTTTGTTGTCTCTTACCCTATCGCATTTAGCGACCGTATTTTCTTGAGTTTTCTTCTCTTTACTCTGCTCCTTTTACCGCAAGGTTTTTCTCCCTTACCATCATTGGTAATCTCTTCTCTTTCTTCATACCTTCGGGTATTCTTTTGCACCATTGCTGGTACCTTTTCTACTGTCCCCTTTTTCTATCATGGCAGATAAGAAAGGTAGTCTGGGATTTAAAAGGTGTTCTGATTGTGGACACAAATTACCTACATCAGATGCACACTCTTTGTGCGTTTATTGCTTGGGTGTGTCCCACTTATCTGTTGACTCATCCTGTGCTATTTGTAAAAAAGTTTTTAAACAGAAGCTTATTGGAAAGGAAAAATAAGTTGTTCCTGAAGGGACTTCTCAAATCTCCCTTTTCAGAGGCTATTTCTGGGTTGGAGGCTTCAACCCCTCCTAGAGCCCATAAGAAAATTTTGGATGATCCTACTAAGGCCAAGTCTTTGCCTTCGTCCTTGGCTGGGGTCTCCCGCCAACCAAGACCTAAGAAGGCTAAAGTTTCTGCTTCAGAGCTCACTCAGTCAGCCCCAGTGCTTTCGGTGCCTAGGCCTTCGGCACCGAGGCCTTTGGCACCATCAGTGATCTCGGCTCCGTCTTCTCCTGTGACCTTTACTATATTGGGACCGAGGGGCTCCTCGGTTCAGACTATTACGACTACTACATCAGCACCGACCGTTCAGTCAGCGCAGGCCTTGACAACATTGGCTCCGACATCTTACTCGGAACCGACGCCTCAGTTATTGGCTCCAATTTTGTTGGTTCCAGCTTCGGTATCGGCAACCACTTCGGCACAGATCCTTGTGTCAGTGCAGACCATGACCTTGGCACCAATGATTTCCTCGGTGCAGACACCTGTAGTCCAGTCTCTCGGCACCGTTGTTCTCGGTGCGGACTGGTGAGGTGGGCGCAGAGTTCGTCTCTTCTGTGGACAGACCTGTTTCTCCCTCAGTCTCTATGAGGTCCACTAAAAGCCTTTCCGAATACAATGTGTTGCGTCTTGTGAAGCAAGTGCTTCTGGCTAGAGGTATCCTGCCCCCCAGGACCTATCCTTCCTTGGGAGGTGATCACCCATCTCCAAAGACCCTTTCTTATTCTCCTCCTTCATTGCCTTTGAAGTCCATTGATATAGCACAGTTTTCCCCCTCTGCGGTTCCCTTTATGGCTCTCACTACGTAACCACAGTTGCCTTCGTGGCAGGAGAGTTTTGCTAGGACCCAGGATGACATGCATAATTTGCTGTTCTACAGCCATCCGGGGACTCCGAGTCGGCAGGCTGAGCCACTTAGGGGAGGGGTGACCCCTGTCCTGGACACTCACCCCTCTTCAGGTGGACCAGCCTTTCAACTGATGGACAAGGCTCTGGCTTCTGCTGGTTATACTGTGCTGTCTATCCCCCCGCCCTCCTCTGGTACACTATTTTCACAAGTCACACTTAGCAGACACCGGGTGCAAGGGCCTCAGGACATATTCCCACAGGAAACCCCTCTTCCACCGTCTTCCCCAGCTTCTCCCTCTGAGAAAGTCCACCGGAAAAGTTTGTGTAAGAGGAAGCACATGGACTCCACAGAAGAGTCCCTCACTGAAGACACAGACTTTGATGAGGGGGAAGGATTCCCCTTGATCACCCTCTGAGGTATCCTTTGCTGATATTCTCGAAATCCTTAAATAGAGAGGTGATTGGCAGCCCTCTAATCTGACCTCTGAGGAGTCTGAGTTCCTGCAGGCCTTTCGCGCCTGGCCCCCTACCTCTTGGGTTACTCCACCTGCCGATGAACTTGTCAGGCTCATCGTGCAGTGTGCGTGGAAGGCTACTGACACCATCGAGGCTACTCCCTGGAGGCCAGATAAGATTTTGTCCCCTCCTGCTATGGATGCCCATTGGTCTAAAGGTCTTCCTGTGGATGCTCTGGTGGTGGCAGCAGCAACTAAAAAGGATCTGGCGGAAGAAGAAAGCCAAACTGTCCATCCGCCTAACAAAGAGTCCCGGGCCCTGGACAGGATAGGGAAGTGCATCTTTGCATCAGCGACCTTTACTATCAGGTCCCTGAATTATATGGCACACTTTACCAGGATTTAAAGGGATCTGATTTCCGAGCTCTCTGAAACCTTGGCTGGTGCCGTGTCTGATGAGGTCCGTGACAAAGTGGCCTGTCAGCTGGCCAGCATTGAGTCAATATCTAACTCCTCTATGCGACTGATATCCCACGCATCAGAAGGAGCAGCTAGAGCAGCAGGTTCAGCTGTGGTCTTGAGACGACAAGCCTTGATGCGCTTGTGCAATTTCACGGAACCCCTTATGGCTTCCTTTCTTAACGGTCCCATTGAGGCCTCTTTGTTGTTTTGACCCAAAGTTAAAAGCACACTGGCCAGATTTGAACAGGACAGCAAGACCCTTTCTGCCATAGGTGTCCGTTATTCTTCCCCTCAACATGCTTTCTCCCGAAACCAAAAGAGTGGGAAGATATGGTTCAAGAAATCTCAGGGTCCTTTGCGTGACACACAGGCCGAGTTCTCCCCTAGTGGCAGAGGGGGAAACTCACAGGGAAGACGCTCCTTTTGGGGCAGAGGGGGTCCGCGCAACCAGACTTCCAGGGACTCTTTCCCTGGCCAATCCTACCAACGCTCCTGAAGAGCGGCCTAACACCTTTCCTCTGGAGGTGGTTGGGAGTCGTTTCTCCTTGTACCCTTCTGCCTGGCTAACCATCACCACCAATTCTTGGGTACAAAGGATTATAACCAGAGGTTATCATATCCCCTTCGATCTTTGTCCTGTCCCTTCAAAAAACCTTCCCAATGTTCCACCCAGTCAAAGGGAAGAAGCAGCACTAGAGATAGAAAAGCTGCTAAGAAAGAGAGTCTTCCAATTAGTCCCTGCAGACCAGACAGGATCTGGATTCTACTCAGGACTATTTTTGGTGCCAAAGAAAACCGGGAACTGGAGACCAATTTTGGATCTCAGTGTATTGAACAAGTTTGTGAGAGTACAAAAATTCCAGATGGTCACAATACAGTCTATCCTCCCGCTTTTGGAAAAAGACAATTGGATGTGCTCGCTAGATCTTCAAGATGCGTACTACCACATAAAAGTGGACAGGCCATCAAGACGATTTATGCGCTTCCGTGCAGGAGCCAGTCACTACCAGTTCAGAATACTGCCCTTTGGACTCTCTACAGCCCCCAGAGTGTTCACAAAGTGCATGGCAGGTGTCACAGCTCCCTTGTGACTACAAGGATTCCAGGTGTTTCCATACCTAGACGACTAGCTCATTTCCGCCCCCACCAGACATCTATTGGAAGAAGCCTTGGCATACTCTCTCCTCAGGCTAGGCATAACCATAAACTGGCAAAAATCCAATCTCACCCCATCTCAGTCCACAGAATTCATAGAGGTTATCTTGGATACAAAGAACTGCAGAGCTGCCATTCCAGAGCACAGAATTCTAGGGATAAAGCAACAACTGTTCCCAGTCCTTTCGAGGGAGAAATTCACAGCTCACTCTGTCCTACAGCTGTTGGGTTCCATGGCAGCCTCCATCACCATTGTCCCCCTGGCCACGTTTCATACAAGGCTTCTACAATGGCTACCACTCACCCAATGGTATCCTTTTCAGCATCATCTTTCAGCCAAGATTCGAGTAGCCCACAGGTGCAAACAGGATTTAAATTGGTGGATGACACACAATCCATCACAATGTTCTTGCCCCTTCTCCCCCCAGCAACCCAAGGCTACAGTGACCACAGAAACCTTCCTGATGGGGTGGGGGGCTATGTCAGGGAGAGACAGTCCAAGGCACTTGGTCCGAATTGGAGGCCCAACTGCAGATAAATGTGCTAGAGCTGAGGGCGGTGCATCTGGCGTTGCAAGCATTCCATCCCCTGCTGCCATCTGGGATGATTGCAATTCAATCAGACAATATGGCGGTGGTCTGGTACATCAACAAACAAGGTGGAACCAAATCTTAC
The DNA here is from genome assembly GCF_019279795.1 of Protopterus annectens. Lineage (NCBI taxonomy): Eukaryota > Metazoa > Chordata > Ceratodontiformes > Protopteridae > Protopterus > Protopterus annectens. The sequence continues at coordinate 998,421,672 of NC_056744.1, read as the reverse complement.
CCCCTTTGTCGAGAGGCCATGAGGATATGGCAATGGGCGATGGCTACCAACCATTTTCTTCTAGCAATGCACATTCCCGGGAGTTCCAATGTGATAGCAGACAGACTCAGCAGGTGCATTCTGCAACCTCACGAGTGGTCCCTGAATCCCTTGATAGCGGCGGAGATTTTCCACCACTGGGGCAGTCCTTGCTACAACCTCTTTGCATCCCCGACAAACTACAAATGCAGCAACTACTTCGCCCTGATTCCCCCTCCGGGAGAGTCACCCAGGGATGCTCTAGTCTATGATTGGCCCTCACGTCTTCTTTATGCATTCCCACCTTTTCCCCTCATTCCCCAGTTTCTGAAGAAAGCCCGTCGGTTGAAGAGCAAGGCGACCCTCATAACACCATACTGGCTTCATCAGATTTGGTTCCCCTTCCTTTGAACTCACCTACTAGATCAACCATGGGTTCTCCATCCAACCCCAGAGTTGATCTCACATCCGCAGAAACTGATTCATCCCAACTTGGGACAGCCTGAAGCTCACAGCTTGGCTACTCCAATTCCCTTGATTGCCAGGCAAAATGATCTTTCTTTACCAGTACATGACATTCTCATTGCATCTCATAAGTCTTCCACTAGAATTACTTATCTTAGCAAGTGGGAAACATTCACCTGTTGGCTGAAAGAAAAACACATAGATCCCTTCTCAGCACCAGTGTCAATAATACTAGAGTATCTGGCCGACCTTTTTCAATCGGGTCTATCGGCCTCTACCATTAGAGTTCATTTGGCTGCAATATCTAATTTCCATAAGGGTGTCCAAGACTCCTCTCTTATGTCACACAAATTGTGCAAGACCTTCATAAAAGGTGTGAATCATCTGAAGCCAACTTTTAGAGAACCTATTCAACCATGGGATCTGCCATTAGTTCTACAAGCTCTGACGATGCCACCCTTCAAACCAGCTTCTTCTTGCAACCTCAAATATTTGTCATGGAAAACCTTGTTTTTGGTCACCATTACTTTTGCCAGATGTATCTCTGAGCTTCAAGCTTTATGCATCAAGAGTCCATACTTGATTTTTCATACAGATAGAGTGTCTTTGAGAACTAATCCTTCATTTCTGCCAAAAGTGATCTCGGAAATATCCATTAATCAAACCATTGAATTGCCAGTTTTCTTTCCCAATCATTCAAACAGAGGAGAGTATTGCCTACATACCCTAGATATTCACAGGCAAATCAGTTTTTACTTAAACAGGACTAGGTCCTCTCGTAAATCTGACCAGTTATTTTTGGCCTTTTCTGGACCTAGATTAGGATCTGTGGTTGCTAAGGTCACCTTAGCTAGATGGTTGAAAGACTGTGTGACCTTCATTTATACACAACGTAATATTCCGTTGCCTACTACCATGAAGGCTCATTCGACAAGGTCGGTGGCAACTTCTGCTGCCTTCCATGCCAGAGCTTCATTACATGACATCTGTGCAGCTGCAACTTGGGCTATGCCTCATAATTTCATCAATCATTACAAATTGGATTTGTCCTCCAAGGGAAGAGCATCTTTTGGTTCTATGGTGCTCAGGAATGTCCCTCCATGAGAGCCTCCCAGGAATAGAGGTAGCTGGGGACTCTGTCCCATATGTAAGTAATGAACGAGGATTAACAATATCAGATAAAGAAGTTATGTCTTACCATAACGTTCCATCTGTATTGTTGATCCTCGTTCAGTCATATGACCCTCCCTCCTTCCCCCTCCTGTGGCTTCTAGTAGATCTCACCATCCAGTTGTCTTAGGTCATTTAACCAGAGGTAGCCTCTACCTTCTTTTGACTTGCAAACTCAATCTGAGGTAACAGGGAGAGGGGGATTATGGGTAAGAGTTTAGCTCGAGAGTTTGTAGCTGACACGAGCTTGGAAAATGGCCGGTTCGGTTCCGAGGTCGGAACCGATACCCAAACGTAATGACTGAACAAGGATCAACAATACAGATGGAACTTTATGGTAAGACATAACTTCTTTTTGTCAAATCTGATCTGACTGTTTATATGTTATGGGACTTTTTCTCCAGGCTGTTTTTAAAATGAGCTCTTTATCCAAGAAGGACAAGAACTTTACACAATTGATCTTGGTGGTACATTAGGTGAAGAGGGTATAGATTTTCCTATGGTTCTGTGAGCTCTTTCTATTCCATTTGATAATCCTTCTTTTAAATCTAGCACTGCAAGAAGCCAGGAATTCAAAAAGGTGATGATATCTTCGTCCTCAGTTTTTTCTGGAAGGCCAAATATTCTTATATTAGTTCTCCTCTCCCTATTCTCTAAATCATCCACTTTATTAAGTAGCCAGTTATTTTGGTGAAGTAAGACTTCTGTCTCAGTTTTCCATGAGACTTTCCAAATTATCAGTGAATCTATCCATTTTCAATGACAGCTCATGTAATGTGGAAGATAGCAGTTGTATCTCCTTCTTCAGAGTGGTTTCTGAGTGAGAATTCTTTAAAATGGCCATTACCAAACAGCTGTGTTGTTCTCCAGAATATTTTGACAGGAAAAACTCAATAATATTTCTTGAAATTTGGTAGAGTTACAGTTCTTAAGTTCCTTAATATCTTTTTTCTATTTCTGGTTAATGAAAATAATTCTCCCTGTTTTCTAGTTCTGTTTTGTGGAGCTCTAAAAAAATGCTGCATATCTGTTTGCCATCTAGGCTCCCCCCCCCCCTTGGCATTGTTTTTTTGAAGGTATTTTTACATCAGTAATTTTGTTCTTGTGGCATTGCCTAAAAAAGTTGTTATGGGGTGGCAAGATCCTTTGCCAGTAAATGAAATCCCAGGGTGACAAATGAAAGACCATCTCTGGCAAAACATCGAAATCTGTTGACCATATCACCCCAGCTGACAGATACCGGATCCCCTTAGAATGACACCAGAAACTAAACCAATTGTTGAATTCGATCATTTTTTTGTCATTGCTGAAAAAAGGGGATCTGTTTCTGCATCTCCCCCTCATTCTGTTGAGCTGGAATCTTTCTCCCTTCAAGACTGCTGCTTCTACACTGTTTATATTGTTTGTATTTGTCTTGCTTTTATAAGACGATCAAGCTCTGAACTGATAGTTTTCAGAGTACCTAGCGCCTGGTATATGATTTGAATAACTGCATTTTTATCTTAAGCTTTTTAATCTCAGCCTTTACATAAAATATGCGCCTGAGCACCGAAAAACAGCAAATGTGGTACTTCTACATATGCATGGTTCTGTAGCAGATTTGTTAGTTTCATATTTTTGGTCTGTTCCTCTTGAAAGTTGTGTTTTTTTTTTTTTTTTTTTTTTTTTTTACAAATGATTGTAGATTGAAAATCATTAAATAAAGACAGACATTTGAATTTCAAACTACCTACCTAAAGTATTTTTTTTATTAAGCTCACTCTTCAGGGATTTTTTTCCTCATGCAGCTAACCATCAGTGGACCATACCACTCAACTTCTTAACTCACGAAATCTGGACAAAAACAAAAATTATTGGGATGATCAAAGGTTCAGAAATAGGGACATATTTTAAATATTGCTCTTATAAAACCTAGAAAGCTGCTAAAATAATATGTTTTGCATTGGTGTGCATTTTATGAAGAATACGAAGTCTGAAATTCAAATTTCTGTCAATACTTAGTGATTTCAGTTCTTAATGATTTTCCAGAAAACCTCAAATTTTATGAGGAAAAGATCAAAAATCTGGACTCTTAAGAGCTATGCAGTGGACCCCTGTGCCTCTCTCCTTGTTTGCTGGGTCTATCTAATCCTGCTTAAGTCCTTCAGACATTCTATGAATTAGGGTTGGAGGACAGCAAGGGGATTGCACCATACTGCTGTCATAGTTTCTTTCCCTATTAACCTCCATGCCTGTGCATAACCATCAATGTTTTAAAGATGGGATGAGCAATGGGCATCAGTAATGATCTGCTCCTCATGTCTGCAAGGCTGACATCAACAGGATGCCTCTCACACTACTGGCAGCACTCCATGGTTGTTTCCCCAGCATGCATCAGGATACTCAAACTATTTTATGGGCCTCGGATACACACCATCTTCTTTATCCTCCAGGATGGACATGTCCATCCTTATCTGCCAGTGCCTCAGAGCCAATAATCGAACTTTGGTCACTCACTTAACATGTGTATATATATATATATATATATATATATATATATATATATATATATATATGTCTACTTCACTGAAAACATGAATTACTGAATCTCATTTCACTGAACTGACCTTAGTATATATGGCACTGTGTAGAGTACTGTAAGGCAAGTAAAAGGTATATGCCTTTTTCCCCACTGTAGTGCGATCCTGGAGATAGTATATTTAGTTGTGGGGGTGGGGGGTGTAGCCCCCCTCCTTGTTTATTTTATATTGTATTTTACCAAAAACTTCAAATAAAACACATTTTAAACAACAGACATGAATAGTTGCAACACCAATGACTAACTCTCTCCAGAAGACAATATGTACTCAAACTAAGTGGGGGCCTATGCCCAACACCTGCCCCCCAACTATATATACTAACTCCAGGACTGCACTACAGTGGGGAAAAGGGCATATACCTTTTATTTACAGTACTCTACACAGTGCCATACATACTAACTGCAGTTCAGTGAAATGAGTCTTCAGTAATTTGAGTTTTCAGCGAAGTGTTTGGGGTGAAATGAAATTCAGTGAAATGAGATTCAACGAAACAAAGTAGACCCATATATATATATATATATATGTATATATATATATATATATATATATATATATATATATATATATATATATACACACACACACACATATATAGACAATTTGCAGTAGCCAGTCAACAAGCATGCATCTGGGAAGTGGAAGAAAAATGGAATACCCAGAGAAAACCCTCAGAGACAGTAAGAGAACATGCAAAGTCCACAGAGACAATGAAAAAAAAAGCCAGGATTGAACCCTGCACCTCTGATTGTTTATAACACAATGAAAGACTGTGGTGTGGCTGTTACATCCAGTACAATGTCTTAACATTTGTTACAGATCATCTGCATTTTATAAAGTCTCTAAAACCATAATAAATCTGTCTTTACTTGATTATTTGAGTACTACTAAACAACATGGATAAATGGGTAGAAATCACATGAAAAATAAGAAATTCCTATTATATTTATATTCTCTACCTTTGACTTTACTATCACAACTGAAATATTTGAATTTTCATAAAGCTACAACAGCAATTATATAACCTAATTTTACAAATATTCTCTAGACTAGCTTTACAAGTCTATCACGAGAATGCTTGCAGAGACAAAAGCTAGGGTATGGTATGTTCACATTCCTTCACCCAAGACAGTCATGCTATTTATTTAATTTGCCTTGTTATGTTTTATGGGAAACCACTAATTAAGAACAACATCTACCATTTTAAAAATGACTGCAGAAAGCAACATTTGCCATTGTGGTGATGAATATAAAAAGATGAGTCAGAGGTTGCACAGCTGATAGAACCTATATAAAAGATTCCACACTAACAGAATTTAGTGCTGCAATATTTATATATTTCACTGTTTTTGTGCAGCAGATAGTGAAAGTAACAGTGCTTTGTGCAATATTCCTTCACATTTTGAGTAGAGCTGTGACACTTTACCTTACACTTTTTATAGTGATGGAAAGAAAGCAAGATAGAGCATTTACCATTTGAGTATAAAAAAGATGAGACAGAGCTTGTTAACAATATAATGTAATACTTTGAAAACATTACTATTGTGTAATACATCTTTCATGGGGTATATAAAACAGGATGTTTTCCAGCAAAATTAGGTACAAATTAGATGGGGAACGTAACACAGGGGTGTTTTGTGATAACAACCCTTAATCTGTGATATCAGGTTGAAGGGTATGCAAAAAGGGTTGTATAAAGGTACTGCACCATTAGTCAGTCGTTCTGTAATATTTACTTTCTTTCTTATTTATTTATTTATTGATTGATTGAATGCATACCTCTCAACCTGGAAACATCAAAAATCTGGACAAGGCCCATGAAAAATAGGTACAAATCTGTATGCTGATTAACGTAAAATTTGCGTACATAATTACACAACCCCACTCCAATGGAATTGTGGGATAACTTTCAAATGCAAACTGAAGAACTGAACCAAAATATAAGCACCAAAGTCCCCCTGCAGCCATTCCAGTGTCCCATTACCTGGCTATTTCACCCCATTTACCATAAACACTAATGTGTGCATACTGCTTTACTTCTACAATGATTATTTGCATTTTATTTTTTTACATTTTATAGCACAATGCACAAACACTAATAGATATCTGCTTATCTAGAGACACAAAAAAATAAAAAATAAAAGATGACCAATGGAAATACAACACTCGTTTGAACACAGATTTATTTGAGTAAAGCGCTTTTCATCTCCACAATAGTAGACTTCCTCAGACAAATTGCATAGTAGTCCATACATGTCAGCTGACTCAGATTAAAAACACTCAACCAATCAACATACTGTTTTACATGACATCACTGTATACAAATCTATGTACAAAATTAAAGGTACGGTTTCGCTGTCATCTCCCTTTTAAAATAAATATTTAAATGAAGAAACACCAAAATTCTAAAAGTATATGTGTATAACTAAGAATAAACAAGTTGTTATATTAAGGGAATAATATGTTTAGATATTTCCCTAATGTGTTAAGCTTTTCATCTTTAAAATGCACACAATCGAAGTCACTTCATTTAAACCTGAAGCTCCTGTTTTTCTAACAATAAATGTTGGGGACCTCCTTTTATACTGACAGATACTTCACCTATCACTTTGAAAAGGAAGTGGTGTGTAGGATGTTCTGTACAATGCCTAGCTAGTGCATTTGTTGGGGTCTTTTTCCGAATGTGATAGGTGTGCTCGTATATCCTTTCCTTTAGTTTCCTGTCAGTCTTTCCTACATAAAATGCTGGGCAGACCTGACAGATTGCTAGGTAGACCACAAATCTGGAATTACAGTTATATCTGCCTTTCACTTCAAGTCTACTGATACCTATTCCCAATTTGTTTCCTGTTGCTATATATTTACAGTAGTTGCAACTTTCGCATTTGTAAGTACCTTCTGTTCTACAGAATGACCTGGGATCCATTTCTAAAATGTTCTTTAGATTCCTCCCTTTTCTGTAAACAAGTTGTGGACCATTCCCTAGTTTCTCCAGGACGTCTTGTTCTGTCACAAACAGGTTCCAATTTCTCTTTAATATACATTCAATTTCCTTTGCCTCTAGGCAAAAAGGTGTGATAAAGCTGGTACTCGGTTTCTCAATGGTAGATCTGATTTCTGACAGAAAATTATGTACTAAATTAGCAGGCACTGCAACACCCTAACCTCCTCTACTAAGGGTACTGAATGGCTAGACATGAGGATGGGTTTATAAAACCCTGTTCTCCTTTTGTACTGCACCTCTTCTAAAAGGTCAAAGACTAAACTGTTTGGGTAACCCCGCCTCAAAAACATTTGCTTTAGTGTCTCACATTCATCTAGAAAAGCACAGTCCTCTGTAACTATCCGTGCTGCCCGAACAAGTTGTCCTTTTAGCACTGATCTCTTCTGGTGAAACGGGTGACAACTCGAAAAATGTAACATGGTGTTAGAGTAAGTAGGTTTGTGGTGTATTCTAGCCTCGAAACGTTTCTCCTCAATGTTTTTCTTTAACTCAACATCAAGATAAGTTATGGTGTTGTCGTGATAAGTATACAGTGATGTCATGTAAAACAGTATGTTGATTGGTTGAGTGTTTTTAATCTGAGCCAGCTGACATGTATTTAAATGAAGCAAACTACTATGCAATTTGTCTGAGGAAGTCTACTACTGTGGAGATGAAAAGCGCTTTACTCAAATAAATCAGTGTTCAAACGAGTGTTGTGGTTCCAGTGGTCGTCTTTTATTTTTTGGTGCTGTTTATGTGTCTTGAATATCTAGAGACACAGACATTGTCTGACACCTGTTAGTTGTGACCACACTGCTACCAAGTGATCTGTTTTATTGTCCCTATAGGGTGGAAACGTGATTTTTTTTTTAACCTATACTGGTTCCCATACATGCCAGTGTTATTGTGTTCACTATGGTCGGTAACAGATCAGATTGTTTTTTTGAAAGCGATTCTGATGATAATGAGAACTTGTTGTATTAGAGGGAACACAGCGCATTGGCATCTCCTGACTCCAGGATGCACGGCTGGCTTTCATTGATCATCCCCCTTATGAGATAATGCAATAACAAACATCAATAAGGAGCTGCAAGGGGAATCATTATGTGTTGACAGTGATAAATGATGGTACAGAAATAGCCTGGTTTGCTGTAACAATCCAGGAGTCTAATACCTTTGAGGGTTGAACACAATCACCAAGGAAACAGATGACATCCAAAATGGCACCAAAGAAAAACTAAACAGTCCCTTTCCTTTTTTCCTTTTTTCCCAAAGAGCTAGCCAAAGCTTTAACAGCAGCTGCCACACAAACATTTAGATGTGCTAGCCCATAAACACAACAGGACATTTTACCTGAATCTTCCCTTTTTATCAGAGAGGCATAATTCTCCATTACATTAAACACTTCCGGAACGAACATAATGCAGCATAAATCACTCATGATTACAGGTTTTTACCCCCAACCCCAGTCCGACTTTATCTACAATTAAAGTCCTAGACAATGGTGTGTGCAGAAAGAAATGGAAAGAAAGCTTAAAAGAGAAAGCAATGACTGTACCATATGAGGAATAGGGCTAATAGAGATGCCAAGCGCTCATTTCATCCTTCCTTTACTAAGCTTGCATTATCGCAACTGTGTGAGTCAATTTACATTGAATTGTTGTTAAAACAAGTGTGTACGTGTTTGTTTGTCTGTTTCCGAAATCAGTTGTTTATTAAGCAGCCTCATGTCACTTACTCTGAAAACAAACAGCTGCACATTATTACAAAGCCAAAATATAACATCAGGTCACAAAAAACATTACTATACACATACACACACTGCATTCGCTGACTTTAAATAAATCCTGTCTGAAGATGGTACCTTCAGTCTGGCTTACTCTGCAGTTAAGGGTGCATGGCTAATCTGCAGCTTTCAGCTCTGCAGTTGAAGAAATCCTGCCCGAATGGCAGTCCTAGTACATTCGTTTAGTAAATCCTCCTGCGACAGACATATCCAGGCTGTGTTCTGACCGAATGGCAGTCCAGTATTCAAACAGACGTGTGCAGCATGCTGACGGAGCTGAAGTCATCGCGCAGGAGATAACGTCAGCTCCAAAAGCACGGAAATAAAAAAAAATAGATTGAAAAATCTGAAGTAACGGGGTGCCACTTGGGAATCATGGCACCCCATTATTGGGACCCCAAAATTCTGTAAAAAACGAGTAATTCGGGATGGTTGAGAGGTCTGATTGAATGACACTTGATTACAGGGAAAATTTGAATGGGTAAAAGCCCATTTTCAGTGGAGATCCAGGGAGAAAAGCTCCAAATTATTATAAAACATCTTTAAGAACAATAATTTTACAATCTTCAAAAAAAAAATAAAAACATCTGCAGTTTAATTAATTATAACAAATTAGACATAATATAAAAGAAGTAGTTATGTAGTCACCATAACATTCCATGTGAATTGTCCATCTCGTCTTCATTATATATTGATGGGTTCGGAACCGATCCTCGGTTCCGACTCGGCCGCTTACTAAAGCTCGAGATCAGAAACTAGCTCGTGGCTCCATCCCTATCCCATGATGCTGTAGTGCTTTCCTCACATCTTGTTGGTTGGTGAATTTATATTCTACTCTATAACTATATACAGATGTACATATACATCAAATCTACAAACCTGGACAAGGACCAAAGTATATCACTGAACACACAATAGCACTGCCTTCACATAAAAACACAAACCACACACCCACGTTTGTGGAGGCTCTCAATAAAAATCTATCCAAACAGCAGAGACCTCCATGGCAGAAATGCACTCGACCACCACAACACAACACAACACTAATAATGAGACACATAACTCTCCTAAACAGTGTGCCACTCAACCAAAGCCCCTAAGCCAAAACAGCAGGCCCAACAAGCTAGTCATAGGTGACTTGATAGTGAGGCACACTGATGTCCCACTTACTAGGTTGAATAAGGAGAAAGTAACAGTCAGCTGCCTGTCAGGTGCCAGGATCCGCCACATTACGCATGCACTCAGGTCCCTCAACAATAGGTACAAATATGACTCTGTCATTGTACAAGTAGGTGTGAATGATCTGAGATGTACTTCCCTGGACTATACTAAAACAGACATGGAGGAGCTCTTGGATTATGTAGCCTAGGCAGGTATGACCCAAGCCCTGAGCAGCAGCCTACCATCACCCAGAATGATACCACAGTACAAGCAGAAAATTATTGATTCCAACAACTGGTTAAGTTTCTGGTGTCATTCTAAGGGAATCAATTATCTGTCTGCCTGGGATGACATGACTGACAGACCTCGATGCTTTGTCAGAGATGGCCAACATCTGTCATCCCTGGGCTTCCGGGTAATGGCCAAGGATCTTGCCATCCCTATAATGCCTTTTTTAGGCGGTGTTCACAAGACCAAATTACCACTGTAACACCTACAAACAAATAAAATCTGACGGTCATGTTGCTTAACTCTAGAAGTCTAAATTTCAAAATGCACTCGCTCAAAGCACTCCTTAAAATGGAGAACATCAACATTTGTGCTGTAACAGAGACCTGGTTCAAGGCAGCGGAAAGCTCCCCTGCACTACCAGGCTATAACTTATTCCACACCTTTCAGCCCCAGAACTTGGACCGAATCTCCAAAGGCGATGGTGTTGCCATATTCATAAAGGATGCACACACCTCCAGACTGGTAGCCCAACATAAAGCATCAGAGATACTTCAGGTGCAGCTAACATTGGGTAAGACAGCGATTCAGGTTGTAGCCTGCTATAGGTCCCCAACAATGTCCCAAGACTCACACTCCATGTTTCTAAGCACCCTGAAGAATATTAGAGTCCAACCTAACACACTCATACTGGGCAACTTCAACTACCCTCCATTAACTGGGAAAACTACTTATGTACCAATACACTTGCCCAACGTTTCCTGGAATGCATTAATTCCAATGCCCTGGGCCAGGTCGTTCTTACCTCCACTAGAGGTAGCAACATCCTTGACCTGATCATTAATAACATGGGTGACTGTTGCTCTACACCAACAGTCAACTCCTCCCTGGTTAGATCCGACCACAAAATAATCAAGTTGCTAATCCACCCCGCAAAGGTAACCACCATGAAAAACTTCTCCAAAGCTAACTTTGGGCTCCTAAAAACAGAGGTGGCTAACTTCACGGCACCCATGCAAATGGAGAATAGTTAAATGACTGCCGAATCGTACACCAATGCACTATACGAACACGTACACAAATGCATGGATCTTGCCATACCCAATAGAACCAAGACGCTCTCCTCCAAAAATAGGAAGCCAATCTGGTGGGCCCCTGCCATAAACAAACTCGACAACAGAATGAGGAAACTGATGCAAAATAAAGTGAAGTCCCAAGACTGGAAAAACTCCCTTATCGACCTCAACAAAAAGTTGAGATCCCTCATCAAATCCTCTAAAGCTAGCTACGAAACCAGAATTGCAGTAAATAGTAAAGACAACCACAAGGCCTTCTATAGTTATGTAAAGAGTCTCCATGGCAATACCCAGATTTTCTCTGAGCTACTGCACAATCGTACCTCCTATACCGAGCCAACAGATCTTGCCAATATACTGGCCGACAGATTCAGTGCCAACTTTACCCCTCTCTCCCCTCCCAAAGGACCTATCACATTAACAATAGACTGCCAGGCATCCAGATTTACTGCTGCACAGGTTAAAACAGCACTGTTTAAGGCCAAGAATACAGCTTCTAGGGGACCTGACAATATCTCTGGCTGTGTTCTACATGAACTACACAGTGAACTGGCACCTCACCTGTGTGCCCTGTTCAATCACAGCCTCACCTCAGGCTTTGTCTCTACCGAATGGCACACTGCTATAGTCATCCCTCTCCACAAAGGAGGAGCGACTACAGGTCCTGGGGACTATCGCCCCATTAGCCTAATGAGTCTGATATGCAAAGCTATGGAAAGCATCATCATGGATCTAATAAACAAGGATATAGGGAATCTCCAAACTCTGGAACCCACACAGTTTGGTTTTGTGAAGGGTAGAGCATGCCTGCTCAACTTGGTCGACTTCTTTGAGTCAGCCACCAGAGCTGTGGATGAAGGCAAGGTGGTTCACACAGCCCACCTTGATCTGACCAAGGCCTTTGATACCATTCCCCCCCTCAGGAATCAAAGAAGAAGTAAGCTAGGAATCAACTCCTATATCACTAGGTGGGTTGCAAACTGGCTCACAGATAGAACCCACAGTGTGAAAGTAGCTCCAAGTCAGACTGCCGACCAGTCACGAGTGGAGTCCCACAGGGTACAGTCCTGGGTCCCCTCCTGCGTATACTTCTCTAAGGTCCAGGCCAACATGAAGGAACTCTGGCTGACAATGTTCACAGATGATTGCAAGTTGGGAGCTATTATTAACTCCCCAAGTGATGTTCACATCCTACAGAAAGTCCTCACTGAGACCAACGACTGGTGTCAGAACCATGGCCTTAAGCTCAATGTCAAAAAATGTGTCATCATCCCCTATGGGAAAAACCTGGTTCCCATGAGTTACCACATCGATGGTAGTCCACTCTACATAGAAGGAGTTTTAAGAGATCTGGGAACACAGGTTGACAGCAACCTCTCTATGGACCACCACATTGCCACTGTGATCGGAAAGTCCTTGTATGTGGCACATTTCATTACTAAGGGTTTTGCATCCAGAAAGAAAGAGGTCATTGTCTTCCTCTACTCTTCCCTCATTAGGCCAGTCATCGAGTACAATGCCCCATTTGGCATGTACCTCACTAGACACCTGCAACAACTGGAGAAGATGCAAAAGTACCTCACAAAGAGGAGTATAGGCCTTAAACACTTGTCCTATACAGACAGACTCAAAAACATTCAACTATTCTCTGTCTCATATCGCCTACTTAGAGACAATCTCTGCTTGACTTACAAAGCCATGTCTGACCCAGATCTGTTAGAAATGCTACATCTAAAGAAATCCCAATCTCTCCACACCACATGCTCCAGAGACCTCAACGTCATAACCACAATCAACAGAACGTATTGGAGGGACAGGTTCATACCCCTAGACTTCCCATACATGTCAAACAGAGCACCTCACTGGCCTACTTCAAGAGAAATTTTGAGTGGATGAGAAATAAAAGTTCACCCCCGGGGATCACTCCAGTGGCTCTACTTAAAACAAAAATGAAGAAACCTCACCAAAGGTTTGCTATGCCCAGCTCACAGTCCAAAGAGAAGTAAAAATCGCTGCAGACTACCACTATATTCAAAAATTTAATAAAGCTTATATCCACAAACAACACTGGAACAAAATGGATAAAATCACGGAAAAACATTGTCCACTTCTTAGCGCTTTCAGGTTCTAGCCCTTCATCAGGTGCACTGGCAGAGGCACTAGGAACTAAGGTGAGTTGGTATGATGCCAGGGTTATCCTATGGGTTAGGCTTGTAAAGGTTCCAGGGCCATTAGCCTAGTACACACCTATAAACACTAAGACTTCCTTGATCCTCCAGGTGATAAGAGGACGGGGGTTGGAGGGTGGGACGTAAGAATGAAGACGAGATAGACAACTCACATGGAACAGTATGGTGAGTAGATAACATTTTTATGTGAAGTTGTCCTGTCTCGTCTTCATTCTATACTGATGGGACAGCGTCCCTAGCACCATCTTTCCTGGGTGGCTCATGGGAGGATATTCTTCAGTACAGTGGGCTCAAAGGAGGCTCTGTCCCTGGAGGCCAAGTCTACTTTGTAATGAGTGATAAAGCTGTGAGGTCTTGCCCATGTTGCTGCTGCACAAATGGTGTGCAAGGCCAATCTTGCTTTAAAGGCCTGAGAAGTTGAGATGGATCTGGTGGAATGCACCCTTGCTTTATTTGGCAACTGTTTGTCTGCTGACTGACAAATAAATGAAATACAATCTGACAACCATCTGGATAAAATTGTCTTTGTTACTGCTAAACCTTTTTTGTTTTCAGAAAAAGAGACAAAACATTGGTCCGATTTCCTGTGTGTTTTTGTTCTATGCAAGTAAAAACATAACTGCCTGTGAACATCAAGTTGGTGAAGCATGTATTCTGCCTTACTGCCATACTTAGGGAAGAATACTGGTAGGTCTATTGATTGATTTAAATTGAACTCTGAGAGTACCTTGGGTAAAAAGGAAGGGTTTTTGTACGTAGTGACACTTATCGTTATGACAAACCATGAAGGGAGGTTTGATTGTTGACACTCTTCTTGCTGATGTGACTTCTACACGAAAAAGTGTTTTTCAAGACAGAAATTTCAGGTCGCAAGATGATGCTGGTTCAAAGAGCGGTAGGATTATGTGAGAAAGAACAAAATTAAGATTCCACAGTGGCAAAGATGGTTGTATTGGTGGTCTTAGCAAATTAGTTCCTCTCAGGAAAGCTTTCGAGAGTTTATGAGACATGATTTTTACACCTTCGTTCCCAATATGAAAATTGGTTATTCCTGCCAGCTGGACACGTATCCTTGCTGCAGCAGCTCCCTCATTAAAAAGCTTAGCTAGGAATTCTAAAATGAAAGCTAAGGGTGCTGAATAGGGGTCAATGAGGGGCTGTGAAGCCCAGATTGAGAATCTTTTCCATTTGCTGTAGTACAGTTTCCTCATAGAAATCTTACGAGAAGAAATTAGTATGTGGCGAACCTCTGGAGTAAAATTGTGTAGCCTAGCTATATTGGAAATTGGAGCAGCTATGCTGTCAATGTTAGAGAGTGAAGAGATGGATGGAAGTTCCCCAACGGGTGTGTCAGAAGGTCTGGCACTGGGTCCAGAATCCATGGTTCTTCCAGGAGATGAGGCTTCAGGAAGGGGAACCATACTTGACAAGGCCAGAATAGGGCTATTAGAATTAGGGTCCTTCCCAGACTGCTAGCTTTCTCGAGAACTGTGGGTATTAAAGGAAAGGGTGGAAATGTGTAAAGGAGTCCGGGGGGGCCAATCGTGTGCAGGTGCTTCCCTCGGGGACTCCCACGGAGGGAGGATCAGGGCAAAGTAGCTGCTACATTTTGCATTTGTGTCTGTGGCAGATAGCTCACAGCAAGGCTGACCCCATCTGCAGAATATCCTTTCCGCTACTTCTTTCTTCAGGGACCACTTGTGTGGCATCAGAATGGCTCTGCTTAGTTTGTCCACTATCACAATGGATTTCCCCGAGATGTGTGTTGCTATCAGAAAACGCTGGGAGGACATCGCCCACTACCATACTCTCAGGGTCTCTCAACTGAGTGGGTAAGATCTGGTTCCTCCTTGTTTATGTACCACATTACTGACATATTGTCTGTTTGTACTGCAATTGTACCAATCAGAAGAGAGTCCTGGAATGCTTGCAACACCGTGAGCACTGCTCTCATCTCTAGTATATTGATTTGCAAATGAGCCTTGTGGTCCTACCAAGTGTCTTGCGCTGTTTTTCCCTGATAATGCCCCCCTCACCCTATCTGGGAAGCATCTGTGGTCACTGTAGCTAATGGAACAGGGGGAACTATGGGCCAGATGATAGTTATTTGATCTGAATGAAGCCACCAATGAAGATCTTTCTTGCAGGTTTTCATCAGAGTTATCAAATGTAACATGGATAACTCTTGCATAGACCATTGAGTAAACAGCATCCACTAGAGGATTCTCATGTGTAATCTCGCTAAGGGAATCACCATTATTGCTGCTGCCATTGTGCCCAATACTTTTAAGAATGTCCTTGCTTGTACTTTGGGCTTGAAGAGGAGGTCCCAGATCTGGTGACAAAGAGCTTGGACTCTTTCTGGAGGCAACCTGACCATCATGTCTGTTGTATCTATTTCTGTGCCTATGAAGTTGGTATGATGTGATGGCAATAAGGCAGATTTTTCGTAATTCACTAAAATCCCAAGATGAGCACATAGTTCCAAGGTATTGTCTTTCGCTTGAATAGGTAGATGTTTGGTGGTAGTGGTTAGGAGCAAGTTGTCTAGATATGGAAACACCTGGAATCCCTGACGCCTCAAGTGAGCCATGACTACTGCCATGCATTTGGTGAACACTCTGGGGGCTGTAGTGAAACCAAAGGGCAGAGCTCGGAATTGGTAATGACTGGCTCCCAGGAAAAAGTGCAGGTACCTCCTGGATTGCCTGTCCATTTGGATGTGGTAGTACACATCCTGGAGGTCTATCAAGCACATCCAGTTGTCTTTCCCTAAAAAGAGAAGCATTGACTGCAACATGACCATCCAGAACTTCGTCTTCTTTACTGACTTGTTTAGTCTGCTGAGATCCAGTATGGGTCTCTGATCCCCTGTTTTCTTTCGAACTAAAAAGAATCTTGAGTAAGTTCCAGATCCTATCTGGCCTGTGGGGACTGATTGGATGACTATTTTTTTAGCAACTTTTGAATTTCTATAGTTGCTTGATCCCTGTGACTGGATGGAACGTCCGGGATTTGTTGTGTTTGTAAAAGTGGCATTGAAAAGGGGATTGAGTAGCCTCTGGATATAATGCTTTGTACACATTTGTCTATTGTTATGCTTAGCCAGGCTTGTGGATACAACGAAAGATGACCCCAGACTGCCTCCAGAGGCAGACAGCAGGGCCTCCTTTCAGGAGCACTGAAAGGGTTTACCGAAGTAAGAACTGCGGTCACCCTGTTTCTGCGGACCCCCTCTGCTGTGGGGGTGGCATCTTCCATTATTATCTCCTCCTCTGCTCCTGGAGGAAGGTTCACCCTGTGTGTCCTGAAAGGCCCTCTGGGATTTTTGGAACCACATTTTCCCTCCCTTTTGACCCTTGGGATAAGGTCTAGAAGGTGTGGAAAAACAGACGCCTACGGCAGCGAGAGTCTTTCCTTCTTGTTCACATCGGATAAGTGTTTCCTTTACTTTAGGCCTGAACAAGGACTATCCATCAAATGGGATGTTGACAAAGGATGACTTGAAGGGCTCCACAAAATTACACAAGTGCATCTAGGAATGTCTCCTAAGGGCAATTCCGGAACCTGCTGACCTGCTCGCTCCATCGACTGCATAAGATACAAGCCTCATGGAAGAGTTAACCACTGAATTTAGGGTGGCAAGCTGGAAGGAAACCTTGTCTGCTACCCCCACAGCTACTGTACCCTGTAGAGTATCTTCTAGCTCTTTCAGGAGATCTCTCTGAAATCTCATAAAATGTATGTGGTAGCTCAGGGACCTAAGGGTGAAGGTTGCTGAGGAAAACATGCATTTCTCATACCTGTCCATGGTCCTCAACTCCTTATTCGGGGGATGGACAGACATAGTAGTCTCAGATAATTCCTTCTTCATGGCCACAGCCACCACCATAGCATCTACAGGTACTCCTTTAGTTAGAAAGGTTTTATCATCAGGCGCGGTGATAAATTTGTTCGGGCTCTGAGGGACAGGCTCCACTCTATCTGGAGAATCCAACACCTTTCGAGACACTGATTCCGTCAGTTCATCAAAAGGTGGAGACACCCAGGTGGCTGAAGGTCGAGACCCAAAAACCTTCAGGTACACAGACTCCTCATCAGAAGGGGTAAAGGGCTTCCACCCACCTCTCTGTCTAAGGATTTCCAAGATGTCCGCAAAGGATACATCTTCAAAGGGTGACCATGGGGAACCTTCCAACTCCTCAAGGTCTTTGTCTGATGTAATATACTCATCCAGGAAGTCTATATGCTTCCTCTTGCATGTTTTCTTCCAGGGAACCTCTTCGGTGGGGCATTCTGGAGAGGTTTCGGAAGAAAGGGTCTCATCCAATGGGGCTTTCTGAGGCTTAGAATTTCTACTCTGTTGGGTAATTACCTGTGCTGAGACAGACAACGATGCTTTCTGAGACAGAAAGCTTGGTTCCGACAGAAGGGATGATGTCCATAGGGACAGAGCTCTACTCATGGCTGCGAAGGCCCTCCTCCCATGGCTCAAGACAATCCCAGGTTCCGAAGAATCTGATGATCCTCACGGTACCATGGGGTTTGGCTGAAGCCAAGGTAGGAGCCGAGCTCACTCGAGGTGAGGCTCCAAGGGGTAGAGGTCGGAGATAAAAGAGTCTTGGTCCGACTATCCCCCTCCCCCAGACCTGACCAGTAAGTGTTAGCTCCTAGATACCTCGGAGGGCTTTGAGGTAGTCAGAGATATCGGAATCGAAGAATCTTTAGAAGATCTTGGTTCCATCGGTTTCATCACTGTTGGTGCCAAGCTTTACGGCTCTAAAACTCGAACTAGAGTCGGAGGAGGAACGGAACATACAGGAACAGGTACCCTCAGCTCCGAGCTCACCTGAGTCGGTCCCGACAACAATTTAGCAAGCGCCGGTGTCTGCAGTAATCTCTGCACCACGCGATCCACATCAAATTCTGATAAGCTCCTGGAGGATGTGGAAGATGGAGCCGATGCCACTGATTGGAGCAGAGGAGACCTAAGAGTCAGGGAGACTGGCTCCAAAGCAGGTGAGTGGCTCCGGACTGTAAAGACCGTTGGTTCCGATAAACATGGAACTAAAAAGGTAGGTTTGGCTTCATCAGAATTTTTAGAGGTTGTTGGAGACATCCTGGGCTGTTTTGTCGATGGCTACGATGATGTAGAAGAAGAAGAAGGAGATGACCTCTTTGCATGAGGTTTGGGTGAACTTTAAGCCTTATCCAAGGATTCCACAAAAGAGGATTTAATTAAGCTTCTCAAAATCAACTTATTCTTACATTCTTGTAAAACCCTACAGCTAAAAGAATGACATATAAAGCATGTTTCCTGCAGATGGATTGCTCTTAAACAATAGACGCAGTCTGTATGTCCATCCGTGATGGACATTTTTTGGGAACACTTAGGACAATTTCTAAAACCAGACGCACACACACATACACACACACGCACACGCATGCACACACTCGCACATGCACACGTACATGCACACGCACGCACACACACACACACACACACACACACACACACACACACACACACACACTCAACACTTCAGGTAACCTTACAATTATTGGTAACGTGAAGCTAGATATCAGAAAACAAATTTAAATGCATATATATATATATATATATATATATATATATATATATATATATATATATATATATATATATATATATATATATATATATATATATATATATACACACATTTAAATAAAACTACTAAGCTAATACATAGCTTTATACAAAACACACTGCAAGCCAATAAACAGTGGGTAGGAATATGAGGGTTAAGTACAGACGACCCTCAAAAAACACACATAAAAACACAATTTCAGGTAATATATATCTAAATAACTACCAAAATGTCTTATCTATCAAAATAAAGGCCTAAACATGACAGCCTAAATAAAACACACTCTATGTAATAACTAACTAACAACTATTATAATAATAATACCTAAACACACTAAGCACACTATCTAATTAGGAAATCCAGAAAATTTAACTAACTATAACAAGTTTGACAGAAGAAAAAAACATTTTTTACTCAGTCCGAGCTAGTTGTAGATCTGATCTGTTTCAGCGGCAAACAAGATATGAGGAAAGCACTGCAGCATCATGGGATAAGGATGAGCCACAAGCTAGTTTCAGATTTTGAGCTTTAGTAAGCGGCCGAGTCGGAACCAAGGATCAGTTCCGAACCCATCAGTATAGAATGAAGACGAGATAGGACAACTTCACATCATTGGCTAAGAATTGCTACAAGTTATAATATCACAATCATTTAATATTTAGAGAAATTTTAGTCGGTAGAGAAATTAAAGGTATCTTAGTCTTATACAAACAGGAACTGCAATACGAAATGAGGGAAAACAGTTTTACGGTGTATTTAGAGAGAGTCAGGGAAGAGAATTTGATAGAAGTAAGGAAGAAAGTGAAGAGGGGAGAGTAAGGAGTTATAAGCAAGGAAAAGGTACTTGTTCACATTTAAGGATATACTTTATCCTAGTTTTGAGCAAGAACAGTGTCAGATTTTAGACAGGAAATCTTTCAGAGTGGTTCTGAAAGATGGAACGGAGAGTACTGATCTGATGGATACAGGTAAGGAGTTCTAGGCCTTTGCAACCTTGTATGAGTACAGACAATTCCCAGCAGATATGATAGGTTTGTAGACAGACAGGAGTTTTTTGCTCACTGGATCAAAATGACTGACTAGGAACATAGTTGTGTAGAATGTTTTTTAGTGTTGGACAGGCAGATGGATGCTGGATAACTTTAAAAGTGGTAAGAAGCTCTGTATATGTTAGTTGATGAAACAATTCTAACCAATTTAGGCTTTTTAATGTTATACAGTGGTGGGTTCTGAAAGGGGTATTTGCTGCAAATTTAGAAACTTTGTTATAGCATCATTCACGTTTTAATTTTTGTGAAGCCTGGAGGTTAGTAAGGATAGGAGCACCAAAGGGAGTTGCGTCGGTGAGAAAGATTTTGGCTCTGTAAAACATCTGCAGTGAAACTGTACTGTACTCCCAAATACAGATTAATGCACACAAAGATTGGAAACCATTTCCATGAGTGGAGATGTGACATTTTGGTGATACTTTGCAGTGACACAGAAGGAAGAGAAAGCATTTTAAAATTATTCTAGGAAGCAGTGTTTGGCATTGTAGTACAGAACAAAAAAATAATGCATGCACATTGTCAAGTGTAAGAAAGAAAATGGTTGTGGGTTTTGTTTCATGTTCATGCTTGGTGCTGGTCTTAGGTCAGCTGGCACCCTAGGTTAACAGGCTGCTTTGCATGCTCTGCTCACCATTGCCCACCACCCCCCTATCCTGACTTACCCATACCAAAAAGATTCTTTTTTCTCATAGTTGTCTTACTCTACAGTTTTTCCTGCATTTATTCATTCATTCAACAACTTTTAAGGCAGCAAGACTGCACTCTGATAACTGTGGTGGAAACAACTACATTAAGCCATGGGGGTTCTTTCTAGATGCTCTGAGGTGCATTTTATACTTTTTTAAACAATGTTTTCATACAGTTATGGCCTGAACAAAAATCACGATTAAGGAAAGAAATTCAGTAATTTTCTTCAAGTTTGTTCTTTCCTGCATCCTTTCAAAAACACCCTACATGACAAAGGCTACACTTTAAATTATGTTTGGGGGTTAGGGGCCCAGAAGCCTTGGGGTTATAGATGCCCTGAGGTGCATTTTACACCTTTTTCCAACCTTTCAATGCAATGATGGCCTGAACAAAAATCAAGCATAAGGAAAGAAATTCAATCCTACTTTTTATTTCAAGGAAGAAATGAGTTGTATCCAATACTTAATGCTCAATGTTGACCAAACAACAGTGCACACTAAACAGAGAAGACAAATGCTTGTCATGATACATAAATCATATCTAGAAACAGTACATGCTTCCCTACACCACCTTAAAAATTGTAGTCACGTTCTGTGTATCCCCATCTGGTATTAAATTGAGATGAACATTATGGAAAAATATGACCACAATCATATACTTAAAGCTGCTACTGTCATATGTATATATAACATGGTTGTGACTTTTGTTTCTCACCCCTAACTATAATGACAGCCACATTCTGTGTATCCCCCTAATGTCAGACTTGGACAAAACTGAAAAAAAAAACTGACAATATGCATGCATTATTTTTTTGTTCTGTACTACAATGCCAAACACTGCTTCCTAGAATAATTTTAAAATGCTTTCTCTTCCTTCTGTGTCACTGCAAAGTATCACCAAAATGTCACATCTCCACTCATGGAAATGGTTTCCAATCTTTGTGTGCATTAATCTGTATTTGGGAGTACAAACAGAACATACCTGATTTCAGACGTATATGAAGAAAATGCTCCTTTACTCTCCCCTAAAAGACAGCCACTTGTATGTGCATCTGATGTTTGATTTTGAGAAGAAAATAATTACAGTAATGTTTCCAACTTGTTATTTTTGAACAGTACAGTTCTCCTGCACATTCTTAGTGAGCCTCTGTGAACTTCTTCGAAGTCTGTGAAGAATGTTAAAGAAATAATGTCCACACTGTACCCAGCCCAACACAAGATAATGCCCTCTGAGGTTTGAGATGAATGTTAAAAAATATAATGGCATAATCCCTCCACACAAGTACAGAGACCTTCTGTGTGCACCTATGAGCAGAGTTGGTTTTAGACTAAATATGGTTCATGGAAGAGGCAATTACTAACCCATGTAAAAATCCACTTCTGCAGCTTTAGTGTGTGAGAGTCCACCAACCTCCACAGAAGATCTGAAGGTTTATGTATAGGGGTCTAGGTATACTGTGATGCAATTTATCCTTTTGAGATATGACTAAACTGAGCAAATGATAAGAGTGTCAGGTACTTTCATGCAGACAACCCCAGCCAATCAGTTATAGCTACTTCATGTATAATTCAGAAGTTGAATTATGATAAAATAAGATGGTCACATAACCTTGGCTCCAAACAGTTGACACACATTAAAATATTTAAAGTTGCTTCAAATGTATGTAGTTCATTTTACTTCTCACAAATGCACATTAGTACTGCAAAGCCAGATAGTGACTGCTTAAACTGTGCAAACGATGCAACAGCCAGTTACTTTCATCTGCCATTCACAGCCCAGCAGAGTTATAGCCATGAGAATTACAGTTAGTCAATAATACCAGACACTGCAGCTTTGTAAATACTGTTAGAAAATGCATGTTGACACACAAAATGCTATTCTATTAATGTTTCAAGTAAATTAGAGTTGTTGTTGAGTCTTTCGGCTGTTCCCGGTTAGGGGTCGCCACAGCGGAACTCTGGTCCGCTAATGATTGGTAGTTGATTTTTACGTGCCGAGTTACCAGCCCTGACGCACAACCTTCAACGAAGGTACACCCATTCACGCATGTCTCCACGCAGAAGACACTCTAACTGAGAATCAAACCGGACAGCGTCTTACTGTGAGGCGACAACGCTACCGCAGCACCACCACCGCGGGTACTATCAAGTAAATTAGAGTAATATTTAAAATTTGTCCATAGTTTTGGGCCTTTGCTCTCCCCATCGAACTTGGCTTTGTGGAAAATATCTAGATGATCACTGCCATCATCATTGTAAAAAAATAATACCTTAACCACTGCTTTTGTTTTCTGTACATAGCATCATTCCTCTTGACTGCCAACAATGCTGCAGGATGTCCTTAATTTTGTCTCGTATTTTGGACCCATCCCTTGCAAAACTTTTGATTTTCTGGTAAAATGCTGACAATTACAGTCAGTCAGTCTGCAAAATTAGAAAACCATACTTTGTTCTTTATCATATTGGCTAAAATGCATCAAGTTGATGCAAAACTAACTCCCCGACTAAAGTTGGGAATGCCCAGTATGGCTTCCAGTCAACATTAGAATGTTATGTGAAATCAACATTCATAGTTTAAACCTGATGTGACAATTTGGAGTCTTGAATATGAATATAATCTGGGTTCACAACTGATGTGGTGAATAAATCTGTGTGTTTGTGTCCTGTGAGGGGCTGAGGCACTGTTCAGGAGTAGTTTACTGCCTTCAGCATACTGAGTGCCAGGATAGGTTATGACACATTTGGAATGTGGTTGCGATAATATGCAAATACCCACATTTTACTGACATGGGATAGCTATGAAGAGTGATAGGCTGTGTGTTTTGATACTATAAATGATTTGTCCAAATCTTCAGCATCATGCATGTGGGAACAGTATAGTAGTTGGTATATTCAAAACAGTATATTTTAAATATGTCATCTGGTTTCTGGAGAAATGCTTATTTTATCTCTCTATCAATCTATGAGTTACCTTCAAGCAGTCAGACTCAGGATTTTGTTTTGCTTTCAATCTTAGTAATGCTAAGGCTTTTGATTTCAAATCTTTTTGATTCAAACTGTTTTTCTCTATTCAAACTTTTATAGTTCTAAGATTTGGCACACAAGTGTGTGTGTGTGTGTGTGTGTGTGTGTGTGTGTGTGTGTGTGTGTGTGTGTGTGTGTGTGTGTGTGTGTGTGTATGTGTGTGTGTGTGTGTGTGTGTGTGTGTGTGTGTGTGTCGGTGTGTGTGTGTGTGTGTGTATCTGTGTGTGGGTCTGCTTCAGTAGACCAAAATTCCAAATTACCGAAATTCACTTTATCAAAAATATTAAAGAATAGTCTTTTGAGATATCCAAGCTAAGCTAAAATGCCTAGCAGTAGTACTAAGAAATATTTGTAAATTAAACTCCTAACAGTAATAAAAAATCTTGTTGCGATCAAAATTTCTTCCCTTTTGTGAATAAAAACAGCTTCACATTCTTTGTACTAAAACAACAAATCTTGTTGCAATTAAAAATAGCTTAACTTCTTAGCAGCAAAACAACAAATGTTTATTGGGTGAAACTTATATAAATAGGCAAATAAGCGCTGTGCTTATGCAAAGAAACTAGAAATTAATCTTGTGTTTATACATATTTTAAAAATGAAGAAAAAAATCAACATTCTATTTAATTCTATAGAAATGTAAGCATATAATTGTGATTATAAACAGAAATTATAAACAGGAATAGTTTCTCTACCCAGTAACACAGACAATGGATAGTGTAAACAGGAATAGTTTCTCTACCCAGTAACACAGACAATGGATAGTGTAGCATGTGTTTTATACAAGTTAGCCTACATAGTTGATTAGATGGTTAACACCTAATGGTACACATTTATGTATCTATAACACCAAACACACGGACCCCTATTACTATATCCTCATAGGTGCACTTATAAGTTTTACAGCACATCAAGCAAAAACTGAGAGTGATGCTACTCAATGCTAGAAGTCTAAATCTCTAAATGCACTCACTCGAGGCACTCCTTAAAATGGAGAACATCAATATCTGTGCAGTGACTGAGACCTGGTTCAAGGCTCCAGAGAGCACTCCTGCACTACCAGGCTATAACTCATACCACACTTTTCGGCCATGTAACCTAGACCGGAACACCAAAGGCAGAGGTGTGTCCATATTCATTAAGGATATCCACACCTCCAGGCTAGATGCTCAGCATAATGCAGCCGACATTATCCAAGTGCAACTAACTCTGGGCAAAACTGCAATCCAAATTGTAGCTTGCTACAGATCAGCCACCATGCCCCAGGATTCCCACTCCTCTTTTCTTGATGTACTGGAAAATATTAGGGTTCAACCAAACACCCTAATAATGGGCGATTTCAACTACCCTACCATTAACTGGGAAAACTACTCATGTACCAACTCCTTCGCTCAACGCTTTCTGGAATTCATGAACTCCAATGCCCTGGATCAACTTATCCATGCCCCCACCAGGGGCAACAATATCCTAGATCTAGTCATTACCAATATGAGTGACCGGTGTTCCACACCTGAAGTCAATGCCTCATTGGTCCGATCCAACCATAAGCTAATTACTCTAGATATCCACATCCTGCCTCCACCCCCCCATTAAGGAAACCATGATAAAAAATTTCTCCAAAGCCAACTTCATGCTTCTTAAGACAGAAGTGGTGAACTTCATGACACCCATGCAGATAGACAATACAGTTACGACTACTGAATCCTACACAAATGCACTTTATAAGCAATTACATGAGTGCATGGATCATGCTATCCCAAACAGAACCAAGACACTATCCTCAAAAAAAGGAAGCCAATCTGGTGGTCCCCTGCCATAAACAAACTGAACAACTGAAGGAAAAAACTTATGCAAAAGAGAGTAAAATCCCACGAGTGGAGGAGCTCCCTGGTCAGCCTCAGTAAGAAGCTGTGATCCCTGATAAAATCCTCCAAAGCTAGTTACTAAAACGAAATCGCCACTGATTCATAGGGATACATTGGGGGGGGAATGGGGCATTCATCACTCTGATGATGAGTGATGAGGTAAGGGCTATGACCTCCCTTGACTGATAGATGAGAATCTTAGATAAGGTGGGCAATGTAAGAGAAGACCTAACTACTTACTTTAGCTACATGGACGAATGACACAGACTATTCAACCTGGGTCCCCCAGTCCCTGTTATCTTCTCCTGTGCTCAGTGATTGCCACCTATTTGGTAGCTGGTACAAGAGTTGTTGTTTTTGCTTGATTGCTATCATGCAGTCCTGCAGGTGCTGGTAGAAGGCGTTTATGTAAGTTTCAGCGGCTTAGTATTGTTTTCCGCGGCTCGGGGGGCCTGAGGAGACCACACAGTCTTAGATCAATATTATCTCCTCCTCCTGGGTGGGGATGGTGAGTGTTCCTTCCATGGCATTTGAGTTTATGAATTCCCTTTTTTTTGGGAGTGTTTTTGGGCTTGTTAGTGTTCCCAGTCTATATTAGGTAATTAAAAAGTCACCTAGTATGATGGTGTTTGGTGATACATTTATCCTGGCCTGTAACATGCTACAATTTGCAGAAGCATGTCATCAGGAAGACGATACTGGATCCCTGAATGACACACAGTGTTTAAGCCCAATTGTTAAAGCTGATCATCTTATCTCTGTGTTGTGGCATCATTAAAGACAACCACAAAGTATTCTATAGCTATGTCAAGAATCTCAATGGCAACACTCAGATCTGCTCTGAGTTACAGCACAATGGCACTAAATATGCAGACCCAACTGATATTGCCATCATCCTGGCAGATAGGTTCAGTGCTAACTTTACCCCCCTTTCACCCCCTATAGAGCCCATCTCTATACCGGAAGAATGCAAAGTTCCTGTAATCACGGCTGCACAGGTAAAAACCACACTCTCCAAAGCCAAGAACACAGCATCCATGGGACCAGACAACATCCCAGGCTGCGTTCTACATGAACTACAGAACGAACTGGCACCCCACCTAAGTACCATGTTCAATCATAGCCTCACCTCAGGCTTTGTGCCTGATGAATGGCGCACAGCAACGGTTATCCCACTCCACAAGGGGGGAGCCACCACGGACCCCGAGAACTACCACCCCATTAGCCTGACGAGCCTGGTCTGCAAGGCCATGGAACGTATCATCGTGGAACTTATAAACAAAGACATTGGTAATCTCCAAACTCTGGATCCCACCCAGTTCGGGTTTGTAAAAGGCAGATCATGTCTCCTGAACCTGATAGACTTCTTTGAAGCAGTCACCAAAGCCAGAGATAAGGGTAAGGTGGTTCACACAGCCTATCTAGATCTTGCCAAGGCTTTCAAAACCATCCCCCACTCTGGAATTATAGATAAACTCACTAAACTAGGTATAAAGCCCTATGTCACAAGATGGGTTGCCAACTGGCTCACTGACAGAACCCACACTGTGAAAGTAGCAGACTCCAAATCCGACTTCACACCAGTGACAAGTGGAGTACCACAGGGTTCAGTCCTGGGTCCTCGCCTGTTTGGTATTTACTTCTCTGAAGTACAGGCTAACACAGAAGGTCTTTGGCTAACGAAGTTCGCAGATGACTGCAAACTAGGAGCCATAATCGAAACTCCTAACGATGTGGACATCCTATAAAAGGGTCTCACTGAGACAGATGCCTGGTGTCAAAGCCATGGCCTCAAGCTCAATGCCAAAAAGTGCATTGTCTTCTCCTTTGGTAAAAACTCTGTACCCATGAACTACAACATAGGAGATAGTATACTTAACACCAAAAGTGTGATAAGAGACCTTGGGACACAGGTGGACAGTAGTCACTCCTTTGATAATCACATCACCACAGTAGTCAGGAAATCCTTCTATGTGGCACACCTCATCACAAAAGGTTTCTCAACCAGAAAAAAAGAGGTCATTGTTCTCCTCTACGCATCACTCATTAGACCCATTATAGAGTACAACGCCCCTTTTGGTATGTACCTCACAAGACATCTACAACAACTGGAAAGGCCGCAGAAATACCTCACAAAGAGGATTACCGGCCTCAAACAGATGCCCTACGCAGACCGTCTCAAAAAACTCCAGCTTTACTCCGTCGCATATCGCCTACTCAGAGATGATTTCTGCCTAACATACAAAGCTATGTCAAACCCAGAGCTGATAGACATGCTCCACTTAAAGAAATCCCAATCCCTCTGAGCTACACGCTCTAGGGACCTAAACCTTGTCACCACAATAAAGAGAACATGCCGGAGGGATAGATTCCTGTCCCAGAGACTTCCCATACTCTGGAATAAACTACCTATTTATATCAAACAAAGCTCCACATTAGCACTCTTCAAGAAAAATCTTGATGATTGCATGGGAAATAGGAAATTCACCCCGGGGATCACCTCTGTGGCTCTGCTCGACAGTGGCACAGGAAAATAATTTTCTTGGGTGGCAAAAGCCAGGGTACCTTTTTGGCTGGGCTTGTATAGGTCCCAGGGCCGATAGCTTAGTACCTACCTATGAACCTATGAACCATTTTTTCAAAGTTCTCTCACTGAAGTTTTATTACTGAATTTCCTGGCTGCAAACACTCCATTTAATCACACGGAAGCTAGAAGCAAGATAACCATTGAAATATTAAAAAAAAAATTAAAATATTTAGGTTTTAACCAATCACAATTATATGTTAACATTTCTATAGAATTAAATAGAATGCTGATTTTTTCTTTGCTTTTGAGATATGTATAAACAAAAGATTTCTTTCTAGTTTCTTTACATTAGCACAGCTCTTATCTACCGATTTATTCAAGTTTCACCCAATAAAGATTTGCTGTGTGTGTGTATGTATATATGTATATATATATATATATATATATACACACACACACACACACACACACACACACACACACACACACACACACACATATATATACATTGCAGTTTTGTGTTCTACAGTGCAGCGTATATAAAGCTCTTCTGTCAGTTCCTTTGTTCATTCATTCTTTTATTGTTTACTTAATATAATGAGGGCTATTAATGTGTTGATGCCTATCCTAACATTCCATGGGCACACGGCAGAGAAACAAATTCTGAATATGATGTCAGCTTATGGTAGGATGCACACACACACACATGCAATACTACATATAATGCACAACTATGGGCAAGTTGGGAGGCCACCATTTCACTTATGGCATGTCTGGAATATGGGAAGAAATTAGCACTTCCTCTGAAAAAGACATGTGAAGGCATACGGATGGTCTGCAAATGCCACAAAGAAGGCACCTCAGTCAAAAATGAAACTGGTGAATGTAACACAGCAATTAAAATCAAATAAAATGTGTTTTTAATAGTGCATTCATGAAAAATAGTTTTCATATTCTAAATTATTTTTCCCCTCTGTATTTCTAGACAGTGATTTAGTGCAACGATAAGGTAACCATTCAAGGTATTCTGAAATGATTCAGAAAAACAGTTAACAATTGATGACTTCTTGAGCAATAGACCTAGCCCATCCTGTACTTCCCATGCACGAAGTGTTTCATCATTGCAGTATTAATTACTGAATACATTTTCTCTAATACAGGACTTGTTCTTTAACAGTATGGTTATTCTTGCTGATTTTTCTTTGTTTGATATCACACAGCACTATTATAACATCAACAAATGATTATGAATTTAAGAAGAAAAACAGCTACACATGCAGATGAGAGTCTGAAAGAACTGTAAAGGGAAGGAGAGAGTGATAATGTCAGTCAGAGTCACTTAGCAGTAAATAATAACTATACCTACTTTATTAAATTGTATTCACCTAGGAAGGCCCTATAGTAATGAAATGGGACTGCCCTTTGAACTTACCTGCCAAAGATCATACAACTGAGTTGTAGCACTGTGATCATTAAATATTGCATTATAATTCAAATTCATCACAAGACATTTTTTTGTTTCATTTTCTCCCCAATTCCCCCTGATAATCATGTTTCTCTCCTTACAATCTAGACTCTACTGGCCCACTAATTCCCCCAGACGTGAGAATGCCAGGGAAAAGTGAACAAGCAATGGGAGCTCTGCTGTCACCTATATGGAAACAAGTATTTTTACTTCTCCTACAGTTTCTCTTTTGTACGCCTGATAAGCCTGGGGATAGCATACAATTGATCTCTATGACAGTATGACTCTTGCCTCCACAAGTGATGCCACCTCCTCAGCCCTCATCATCATCATCATCAATCCCCCTTTTTCCCATTTTCTACATGAAGTTGAGGTGTCGTGTCAGCTGTTGCCATCTATCTCTATCGAATGCCACTCTCCTGCCTTCTTCAACACTCATGCCTGACTGTCATAGGTCTTCTCTCACACAATCCCTCCACCTCTTTGCTGGATGCCCTTGTTTCCTCCTGTCTTCTTCTTGTCTGTCCTAAATCATCTTCACCAGATTGTCTTCTGTTTTTCTGCACATCTGTCCAAACCACAGCATTCTGTTCTCTTCGACCTCTTCTGTAATTGGAGCTACTTTGGCTTCTGCTCTTATGTCCTCATTTCTTCATCTGTGCCACATTCTGCACCCTACCACCCATGTCAGACACCATCTCCATCACCTCTTTCTTCCACTGCTCTGCCTTTACTGCCCAGATGTCCGTACCATACAGTAGTACTATTTACACTATTATTTGTACACACTACTTTTCAGCATCTTTGGCATTCTTCTGTCATATACTACACCTGACACCTGCTCTAGCTGGCTGCTGCCTTTCTGATTCTAGCTTTGACCTTCTCATTCAGACTTCCCTTCTTCTCAACCAACCCTCCGAGATACTTGAAGCTGTTAACTTGTTCCACTATTTTCCCTTCTATCTCACATCTCAGCTTCTTCTGAACTCCACCATTTTCTGCCATTACAATGATCTTATCTTTACTCAGTTTAATTCCATTTGCTTTTAGTTTTCTATTCCATTCCCCTATCCTCTGCTGAAGTTCTTGCTCAGAGTCTGCCTATAATGCCACATTTTCTGCATACAGCAACTGTGTTGATCTATTCCCTCCAACCTGTTTGCTAATGTAGTCCATTACCAGTGTGAACAGAAGTGGGCTCAGAGCAGAATCTTGGTGCACACCCACACTGCCACTGGGAACCCCTCTATGAGACCGAACGCTATTCGTACTTGAGTCATTGGGTCCTTGTGCATAGTTTGCAACAACTATACCAATGCTTCTGTGACTTAGAACCACTGCAGGACTGCCCAAATCAGCTTTGTTAGAACCTTGTAATACGCTTTCTGCAAGTCTAGGAATGCCCAGCCCTGTCCCCCTGAAAGCAAGCAGCTTTATTTATCCATTGTTTCTACTGAGGATTCAGAACAGAGTCTGCACTCCAAACATGTACTACTAAGGCCTACATCCACAAGGACATGGCCTTATCACTCCTTACTCTTCCTCTGTCAGTTCTCCAGTGTCCAGGACAGTAACCAAATCTGGGTTGCTTCAATAATAGTCAGGGTTTTGACTACAGCAAGACATCTTAGATATGTTGTCTTGTTTTCATGGAAGATACACTTTACTTTTACATCTTTTTGTTGCTAAATAATCTGCATCCATGACTGGATTTCCTGCTGGGATTCTATCCATGACCCTGTCACTGCTGTTACAATAGCAGGCCTGTAGGTCTCTAGATTTTTTTTTGCATGCCCCAAATACTACAAATATTATGGCTCTCTTATTTTTCCCTGCATCCCTCCCAGTATAGTACCCTCCCCTTGCTTCACTTTAGGAAGGACTGAGATAAAGCATTTATTAAGTTGAACTGTTCTTCCCAATCATTGGGGCAATTCTTCACTCCTAGTTCAGCCTAACCAACTCTGCTCCTTCCTTCATTCTTTATGCTGTCTACCTAGAAAAGACCTTGCTTCCTTTCTTGATCTTGTTTGATAACTCACTTTCAGATTTAGCCTTTGCTGCTCATGCCATCAATGTTGCGTTCCACTGTTATCCTTTTAATGTGCACCCGCTACCTACATACCTCCTCCTTTTTACCTTTTATAGGCCCTATCTTTTGCCTTAATTACAAGCCTCAAATTCCTGTGTAGTTACATTGACCTTTTTCACTTTTTGTCTCTTCATTACTCTCTTATCAATAGCCCTGAGTACCCCAACCCTGACCATTTTCATAGCTTTTCTCCCTTGATTTGTACCTAGTCTTCTAACCTATCCTTGTCTACCTCCTTAAGTTTATTTACACTTCTCTTTTAGCCAAAATTGGATGTCATCTGTAGCTTGAACTGCAGTGTGTGAAAGTGGGATGAAAATCCACACTTCCAATTAGAGAGCATAAACTACTCTGTCCAGGTGAGAGAAGAACAGCTACATCTTCTAATATTCAACACCACCATCTATGTCTTTTTACTCTTACCCTTCTTACAAATCTAAATAAAAAAAGTATCATTATCAGCCTTAACCTGGACATCCATAATACCCTCTTCATTAGTTAGGACCATATCCAAAATTCTATTGTTTCTGGTCCAGTCCTGTGCCAGCTAGCTGGAGTCCACATGATCCAATACCTCAATCAACTACCAAATCCTCTCTAGTTTGAAGAATGGAATTGCACAGACTGTTCCTTACAGATTCAGCTCTCCCATGATTATTAACCTATTCTTCTTACCCAACTCCTTGGGTCTTTCTTTCAGTCTTTCATCATTCTCTCTTGTTGTTCCTTAGCAATAATACACTTCTAGTTCTTTTCCACTCCATTTAATGAGAGTACCTTAGTAAACTGTATATCATCTACCAAAACTAATCAAGCATTCATTACATCTGTGCATGTGCACACTGTATCCATTTTAATCAGTTCAGTCTTGAATCCCATAATAGAGAAAGCGCTAAATCGCTTAATTTAAATACCATCATTTTTGGAATTGAAAATGGGATGCCATTTACATAAAATTAAAGGTATAACAAAAGTTTCATGTACACATACCCTTTTTTCTTACTTGACACCCATTTCTATCTTTCTACTTTCTATCTGACCTTACTAATCACTCCTTCCCACTTCTTCTCTCTTATCCCTATCAACAATACAATTCCCCTAATTACTTAATATAGTCCTCAGTGTCCTTAAGTCCTCACTGAAATTTTAATTTGCTCATGCAAAACATTTCACTCTTACCTTTACTTACTACCGATTTTATTTAAAAAAAAATCATTAACCAAGCCCTTCATTATTCAAACCATCTCTAGAGCCCTAAGTCATACAGTCATATCATCTGCAAATACAATCCCTTTTACCTTCTTACCCTATTTAGTCTTACACCTCTTAATCTTGCCTGATGTCTCAATTTTCTTCAATCTATCATTAAATTAATATGCTTATAGTTAAGGATTCACAAAACGACCATTTACAAACCCATCTTCTTCCTTTTATACTTTCTGTATCATCACCATTTATTAAAAACTTCCAACTCCCATCTCTGTATATTATTCACCATTCTCATCAAAATTTCACCTGTCCCGAGCCATACTCTATGCCTGGATTCACCTAATCATTTTTTTTAATATCTAGTACCACTATATGCCTGACTTCCTCTTAAACTTCTGAAACAAACATCATTTAAGTTTAAAATATTCTGTAACACATTCCTCCATTTATTTAGTCATGCTTACATTTTATGCACCTTTTTCTGTTATTTTCTTTTTCAATTTCCCTAAGATGCCTCATACAAATAACATATAATAAACTACATTTTGCTAATAATGCTCTAAACTGACTTTTTAAAATTGCCATTATTGGGAATTGTTAAATCCCAGCATTACTTATTTTTACTTTCTATATGTTGCCTGTCCTACTAGCATCCCCAAAATGTCCATTGATATCTCACTTCTTTTGATACCTTATACACAAACACACATAATCCTGTCGTTATGTTAATTTATACTCTTCCACAGTTCTTGTTCACACTATTCATATACCACTTCCTCTTTTCTTTTCATAGAAAAGCCTTCTCCAAACAATGTATTAATCTATTCAGCCAAGACTGCTTTCACCCCTTATGGATTCTCATCCAACTTCCCTGGCTATTCTGCATTTTATTCAACATCTCTGATCTGTTTACCATCCATTTAAACTTTCAGTATAGCTCTTTTTAAGCCTACATATTTTCCGCCTTTATCTAATATTCCATTTTTTCCCTAAATACTCCATTACTTGCCTTTTCACTCTTGTTTCACTTCCTTGTCAAACTGATCATTTCCTTTTCCACGCAGCCAACTTAACTTGCCTCTTAGCTTCAGTTGTTTGATATAGTCATCCTCCTCTTACAGAAAATTTCATTATTCATTCCTTTGTAAGATATCTCAAAAGATACCAACAAAATTCTTCAATTTTTTTTCATCCTGTATTTAAAACTCTATGTGAATCTCAATTTGGTTAATCACAATTCCTTAATCCAGAACTTTCTCATACATTCATCAAATATCAATGAACCGTATATGCTCTCCAGCAAATACTTTAAAATTCACTCTTACGCTATTTTTATACAAAAAAAAAATCCATTACTGACTTTCTTCCAGGATCTGAATGATAGGTGCTAACAAAGTAAGAAGGTTGAAGCTTGTTGCTTTTTGTTTTATTTTACTATGTTGCTTCTTCAAAGCTTTTGTGTCTGTGTCCCTTCTCACCACACAAATTACACCGCATTTCATGAGAGTAATTCTTACTAAAATGCTAGTACCCCCCCCCAAACAAAACAAACACATCACATAATTTCAGTCAAACCTGAAATTATTTTATAAACCACATTTATAACATTCTCTGATTTGTCCATTATAAGACATTTGCATTCTGTTAACATTCATTATAAAACAGAGCAGTTAAATACTGCATATGCTAGACTGTCATCTTAATTTTACACTTGCTTGCCAATATACTCCCAAATTCCAACTGTATTCATTATTTAATCTGGATTGTATATCACAATACAGAATTTTCATCATACAACTATTAACACTCATTCCTTCATTTTTTTAAAATCAATTTCACTCTTTTTAGAAAAGCCTGCAAAATTGGAAATGCTTTATAGCAAGCCACCTAGTAATTGTTGCTGCTTCTTCCACTGAGCTAATTGGAGGAAGGGCATTGAGCAAACCCTAACCTGCAATATATAACATTAGGTATCCTGTTTTTTTGCTCATTTTTACAAGTTATTTATAGCACTTTTATTGTCTGCTGCATACTTTTCTAGCTAGTTTCACTGTGTG
This sequence comes from Protopterus annectens, assembly GCF_019279795.1. NCBI lineage: Eukaryota > Metazoa > Chordata > Ceratodontiformes > Protopteridae > Protopterus > Protopterus annectens. The sequence goes on along the minus strand of NC_056744.1, from coordinate 998,386,413 downwards.
TAAGGTATTAACTGGAAATTTCCTACATTTGTTAAGCACCTGTTCGGGATTGTTTGTTCTGATTTCCTGCCAATGAGTTTATCATATAACTTATTTGTTTGCAGTTAAAAGCATTCTCTTATGTCTCCTTGCTCCTTTATCTGTTTAAAACTTTCATTTAAAGGCTCACTGCTGCTTTTCTGCTGTAATAAACATTTCTGCAGTTTTTTTCCTACCTAAGTAGTGTGGGTAGTTGTAGGATTGTCCATATTCAGGCTTACATTTTGGGACTAGTTGTTTGTTTGTAGAGGGTGCATGCCTGAGCACATGTTCCAGGCCATCTTAGTTTAGCCAAAGCCATTCTTGCATTTCAGTGAGAGGGGAGTGTTTATGGTCATTGTCTGATTGGGGTTACCTGGACTACAGCTAGGAGTAAGCACCTCATTGGTTCTTTCGAGCTTCTTTTTAAAGTTGTTTCAGGTTTCAACTTTCTGTTACTTAAAGAGTTAACTTGTGAGTGTTTCTGCCATTTCACACCGAGCTAATCAGAGGAAGGGCACTCAGCAAACCCTGATCTGTGATATATAACATTAAGTATCCTGTTTTTTGCTTATTTTTACGAGTTGTTTATAGCACTTTTATTGTCTGCTGCATACTTTTCAAGCTAGTTTCACTGTGTGCGAGGTATTAACTGGAAATTTTTTACATTTGTTAAGCATCTGTTGGGGGTTGTTTGTTCTGATTCCTGCCAAAGAGTGTATCATATAACTTATTTGTTTGCAGTTAAAAGCATTCTCTAGAGTCTCCTTACTCCTTTATCTTATACTTGGTGGCTTTGCAGTTGCCCGCCCCTACTGTAAATTTGATCTGGGACACTCCTCCCAGTTTAGTGTCATTACCTCATTCTACCTAATAAAGGGAGAACATTTGAGAAGGCCAACACACTTAGATCTTAACCTTGAGTTACCTTCTGCTCCTCCTTACTCCCTTTCCACTTTACACGAAAAAAAAAAACTTCTAAGCTTGTTTCCTGCCTTTCCTGTAAGTAGTCTAATCCAGATACAGATTTGCTGTATCCAGGACTGTCTGTAAGCTTCTGAGCCCCCGCTACTTAGCTAGGGTTAAACTATTCCCGGCGCCATAAAGTGTGCTCTTCAAATTTTCCCTTAGAACTAGCCAGTTTTTTTAGTTTAACACTCAAATCTGTTTCTTTGAGCTCAGCACTTGTTCAGAACTCATTCGAAGCTCTAAATAAGCTACAAATTACTACAGCACTCAACTTTCCTCACTTGTCTACAGGAAAACAGGCTTTAGTACTTAATAAATAAGCACCCATCCAGGCATGTCTAAGAATCAGCTACCAGTGTTTTCTCCTGTCTACCTGATGAATCTGGGCATCTTGGAGAAATGCACCAATTGCCTCATGTACACAGACAACCCTCTCCTCCTACCACCCAACACTACAACCTGTGAGAGATGCACTTATATAGCCAAACTGGAAGAAAAGCTCTCTTTACCCAAGACTGGACTAGACAATCAAGAGGAAAGGGTAACCACTTGCACCACACCACACTCATCACACAGTCCCTCAAAACCTACACTACCAAAACACATACATAGAAACACAAAACACACACCTACATTCATGAAGGCTCTCAATAAAAATCTGCCCAAGCAACAGGGACCTCCAAAGCAGAAACGCAAGCAACCTCCACCCCCCCATCACAACCCAAATGACACATAGCCCACAGACTCAGTTTGCCACTCAACCACAGCCCATAAGGCATAACAATGTACCCAAAACTCTAGTCATATGTGACTCTATAGTCAGGCGCACTGATGTTCAACTCACCAGGCTAAACAAGGAGAAAGTTACTATCAGCTGCCTGTCAGGTGCCAGGATCCGCCACATAACGCACGCACTCAGGTCACTCCACAAGTACAAGTATGACTCTGTCATTGTTCATGTTGGTGTGAATGACCTGAGATGTACCTCCCTGGACTACATGAAAAGAGACATGGAGGAGCTGTCCGATCTTGTAGCCCAGTCAGATATGACCCTAGCCCTGAGTAGCATCCTGCCATCACCCAGAATGATACCACAGTACAAGGACAAAATGATTGACCTCAACAATTGCCTAAGCTACTGGTGTCATTCTAAGGGGATCCAGTATCTCTCTGCCTGGGACATGATCGACAGACCACGATTCTTTGCCAGAGATGGACTGCACCTGTTGCCCTTGGGATTCTGGATACTGGCAAAGGCTCTTGCCACCCCTACAGTGCCTTTTTAGGCAAGGTTCAAATGACAAACTCACCACCGTAACAGGTACAAGCAAGCAAAATCTGAGGGTAATGCTACTCAATGCTAGAAGTCTAAACCTCAAAATGCACTCACTCGAGGCACTTCTTAAAATGGAGAACATCGACATCTGTGCAGTGAGAAAGACCTGGTTCAAGGCTCCAGAGAGCTCCCCTGCATTACCAGGCTACAATTCATACCACACCTTTTGGCCATCTAACCTGGACCAAAACACTAAAGACGGAGGTGTGTCCATATTCATTAAGGATATCCACACGTCCAGGCTAGATGCTCAGCATAATGCATCCGAGATTATCCAAGTGCAACTCTGGGCAAGACCGCAATCCAAACTGCAGCTTGTTACAGATCCTCCAGTATGCCCCATGTTTCCCACTCCTCATTTCTTGATATACTGGAAAATATTAGGGTACAACCTAACACTCTAATAATGGGTGATTTCAACTACCCCACCATTAACTGGGCAAACTACTCATGTACCAACTCTTTTGCTCAACGTTTTCTGGAATTTGTAAATTCCTACGCCATGGATCAACTTATCCACACCCCCACCAGGGGCAGCAATATCCTAGACCTGGTCATTACCAACATGGGTAACCGGTGTTCCACACCAGAGGTCAATTCCTCGTAGGTCAGATCCAACTACAAGCTAATCACCCTAGACATCCACATCCCAAACCCACCCCTCATTAGGGAAACCACCATAAAAAATTTCTCCAAAGCCAGCTTCACGCTTCTTAAGACAGAAGTGGCAAACTTCACGACACCCATGCAGAGGGACAATAGAGGTACGACTGCTGAATCCTACACAAATGCACTTTATAAGCACTTACATGAGTGCATGGATCATGCAATCCCTAACAGAACCAAGATGCTATCCTGCAAAAAAAGGAAGCCAATCTGGTGGTCCTCTGCCATAAACAAACTGAACAACAGAAGAAAGAAACTGTTGCAAAAAAGAGTAAAATCTGATGATTGGAGGAACTCCCTGGTCAGCCTCAGTAAAAAACTGAGATCTCTCATAAAATCCTCTAAATCTAGTTACAAAAACAAAATCAGCACTGATTCTAAAGACAACCACAAAGTATTCTATAGCTATGTCAAGAATCTTAATGGCAGCATTCAGATCTGCTCTGAGTTACAGCACAATGGCACTAAATATACAGAACCAACTGATATTGCCAACATCCTGGCAGATAGGTTCAGTGCTAACTTTACCCCCCCCCCCCACCCCTTAAAGGGCCCATCTCTATACCAGAAGAATACAAAGTTCCTGTAATCATGGCTGCACAGGTAAAAACCACACTCTCCAAAGTCAAGAACACAGCATCCATGGGACCTGACAACATCTCATGCTGTGCTCTACACAAACTACAGAACAAACTGGCACCCCACCTAAGTAGCATGTTCAATCATAGCCTCACCTCAGACTTTGTGTCCACTGAATGGCGCACAGTGATGGTTATCCCACTCCACAAAAGGGGAGCCACAATGTACCCCAGGAACTACCGCCCCATTAGCCTGACAAACCTGGTCTGCAAGGCTATGAAACATATCATCTTGGAACTTATAAACAATGACATTGATAATCTCCAAACTCTGGACCCCACCCAGTTTGGGTTTGTAAAAGGCAGCTCATGTCTCCTAAACCAGATTGACTTCTTTGAAGTGGTCACCAAAGCCGTAGATGAGGGTAAGATGGTTCACACAGCCTATCTAGATCTCGCCAAGGCTTTCAACACCATTCCCCACTCTGGAATTATAGATAAACTCACTAAACTAGGTATAAATCCCTATGTCACAAGATGGACTGCCAACTGGCTCACTGACAGAACCCACACTGTGAAAGTAGCAGGCTCCAAATCTGACTTCAGACAAGTGACAAGTGGAGTACCATGGGGTTCAGTCCTGCGTCCTCTCCTGTTTGGCATCTACTTCTCAGAAGTACCGGCTAACACAGAGGGTCTTTGGCTAATGAAGATCGCAGATGACTGCAAACTATGAGCCATAATCGAAACTCCTAACGATGTGGACATCCTACAAAAGGGCCTCACTGAGACAGATGCCTGGTGTCAAAGCTATCGCCTCAAGCTCAATGGCAAAAAGTGCATTGTCACCCCCTTTGGTAAATACTCTGTACCCCTGAACTACCACATAGGCGGTAGTCTATTTAACACTGAAAGTGTGATAACAGACCTTGGGACACAGGTGGAGAGTAGTCACTCCTTTGATAATCACATCACCACATTAGTCAGGAAATCTGTTTACTTGGCACACCTCATCACAAAAGGTTTCTCATCCAGGAAAAAAGAGGTCATTGTTCCCCTCTACTCGTCACTCATTAGACCCATTATAGAGTACAATGCCCCTTTTGATATGTACCTCACAAGACATCTACAACAACTAGAAAGGCCGCAGAAATACCTCACAAAGAGGATTACTGGCCTCAAACAGATGCCCTACGCAGACCATCTCAAAAAACTCCAGCTTTACTCCATCGCATATCGCCTACTTAGAGGTGATCTCTGCCTAACATACAAAGCTATGTCAAACCCAGAGCTGTTGGATGTGCTCCACTTAAAGAAATCCCAATCCCTCCGAGCTACATGCTCTAGGGACCTAAACCTTGTCACCACAATAAACAGAACACGCTGGAGGGATAGATTCCTGTCCCAGAGACTTCCCATACTCTGGAACAACTACCTATCTATATCAAACAAAGCTCCTCATTAGCACTCTTCAAGAAAAATCTTGATAGGTTCAAAGGCTGGTACTAGGCTATCGGCCCTAGGGCCTATACAAGCCTAGCCATAACAATTCCCTGGCAATTTCTTCCCACAGTATTTACTTCCCTGGACCCCTGTCTAGCAGGGCGATTGACATGATCCATGGGGTGAATTTCCAATCTCCCATCCAATCATCAAGGTTCCTTTTGAAGAGGGCCAAAGAGACGCTCTACTTGACATGTATGGACAGTCTATTCCAGAGTCTGGGGAGTCTCTGGGTCAGGAACCTATCCCTCCAACATGTTTTGCTCATTGTGATGTCAAGGTTTTTAGATCCCTGGAGCGTGTCTCTCTGAGGGATTGGGATTTCTTTAAGTGTAGCATGTCCAACAGCTCTGGGTTTGACATAGCCTTGTATGTTAAGCAGAGATCACCTCTGAGTAGACGATATGCAACAGAGTATAGGTGGAGTTTTTTTAGACAGTCAGCATACGGCATCTGCTTTAGGCCTGTGATTCTTTTAGTGAGGTATTTCTGCGGCCTTTCCAGTTGTTGCAGATGTCTTGAGAGCTATATACCAAACAGGGCATTGTATTCTATAACGGGTCTAATGAGGGATGAGTAGAGTGGGACAATGACCTCCTTTTTTCTGGATGAGGTGTGTCACATAGAAGGATTTCCTGACTGTTGTGGCGATGTGGTTATCGAAGGTGAGACCACTGTCCACCTGTGTCCCTAATTCTCTTATCACACTTTCTGTGTTTAGTGTACTGCCACCTATGTGGTAATTCACGGGTACATATTTTATCCCAAAGGGGATAACTATACATTTCTTGGCATTAAGCTTGAGCCCATGGCTCTGGCACCAAGCATCTGTTTCTGTAAGGCCCTTTTGTAGAATATCCACATCATTTGGGGATTCAATAATGGCTCCCAGTTTGCACTCAACTGTGAACTTTGTTAGCCAGAGTCCCTTAGTGTTGGCCTGTACTTCAGAGAAGTAGATGCCAAACAAGAGCAGTCCCAGGACTGAACCCTGAGGTACTCCACTTGTCACTTGTCTGGAGCTGGATTTGGAGTCGGCTACTTTTACAGCATGGATTCTGTCAGTAAGCCAGTTGGCAGCTCATCAAGTGACATAGGGATTAATGCCCAGCTTAGTAAGTTTATCTATGATTCTAGAGTGGGGATGGTGTTGAAGGCCTTGGTGAGGTCCAGATAGGCTGTGTGGACCACCTTACCCTTGTCCACAGCTCTGGAGACTGATTCGAAGAAGTCAATCAGGTTCAGGAGACAAGATCGGCCCTTCATGAACCCAAACTGCGTGGGGGTCCAGTGTTTGAAGGTTGCCAATGTCTTTGTTTATAAGTTCCATGATAATACATTCCTTGCAGATCAGGCTCTTTAAACTGATGGGGCGGTAGTACCCGGGATCCAAGGTGGATCCCCCCCCTTGTGGATGATTGGATGGGAGATAGGAAATTCACCCCGGGGATCACTTCTGTGGCTCTGCCTGACAAGAGCACAGGAAAATAATCTTCTTGGGTGGCACATGGCAGGGTACCTTTTTGGCTAGGCTTATATAGGCCCTAGGACCAATAGCCTAGTACCTACCTATGAAAACAGCAGTCTGAAAGAATGCTTCATAGGCATTTTTCTCAGGACCTGCAAAAACAGCGGCTTAGGAACTAAATGTTTCAGTAACTACTCTCTTATCAAAAGCTTGTAGTCAGGTTCATTACTTAAACTTTAATATGCTTAAATCTTAACATATTTTACATGTGTTGCAGATAAAAAAAAAGAAAACATTTCTACTGCTTTTTGAAGTTACCTCAATCCTGGAGTGGACCCTCACAGTCTGTCTTTTCCCTTTTATGATATCTGACCATTAGCCTGTCTATAACCTGTTGACTGATTTAACCCCCAGTGCCCAAGTCAACACTCCTTTGGGTGTCCAGTCCTATGTTTCCAGTTATTGTCTTGTGTATCACCCCAACCATCTCCATATTTCAAAACCTGCACATCCAAGATGCTGATGCTCATTTCAGTCTCTGTGCCTCATTGTCCTCTTCATATCTATGACTTATTCTTACTCAGCTGTTGACAACATCGTTGGACCATCAAATGGTATGCATTCTAAACAGCAGGGGAATTTCTCCCATGAAAAATAGGCCAAACCTATTACGACTAACTTATTGACAAGAGAGATATATGTAGAGCAGTCTTACTCTCCATATTCGTACTTACGTATTATTGGAACCAGATTTCTGCCATTGCGAAATTCAAATACTTCAACAGAAAAGATTGCATGAAAGAGTTGAAACTGCTAATCAAAGTCCTTATTGCTGCCAAAAAACATTGACCTAGCTTCAGGAAAGGAACAAAACATTAATTCCTCTTCCCATTTGGCATGCATTACAGATGCACGATTGACTGAAAATGCCGCTTGCCTGAAAATGCAGATTGTTTGGCTTCCTTTAGATGCCCCCCACCCAGTATTAAACAAAGGATACATGCAGCCAACTTCATGGATGTTGCTGTCCAGATAACCCAGAAAGGATTTAGACCGACTACAAACATTCAGGTTGACAAGTGCAAACCATTTACCTGACCTTTTTCCAGGCTTTTAGTAAGAGCAAGAAGGCATACAGAATATGCCCATGCCAGGGGATGGTACATGCAATTACTGCTCCGAACTGAAAGTAGGAAGACATAAAACAACTGAGGTTGGTTATTTATGAAGCAGTAATTATGGGAAGACACAATCACCACATGATTGATACCTTAACCCATAGCTGTGTTTTGGGAGGGGAGGGTGGAGCACAAGGTAGCAACAATGTAAATCTGTGTACAAAACCCACCGGTCCCTCCCTTGTTTTATATAAGATTGTCATTTTGCATCAACTGTGGAACACTGCATGCCAAACAGGAAGAAGACTTTCATGATTGTTTCTCTTCTTGAATGTAAGCCAAACTTACTCTTTATCAGTAAAGAGATTAAATAACAGCTTACACTAATTCCCACACTTGTTTTCACACCAGCATGCGTATTTTCGCAACTGTGAAAATCTGGATGCGATAATACGTAAGTACCCCATATTCTTATGCTATGTACAGTGTGTTAACAATTCCTGCTCCATCTTGTTCATCAACATCCCCCAGTGTTTACTTGTCTGTAAATATATACCATGCATACTGATTTTATTCTGTTTTCTCCTAACACTGCAAATCTACATGAGCCTATTTAAAATTTATCAGCATTGCATTTGCTAGAAGCAACAAGATGAATCATTACCATTGTTATTACTTTTTGTTTGATGTTTTAATTACTTTGGGAGATATTATACCTTGACATCCAAAGTAAATATGTTTCTACCAAGCTGCCCTACAACCAAAACAAAACAAACTTACAAGTGCATAAACCTACATCTCTAAGCACTGAATGAAGTTTGCAATTAACAAAAATTTGAAGTACTGAGGGACTTCTTTTAATCAGAGGATTTGATATATATGTAACTAGATGACTAGGGTAATGAGTAGCACTGCCACTTCACATTGAGAGGCTCCCCAGTTCAGTTATTAGATGTTCATACTTTTTTTGTGGAGTCTAACTGTGCTCCCTGTATTTAAATTGGGTGTTTCAGTTTCTTCCACTCCCAAAAACATGTGGTAGGCAAACTGGCATTCTTCGTTCTTCAAGTTGCCCACAGTTATGTGAATGCAGTGTATAAAGTAAGCGCGTTTGCATTCCATGATGGATCAGCTCCCTGCCCAGAATGGAGTTAATACCTTGCATTTGGCTGCTGGGGTAAGGTCTGGCATTCTAGCAACTCTGTGAAAAAATAAAGCAGGTTATCACAAAATTATTAAATGTAAAATTAAAATCTTCAGTATGTAAGTGCCTTTTTTGCAAATTCAGGACAAAAAAAAAATTTCTGTAGAGACAGGAAGGCAGGAGACTAGAAGCAAAAACTGTGCAATGTGCGAGTGAAAAATCACAGTAGATCAGCAGGCATTGACTCTCAGCTCTGTGAGTCAGCAGTTGTACCAGCTATGTAATCTGTACAAGGAACAGTTCTAACAGTTCTTAATGAAGAATTTTTCTGAAAACATAGCCAGTCCAAACCTGCTGACATATTAGGTGTAAATGATATGTCCCTTACTAATGTACAGCTAAAATGGATTTCTCTGAGAAAATATGCAGTTCAAATCTTCTGACATATTAGGTGTAAATGTTTTTACCCTTATTAATCCATAGCCAAAATGTACAAAGCTTTACTACAAAGATTAAAAAGGTCATTAAAAGAAAGCTATGAAGAGCATGTTATGGCTGTTAATGGCCAGTTTAAAACCTGAGTATGAAGGACTTAAATACATTATAAGCAAACTTAGGCTAAATTCTGTGATATATATCTGCAAAGGGATTTACAGCACATGTCTCCCACAGAAAGATTTACAAATAACAGTATACAAATCTTCACTGGCATTCTTTTCTTCTTTGCAAACAAAGGTGCGATTGTGTAATTGTGTGCTTGTGAAGTCGGGTATCTGTTTATATGAACAATGTCATGTACTTTTTGAAATGATTAAATAAAAGAAAAAACATAGGGTTTTCATCATTAAGCTATGTTCCTTCGTGTGTTCAGGGTCTGGCCTGTGAAATGTTATGCCATACCACTGAGGTCTGTCAGTTTAATCAGTAAATACCTGAATTACATAAAATACTTGTGAAAATGGGCTTTTATATTCAAGGATTCAACACTACCATCATGGTAGTATTCTGAGAACTATTTTCTGCAATGTAATATTTTTTCTTAAACCAAAATGAAGCCTCTGTTCCTAATTTCAGTTTTAGTTTTCACTTAAGACAAGGACTTTATCTCCACTACATATCACATTTTTCTGCTATTGTATGACATGGGAACCCATTTTTAAATGCTGTTTTTTTAATTAAATATTTTTTACATTTTTATTTTACTTGACATGAATGTATGTTATATTTAGCCTGCCATCTTAGATGAAACCAGTTACGGCTTCATTTCCCAACATAAATAGTACTTATCCTTAATACTATGAAGAGGGTATAACTGACTTATGATGGGTACTCAATGATCTAAATCCTCTGTCCCCTGAAAAGTGATTGTAGTAGTTTACTTTTGAAGCCTATGCTTAGTGTTTGAGTCAGTATCCCCCAAGTAAAACCCTGAATAAAAATCCCATTAGTGCTGAAGGGTGTTATCTATGTCTATTGAATTACAGCCACCACATTTTCCCTTGCAAGACCTAAGTTACCAAAGTTAGGTGAGAGATTTTGCTGATGCAGGCTGTTGGCAATGCTCGGTGTGATTTAGATGGTGTTTATCTTATTTGGGCATTTATGAGAGTGAAGAGTACACAAACAGTGTTGATTGCCATGGTTAAGAAAAGGTTAAATGCATACTGCGTTTCCACTGTAATTATGAAGACAGTGGCTGCATGTCGTACAATTATACAAATTTAATAGCAACTTGGGAAAATATATACCAAGTCTGAGGTTATGGTACTTTAATAAGCTGGCTGCTATTAACTTCAGACTGGCTTAATAGATTTATACAAAGTCAAGTAATCATGGGGCCTCACATTTCCTATATGTCATAACTTGTCCAGTTTTGCCGTTACTGTCTTAAAGTGCTCCGAGACGCAATGTACAGAATGTTTAACCCCACCAAAACATACACATCCACCCACTGCTGTTGAGTCGCATTCCATTTGTTTAGTGATATCATGAACAGCCATCATCATCCACTGAGAGTTTGATAGGCAAGTAAGGAACAGAAGTAAATTGCCAGGCCTTTCTTTTATTAATCTCACACACTCACACACACACACACACACACACACACACACACACACACACACACACACACACACACACACACACACACACACACACCTCACATGCACACCTGTGGACAATTTAGTGTCAACAGTCCACCTACAGCGTGTCTTTTAGATGTGGTAAGAAACTGAAATCCAGGAGAAAATCAATATGAGCTCAGGTGGGCCATTCAAACTGAAAACAGAAGGTATCCCTGATGAAAACTGAACAGTAGAATATCTACTTGTATGACAACAATATTCCTCTGTGTGTTACTGTGCCACCAAACATATACAACTCTTTCTAATAACTGCTTTTTTGAAAATCTCCATTAAATGAGGTTCTCACACACACTGCAAGGGTGGCACCTCTAGAAATGCATGTATTTCTGTTATTTGATGCAAAACATTCCATTGCATTCAAAAGTTATTTAAATACTAGTGTTCCATTATTTTCAGTGGGAAACTAATGTTTTTGGTTAGTTACATATAGTAGAACTGAACTGTCATTTGATAATAAATTAAAAATAAATCATGTCATTATTGCTGACTTGTGTATAGACATCATCGATGGTCAACATGTTTAGGGGACAGTTACTGTTTTGGTTTGTGTCCACTAAGGAGAGATATGTTTTTGTATATGTTATGTATATCTTGGAATGGAGAGTGAAGAGTTAAAGAAATGGCAACAGGACTTTGTAGATCTGTGTGTGAGTGGGTAAAGCTCATATGCATGTATGACCTTTCTAATGGACTGATGCTGGGCACCACTTCCAATAACCAATTTGCTTTTGACGGCCTATTTTTATACTCCCAGGATGTATAATTCTTCTGTGACTTCAACAAGTAGGCCATTTCGGGCAAAAATTAAAACATTTATTCAGGTCTACTGAAAGTATAGCAGTCATCTTTAGTGGTGTTGTGGTTGCCCACTGTGGTGTACAGTCAAATTGTATTGCCACTTCTGATGTTTATATTAGCCAGAGGATTGTGGTGATTGGAGGACATTGGCTAATTCAGGATGATGAATGTAGTGCATCTCTGCAGTTTGGTCATCAGTGACTTGTGTTTTAGTTATATGCTGCCTGATTCTATACTGTGTTGATCTCCCTGTTAGAAATGCAATAAATAGGTTTAGGCTGGCATTGCTTTAGTTTCTATTAGTGCTATCTTTCTGGTTTGCTTGCTTAAGTACTTGAAGTAGTGGTTCTTATGTAGCAGACATCTGGTCTATGGCTATGCAGGGCAGACTTGTGGTTTCTGGGATACAGCTGCAGGTCTGTATTACAGTCAGTGAAGTAAAGTTGTCATTAGTTACAGCCCATATGCACTAATGTAGAATTATACTTGCAAACAAATAACACTACCATAGCAGATTTGAATTACATGTAGCACTTATTAGATGATTGCTATTTTAGTAGTCACTGCTATTGGCAAAGCTTTCCTTAGGTAAATATTACACGTATGTTCAACTTCCTGGTTTACACTACAGACACAGATGGTGGGAGGATCTTTCCAGTGTTACTTCCATATATTTCTTTCAGTCACTTTTTTTAAAATAGGACTGATTGTCTGAGTGCAGTGTGCACCTGCCTAGTTAATAGCAGCCAGCCTACAGTATAAGATAAGTACTGAGATACAGAAGAACTACGGAAAAAGTTATAGCGTAGTTTAGGGACCGTTCTTCTGGAAGCCTTGTCTGGGATTACCTTTTGTAACTTCCTTTTGGTCGATTTTTATGGTTTTATTTGGACAGGCAGTCACAAATGTTCACCAAGGTTTCTCATGTACAGCCCTCCTTGATTTGGAAGGTAAAAACTATTAAATGTTTGAAAAGACAAGAAAGAACACTTAAGTTTATCTGATTAAAGACGTATATAGCTAGGCATCTTAAGGTCCTAGTGATTGCTTGCATACCATTGTCCCTATTTTCCCATGTTTGTATCTGCCTGGAGGAATACTTTTTCTGATTTCCTGCCTTGCAGGTTTATGAATTTGTACTATGCAGACTGCTAGCAGTGGCCCTAATCCACACTGGGTCCATCAGTGTAAATTTTAGGTAAGGTAAAATTCCTAATGTGTGTTTGAAATCTAAATTCTTACCATAGTACGCCGTTACTGCAAGTACGACCTTAGGGATATTAAGAAAAGAAAGTGATGTACTACATGATATGCTTTTTATTTATCTTATTATGTATTTTTTTTACACTATGCACTTTGCCCAGTTGGACTTTGGTTCCATTTTTTTCCCTACTGGAGCTGGAAAATCTAAAAAGCTGACATGCCCTGTACTGCAATGTGTCTGACAGAATGATTATTCACAATATATGAATTACCTGATGACAGCTAATATTTTCTATATTATGGAAAACTCATTTGTATATAATATGCATGCATGTATGTGTGTAGGTATGGGTACACTTCAAAGTAGAAACGGTTGACTGGAGAATATTTTAAATGTGAAAATCATTGGACAGTATAGTATAAAAATGTGCTATAAACACCTATCACCATCTAAGTAAACACAGAATGTAAAACAGAATGCACAACTTAACCAACAGAGAAATATAACAAAGTTGAACCCCAACTTATGCAAGCAGTCCTGCTTACACCATCTCAGTCTAAAAGAGTAAGTGTGAATACAAAGAGAGAGAGAACAAAATAGTGTGGTATTTATTGGAAGGAACCATGACTGCATGTACTGTACTTATCAAGATGCATATACAGACTAGTGAAACTGTACACCAAACAACACGAGGCATTACAATTTTAAATCATTAGCTACAACAGTTAGGAAATCCAGGACATTAAAGGTCTCCTTGCTATGGATTATGGTCCACATAAGTCATTGCTAGTGATCAGTCTGTCACTTAGGTGAGGCTGGTACAGATGACATTAACCTTTCCATGAGTTTGTCTACACAATTCTGTTCTTTGACTAAGGTACACATGACAGCAGACAAACCCACCAGGTGTTTACCTAATAGGCATCTTACTTGCCTTTGCCAGGCCTCTACTGAATTTTGCATGTCAGGTAAACATAGGTGGATAGCTCACTAACATTACAGAATTCAGTAGGGAAAACTGGAGGGAAATTAGGACACACAATGCCCCAGTTAGAAAACTTCATTACTTTACCGTACAAGTAAAAGTCTTTAAAACACTTAAGTAATGGAGGTGCTGAGACAGGAAAGGTCTTAGCTAATGCAACAGAGGCATCCTTAACTTCCTCAGTATTCAAGAAATACAACGTTAACAGCTTTTTAACATACAACTGAAAATGGACATCATTATCATACTGTACATAAAAAAACCCAAACTGTTGCTTTTAATGTGTACAATATTTTGCCTAATGCTGCTGTATAACAGCTGGATCATAATCACATACAACGAATCACACAGTACTATTACTCAGACCATTAGCTGTTAATAATTCAAAGACACAATTCCACATGACACTGTAGACCTTAAGTAATTTTTGGACATTAATACATACAGCAGCAGTATGGTCGTTATACAATAACATGGTAATATAGCCTGTACAACTGATGACATAGTTTACTGCAGGTTAGAATCATTACATACTTGAACCAGATGGATACTCAGGACAAATCTGTGAAGCTTTGCACTGTAGGGAATACTATCACATATATACCTGTAACACTATCAATAACTTTCCTACTTACAACATCACTACTCTTAAGCTTCCATTCATCTACATTCAAATTAAGGAGAGTAACCTTCCCATTGCCACCATGTCTATATTTCTTGTTTCTTAACTTGTGTGCACATTGCACCAGACATTTCTTATTGGGAAGGCTGACAGCCACTGATGTCGAGGTACATGCTAGAATATTGTCTACCACAACGCAGAATGGATCATGGGAGTTTAAAGGTTTCACCTTTATTTCACTGCCTACTCAATACCTCTCTGCATTACTTATTCCCAGTAAGTGCTGATGTACTGAAGTTTGCTGCACACCTCTCCAGGCACACTAAACTAGTGACAAAGTGCCCTTTACATTTACGGATCATTTTGTCCATACAGCACCAATACTACTGACTGCCATTGATCTTTTCTAAATTATAAACATAACCATCCACTTGCAGTACAGGTTTATTTCTTTCAGACACCAGTGTTGGGTACACACTCCCTATGCCGCATGATGCAGCGCTGCATAACTCTCCATGGCTGTACATGGTACATTTTTGATGCCACTGACTATTTCCTCCCTCACATGAAATACCTGTGACAGGTGTATTAATCAGGTTTCCTATTATATGATCGAAGACACATTCTTTTGAATGCGTCTTTATCGAATGTGAAAGCACGAAACGGCATATAAGCGAACTCTTTCCCTGGGAAAGAAATCGCTTGGCCACCTTCTTATTTTGCCATTTTCATCACTGTAGTGCGATCTCGGAGTTGGTATATTTAAGTAAGGGGGGTGGGGGGTGAAGCCCCCCACTTTATGTAATGTTTTAAAGTTTGTTTTTGTTTTTTTCTTTTTTGAAACAAAATCGCTGTTCTGTGTGTTCGGGATTGTAAGCTTTCACTTACATGAGGTTGATAAATCAGTGTTTGCTGATTTAATATAGACCCATTAATTAGTGGAGGTTTACACCATAAGAGCAAACACTCAAAAGAGCAAACACGCTTTTCTACTGTTTTTCTACTTGCCAGCAGTTCTTTGTGTAATACAGCACTGAAGCAGGCAGGTCTGGCCTTAGTTAAACTGGCACCCTAGGCAAAAAAGGCTCCATGGCACAACCCCTCACCCCCACCCGGCTTCCTTTTTCTCACAGTTTGCCTTACTCTTCATTTTTTCCCTGCAGGTTTTCACTACTTCATTCAACATGATCTATCGAAGCAAGACTGTACTCTGATGGAGGAAACAACTGCATTAAGCCAAGAGTCTGCAGTACCCATGGATGTTCTAGATGCTATGAGTTGGATTTTGGAGGTTCTTTAGACAACCTTTTTCATCCAGTGATTGCCTGAACAAAAACCAAGATCAAAGAAAGAAAGAAAAAGAAATTTCACCTTACTCTTCAACTTCAGATTTTTCAAGCATCCTTTCAACATGCTCTAACTGACCAAGACTATTATGTAATAACTAAATTAAGCTGGCGGTTGAGGTGCTGCTAGGCACTCAGAAGCCATGGGGTTAAAGATGCTCTGAGAAGCATTTTAGAACTTATTCCCCAACCTTTTGATCTGTGTATCCCCCTTGGGTGTTAAATTGGGGTTAAAATTAAGTCTTAAAAAGCACCTGCTGCTACCATATTTATTTACAGTAAGCCTCCCCATTGTCTGCCTCTAAAAGACAACCACTTTCTGTGTACACTTATGATGTCAGACTGAGAAGAAACTGAAAAAGATAAATAGAACATATTTGCTGTCAGACATATGTAACTAACACATTTATTTATTCTTCCCCAAAAGATAGCCACCTGTACATGCATCAGATGTTTGATTGTGAAGAAAATAAAAAAAAATAATGATTACAATAACATCTCCAACTTATTACTTCTAGAGACAGTACCATGCTCGTATACAAGCTATAGTGACCCTTTGGCACCCCTCTGAAGTTTGTGTGGAAAGTTAAAGAAATAATGACCACAGTGTCCCCACTTCAATTGTGCCCTATGAGGTATGAGAGGAATGTTAAGGAAATAATGACATCACCCCAGCCCAATTCCCCACACCCCATAAGTACAGAGACCTTCTGTGTATAACTATGAGAAGAGTGGGTTTTGAACTAGGAGGAGATCATTGCAGAGATGATTATTAAGCCCATGTCAAAATTCATTTATACAGCCTTGGTATGTGGCAGCCACCAGCTCCCATGAGTTCTGAAGGTCTGGGTATTCTGTGATGACAACAAGGTCAGTTAATTTTCATCCAGACAATCCCCACCAAGCAGTTAAATCCACTTATATTTACAAGTCAGACCTCTGACAGTGATAAAAGAGGATGACCGTGTAATGCATTTCACCACTGCTCCAAACAGTTGCCACACATTAAAATATTACACATTGCTTCTCATAATCACATTAGTCCTACAAAGCCAAAATTCTAAGCAAACAGCAAAGTCAGCAATTAATTTTCTTTCACAGAAGAAATCTACAGGAATTATACCTCCTCTGTGCATATCAGATGTCTATCTCACGAATGCACATTAGTCCTGTTATGACACACAGTGACTGTTTAAACTGAGCAGCGGTTCTAGCAATATCACTGATGGCCATGCAATATTATTTAACTTCCTTTTTGTTTTCTTCTTTATGTCTTGCCTTCCCCTTTCCCTTAGTATATTCCATTTTCAGAGGGAATAGCAATTTTTCATTTTAACTGTCAAAAATGAATAGAAACAAAAGCCGAAAGACAACAACAACAGTTCCTAGTTGAACATACTTAAAGCAAAATGAGCTTTTTGTTCAAGAATAAAAGCAAGGAATACTTGAAATGTAACTGTGTTGCCTAGAGTGAAATTTGGTAAATGCTTGATTTCCACCTTATGCAAAACCAGGCTACTCTAGTTTGTCAGCTAAAGACAAAAAATGCACCATCATTCATACCTGACAGTTATATTCTTTTATGACAGACATTTTAACAATTATACTTTGACAACATAATATAATACACACACAATTTATATACCTCGTATATCACATTTTGACAACATAATGTAACTTATTCAGTATGTCCAATAAACAAAAATAATGCATTTACGGGAATGAATATGTGATACTTATTATAATTATACTTACTGTACTTTAATTTAGGCACAGCAATAATGCCTGGTGGGAATTACAGGAAATAATGGACCACCCAGAGATGATGTAAGGCCCAATGCCTGATCCTGCATTGAGAGGGCCTCTGCACCCCTGAAAGGTCTGTTATTCTTCTACAAAGCTGAAAGGTCTGTTATTTCCTTGAAAAACCTACCCTGGAGGCATTATTTTACTTAGATAATGGACAATCTGTAAAAATTTTGTATTTGTTTTATTACCGTACTTCCCTGAAAATAAGACCGGGTCTTACACTTTTTCCACCGCCAAAATACACATTAGGGCTTATTATCAGGGGATGCCTTATTTACCTCCCCTGTACAACAATCTACATTTATTCATGTACAAAAATCGACATTTATTCATGTACACAAATCAACATTTATTTGGTACCTTTCCATTATTGGGCAACAGTTCTAAGTAACGCTTTAACAGTTGTGTGAGAATTCTGTATAAACAGTGCAACAAACATTTCAACTTCAGAATATCTACACCTTGGCTTTCACAGTGCAATATTTCATGCTTAACAGAAAGTGCAGAAAAATCTCAATACATTAGTATTGGAGGAGGGGAATAAAACAGGTGAATAACTGCCACTTTTTGAGTGGTGATGGTTTCTTTATTCCTTACCCAAACTGTAAGAGAAGAATGATGGAAAGTCATAAAAATGAAGTCTGGGAACTAGTGGCCTTACTTTGTAATTACCCCTTGATAATGAAACATTAACTTAATACAATAAAGTCAAAAAAGTGACAGGAGCTTGCTGGCAGCTGAAAGCAGAAGCAATCCATTCTGCTGCCCCGATAACAGAAAAGTTATTCAAATACAGTCATGTCATCTTCTTCTGGAACATTGTCGTAAGTCTCCAACCAGCGAATTCCAGCCTGAATTTCTTGAGACTCCATTTCCTGTAGAACCATTGGCCCAAATATGTCATGCCCAGCAATAGAGCTCTCCTTAAATGAGCACTGCTTGTCCATGCAGCCTGCTCGTATTGCATTGGCAACACAGCTGTCAGTGATTTTATCCCATGAACTCTTCACCCAAGTCATGACGTCTTGCAGGCTAGGCTTCACAAAGTGTACACTCTGATTTCTCTCCATTCTATTTTCAATGTAGTCATTGAGTTCCATGTGCATATGGTCCTTGAATGGCTTGTTTATTGCAATATCAAGAGTCTGGAGATAGGCAGTCATTCCTGCGGGAATCATTACTTGATCTATTCTTCTCTGTGCAAGGAAGTTATTCAGGTCTTTAGCGCAGTGAGTGCTGGCTGAATACCAGACTAGCAGATCTCTTTAGCCACCTTGCAAAACAAGTGGCAGCATTACATCGACCCACTTCCTTATAACTGCTTGTGTGCACCTGTCTTTTTCAGTTTCAAGAATGTAAATGCCTGAAACACGTTCAATCTTATCTTTCTTGCCCTTACTAATGATTAGAGGTGGGGTTTTCTTTGCATCTTAACAAATTGCCAAAATACAGGTAACACGTGCACTTTCATAACCAGTGGAGGGAATGTAGACTGACAAAGGCACCCCTCTGATCAACTGTTTCAGATCCTTGGCCCATAAACACTACAATTTCATCCATAGCAATCATGTTGGAGAGTTGGTATTTAGAAAAGTTGATGCCATAGACTAAGGACTTGAATGTAAGTGCACATTTAATAACTTCAGTCTTCCAGCTTAAACAGTGTTGTCGATCTTCTTAGAGATGGTTCATACTGTTGAAGGAAGTCATTTAAAAAATCTTGATAAAAATCATAAAGTAAATCTGAATGATTTGTTTTCTCAAAATAATCATAACTTTTACATCAAGATATGAATAAAGCATTACTGAGGACACTGTTCAACTAGAATTTACAATAAATTCAGAGTTTTAATTAAGAATTTAAAAGACTGTAAAAAGTACAGTTGTGTACACTTACCATAAATGTAAATGTTCGAGTGTATTCACTGTTGCAGTCATCACATTTGGGTTATCCTGCCAGGAGTAGCCCTCAGTCGGCTCGAATACCAGAGGCTTAGTATTTCTGCGTCAGTTGCTGTCGCTCCAGGACTGACGTCAGGTTGTCAGTGGTATAAAATCAGTCAACCAATGCCATTACATCAGTTTTTCTTGCCCCAACTGTCAGGAGCCCCCAAACAGGGAGCTAGGTTATGGTGGAAGAACACCACCAGTAGAAAGTAAATAACAAAAATTCCATGTAAGGAGTGAGGAAGAGAAAGAGAGAGAGAGACAAGGGGGATGGAGGGTGGGAAACTAGGACTGCAACAGTGAATACACTCGAACATCTACATTTATGGTAAGTGTACACAAAGTACAGTTCTGTACCTACCATAAATGTAGATGTTCGAGTGTATTCACTGTTGCAGTCATTACGATTGGGTTATCCTGCTGGCAGGCTACCCGCAGTCGGCCTGAATTCCAAAGTCCTGGTCCAGCATCAGTTGCTGTCATCTCCTCCCTGATGTCAGTGCGCCAGGGGTATAAAAGATGCAGCCGACGCCATTTTATACAGTTTTTCTTGCCCCAGATGTCAGGTGCCCCCAAAAGGGTAGGCTAATTTATGCCAATAAACATGCATGCAGTAAAGTAAAACTGTACCTTCATCTACAAGCAAATACACCACATAGGTTGTATAGAATAGAGAAGTACAGATAAGACCCAGCAAAGGAAAGGGGGATGGTGGGTGGGAAACCTGGACTGCAACAGTGAATACACTCGAACATCTACATTTATTTATTTAGGATTTTTAAACCTACACTCCTTGGTAGAACATCCCCTCTGTCTTCTGCGTGGTGTGCTGTCCCTTGAAGCCTTGTGCTGTAATCCGGGCTATCTTCCCAACAGCTACCTAGTACTTCTAAGGAACCTCCCAACTGAAAGAATACCCTATCGGTAGAACCCACCCTGGAATACCTAGAAGTGCTTCCTACTGCCTCATTGTGTAGGTGATAACCTACTGATTTTAAATGTAACTCTAACATATTATACTGTTTATCATATTCCTGTTGTTGGGCCAGCACACCCGTGGACCTACCCCGAGGCCATCCAACCCTCTCTTCCCCCTTTTTTTTCACAAACTTGTTCTGAGACTAGGTGTAGTTCCTTTGTTCTGCCACTAGAGGGCAGCAAAGCACACAGCTTGTAATCCCTGTATCTTACCTGTATACTAAACTTTTTAGAGTTGCCGTATAGGTTCATAGGTTCATACTAGGCTATCTGCCCGAGGGCATTTACCCCTTTAGTATGGGGAACTATACCCATTATTTTGCTGTGCCTCTGTCGAGCAGTGACACTGAGGTAATCCATCTCCCATCCATTGGTCAAGATTTCTCTTGAACAAGGCCTGCTCTGCCTCACATATACCGGGATTTTATTCCACAGCATAGGGAGTCTTTGGGTGATGAATCTATCCCTCCAGCACGTCCTATTAATAGCTGTGTCGAGGTTTAAGTCTCGATCTAGATGAACCTATTTTCAGCTATCCAAGTTTAACTTTCTACATAGCTAACCCCACTGAAAGGAAATTGCAGACTTTAACCTATAAGTCAGTTAGACAGTGAGACAGAAGAGCTAGAAAATTACCTTATCTAAAGATTGCTGTTTTATTACTGCTTCTTATTTCCTTCTCCCATAATAAGTAAGACAAAAAGGACTCCACCAGTATTTCACAGAAACTAGTGACTCTAAGAAATGCCACATACCTACTAAAGTTTTGTAAATTACAGTCTCACTGTAAAACTGATTACCTCTCAGCACCTTTTGGTGCTACCTGCTCCGTTCGCCCTACGGGCTCACTCTGCTCCCCTACCCTTCCCCCAATTCCCAACCATCCCCAGTGGTCCTAGCCTTATACTTCCTAAACCACACCCTCTCTCCTATCCAACCTATCCCAGACTCAAATTAATTTATCTAAGTCACACCCATCCTTTTATAGTTTTCCAGTACTCTGTCTCTTACAATCCCTACCTATACTACTTTCATATGTCTCTCCACCCTTAGTATTTTTCTTCTTTACTACCCTACCTTAACTCATCACTACCTAAACAACTTCTTTACCCACACAAGCTCTTCATCACTTCTACCCTACCTTATTATACAACTTCTTTATCCTTCCCATTCCTCTTTCATTGCCTCCCTACCATATCTATATACTACTTATAGAAAACTCCTCTAGTTGTAGCATCACTCTTCTCAACTACCCTATCTTAACTTATTATCTGATACTATTACATCCTAGCCCTACCTGGCAGAAACAGTTTACATTTACTAAGTAATACGTCTACAATAACTAAAACTATCCTATCCTTGGTAATACTCTCAGCCACTCTTATACCTATTATCCTCATCACTACCTATCTCCTCACCTCTTTTGAAAAGGTGAATTGCTACTACCTCAACTACTCTCCTAAACAAACATCTATACATAACAATGCCCTTACCCATCCCCAAATAAATATCGCCTCCACTTCTAGCTACTTGCTACCAAAATATCATTGACTTACACCCATGAAATTAAACCAGCCCACAATAAAAAAACTAAAATATTTACCTAGCCTTAATTCTTACCCTCTTTCTGTACTAAAATCACCCACCTTAAAAGATGGTGACATCCACCCTAACCAGGCCCTTCTAATCTCTCTACTTCACCTATTCTTAGTACCTCTCCCAACACCCTTACTACCCAGACCAGTCTCTCTAACGTCTTACTAATAGGTCATCTCAATATCCACAGTATTAACAACAAAGTTGCCCATCTCCATGCCCTTCTAGATATTCACTCCTTTGATATCCTCTGTCTTACAGAAACCTGGTTAAAACCCACAACTAAGGATAATGAAATAATCCCCCCAGGGTATAATATACTGAGACATGACAGAGTAAAATGCAAAGGAAGAGGAGTAGCCTTACTGTACTGTTCAGAAATGAACTACACATCTCCTGTATAAGTTGAACTCTTAATCACTAGATTTCAACTCAGTCCCACCAATGCACTTTATATAATCTGTATCTACCTACCCCCAGGTAATAACATTACTGCAATAGAGGATACCCTATGTTGGATATCTACTACTTTCCCACAATAAACTATTATTCTAGGAGATGTCAATACTGACTGGAATAGTATCAATACAGATAATCCTTCTCATATTAATCTGCATGGCTTTAATCAAACTATCTCCACCACCACTAGAATTAACAAACCAAATAATAAAGAAACTATACTAGATTGGATACTAATCAATAAACAAGAACATACTTATAAAGTAGGGACCTTGCCTGACGATGTAAGTGATCACATGCTTACTTACATCATTAGACAAAAGAATGACATTACCAATGCCCCCAACTATAGGACTTCTCGAACCAAAAAAAACTTTCAGCCTGTATTATTTCAAATGGAACTTAGTGCCTGTAACTGGAACCCTCTAAAAACTCTCCCTCTTGAAGAAGCTGCTATATATTTCAATAACAAATTCTTAACAATCCTCGACAGGCATGCACCTAAACGATCTATTAGAACAAAATCCAAACCTGTCCCCTGGCTCTCAAAAGATACCAGACAAAAAATATTACTTAGAAATAAATCCTGTGCTAAGTGGAGAGCAACCAGAAATACCCCAGATCAACAAACCTTTAGACAGTTGAGAAATGCTACAAAAGAAGCTATTCTCTCTGACAAAAAAGCTACTATTGCAAGCTGCAGCAAATTCACCACAATAATCCACAAAAATTCTGGGCAAGTGTGAATAACCTCCTTCGTCCAGGCCACTCTAGCACTCCTTCCCCTCTAAGGTCAGAAAACAATACCTCCCATCAAACTGCCAATGCCTTTAACACTTTCTTCACAAACACCATACAAACTCTAGCCAATCAACTAGCTACAGACAACTCTGATTTACCTAACTCCTCACCTTATACTCGGCCAACATTCCAACTACAACCTATACCTACCTCTTATATCCAAAAACTTGTCCACAAACCTAAGCCTTGCACCCCCCTCTGCCGATAACTTACCATCTGAATACCTACAGCAAGCAGCTAAACTAGTCGCCTATCCTATATCCATCCTGATAAACCGTACCATAACTGAAGGAACCATTCCAGATCTCTGGAAAATCTCCCATAGTATTCATTTACACAAAGGAGGTAACTCTAATGACTATTCTAACTACAGGCCTAAAGCTCTCCTTTATCCATTAGCCAAGATTATGGAAAAATGTATTCACCATCAGCTAATGAACTACTTACTTCAACATAACATTCTAGCAAACTGTCAGCATGGCTTCAGGCATTTTCATAGTACCACCTCAGCTCTCCTATCCTTCACCAACACCATTAATAATAACCACAATAATAACACCCTCTCATCAGCACTCTTCCTTGACCTGTCTAAAGCCTTTGATATGGTTAACCATCTCTTACTCAAACACTCTGTCATCCCTCTCTTTTGACGCCAAAGCAATTCTCTGGTTCAAGTCTTACCTTAGTAATAGACAGCAAGCAGTTCTTTGGGAGAATCAACTATCATCTCACCTTCCTATCTCCCTGGGAGTCCCTCAAGGCTCCATTCTTGGTTCTCTCCTTTTCTCATTATTCATCAATGACCTTCAAATAGCCATTCCTCAAACCACCTGTATACAATATGCTGATGATTCTACTATCATATGCTCTGCCAACTGTATATCTGAACTTCAATCTTTAACCCAGACAGCTTTCAACACAGTAGAGGCATGGCTAAACGGTGCCTTCTTTTGAACACCAAAAAGACCAAGCTAGTACTGTTTACAACAAACAGTAAGTCTTCCCCCATAGATTTCTCCATTCAATCCAGTAATGGCACCCTTATATCCCCGGACTCTTCCACCAAACTATTAGGAATTACAACTGATAATAACCTCACCTTTGACAATCACATTAATAACACTATTAAATCTGTTAATAAAAAACTGGGCTCCCTATATAGGATAAAACCTTTCTTAACTCCAACAGCCAGAATGACTATTGCCCACTCCCATCTAATTTCAACTCTTCTGTATGCAGCACCCATATACACTAATCTAAAAAAAAATAATCTTACCAAACTAGCCAACTCCTATAATAGTATTGCTAGATTTGCCACTGGAAACCCATATAGAACTCACCACTGTCTTAACCTTCACCAACTAGTTTGGCTGGAACTAAAATCCTTCTGATACTTTCTCAACTTAGCATCGTTCATAAGATTTTTTTACCAACCTAACAATAGTCCAATACTAAACAACCTTATAGCACCCTATAGGAATCTTGATTCCTTACGCTCCTCCAATAAACTTCTAGCCAGTACCACCAAGTCTAACAACTTAGCTGGTGACTCACTGTTCTCAAATACCATTGGAAAACAATGGAACCTCTTGCCATCTGACCTTACCTCACTTCCATCCCTTCCTCTCTTTAAACAAAGTCTTAAGAAGCACCTTAAAACTCACTGGCTATGCCCTTGCTGTTACCCAGACTGATCCTCCGGATTTCTCTTTGTCATCTCTTGACTTCATACTTTCCTCCACTCTTTCCTGTCTACTCCTCTGAATTAGTAGCACCTATAAGTTATCTCTACTACTTAGGCACCAATTAGATATATTTTCTACTTGGCTATGAATGTACCCTGAAGGTAGTATTCCTGCCATTTTCTTTATACCTCTTCCTTTATCTACTGTTACTGTCTAACCCTTTGGAAATAGTAACTGTCTGGAGTAAACTAGAATAACCAAGGATTTAAATGTATTCTAATAATGTCTTGGGGCTGCCCTAGATATTCATACTGTAAAATGATCTGTAGGTGTATGATGTATTTATTATAGTGTGTCACATAGTCTTCCCAGAAGTTAAACTGTAATACCTTTCTTGTTTATTATAAACATTTTTTGTGTGGTGGTGGTTGTTTATATGTGGAGCTTTTCTCCCCGGGCCTCTACTGAAAAAGGAAATATATCCAGCTGGACCAGCCCGGTCAACAAATGTAAAATAAATAAAATAAAAAATAAAATAAATTTATGGTAGGTACACAACTGTACTATATTCATTGTGTTTCACTGTTGCAGTCATTACGATTGGGTTGAACCCCAAAGCTAAGGTTGGGCGGCTGGGGCTAAATAGGATTAGGAGAGGCTAAGAGGCCCTGCAGAACTGCAGTGGTAAAGCCTGCTCTGGATTTAGAGTAAAGAGGTAAGTGATAGTGCTTTGTAAAAGTGTGCACTGAACTCCAAGTTGCAGCCTCTAAGATGTCTTTGGTTGGTACTCCTCTGAGAAAGGCTGCTGAAGTGGCTGCTGCTCTGGTTGAATGTGGCCTAATGCCCTTAGGCACTGATTTGCCATGCTGTGAATAGCAGAAATGAATGCAGTGGCCTATCCATTTTGAAATAGTCTGCTTTGAGATAGCCTTTCCTTGTGATCCTGCAGCATATGCCACTAGAAGTTCTTCAGTCTTTCTGAAAGCTTTGGTTCTGTCCAAGTAGAAGCGTCGCTGCCTGTGAATGTCCAAAGAATGCAGCAGTCTCTCACCCTTATTCTGTGGGTTTGGATAAAAGGTAGACAAATTAATTGTTTGATTCAGGGCCACACTGGACACTACCTTAGGCATAAATGCCGGGTTTGTCCTCATAGAAACCCTGTCCTGATGGAAAGTGATAAAAGGTTCCACAGCCATGAGTGCCTGTAACTCTGAGACTCGTCTTGCAGAGGTTATTGCTAGGAGCAGAGCTGTTTTCCAGGATAAGAATTTTATATCAGCTGTAGAGGCTGGCTCAAAAGGAGGCAGTGTGAGTTTTTCCAATACATAATTTAGGTCCCATGCAGGTATTGGTGCTCTCCTTGGAGGTCTTATGTTTTTGGTCCCTCTGAGGTACTGCCTTAGTAATGGATGAGAAAAAAGTGGTGGTTCTGTATTGTAGTGAGCTAAAATGGCAGAGGCATGAATCTTAATTGATGAAAAGGATAGGCCTTTGTCCAGCATCTCAGTTAAGTATTGCAAAATCTGAGGAATATTTGGTACAATTGTGTCAATTCCTTGTGCCTGGTTCCAAGCACAGAATCTCTTCCATTTTTCTGCATAAGATTTTCTGGTGTTAGGCCTCCTGGCCTCCAAAATAACATCCATCACTGCTTTAGAGAGAGGCGTGTTTTGAATGGTTACATTATCCGTCATGCTGCCAGATTTAAGGTCCTGAGTTGGCTGTGCAGGATCTGACTGTTTTGTTGAGTCAGTAAGTGAGGAATTTGAGGCAATGTCCAGGCTGGGCATTGAGACAAGCTCTTTAGGATTGGGTACCAGTGCTGGCAGGGCCAGTCTGGGGCAATCAGTATCATTTTTGGCTTCTCTTGTCTGACCTTTAGGAGTACCTTGGGGAGGAGAGGCAGTGGAGGAAAGGCATATACTGTTAAGTTTTTCCAGCTGAAAGATAGACTATCCACTTTCCATACTTGCTTGTGATAAGTCCTTGTGCAGAATCTCTGTAGTTGGTAGTTGTGAGGTGAGGCAAATAAGTCTACGTCCGGGCATCCCCAGTTCCTTGTTATCATGCTGAAGACTTGTGGATCCAATTTCCACTCGTGGGGATCCATTAGGTTTCTGCTTAGTTCATCTGCCAGAGAATTTAACTTTCCTGGCAGGTATTGTGCTTGCAGATGTACTTGGTAAGTCAGTGCTGTGTCCCACAAAGTCATGGCTAGTCTGCAGAGGGGATAAGAATGTGCGCCTCCTTGCTTGTTTATGTACCACATGACTGTAGTATTGTCCATCTTTATCAATAGTTGTCCTGGATGAAGTAGATCCTTGAAGGCTGTCAGGGCATTTTGAACAGCTAGCATCTCTTTTTGATTGATATGTAGATGCAGTTGGCTTGCGGGCCATGCGCCCTGAATACATCTTCCTGCCATATGGGCCCCCCAGGCATAATCTGATGCATCTGTTGTTAATGACTGCCTGGCTGTGGGTAAAGTGAAAGGCTGTCCCTTGTTGTGGTGACAGGCCTTTGCCCACCATCGAAACTCCTGTTGCAGGCAGGGAATGAGGGTAATTATTGTTTCCAGGCTGTGGCAATGTTGAGTCCAAACACTCTTTAAATACCATTGTAGTTTCCTCATATGCAGTTTTGCATATGGAATTAGCAGAATGCAGGATGCCATGAAGCTCAAAGCCTGCAGAATTTTTCTTGCAGATAACTGGGTCTTTGTTGTCAACATTTTGAAATAAGTAGTCAGTTGTCTTTGTTTGTCTGGCATGAGATAAGCCATCTGGGCAGTTGTATTTAAGCTTGCACCCAGGAATATTATCTCTTTTGAGGGTACTAGTTTTGATTTCTTTTCGTTTACTGTGTACCCTAGGCATGTTAATAATCTTTTTACAAATGCCAGATGCTGTCGTAGAATGTCCTTGTTCTCTGCTTGAATAAGGCAGTCGTCCAAGTAAGGATATATTTGTATTCCTCTTTGTCTGCAAAATGCAATTACTGGTGCCAGGCATTTTGTGAAGACCCTGGGCGCAGTAGATAAAGGGCAGTGCAGAGAATTGGTAGTGCATTGAGCCAGCTATAAATCTGAGGTATCTTCTGCATGAATGTCTGATTGGGACATGCAGGTATGCCTCTTTTAGGTCTAAAGCCATGCCTTCTTGCCCAGCATGGGCAGAAGCTGCTGCAGAATCAGCATTTTGAATTTCGGAATATCCAGAAATGTGTTTAGAATAGACAGGTCCAGTATTGGTCTCCAGGCATTGTCCTTTCTGGGCACCAAGAACAGTCTTGAGTAAAATTCTAGTCCCTGCTCTTGCTGTGGTACTCGCTGAATGGCCCTCAAGTCCATGAGGGATGAAACTTGTTTTTGTGCCTCTGCCCATTGATTGTGTGGCAGGTCTGGCATTCCGTTTGGCCTTGGCAGGGTGTGAAAATGGAAACTGTAGCCTTGTGAAACGATATTCAGGACCCAATTGTCCTGGGTAATCATGTGCCAATTTTGTGAAAAAAGTGCTAGTTTTCCCCCTAAAGGGGCTGCCAGAAGATAAGTGCTTGGTGCTGGCAGGGGGAAGTCATTGAGGCTGTTTCCTGTATGGCTGTGGTTTATCTTCTCTGCTTTTGGAGGTAGAAGCACCCCATTGTTTAGACCTGTATGAGCCCTGGGGCTGGGATCTGCCTCTGGGGCGTCTGTATCTGCCTCTTTGTGGCCTGTCTGACACTGGAAAGGACCAATTCTTTGCAGGCCAGTTCCTGCTAAATCTGGGAGGTTGGACCTGTAAGAAATCCTTGACTGTTTGCATAGATTTAGCTTTGTCCAACATTTTTTTCAACACCTCTTCTGCTTTAACACCAAACAAGGTATCATGCTGTAATGGAGCATCTAATAATTTTGCTTTAACATGATCAGGCAGATTCTGTTCCTTTAACAAAGCATTTCTCCTAATGACAGAACCCGTAACAGCGGCCCTGCAGGAGGCCTCCAGAGAATCAAAACCACATTGCAAAGTATGCTTTCCTACTTGTTCAGCTGCATGCAATAAATCCTGCATTTCTTTGTTTTCTGCACATTCAGAATTTGTCAACATTTTCTGTTTAAGTAGTGACATAAGATATTGTTGATATTTAAGCATATGAAACTGACAATTTAAGGCCCTTACAGCCAAGGTAGCAGAAGTGTAAATCTTTTTCCCCCATCTGTCCAGGGCCCTTGAATCCCTATCAGAGGGAATAGGGTTTTTTGCAGTGGACGCC
The DNA here is from genome assembly GCF_019279795.1 of Protopterus annectens. Classification (NCBI taxonomy): domain Eukaryota; kingdom Metazoa; phylum Chordata; order Ceratodontiformes; family Protopteridae; genus Protopterus; species Protopterus annectens. Next base: position 998,356,988 of record NC_056744.1, on the reverse strand, counting down.
TTGACCCCTTTGGGACCCTGAGATATAGTTTCTGGGTCAACAGCAGGGTTTTTGTAAAGAAATTTATGTGAATCAGGAACCCTATAGTATCTGTCTGGCTTAACAGGAGCTGGTGATAAAGAGTCAGGAGTGAGACTGGACTCTATAAATACATCATCTACAATGTCTAAAACAGGAGGAATAGCAAGGGGCCTGTGCTGAGGTAGTAAAAGAAAATCTATGAGCCTTTTCTTAGATTCTGAGTAATCTTGGTTCTCCCAATGGAAATGCTCCTTCATAGTATGCAGGGTCTCCCCAAAAGAATAATCTTCAGGAGGAGAGGCTGAAGGGATAGATTCTTCAGCATCAGAATTCTCATAGGGAGGAAGAGAGTATCCCTGTTCAGAAGAGGAATCAGAGGAAATGGAAACCTGATCTGAAGATTCATATTCTGTCTCTTGCCTAGGTCTCTTATCAGGAGGGGGATGGGAACCCATGATCAAAGTAATTAGGTCTTCGGCCATTTTAAGCATCTGTTTTTTAGGCATGGAGGCCTGTGCAGGGGAATGTTGTACTTGTTTCTTTCTCTGTAGAGGTGCTTTAGTCTTTGCCTTTGAAGCTGAAGTCATTTTCACATATAACTGTGTAGGCCTGAAAACACCCTCAGAAGCCGATGCCTGCTCAGCAGCTCTGGACCCATCTGAGGGAATAGTTTCCGAGGGTCCAATACCTTGAGTTTCCAGTGGCCTAGTCAGCTCCACGTGGGAGTCGGAAGTGGCCTGTGGCTCTGAGGTAGCGGGTGTCAGGGGCTGCGAAAGCGCCTCACTGAGAACTGGCAAACCGGCGACTGGCCTAGCCGAAGCCTCGTCGTCAGTTTTGGACCTCGGATGTCTGTCCTTTTCTTTGTCTTTGAGCTTTTTATAAATTCCGGTAGTCAGCTGTTCCAACGGCATTATATAATTAAATCTTCTGCCAAAATAATGAAATGCAAAATCGTACCGATGCTTAATAGTGCGTTGGTTAAATCTAGCACAAAACTGACAACTAGCAACGTCGTGGTCAGGGACTACGCAAGGAATACAGTAAGAATGAAAATCCTTATGAGGTATTTGCTTCCCACAAGAAATACAATTATTAACTTTTTCTGACATCGGTCTGGAGCAAGAAAAAAGTTTCCACAATGGGGTACTTAGCTTTAATGAAGACTTTGGATCTGAAATTCGAACTTGAAAATCTCAGGATTCGGCCGACCGGCACTTGCGAACTGCTTTTGCTTCGGGCACCGCACGGCAAGAAGGACTGAAGAAAATGGCATCGGCTGCATCTTTTATACCCCTGGTGCACTGACGTCAGGGAGGAGGCAACAGCAACCGACGCCAGACCAGGACTTTGGAATTCAGGCCGACTGCGGGTAGCCTGACAGCAGGATAACCCAATCGTAATGACTGCAACAGTGAAACACTATGAACATCTGTACTATCTTCTTTGTGTTTCACTGTTGCAGTCTTCACACTTAGGTTGATTCCCAAAGCTGAAGAAAAGGGTGGAGGCAGTCAAGAAGACTGGGGGCTGGCTAGGGTGCCCTGCAAGACTGCGGTTGCAAAGCCTGCCCTGGATTTGGAGAAGATAGGCAGGTGGTAATGCTTGGTGAAGGTATGTATTAACAGAAGTCCATGTTGCATCCTCCAGGATGTCCCTGGTGGGGACCCCTCTGAGCTGCAGAGGTGGAGGTTGCCCTGGTGGAATGCGTCCTGACTCCCTTAGGGGGTGGTTTCCCATGGTGTTTGTAGCAGAAATGGATGCAGTGTGCTATCCATTTGGAGATTTTTTTGTTTGGATATGGCCTTGCCCGCTGCCCCTGCTGCAAAGCTGACTAGCAATTGGTCAATTTTCCTAAAAGATTTAGTCCTATCCAGGTAGAATCTGAGCTGTCTGTGCACATCTAGAGAATGCAGAATTCTTTCCCCCCTTGTTTTGTGGGTTAGGGAAAAAGTTGGGCAAATGAACTGATTGGTTGAGAGCCACACTGGACACCACTTTAAGCATCAAAGTTGAGTTAGTCCTGAGGGAGACCCTGTCAGCATGGAAAATGATGAAGGGCTCTACAGCCATGAGTGCTTGTAGCTCTGAAACTCTTCAAGCTGAAGTGATGGCCAGAAGCAAGGCTGTTTTCCAAGAGAGGAATTTTAACTCTGCTGAAGCTGCAGGCTCACAGGGGGATAGGGCGAGTTTTTCCAACACAAAGTTAAGGTCGCAAGCTGGGGTAGGAGCTCTTCTGGGTGGCCTTAAATTGTTAGCCCCTCTTAGGAACTGTTTGATGAGAGGGTGTGAGAGGAGAGGTTGTTCTGTGCTCTAATGAGCAGAGATGGCAGAGGCATGAATGTTAATAGAAGAGAAGGATAGACCCCTGTGTAGTAGGTCTGCTAAGTAATCCAGGATGAGAGGTAGGGAGGGCTGTGCTGTTTCACTCCTTTAGCCTGGATCCAGGTGCAAAACCTTTTCCACTTGTCAGCATATGATTTTCTAGTGCTGGGGTGTCTGGCCTCACGCATAACATCCAGGACTTGTTTTCTTAGACTGGCAGCTGAAGGAGAGGTCAGGAATAAGCCAGGCTGCCAGGTTCAGGGTCTGTAATTGTGGATGCATGAATTCTCCATTCTTCTGGGTCAGGAGTGTTGGGATCTGAGGTAGGTGCCATGGTGGCAGGGGTGATAGGCTGCACAGCAGTGGGTACCAGTGCTGGTGTGGCCAATCTGGGACAATCAAGGTTGCCTTTGGTTTTTCCTCCCTTATTTTGAGCAGTACCATTGAAATTAGTGGTAGAGGGGGAAATGCATAGATCGAGAGGTTTACCCATTGGAAGGATACAGCATCCACCTTCCAGGCCGTGCTGTGAGGTTCCCTGGTGCAGAATTTGCTGAGCTGGTGATTGCTGTGGAAGGCAAAGAGGTCCACCTTTGGGGTTCCCCATTTCTGAGTTACAAGGTTGAAGGTTCTGTGGTCTAGCTGCCACTTGTGTGAGTCTAGCAGGTTTCTGTTTAAGTTGTCTGCCAGAGAGTTTAGGGAGCCTGGCAGGAATTGCGCTAGCAGGTGAATTTGCATGGCTGAAGCCGTGTGCCAAAGGGTCATAGCGAGTCTGCAGAGAGGTTAAGAGTGAGTTCCTCCCTGCTTGTTGATATACCACATCACTGTGGTGTTGTCTGTTTTGATCACTAGAGGCCCCGTGGTGAGTAGGGGTCTGAAAGCTGTCAGAGCATGCTGAACAGCTAGCATATCTTTTTGGTTGATGTGCAGATGCATTTGATTTGGGCTCCAATGGCCCTGAATGCACCTGCCGTCCAGGTGTGCACCCCAGGCATAATCTGATGCATCTGTGGTGAGGGTCTGGATGGCGTGAGGTTGTGAGAAGGGAAGACCCTTGTTGTGGTTGCATGCTGCTGCCCACCAAAGAAAATATTTCCTTTGACATGGTATCATATATATGATAGTTTCCAGGTCTTGAGAGTGTTGACACCAAAGGCTTTTTAGGTACCATTGTAGTTTCCTCATATGCAGTCTGGCATATGGAATGAGTAGAATGCAGGAGGCCATGAACCCTAGAGCTTGTAGGATTTTCCTTGCGGATAACTGGTTCTGGTGGCTAGTTAAGAGAAGTAGCCAGTCAGGTAGGCTTGTTTTTCTGGAGTAAGGAATGCCATCTGGGATGCTGTGTTCAGGCTTGCTCCCAGTAATACAATTTTTTGATTGGGGACTAGTTTTGGTTTCTTTTCGTTTATAGTATACCCCAGGGAGGTCAGTAGGTCCTTTACAAAGGTCAGGTGCTGTAACAGCTTTTCTTGACTGTCTGCCTGAATCAGGCAGTCATCTAAGTAGGGGCAAATTTGAATTTTTCTTTGTCTGCAAAAAGCAATGGCTGGAGCCAGGCATTTTGTGAAAACTCTGGGAGTAGTGGATAAGCCAAAGGGAAGTGCAGAGAACTGAAAGTTCATAGATCCTGCCCTGAAACATAGATATTTCCTGAAAGATTTCCTGATTGGGATGTGTAGGTAGGCCTCTTTTAGGTCTAAGCATAGGAAGAAGCTGCTGGAGGGTGAGCATTTTGAATTTTGGTATAACCAGGAAGGTGTTTATAATTGACAGATTGAGGATTGGGTGCCAGGTGCCCTCTTTTCTGGGTACCAGGAAAAGCCTGGAATAGAAACCTTGGCTTATCTGATCTGCAGGAACAGGCTGCATTGCCCTCAAGGAGAGGGGGGGAATGGACTTGTTTTTTGGCTTCTGCCCACTTTACAGGAAGATCTGGAAACCCTTTTGGGGTTGGCAGTGTGTGGAAATAAAATTTGTATCCCAGGGACACTATGTTGAAGACCCATCGGTCGTTGGTAATAGAGGTCCAATTGTTTGCATGGGATGAGAGTTTTCCTCCTAGGGGCACAAGTAGGTGGGCAGAGGTAAGGGGTGGAGGTGTAAAGTCATTGTGAGTTCTTTCCATAAGGGGGTGGCTTAGCATTCCCTGTTTTTGAAGTGGAGGAACTCCATTATTTAGATCTCTACATTCCTTGGGAATGCTGTCGGGGGGGGGGGTCTGCTTGCCCTCTAGGTCTTGGCTGAGCTGGACTGCAGGAGGCCGGAAAGGACCAGTGCTTGGAGGGGCAATACCTACTGAACCTTGGAGGCTGGACCTGTAAGAAGTCTAACTGTCTGCATAGATTTAGCTTTTTTTTTCCATCTTTTTTAAGACCTCTTCTGCCTTGGTGCCAAACAAATTGTCTTTGTTCAATGATGTGTCCAATAGCTTTGATTTGATATGGTCTGGCAAGGTCTGTTCCTTAAGCCAAACATGCCTTCTAAGTACAGAGCCAGTGACTGCTGCCCTGCAAGATGCTTCTAGGGCATCAAAGATGCATTGCAAGGTGTGTTTAGTAACTTGGCTTGCAGAATGCATAAGCTCTTGTAATTCTTTATTTTCTGCACAGGCAGGAAAGGTAGATATTTTTTGTTTGAGGAGTTTCATGGTATGTTGCTGGTATTTCAGCATGTGGAATTGACAATTTAGTGCTCTAATGGCAAGAGTTGCAGAGGTGTATACTTTTTACCCCATCTGTCTAAAGCTCAGGAATCCCTGTCCAAGGGGGTGGGATTGTTACCTGTGGTTGCTTTATTTCCTTTAGGTCCTTGGGAGATGACCTCTGGATCAGCAGTAGGATTTTTGAAAAGGAATTTGTGAGTCAGGGACTCTGTAATACCTGTCAGGTTTCCTGAGAGCAGGAGGAAGGGTGTCAGGAGTCAAACTGGATTCCATAAAGACATCATCCACAACATCCAAGACAGGGGGAATGGCTAAAGGTCTGTGCTGTGGTAAATCTAAGAATTCCCTGAGTCTGTTTTTGGACTGAGGATAGCCCTGATATTCCCACTGGAAATGCTCCCTTAAAGTATGTAGGGTTTCACCAAATGAAAAATCCTCTGGAGAAGAGGCAGAAGGAATGGATTCCTTTGCATCTGAATCTTTATAAGCAGATAGGGGTTGCATGTCTTCATATTCAGAAACCTCAGAGTCATCGGACTCCTGGTCAGATAAAACTGCTGGGGACAAGTCTCTTTTTTTTTGGAAGGGGTAGGCTAGCTTCCCCTAATAAGCACAATAAGGTCTTCTGCCATTTTAAGCATTTGAGACTGAGGCATGGAAGCAGGTGTATGCACTTGGGTTGTTGGTTTTTGTAGGTGTAGTTTGTACCCTAGGCCTTAGAAACTCTGTAGTTTTAGAAAGAACTGAAGACGCAAAAGAAGTCATCGGTTTGTGTCAAGTATCTGTAGTGAGAAGAACTTCCTCGGAAGCCGGTGCCTGCTCAGCGGCTCCGGACCCATCCAAGATAGAGACATCCACAGGATCCTTAGTCAAAGAAGAGTCTCATGGCATACTGGACTCCAAATGGGTCTCGGTAGCGGCCTCGATTCCACAGAAGCAGGCATCAGAGGCTGCAAAAGCACCTCACTCAGGACTGGAGAACTGACGACTAGCTTAACAAAAGCGTTGTCGGCAGTTTTGGACCTGTGCAGTCTGTATCTATCTTTTTCTTTATTTTTTTTGGAAGATCGGTAGTCGGACGGCTTACCAAAGCCATGTTGGAATACGGGGACCGAGACCAAAAATATTTAGCTAGAATAACGGCCTGATGACGTATAGTTCTGGTGTTGAACAAAGCACAAAAGCGACAGCGAGGTATGTTGTGGTCTGGGCCTAAACAGGTGACGCAGTAAGAATGGAAGTCTCGGTGTGGTATTTGCTTTCCATGGGTGAGACAATTGTTAACTTTTTCTGACATCGGTTAGAGCAAGAAAAAAGGATCCCCAATGGGGTACTTAGCTTTAGAAGACTTCAACTTCAATTCGGAAACGAAACTCAGGTAGAGGCGAACTGCTTCTGTTTCGGACTCCTCAGCAAGAAAGACTGAGGTAATGGCGTCGGCTGCCTGATTTTATACCTGATGTCAGTCCTGGAGTGACAGCAACTGACACAAAAATACTAAGCCTCTGGTATTTGGGCCGACTGAAGGCTACCCCTGGCAGGATAACCCAAGTATTATGATTGCAACAGTGAAACACGAAGAACATCTACAGTTACTAATAGATTGATTCTGGATATATATATATATATATATATATATATATATATATATATATATATATATATATATACATTTCTGACTATTATAGAGATTGTCAAATTATTACTGAAGGTATTTAATAATATTACAAATGAGGAACTACTACTTCTTGAAATTAGTTAGATACTAAACAACTATTTAAACTGGATAATGGTCCCTTAAAATGTGTTCTGTACTGTTCAATATCTCTTTTGAGTATGGTCTGCTGTGATCATAGTCAGTGCTCTACCCTGGTCAACAAATCAAAATAAATAATAAATATGCTAACAGGTTCAACTTTATTATTGCAAATAAAGCTCATCCCTGTCCATATTCCAACACAACTTAGATCTACAGATGGTAATCAGAAAAATTACCCAGCAGCTATATGTTTTATCCCATGCAAGGATCCCCTAAAATCACTTTGGGGTAATATATAATTATCGACTATGGGACAGGTAAGGCCAACAAAACACCAAATGGGATAGGTTAATTCAAGCACCAAAAAAACTTGATAGGCTTAATATGGCCCAAAAGGGTAGCTAGCCTACTACTTACCTATGAACCTATAAACCTATTCTAATTTAACATATTATGCTCAAACATGTTTCATTATTAACAGGTAGACACAAGATAATGATTAAAAAAACATTCACATAGACTGTGGTACATAATGGCCTCATACAGAAGGCATCTGACTCATTAGACTGGACACACATTTTTGTGGTTTTGAAATAATATACAATTCCACACTAATTAATTAAAATAATAGAAAAGTTATAATACAGAGGATTATGACTGGGTTTTACAATCTAAACCAAGTTGAAATACCTCTTCTAAGAAACATAATTGATGTCAAGAAATGTACCTGAGGAGAAGAGCAAAGCAAAATTGGAGACAAGAATTTTAAGATCAAGTTTGAAGGCATATAGCTACTTGGCTATGAATGGAGAGACCTGATCATAATTCATAATACATGGTACTTCACTTGCTTTATGTGCTACCATTTGCAAAAGACAGAGGGAAATTTAGAAGAGCCAAGTTTTTACAACTTTGAAAGCTTTAGTACATTTAATGCTGTCACAAAAGTCTTTGTAGTGCATGAAGCTTTAGCTAATGCAATGTTTTACAACAAAGACAAAAAGAAAATAAAGAAACTGTAGGAGTGCAGACTGATAGCACACGTAGTACTGCCTCATAGACAGCCACCATAAGTGAGCTATATCTGATTCTGTAGCAGCTTTAAAAGTTAAAATGCACATTGTGCTGTCATAACAGAAATAAAAGTGTGACAGCCTGAAGTACATTATTGCTTTTAAAGCGATCTAAGGTTTAAAATCTGCAATGCGGTGGCCACATTACACTTCTCATCCAGTGTATGGTTGGTTCAGTAAACTTGCATCTAGTACAAGGTTACAGAGTATCCACTGCAGGACTTTCGGATTCATGAACAGTTTTTATCCAAAGGGAACAAGACTCATTAATGCAGACATAAATCTGGATGCATCAAAACTATAATAGATTGTTACTCTATCATTCTTTTCCTTTTTCATGCAGTAATTCTATTTATTTATTTATTGCATACTAAAATTAATATATTCTCATTCAAGTGCATTTCCAGTCACTTCCTTATGTGCAACATCACCCATCTCACCTCTGTGTATAGTGTACTTTTTCTCATGTGTTAATCATCTAGTAGTCAGTGTTGTCCAGTATATATAAATAGTGTACAAGCATATGCGTCAGCTACCTAGACATCTACTTCTTTTATACCTATCAAGTCTTGCCCTTTTTGTGTTTGTTTTTTTTTTTTCCTGTAAAACAGCTGACACTCGAAATTTCGTTTAGGTAGCACTTGTGTTTCCTAAATGACAATAAAGTTTCTTTTGAATCTTTTTTTTGAATCACAAGACTAGAGTACAACAGCATTGAAAGGTGTGCAACAACTTTTAGCACCTTACCTAAATCATAAAAGATGCTTAGCATGTTTGCTTCCTTCTCAAATTTAGAGCATAACTGCTGCTCTTTAATAAGCCTTATACTGCATTAAAAAAATCACATGATGCTACAAGATCAAGGAAGTACTGAACTTCCTCGTACAGAATCATATCTGTTGGCCTTGATATAGAAATTAAGAATTGAAAGTTCATCCAAAGCAGTCTGAAAATATGTATCTAATTGTCCAGTTAATAAAAAAGTAGTACTGATGACTCCCAAATAACTCTAATTACTAACAAGGTGATTCTAGCACATTTTTTAAATACCTGAAATATTCTATAAGTAATGCAACTACAGCTAGGTATTTACATATTATTATTAAATTATTTCAAGATATACCTTTAGACTTGCATAAATTAAATATTGGGTCTTTACTTACACTTATAAGATTTAGGCCACATTAAACAAAAAAAATGTTAGCGATGAGGATCGGGTTATTTTTCTGTCTTTTGCTACATTTCCTATATACAGTACTTATAACATTTAGCCACACATTACACAAAATGAGAAAAAATGTTAGGAGAAGGAAAATAGATTATTTTTCTGCTTTGTTTTAGTAAAAAACAACTGAATAATATTATAAGATATTCAATGCAAAAGTAACTTAAATAATAACTGGCTAGAAGTTCAATTTAGAAAGAATTTTATAATTCAAAAAACTCACCTCCTACTGAATGGGTCAACTCTCACATTACTACAACTATTTGCAATCATATTAATAATTTTAGTATTTTAGTTCTAAATTCTATCTAGCCATATTATCATATATATATATATATATATATATATATATATATATATATATATATACACAAACACACACACACGGGTCTACTTCTGTTTATCGAAAAACTACTTTTTCAAAAAACAAAAAGGTGAACCCACTTTAGCAAAGTGCACTTTCATAGGTTCATAGGTAGGTATTAGGCTATCGGCCCAAGGGCCTACGTAAGCCTAGCCAACAAGGTTCTCTGGCTTACGCTACCCAAGAAAGTTATTTTCCTGTGCCACTGTCGAGCAGAGACACAGAAGTGATCCCCAGGGTGTATTTCCTATTTCCCATCCACTCATCAAGATTTTTCTTGACGAGTGCTAATGAAGAACATTGCTTGACATAGATGGGTAGCCTGTTCCAGAGTATGGGAAGTCTCTGGGACAGGAATCTATTCCTCCAGCATGTCATGTTTACTGTGGTGACAAGGTTCAGGTCCCTAGAGCGTGTAGCTCGGAGGGATTGGGATTTCTTTAGGTGTAGCATGTCCAACAGCTCTGGGTTTGAAATAGCTTTATATGTTAGGCAGAGATCACCTCTGAGTAGGTGATATGCTACGTAGTAAAGCTGGAGTTTTTTGAGGCGGTCAGCATAGGGCATTTCTTTGAGGCCAAGTAATCCTCTTTGTGAGGTACTTCTGTGGCCTTTCCAGCTGCTGCAGATGTCTTGTGAGGTACATTCCAAAAGGGGCGTTGTTCTCTATAATGGGTCTAATGAGTGTCGAGTAGAGGGGAACGATGACCTCTTTTTTCCTGGATGAGAACCCTTTTATGATGAGGTGTGCCATGTATAAAGACTTCCTGACTACTGTGGCAATGTGACTATCAAAGGAGAGACTACTGTCCACCTGGGTCCCACGGTCTGTTATCACACATTCGGTGTTAAGTAGATTGCTGCCTATGTGGTAGTTCATGGGTACAGAGTTTTTACCAAAGGGGAATGACACTGCACTTTTTGGCATTGAGCTTGAGGCCATGGCTCTGACACCAGGCATCTGTCTCAGTGAGGCCCTTCTGTAGGATGTCCACATCATTTGGGGACTTCTCTATGGCTCCTAGTTTGCAGTCATTTGCGAATCTCATTAGCCAGAGGCCTTCTGTATTAGCCTGTACTTCACAGAAGTAGATACCAAACAGGAGAGGTCCCAGGACAGAACCCTGTGGTACTCCACTTATCACTGCTTTGAGGTCAGATTTGGAGTCTGCAACTTTTACAGTGTGGGTTCTGTCAATGAGCCAGTTGGCAAGCCATCTTGTGACATAGGGATTTATACCTAGTTTAGTGAGTTTAGCTATAATTCCAGAATTGGGGATGGTGTCGAAAGCCTTGGCAAGTTCAAGATAGGCTGTGTGAACCACCTTACCCTCATCTAAGGCTTTGGTGACTGCCTCAAAGAAGTCAATCAGGTTCAGGAGGCATGATCTGCATTTTCACAAACCCGAACTGGGTGGGATCCAGAGTTTGGAGGTTATCAATGTCTTTCTTTATGAGTTCCATGATGATACGTTCCATGGTCTTGCAGATCAGGCTCTTCAGGCTAATAGGTCGATAGTTCCCGGGATCAGTGATGGCTCCCCCTTTGTGGTGTGGGATAACTGTTGCTATGCACATTCAGTGGGCACAAAGCCTGATGCAAGGCTATTATTGAACATGGTGCTTAAGTGGGGAGCCAGTTCTTTCTGAAGTTCGTGTAAAATGCAGCCTGGGATGTTGTCTGGTCCCATGGATGCTGTGTTTTTGGCTTTAGAGAGTGCAGCTTTTACCTGCATAGTTGTGATTACAGGGACTCTGCATTCCTCCGGTATAGATATGGGCCCTTTACGGGGTGAGAGGGGGGTAAAGTTAGCACTGAACCTATCTTCACAAACACTGATTCACCGAAGCACTGTACAGTGGGGATAAGGAAATATATACTTTTCCCTACTGAAGTGCAATCTCAGAGTTAGTATATATAAGTAGCTGGGTGTGGGGGAGGGTGCAGAAATGTGTTTTTAGTGTGTTTTTTTTTTCCGATTCGGTGAATCAGTGTTTGCAAAAGTGCACTTTCATTTAAGTGCACTGTCACTAAAGTGGGTTCAGCTTTCTGTTTTTCAAAAAAGTGATTTTTTGATAAACAGAAGTGAACCCATATGCATACGTACAGATTATATATATTATATATATATATATATATATATATATATATCATATAAAATTGAACAAAATAGCCAAATCTCAACATTCACAAACTCAACAACAAAATGTTGACACATCCACTACAAATGCACTGGCTGACAATCTGGGTACACGAAAAGTTAAAACAGCACACATCCCCCTGCTAATTATATATATACACTAACTCTGAGTCTTTACAATCTCAGGGAAAGGGCATATTTCCCTACTCCTAGAATTGTGTAGTCTTGCATACCTGTTGAGAATCTGTTTAGTCGATCAAATTTTGTCAGCTAAACAGATGTTGACTAAAGGTAGAGTTGACCTACATACACACACACACACACACACACACACACACACACACACACAGGAACATGTATACTTATGTATATGTGGTGTACTGAAATATACCAAAATGTTCAAATGTCAATATTGTGAATGCTGACATGTAAAAATTGACATTTACAATGTCAATGCACATGCTCTGAGCATAACCCAGGAGCATGCATTCTCAAAAACAGTGTTTTTTTTTTTTTACAGGACTAGTCCCCTCTGCACTCTCCACACCTCCTGCTAATTATATATACTAACTCCAGGATCACACAATACCAAAGAAAGGGGCATATTCCCCAGCCCTGGTGACTGTTGATCTTGTATACTTGTCAGCTGTCTAATTTGCCAACCGAAATGTGACGACAAAACAGATGTATACCTAAGCCACACCTGACTAGACAGAAACCACACATATTATATTACAAAACAAAATAAATCTCCCTCAGAAGTATTTACAGTTTCATCATTCAAAAACATAATTTCTTAACACTAATGAAAATTAAAAAAATATATATATATTTTTTAAATCTCCTGTGCAAATCATATAATCTCACGTTTGTAAGAGTTACACTTGAATCTTTAGGCCACAGCATCATGCCTCAGTCCAGAAAGTTTTTTTTTTTTTTTACTTTTTAATAATCTAGGAGATTTAGCAACTTAAAAGCTGGATGACATTCAATATTTTGTTCAAATGTTATGGAACACAACATTTATTTTAATTTAATGCTCCTTTACTATCTTGCATCAAATCTATCAAAGCTCATTATTATGCATAATCCTAGATGTGGTAAGATAGGCAATTAAAATGAACCAGAAAAAGTCTATTCCTCCTTCTTTACAATACTTCTGTCTATACTAAACATTATACATTCAGAAAATCAAAACTTTTTTAATTAGGAGCAAAGCAAGATGCAATCATGTGTTTACATTTTGACTAAAGATAGGTACAATAATAAAAATATAACATTTTGACTACAGTTAAGTAGAATAATAAAAACATCTCAATAAAATTTTAATTTTGGCTAATACTACAAAAATATGCACATGATAGATGGAATTATCAAGAATGAAATTTTTGTACATTTGTCCTCTTTATTTTTGTGTTTTAAATTATTCCTTATTGCTTTTCTACTCATTTGTCCACTTTTTTCTTGGATTTCTATACTTTTCTTACACATTAGTCACATTGTTTTTCTTAAAATTCATGTTTTCATTTATAGCTAATTTAAACAAATTAAGATTTATATATTGTCTTAATTCATGCATTTTAATATCATTTGCACTTACTGGATATGAAATTCTTTCTAATATTGCAGCATCTATTATGCAGCTCTTAAAATAATAAAAACAAATACATATTTATATAAGAACTGGGTGGTTTCTAAAAACTAACTTCAAACTTTTCCTTATGTTTATTAGTCTAATGCTCCATTAATTATATTTTCAAACTGTTCCTTAATGAATGTGTTTCTGATACAATTATTCATTTCCACATGTTGCATTGTCCTACCATATTAACACAGGGTCACAAGCAAAGAAGCTGAGGCCAAGACAGCAATCTCTTTCCCTGTACTGAGATGCCTGGTTATTTAACCAACATGAGTAATAAAAGAGACCGTTCAATGTAGATGGGGAAGCCATTCAACAACTCACACTAACTAGCAGAAAAGGCTGATAGTGCAATTGGCCAAAAAAGGCATTTCCAGACAAACAGCATAATTTTGTTTACTGAGTTGGAGGGGTAAATCCTCTGCAACCCTACATTCTCATACTTTAAATAATCAACTCTAAGGTACATCCACCATAGGGGAAAGGAAAAATACCTTTCAGGTTCCAAATGAACCTGCCCAATTTCACCTGGCAGTGTAGCTCAGCCGCTATGCATATAAGAACTCATTCTACCCTTCATCTATGATATGGAAATGTGACCATACAACAATGCAGAATATGAAGTTGCTCAAGAAAAGTGATCTACATACACTGAATACTGTGCAGCTGGAATGTCTACCTTGTGCTAATAATCTTGTTATCCCCTTCTTCAATGTCCTCAGAAGTATCACCAGTATCAAGGGTGCTGGGGTTTGTGGTCCAGACTTCACTGAAACTGGCCTGTACTTCTTTCCGATTATGAAATGCTGCCCGAGAAAGTTAGGGACAAGATAAAGGGCCTGGAGGAGCCCTTCTTTAACTTTTCAGTGAAAGTAAGTGGATTAATGAAGATGACTGACCATTTCCACTCAGATTTTTGGGTCACAGAATACCTACTTGTTTTATATACATATATATATAGAGAGAGAGAGAGAGAGGGAGAGATGGATTTGTCACATTTGCACCATGTACAAATTTAGAGGGGATAATAGCCCTCCAGATTTAAACAATATGAGGTATTCCCATCAAAAACAGTGGCTATGTATGCATTACATAACTGACATGTTCATGTGCAGATAGAAAATGAAGGTGGTAAGGATAAAGTAGTGTGATAGGACAGAAAGGGCTTCAAGTGTGGCATCTGCTTGGGAAGGGGGTGGAAAGTAATTAAGAAGAAATTTTGCAACTGGTGAAGCTGTACTAGGATGGAGAACCTCTACAGGGGTAAAATAAGGCCTTTGCTGATAGAAAACCAGCAGATTAGCCATGTAAGGATGGGAGAATTACAAAGAAAGGAGCTGGTAGCATTATGTTTTTTGTCCAAATATAGCCAAGACATGGGTTTATGAACAAAGATCACTGGCATTTTCTACAGCTGTGTCATTCAGAAGTGCATTTTCTTAAAGCAGAAAAAAAATAATCAAGGCCAGCAAAAGAAACCCTCTTAATGGGCAAATTTCATTAACCAAACCACTTTAAAATATGTTAACTTAATCAACAAACAATATAGAAGCTTTTGTGCAGCACTCTGTCATGTGAAAAAAAAATATAGAAGCATTTAAAATCAAAAAACAGTCAAACCAAACTATAACACAACAGTCTCCTTCTTACAACAAATGTAAAGATAAAACATCAGCATCAAGTGACAGTGTATCAGCTTTAAGTAAGATCATTCAGAAGTATTCTCTATAATTTGTTATAATTTCTGTAATTAGAAGGATTACTACCACTGCTGCGAGGACAAATAGCATTAAACACTTGGAACTTAAACCAGGGGCAGCTAGTGGTACTAGTCTGTTGGGCTGCATCCCTCTCAACTAAAAAAAGAAAAAAATGTGCTAATTCAGAAAGTCAACTGTTATTTCTAAATTAAAGATAATAGTTGACTTTTTCACTTCCTCACAGCAAGAGGTCCTCGGCTGGGGTGCTCTGGTGCTCCTCTCCCTGAGTGTCCCCTGGTCCTGTGGTCTTTCCTCCGGTTCTCCTCCCTCCTCCCTCATCCCACATCCCAAAGACATGCTGCAGGTGGATTGATTAAATCCCTAGGTGTAGGTGTGCGGTGTGGTGTGTGTGGAAGGTGAAGGTTGGGCTGGCAACTCACCGACGTAAAAAAAACTCCACTGCCATTCAATGTGCGGACAAGCTGATCCGCTGTGGCGACCCCTAACCGGAAAAAGCTGAAAGAAGAAGAAGAAGTTGACTTTTTCTTGTGTTTTTTTCCTCGTAACTCAGCACATGTGCAGAGTTACAAGGAGATCAGCTTCTTAGACCATCCTGTTTTGAAAATAGACTGGCATTAGGCTTCCCAATCATCGATCGGGTTTAATCAGCAGCATTCAGCAGTGACAGAAGCGTCACTCAATAAGTGAGTCACTGAACTGCTGCAAGATGCAGCAGGAAGTCCTTCTTATTGGCTCAGGCTGCCTCAGGTGACTATGGCAGCCTGAGCCAAGAAGGAATACTTAGTTAATGTGGAAGAGGAAGCACGAGCAAGGGAAACGTTTTTTTTTTGTTTTTTTTTTTCAGTAATTTTAAAGTTTTTTTTTCTTACACTATATGTGCTACTACTGGGATGTGGGAAGAAGGTAAGTACTTAAAGTGTGTGTGTGAGAGTGTGCATACGTGGAGATACTATTGAAGAGATTGTTGGGGAAATTATTAATTTTGATGTTAGTAAAGTGCTTGTGTAGAGATGAACATACTACTAGGGGATCATGGGGAAAATGTTTAATTTTGGTATTAGTGAAGTGCTTCAGCAAACATGGACATACAACTGAAGGGACACAGGGGGGAAATGTTTCATTTTAGTGCTTGTGTACACATGGACAAACTACTGAAAGGTCACTGGGGTAAATGTTTCATTTTGGTGCCAGTGAAGTGCATGTGCAAACATGGATATACTACTCAAGGGTTTGCTTGGGAAAATGTTTTATCTTGGTGCTTGTGCATACACAGATATACTACTGAAGGGGTCCCCGAGGGAAATGTTTTATCTTGGTGCTTGTGCATACACAGATATACTACTGAAGGGGTCCCCGAGGGAAATGTTTTATCTTGGTGCTTGTGCATACACAGATATACTGCTGAAGGGGTCCCCAAGGGAAATGTTTTATCTTGGTGCTTGTGCATACATGGATACGCTGCCGAAGGAGTCACTGTGGGAAATGTACCATTTTGGTCCCAGAGAAGCGCTTGCGCAGACATGGACAAACTATTGAAGGGATCAACTGGGCAAATGTTTTGATATCTGTGAAGTGCTTGAGCAGACATCGGCATACTACTGAAGAGATTGTTGGGGAAAATGTTTCATTTTGGTAATTGTGCAGACATGGACAAAGTACTGAAGGGATCATTGTGGGAAATTATTCATTTTGGTTTCAGTGAAGTGTTTGTCCCAACTTGGACAAACTACTGAAGAAGAAATGTTTCATTTTGATCTCAGCGAAGTGCTTGTGCATACTGGTTAAACTACTGAAGGGATCGATGTCTACATATTTGATGGGCACATCTGTGTATGGGGGGGAGGGGTGGTAAAATAAATCACTTTGTCCAGTTTTTGCTATTTTTAATTTATCACATCTGAGGTATATTCAGTCAATAAAGTTGGCTTTAACTGTTGAATGCAGAGGTAGTCTGTGGATAAATGTGACTGACACAACTGCCATTTGTTTAAAATAATAATTTATTATTATGGCTTTTTAGAAGTAGCGTGCATATTTTTTCCCATTCTATAACAGTCAGACATCAGCACTGTACTCAATAAGTAACTGTTTGTGTTGGTCTGGACAGGATGTGTGCGGCAGCAACTGATCACTGGCAGAGTATTGGACTGAGTAATGTTGCCATATAACAGCATTTGGTTCTCCTGCTGAGTTTTTGGCTGTGTATTCCTTCTATGTGAAATCCTTTTCTCTTTGTGGATTTTATCCAAGTGCTTTGGTATTTTCTCCCAGACTTGCAGCAGTATAATATATGCCTCTGGCCATTTGTTATTTAACTTTTCATCATAATCTAACACCACAGTGTTAGAGAGAAGATAATTATCTTTTTGGACACGTAAGATGGTTAAACTACCGAAGGGATCAATGTGTAAATATATTTCCTTACTCATCATTTTTGTTCAAGTAATCATCATCAAGTTAAATGTTAGTGAAAAAAAAACAAAACTTAAAATGCACCCATAGGCGCTGGAAGCTGTTAACTGGGGGAGGGCGGTGGATGACAGGGGCACTTAGTGAAATAAAAAGGGTAATTTTTTTTATAACTATTTGCTACTACAACATAGGTTCAATTGGAGGACATTTTAAGCTAAGCCAATTCCCTTTTGGTGCTTGAATTAACATTTTCTGATTGGTCTTAACTATCCCTGTGGCTGATAATTGTATATTAGCCCTAGTGAGAACAACTGTGATCATACCATAGATAATTTGAGGGGGCCATGTAAGGGATGCAGCATTTAGGAACTGCCTGTATCCATTAGTGGCATGAGGGAAATCCTGCAGTACGTTTTTATTACCCATCCTTAGATCCAAGTTGCATTTGAATATGGATGGATGAGCTTTGCTTTATTTTTATGGATAGTCTGTTCTGGAACAATGGTAGCCTCTGTGATATATATCCATCTCTCCACAACATTCAGTTTAGATACCTGGACTGAGTATTTCTGATGCCATTTGACTTGCTGATGTTCAGTAGGTCCATCTGTATTATGTTGAAGGATGCTTTGTATGCCAGACATGTCACCTCTAAGCACTCTGTAGGATACTGAGTATAGTAATAAATCTTTGAGGTGGTCCATGCAAGACCTATTGTTTACGACTTGTATCCTTTTAGTAAGGTATCTGTGAAGGCATTCCAATTGTTGCATGGGACTGGACAGATACATGCCAAAGTGGGCATTATACAAAATGACTGACATAATGAGAGCTTTGTAAAGGGGGACAACAACATCTCTAGATCTAGTCACAATCAATTTGTTTATAAGCTGTGCAATATAGAAAGGCTTTCTTATGACTCTGTGCACATGTTGGTCAAAAGTTAGGTCACTATACACACAAGTTCCCAAATGCCAAACAACTGGATCAGTTCTCCGAGGGCATTGTCATGATTTTGACACCAGTTATTATTTGGGACAAACCTTCCTGCATGATGGATAAGTCATTTTGGGATTCAATAACTTCTCCTAGCTTGTAGTCATCTCAAACTTAGCTGGCCAAAGCTCTTTGGTATTTCCTTTTACTTTTGAGATGTATATGCCAAGCAGAAAAAGTCTCAGCACTGAACCCCTGGGGGACTCCATTGGTGACGGGTCTCTTCCCCTGTTTTGATCTCTTGCATCCTGTGAGCCAAGTTGGCAATGCAGCTGGTGATGTAAGTGTTTGCTCCTACATTATTCATCTTTTGTACTACACCTGAGTAGGGGATTGTGTCAAAAGGCTTGGCCAGGTCAAGGTAATGTGGTGTGAACTGTTTTACCTGCATCCATTGCTTTGGTAACAAGAGTAAAGCTTAAAAATTGCCCATGATTTTGAGCCTTTCACATTTTCCTCTGGGCTGTTTTCAAACGCATGTTTAGGGCCATGCATACATGTATGCATTCCTAGATTCACCTTCCTGATTGTATTAAATTATATTCCTTGTATAATACAGCACACTTGTTAGACTTGTTAGAGTGCATTTTAAATTTATTGTTTGAATATTTTTCCAGTAGGCAATGAAGCAAAATGCATGCACCAATAATGACAAAACTGCCCTATTCAGAACATTTCCATGATAACAGTCTACTTCTACATACAATATATTAATACAGAATCACAGTAGTGTAAGCCATAGGCATGTTGCACAGCTTCTTGAACTTATTTTCAATTGGGGGAGGAGGCCAAAAACCAGGGACATTTTAAACATTGCTTGTATAATTTTGGAAAGTTGCTCGCATAAAATGTTGTGCTACCACCATGCATTTCACTGCCAAGTCTTGAACCCAGAACCATGTGCACTACAGTCAGAGCAATATGCCACTAAACTAAACCAGGAGTCTCTTGAAAGACAGGAAGACAAACTTAAATAGCTATCATATCATTTAGTGAATTCAATTCTCACTTCTCAACATAGCTCTCAACCTCTTAGCACAAAAATAAAGAACAAAGCTAATAATGGGGGAATACAGCCCCAAAATAGGGACACATTTCAAATACTGATTTTATAACCTTAGAAAATTGCTAGAATTAAAGGTTTTGTTTTACCACTCCTGAAAACCAGAGGAACAGAACAAAAATGTGAGGCATAAATTCACAAGTGATGGTGGCTAGGGACTTTAGGTTCTTTTTACCTGTACCCAAGGTACAGGGTTTGAGCCCGAGTACCTGGAGCTTTTCTACCTAGGCCACCACTGAAAAGGGGTTTCCAGTCCAGTCAGACTTTATCAGTAAATAAATCCAAATAAGACAGATAGCCGCTGCAACGCTAGTTAGACTTAGATGTAATGAAAAGATTGCGGCAATCTATCCATACATATATTACCATTATACCTATCAGCACAAAAGCACAGAACAGATACTACTAAGGGTAAAATCATCACACCATCGAAATGAAGCACAAAAACTGAATACCCCTTTGATAACATCTGTCAGTACACCAGGGGAACATAGGCCAGTGAGAAGCAATCAGATATATAATGGATAACAGTCTTACACTGATGAAGATCAAAGTTTATCATTTAGCATCAAAGGGAATACTTAGCAAAACATCCATCCATCAATACACGCATTACCTAACATAAATAAAGTAGGCTTATCAAGTTCCCAACATGTGGAACTAAACACAAACTGACTACAGTAAAGGATACCTGCCAGACAGGCAGCAGAGATAGAAGATGCGCATGGATTATATGGTGAAGTGTCACTTCTAGAGAAAGGAAAACACACATAAAATGGTAAGGTAACAGAGTGTTGTAGGTAGTGGTGTGCAGATTGCTGCTTGCTAGCTCATAGCTGAGAAATGCCCATAGAGACATTGGTCATGTAGGTCAGTATATCTAATTTAATCTGGATGGAAAACACTCACTGCAGGGAATTCATTGTGTAATCTCACTGCTTCTCATGGTACAGCTAGACTGGCCTCCAGCATGGGAATTACTTGTGTAATCTCATTTCTCATAGTACAGAGAGACTGTAGGTCACCAGCACTGTAATCTTCACTTGAAGAAGAGTGCAGGAGAATGAAAATAACAGAGTCACGTGTTGCAAGGGCAGGGTATAAATACTAAGCTTACAGGTTCACTTTTAAAGAAGAGTACAATTTCTCATTTTCTGCATGTAGATATTTTTTTTTATTCATGGTGCAAGTGTGCTGCAAATGTATAACTGCTTTTAGCCATAAACTGAGCTCAGAATTTGGACCTAGGTTTTTCTGTTTGGGAAAGTTAATCCTGTCTGTCTCATTGACAGTTACTTTATTCAGTTCCACATTCGACATGATTGTTACGCTCGGTATGGTCCTCACACATGTTTCTCCAGAATTTACACATTTTTTTCTATTTTTGGTCATTTTACCAGTGTTGTTTTTCTACCCAGTTCCTTGCTAAACTTCTATTCCTATACTGTTTGTTTTTGTATTTTTTTATTTATTATTATTTCTGTGTATCTTTTACTGTATCAGTTTATTGTCACACATGCTGTAACAGTCTTGATTATGTGAAACTATGAATGGTATTTCAGGTGACTAATGGCCCATAGTCTCATTGAAGTGAGGGGAGGCTTGGTATATATTCAGCAGGTATACACACAGCATGCATAACTGTGATTTCTGTAAGACAGTCTCCACACAATATTGATAACTTAAACATTATGTAGTTATTTCACCACCCTTTCATCTTAACGAGAGGCAGTCCAGTTGCATTGGTAGAGGAACTTTGCTTATTTATTTGATAAATTATTTGCCAGTAATTGTTAGTTTTTTTTCTTCTTTGAGTGCTTAAGGTATGTAAGATCTGTACCTTTTCATTGGTAAAAAACAGTAGTGGGCTGAGCTCTGAAAACAAAAGGAAAGGCTCGGAACTGCCTGAATAGGACAGCCGACTCTATAATGTCAGCAAAGTGTAATTGCAGGGAATGCTTGTCATCACTGCTAAAATATCTCTGGCTAGTTAGATGCCAGGGGAGTTAGCATTATTCCTGAGTAAAAAATAAGACCAGGAAAAGGTGATCAAATATCAATGTTATAATTAGTGTCTGTTATAACTACATTTTCTGCCTTAATATGCAGTGTGGTACCTTTTCAGAAGCAGAGATATTATGTACTCTAGAGCAAACAGTAGTACCATTTACAGATGCATAAGCTATAATATTATTCCCACTAGCATTTCAGATTAAGGTATTAATATTTAGATAACAAGCTCTTAAGCTTGCACCTAGGCAGCAGGGTACTGCACCAGAAAGTGCAGAATTATCCAGGCAGTTATTGGAATTATCTTTTTTGCGTTTTTAGACTGCAACCCTTGTGACTGAGCCTGTGTTAAAACAGGAGCTATACTTAGCCGTTAATTTAGCGGCTTTACTGGTGGTCTGTAGAATGCATAGACAATTAAAATTATGCATGCATATTTTAGGCTTTAACAACTGAAATAAATCTCATGATTTTGGAAGCTTTTAAAGTAAGGGATACAAAAATCAGGTTCTCATTCGTTTAAGTAAATTCGCTCTCAGCAAAACTCATAAGACCATGCTGTACATGCATTTGGTCAAAGACACACAATACTCAAGGTGCAATCGTCATCTTCAAGCCTTGAGTGAGACTTGTTTCCAAAATTTAACGAGTAGCATTTCCATCCCACTCCCTGGAAAGGATGAAATTGTAAGGGAAACTGTAGTACTGGCTTATTTTTAATTTTAAGATGTTTAAAATTGTTTATGCTTTTTACCTTGCAAAAACGTACACTGTCTGTAAAATATGATGCATATTCAGTGCAGCGAAATTAGACCACTTCACACACACACACACACACACACACACACACACACACACACACACACACACACACACACACACACACACACACACACACACACACACACACACACACACACCTCAATCTAAAGACAGTGCCTTCTTCTGGTGCAGCAGCTCTGCATAAAATAAATCCTTCTGCCCAAACAAGGAATCCGCGGTTCTGCAGTTGGAAGACAATAAATCCTTCTGCCAGAATGGTAGTCCGTAAGGAAGTGAATCCTGTATTCAAACAGGCGCGCGGCATGCTGACGCAACTGCGCACGTGAAGACAGGTTATTCAGGATGGTTGAGAGGTCGCAAGTGCTGCAAAAGTGGGGGGAGCGCCCCTCCTCCTTGCTCTATGGTTCTGGCGCCCATGAATGCACCTCAGTGCATCTAAAACTCTGACTTTTGTGGTCCTAGCAGATACTTTTTCCAGACGTAAATTACAATGGAGTCTTAGCCAGATACAGAGTGTTAAAAGCATGGGGGAGTAAAAAGAAAGAAAGAAATAATCTGTATGGTGTGGGGCCAGAATGAGGGGACAACAGAGGAGGGCACTAGAGAGTGCAGGGGAGACTAGTGGGTAAGAGGGGACCCATGGAGTGTTGATTGTTGCTAAACATCAGTACCGTATATAGTCAATAAAGTGGCTATAATGAGTGGGTTTGTACTGAAGCAGTTTGAGGATGAAGGTGAATAACCACATCTGTTTGATTACACATAACAGTTACTGACCTGCTGTAATACAGCTCCGCCCTAGTGTATATGGCTCTACCCATTCAGTTGCTTGCAGCAACCCCCCCTTTGACATCACCAGCCGCCAGTGACTTAAACATACATGTAGCCCTTTTATCGGTATACGTTTGCTTAGGATATTAATATAAACATTCCTATTTATCTCACAAATACGCTCTAAAGCTCTCTCTCTCTCTCTCAGAACCCATTTTCCAAAGAAAATAATTTTACTACTACTTAATACAATCATTCAGGTCAGTAGAAGCATACCTTTCATGCACAGAATGCCTAGGTAGGGTGATAAGAACCAAATCTGCCTTCCCACAATATAGGCACAAGTGTGGGTTCCTGTGCTGAAACTTTTACAGGTACATCAGCCGTTAGGTGTCCCTGGCAATAAAAACATGTGAGACCTCCACACTGTTCAATAACACTCCTCCTCTTTTTTCAGTTTCAGGCACTGGGACCACTTTTTTGCCCTTAGCTCTCTTCTGTTCAACATGCTTTCTCATAGGTGAGCCATTATCTGTGAGTTTTGTACAAGACACCTGTACAAAACAACTATCAATTACTCCTGAGAATTATTTAGAACCACAACCATACTGCCTGATATTGACTTCATCTCCTGATATGAAATTCAGTTTGGTATCATTATCAGAACTCTGTCTGGGTCATTTGTTTCACATTTTTGCATTCAAATGTGGTTTAAAAAATAGTCAAATGTTGGTCTCAGGGTTTGCAACATAAGTATTTCTTCAGGAGAATAAGAAGCCTATTACTAATAGAACTACGAAAACACTAACATAGTTAAGAAAAGAATTAAATACATACATTGAAGTTAATCAAATTATGCACAGGTCATCTGATTTATATTGCTTCTTTTTGTCATGCTAAAGCCTTATTTAGCAGGAAATGGGATGTTTGCACCCAAAACAATCTCCCAGAATCCCATACACAAATTAATTGACCAGAACCTCTGCCGAGTCATGATATACATACCTGCATAAATAAAATACATGAGCTCTCAATATGTTTTAATTGTTGTGCTTATGTGATCATTAATAAAACATTTACAGCAAACAAGTGCATTTAGAAAGCATGACATCAAACTAATGTAAATAAAGGAAAACAAAAATTCAGCTGAAGAAACACCACAATTATTTTCAATATTCTCAGGCTACTTTCTAGTCTTGGAATATCACATCATAGCATAAGCAGCTCATTCTGCAAATTTAGAAATCCGGCTTAATTTACTGTCTGTATTTTATGGTTTTCTTAGAACAATTTCTCATTTGTGCCTTTCCTGCTGGTAAACTAAAGTACTCAGAGAAACTGCAGTGGCAGATGTTCCAGTGGACTGCTAATGCTGCGCAGGGAAAAACAAAATGCTGGTTCATGCTGAGAAACTGAACTATGCATCGATCATCCTCTCCTGCTCCCTCAAAGAATGCCACCCACTCACTAATAATTCTGCATTCTGAAATAATGCTACACAGTCTCTCATCAATGCCAATTAGACACAAAGAAACACAAAAAGTATTAGCAGTGAATGTTGGCTTGCACTGGAGCTAGAGTGCAGTGACGCTGGTTAAAGATAAAAGGTCAGCAACATGAAGATGTGTAAGGGATACGGAAAAATAGCTAAGCACATGCATTCTGCACTGCATTCCTAATAGAATGTTAGTGTGTGTGTGTGTGTGTGTGTGTGTGTGTGTGTGTATGTATCTGCAAATAAAGACATTACAAGGGGGAGGTTGGGGTGAAGGAACAGCTGTTGTGATAAGCTTGTTCCATTAATGAAACTTCTATTGCTGAAAAGAAATATATGGCCATAACTGTGTTTGTTTTCTGCAGCTATCATTCAAACTTACACAGTACTCTTTGGTGGTGTATAGTCTAAAAGGTCATTTTAAATAACTATTTAAAACTATTTTCCTGAAATACAAATATAAAATATTTAATAAAGTGCTATGCTGATAACCTGGATTCAGTTAATGGCCAAATTACAAGATGACCAATCAAAGGAAAAATGATAGCTGCTGATCAGAATGAGTTAGTCTTCATGTCTGTCATGATGTTGTCACTACTGGCTATGTAGTCTTCATGTCTGTCATGATGTTGTCACTACTGGCTATGTAGAAAGAGGTAGACTAAACTGTAGAACATTAGTGGTGTGCAACCACCTCAACAACTAGCACAGCAATAGTAGGGGGTGCAGTAGAGCATAATGGTACCCCATTACTCAGCTTTCGCCCAGTAATGGAATCAAATGGGTGGTACTGCAAATAGATGCATACTTAGTTGAATGATTAGGAACGCAAGTACATTCAGAAAATAAGTAATACAAATTAAGAAAGCTGTTATGCCACACTTCTTATGTATGTCGATGCCATTCTTGATGGAACAGAACTGCTGTCAACTGTGAGGCTCCCTGAATGTATATTACTAAAGCTTTTCTGCCACTTCATACATGGAAGTGTTAATGACAAAAGACAAAGAGTATCAAATAGCTGTGTTTTTGTACCTTCCTGAACTACAAGAAAGGTGCTGGGGTAGGACTTTGACTTGTATGTGGTGATACTTGTTGATGGAAGCACACAATGCTCTGGCACCATCTGACCAATGATATTTCCAACTAATGACTGACAACGGAAATGTATGACAGTAGCGACCCTCTTTAAATGTAACATGTCACCACCTGATCAGGGATATTACTGTCGAGGAGTGACAACAGAACTGTACGACAGAGGTGATGCTCTCAAAATTTAACATGTCATCACCTGACAAGTGAGATTACCAGTGAGGAATGACAACAGAAATGTATGACAGGATCAAAGTTCATTGACTGTAGTGTGTCACCCACCACCTGCCCAAGTGATAGTACCATCAAGGAGTGACATCACATATGGAAGACAGCTGTAATGCTACATAGCTGTAGCCACATCACCACTGTACTAATGTTATTACAACTGACAAGAAACAACACAATTGTATTACAACAGTAGTACTCCCTGATTGTAGCATGTGATCTCTGGTCACATTCTGACAAAAGTTAATGTCACTGAAAGAAGAACCACATCTTCCTAAGAGTTGTGTTCATCATCACCGGTAGCATGGAGTCTTTTGAAATAGTCATGACATACTGCAATGCCACTGATATCGTGGTAATGGCATGTCTGTTTCTGTCTGTCTCTCTCTCTCTCTGCTTCTTCATTAAAGTTCCCTATGATGGCAAAACTGTATGATCGCAGTCTAATTTACAGCAGTTCCAATAACTAGTGGCAAAGTATCTAGATGACAGCTGTGCCACTGTTAGATAATGCGATGGTCCCGAGCATTTCTGACAAATGGCTGTGTTATAGATGAGGGAACACTACATCTTGCTGACAGCTTTCCTACTTCAAGATGGCCTCATCTACTGATGTAGCACCATTCTAACCTACAGCAGTTTCACTGAGGGGACACAGCACCCGTTCCATAACTGCACTATTCTCTGGGAATATAATACAGTACTTTAGAACCAGAAGATTTAAGCAGTGCTAGTTATAAGTGTGCAGACTACATGCCTGACAGCTGTTTTTTTTATTTTATAGTAGAGTACAGTGCCTTGGCACCATTTTCTTATACAGCAGTGCCATAGGTGAGGGAATAGAGAATCTGGCTGACATAAGTGTGGTACATGTAAATACTGTGCCTTCATTGACACCTCAAACACCTTCACAATAAGAAAAGAAACATTTACAATTAGAGACATTTACAATTGTAATACAAGGTCAATAGTTTACATAGCTCAATGTGTACAATGCCCGTCATTCTACATTGGTAAGACGGATCGTCGTCTGAGGGATAGAATATACGAACACCTTTATGCAATAAGTAGGAAAAAAGGTGACAATGCTTTAGCAAGACACTGTGAGCAAAATGTTGGACATAAATTTAACTTTATGGTTATTAGTCATATAAATAACCAAACCATAGGAGGAAAATATTCTAATGATAACTACATGAAGTTAGAACTCGGAAAAAAATGAATTGAGTTGGCAATTGCGTTTAAGAGCATGTACAGAACCAGGTTTAAATGAAACATGTTCAATAGCGTGTATATTAAAATTAAGAAGCCTGTTGAGATAAGCATGGTTAACTAGATAAATTGGGTAAAACAACCACTGAGGTTTTTATAAGAAGTCTACGATGCCAACCACAGTACAATTTTGTATGCACTATTAAAATTTATTAACTTATAACGTTAACAACACCGAATGTAGTTTAAACAGATGATTTGTAGCGACGACAACTATTTTACCTTTTTTATATATTTAGTAGTCGAAAAGTAGTGATTTGACCACTTTAGTGTATTGAATTTTAATGTAAGGAATAAGGTATTTACCATTTGTACACACGTTGCTAATATTGGATATATGCAGTACTAAAACTAGTGTAGAAATGGTTGTTACTTGTTGTCACTTGATCTGTAACAACTTTCTACTTATTTACTTATTACTTGTTACTAACTGCATGACACGCTATGGTTTTATGTCAGACACAGCATGGGAATTGGCTTGGACAGAGTCAATAATGAATTTTAACTAGTTTACAAACTTTGCAATAATAATCAGAGGAGAAGAGTATTTTAATAAAAATAAATTGCTGTCACAGCATAATACTTATGTTTAGAAAACCTAATTAAGACATATACTTATACTTTGATGCATGATTACTTCATGATGTAAAAAGAACAAAATGTTCACTTATTTAGAGAATACCTTTAAACACTATTAGACAAAGAAAGTACAATATGGGTTTAACCCAGAGGGGTTGTTTCTTTAACTCGTCAGTCACAGAGTTTTGTCTGATTGGTCAGTGCATTATGTGTAAACTATTTGAACTTTGTTATTTAGAACAAAACTGTTTGTCTGAAGAAGTCCGGATACCATCCGGATGAAAAGCGCTTTACATTTTATGGTTTTTATTGTTTTACTTGAGTCGTGTATGTTCGACAATAAATTCAGTGGAATACCTTCTCTTTTGTTGCGAATCAGTGCCTGTTTTTTCTTAGTTGTTGGAGTTACGTTTATTGATGGAAGTGTTAATGACAAAAGACAAAGAGTATCAAATAGCTGTGTTTTTGTACCTTCCTGAACTACAAGAAAGGTGCTGGGGTAGGGCTTTGAATTGTATGTGGTGATACTTGTTGATGGCAGCACACAATGCTCTGGCACCATCTGACCAATGATATTTCCAACTAAGACTGACAACGGAAATGTATGACAGTAGCGACCCTCTTTGAATGTAACATGTCACCACCTGATCAGGGATATTACTGTCGAGGAGTGACAACAGAACTGTACGACAGAGGTGATGCTCTCAAAATTTAACATGTCATCACCTGACAAGTGAGATTACCAGTGAGGAATGACAACAGAAATGTATGACAGGATCAAAGTTCATTGACTGTAGTGTGTCACCCACCACCTGCCCAAGTGATAGTACCATCAAGGAGTGACATCACATATGGAAGACAGCTGTAATGCTACATAGCTGTAGCTACATCACCACTGTACTAATGTTATTACAACTGACAAGAAACAACACAATTGTATTACAAGAGTAGTACTCCCTGATTGTAGCATGTGATCTCTGGTCACATTCTGACAAAAGTTAATGTCACTGAAAGAAGAACCACATCTTCCTAAGAGTTGTGTTCATCATCACCGGTAGCATGGAGTCTTTTGAAATAGTCATGACATACTGCAATGCCACTGATATCGTGGTAATGGCATGTCTGTTTCTGTCCGTCTCTCTCTCTCTCTCTCTCTCTCTATGTTTCTTCATTAAAGTTCCCTATGATGGCAACACTGTATGATCACAGTCTAATTTACAGCAGTTCCAATAACTAGTGGCAAAGTATCTAGATGACAGCTGTGCCACTGTTAGATAATGCGATGGTCCCGAGCATTTCTGACAAATGGCTGTGTTATAGATGAGGGAACACTACATCCTGCTGACAGCTTTCCTACTTCAAGATGGCCTCATCTACTGATGTAGCACCATTCTAACCTACAGCGGTTTCACTGAGGGGACACAGCACCCGTTCCATAACTGCACTATTCTCTGGGAATATAATACAGTACTTTAGAACCAGAAGATTTAAGCAGTGCTAGTTATAAGTGTGCAGACTACATGCCTGACAGCTGTTTTTTTATTTTATAGTAGAGTACAGTGCCTTGGCACCATTCTCTCATACAGCAGTGCCATAGGTGAGGGAATAGAGAATCTAGTTGACAGCTATTCTACTTCCTGATGGCAGGATGTAGTGTTTGGGTACCAGTCTGATCTATGACAATACCAGTGATAAGGAGCAGGCAATCTCAGTAATGGTTGTGCTATTCCTTTTGACAGTGCTCATCCTCAGTTTAGATGCACAGTAATGCCAGTGATGACAAAAAAAAAAGCATCTGGCTGGCAGCTGGCAGCATTTTTGTGATCTACAGCAATACCACTGCTGTGTGGATAAAATATCTCACTAAGATCTGTGCTTTTCTCTAGACAGCAGCATGCCATAATCTAGAGCTATTTGAAACTTCAGCAAAGCCACTTACAAGGTGGAATGATCACATTTTTGACAGTTGTTACTTCCTGATTGCAGCATGTAATATCCTGACATGATTCTGACCAATGGCAGTGTTAATGACAAGGCAGCTCTCTCAGCAGGCACTGGCCCCACACAGCTTTTCTGTTCTGTGATGAAAGTTGGTAGTGTTCTGACAGTGATCTAACCTAGAAAACAATGCCACAGAGAGGCAGTGGCACATCAGTCTGTCTGAGGTGCTCCCTTAAAACATTAGCATGCCATGCTATGGTTGCATTCTAATTGATGATAATGGCAATATGTAGGGTCTCAGATATGCTACTTTCTAGACCTTTCTAATCCTTGAGGTCAGAATATAATGCCCTGGAATCAGTAGCTGCACAAATGAAGAGTAAAGAATTTAGTTCAGTAGTTGTTCTACTTCCTGGTAATAAAAATGTACTCTTATGGAACTATTCTGACCTACAACCAGTACAATGGATAAGGGCTAGATCTTCGATGTTAGCAGGTGATGTACTGCCACCATTCTAATGGCAGTCCTACTGACAAGGACAGAAAAACATCTGGATGTTAGCTATGCTATTCTAAAATCAGGGTACCGTCCAGAATGTAAAGAAGCAACTCAGCCAGGGGCACGTACTAGAGTTCCTTTCAATGAGTGTCCCAGTGATTGAGTGTTACAAGTGAAAACTGAATAGCATTATCAAAGATGGAGGGAACAGACTGTTTCCTTTACTCCATGACAGTAGGACAGTATATAGAAGTAGCAGAAAGTGCGGGAGATAAAGTCCACCAGATGCAAGGTTGTGCAAAAAAATTTAATTTTAGCTAACTGCTTGATGTCAGTGGAATAGACAAGATGCTGACCTCTAAGAAGCTGGTTTTCAACTAGTTCAACAAATACTGGGAGTTTCAAAAGATGGGACTTGATGTGCTAGAGCTTGACAAATTATGTGTTGAAATTATGGACTAGCTCCTAAAACTGACACAGAATGCTGAAGTTACATAACACAGCTGTGACGAAACAATCCATATCTGGACCTCAATTATCTCTTGTTCTGTACATGTTTTTTTGTTTTTTTTTTACTATGATTGTACATGTGTTATCTCACACTTTCATTTTTAATTTTGTTTCACACAAACTTATTTTGTGTCATTAGGACTTTCCTACACTGATCCTTTTTGAAAATGGATGTAACCCGCAGGATTAACCCATGTAACAACCTATAAGTAAAGAAATAAATAATGATAGGAAAAAAGTGATTGGTAGAAATTATTTCATTATATGGGCTTTGACAAAATGCTGAATACTGCAAGACATCTAAAAATGTATTCCCCAAACTCAAAATAAAGTTCTACATCTGTTAAGTGTCAACAGATTCATTACAAATCCTCCCATGCAGGCAGTGACAATGTACATATATAGTGCAGGAATTAATTACAATCCATTTATATTTGCGTGTGTTTACTGGGCTAGGGCATTAACCCCAGTGGATTTTTTTCATTCTGCAAAGCAAAAGCAAAATCTCATGTTGCAGAATGAAAAATGGATTCTCACGTACTGAAGTACAAAGGAATGACTTTGAAGTTTGAAATCAACAGTCTGAAAACTGAATTAAACCTTATATTTTCAATGTATATTTTCACTCTGTAATCTACGTACCACCCAATGCCATGAACTCTAATGCCATCTTGGTGTATTCTGCCTTAAAAGATAACTTCTCATCATTATTATAAAATCACCTGCTTGGATGAGACTATGCAATCATACTCTGAAGTTCATGACTGACAGGAGTAAATTGAATGTTCGATTTAAATTTACTGACCAGTTGGTTCCAAAGCTATGAGCTTTTAATTATTATGGTGAAGTTTTGCTTATATTTTTTCTTAGTTTTTAGTAGTTTGAAGCCAGCTTTTGAACGTGTAATATATAAGGCCCAGTTCCTTTCCAACAGGTGATTTTTCTAGTCAATGTGAGCAATCACTGCTTGGGGCCAAAATAAGCAAGGACTCTGCCAGTGCTCATGACAGGTAGGGTCCCCTAGGTATCATGATGAGTTAATGTCCCAAAGTATTAAGCAATGGCTAAATCATAGCGAGCTATTGAAAATATCACTGAAAATAATGGAAAAAGATGTTCTACTTCCTTTCATAGGTAGCTGGAGAAAAGAAAAGTCATCTCCAATGAAGGGAAGAAGAAATCAGTCTTGCAGCTTCTGAAACTGAGCCATTTATTTGATATTTACACACCTATGGGTTTTGAAAGTTATAAATCTCGTGAGCTGAAGATGCATTATTTGCATGCATGTCATTGCCCTAAAGTCATGCTGGTGAAACCGCCAATGAAACTGGACACGTGACACAGGAATAATGGTAGTAGTAAGCATGAGCACAGTATTAGAAGGCTCTTCTCAGGACAAGAAGCTAAAAACTGGGGAACCAGCCAGACCTTTGACATGAGAGAGATTCCTGGAGGAAGTATCCTGTCTTAAACCTTTGCTGACGTCAATAACATCAGGTATTAGCCAGCTGAAGGTCACCATGCAGGAATCTATGAAAGAAACTAAGGTATTAAACAACAACGTAACCTCGGGTATTAAACAACAACGTAACCTAGGGTATTAAACAACAACGTAACCTAGGGTATTAAACAACAACGTAACCTAGGGTATTAAACAACAACGTAACCTTGGGTATTAAACAACAACGTAACCTAGGGTATTAAACAACAACGTAACCTTGGGTATTAAACAACAACTTAACCTAGGGTAGTAAACAACAATGTAACCTTGGGTATTAAACAACAACATAACCTTTGGTATTAAACAACAACGTAAACTAGGGTATTAAACAACAATGTAACCTTGGGTATTAAACAACAACTTAACCTAGGGTATTAAATAATAATGTTAATCACCAGCAATACAGCCAAGGGTGCACAGTCAGACAGACAGTCTTAAGAACACTTTGAAAAGGAATGTAAGAGAAATAAGAAATCATGCACGAAAGCCTGTGCACACATTACAGTAATATTTGGAAAGGTAGAAGTAAAGGAAAGGGGTCACACCTATACATTTTATTGAAGTTGTTTACCAAGAGTCAAGTTCACTGAAGCAAAATACAACATGTACTACTAAAAGGGTATAAATAATCTTTCTGGCTTTACCCAGCAAGCAGAAGACATTTGCATCAAATAATATTTAAGTTAGTCAATTACCTAGAAAAGTGGTATACTTAAGAGGCAGAAGTCAAGTACAGCAGTTGATATGGAAATGGAAGCCCATATGTAGAGCAGAAGATTTTTTTCAGCTGCAGGAGTTGCCTACAGTAAGTAACATTTACAGTAATCATATTGTTTTAGACAGTAGGGTAAAAAGTAAAAGGAATTTAGATATGTAAGAGTGAAAAGGCTAGACTACATCTGTATCTTAAGGAATAATTGTGAATGTGATGAAATCAACTGAGCTTAATAGATGCAGCATTGTATATTCAAATATACAGCAGTAACAATTATTGGATGTGTAAATATTAAGCTGGCTGAAAGGGACATGTAGCATTAGGACTAAAATTCACAAATTATCAAAGCATTTAGTGACTGTAAATCTGGGCCTTAAAAGTGGGAAGTACGGAAAGTAATTCGACTAAGTAGGAGGCCAGGACAAAGGTTGCTCTGCCAGTAATGCACAACCACTCTGCATTTCTTCAAGTAAATCGATGATACTATCTGGGGTAAGCAAGCATGAAGAACCTATACATTTTAAGAATTACTCTGTCTGTATGATTCATAATGTGGGTAGCAGACTGGAATTTATCAGCCAAGAGTTTACATGTGCTCATAAGGATTCTGCCTTCTTGTTTTGATAGAGCATGATACACAAACTGCAAAGGATGTACATAATATTGCTTTCATATTACTGTTCCTTTCATTTAGGCATGCCCCAGAAAAAGATGTGTGCAAAAACTTTTGTGGATTCTTTGCATTAGGTAATATTTTATCCAGTAAATGAACATTATGAATGGATGGAATACAGAAAAAAAGTTGTGCAGGTCTATCCTCTTCTGTTAAAAAGCATGGGTGTTAATGTCTTCATTAATGGGATCACAGTGTCTGTTTCTATGGAAACCCAGTAGGCCTATAGTTTCACTAATAAAGCCAGGCATCATCAGCTGTGTCAATTCATATACTTACAGAGTCAGCAGATCAGTGTAAATGGATTGTATTATAATTAGTTGATGAAGCTACTGTCCCAGCTGTATGCTCATTCCTGTTTTCACTATAATAGCTCCATAATATTTATGTCGACACTGACAGCTAGAATTGGAAGGTTCTAGTTCTACAGATAGGGTATTGGACTAGTTGTTCAAATTTCCAGCAACATTTTGTTGTACAGACCCCCTCTGTGTACAGAAAATTTTCTT
The DNA here is from genome assembly GCF_019279795.1 of Protopterus annectens. NCBI lineage: Eukaryota > Metazoa > Chordata > Ceratodontiformes > Protopteridae > Protopterus > Protopterus annectens. The sequence continues at coordinate 998,323,006 of NC_056744.1, read as the reverse complement.
TGACTGGTGTGATTATGTATATTTTTGGCTGGGACTGGGGGTTCTACTATAGTGTAAGATAAGAAAAATGCAAGAAGGGTCTATTGTTTAATGCCCCTAGAGCTACAGGGAAAAATATGGTAAACAAAATGACTAAAATAAGTGTATGTAAGTTTATAACAATATGCTTTACAAGATAAATATAAACGAAAGAGTCAAAATGAGCATTCAGGCAAGTACATTAAGTATGAAATTATGGCTGCATTTGGCATTAGAGGAATCAGGCTGTCTTGTTTATTTTAGTGTTTGTTTATTTACTTGTTTCTTTGTAAACTTGTTAAGTGGCTAAGTAGACAAATCTTTATGACAAAAGCTTCAGCAGGCTTTACCTTTCATGATATTCCTTAAGTAGCTCAAGACAGCCATATATGACTAAGCAGTTTGAAGATGAGGTGATTACTGATGGTGGAGAGAGGTTAGTGTTCAGCCAAAGTGTTGATTAGTGGGTGCCAAACGAGCATGGTAGTGCCTTCCGGTGAATCTCAGGTATAAAATACAGTAGCTGGCACTAACGTGTGCACCAAGGGTTAAAAATATGGCTCTTGAGATTTCCATAGGTAATGCTCAACTGGAAGAAGACATCATCAAGGAATACAGATGTCTTCATGGATTCACTGTGTACAGTTTATCTGGAAAGGAAGGGCTTCACTTTGAGATCTGATGCCTGTGGGTCAGATTCCAGATTGAAAGTTTTTTATTTAAAATCTCAGAATGTATTTCACTGACAACAAAATGCAGTAAATTAATATGGTTTACATCCCAAAATATCCCATTTTCCATAAAAAAGCAACAATTTTGCGAAACATCAAAATAACAGATGCAGAGTGTATATATATATATATATATATATATATATATATATATATATATATATATATATATATATATATATACACACATATTTGCAAAATGTAATTGACATTTCAAGGCATCTGCTTAGGATGGATTTATAAAAGGTAGCACTGAAATGCATATTTTAGACATAAAGTTGCATCTATGTTATATACAGAACCATCAAGAATATAACTAAGCTAACAACCTAAATTTGTTCCCCGAATTTCAGCAACATATAAAAACCTATCTAGGCAAGTATTATGAATAAGCATAATATTTATAGGAGGAGGAGGAACCCTCAATAGTTTATTCACTAACAAAACAACCTCTCATTGAATTAACAACTTGCGGCATTACCTTCCACAACTGAAAATGGCTTGCTGCCTCACTCCAGAGGCTTTTCTCTATCTTATGAGATTCACAGAAGAAAAAGCACGTCCTGTTTAATGGAATAATAAGTTCAAGTTCAACCGCATTTAAGTGCTTATTTCCTAAGTGGTATTAAACACAGAATTCATTGCAAAATGGAAATCAAAATAAGTAACAGACAAATGAAATACTATTAATGTCATCAGCATGCCAAGACAGCTACACTTAACGACTGTACTAAATAAAGAATGATAAAACAGAGCCAAAAACAGTTGAAACCACAGTTCTTATGTCAGGTATTGAATATATTATCAGTCTAGGAAAATAAAAAAATCCTTGACAAAAACATAAGACATTAAACCAAAGATCAACAATTCCAAGGCCAAACAGTCAATGATCAAATACAAGTTCTAAGTCCTCCAACTTCTTCCTCAGAAGTACACCTCCTGACTAAAATTCCCAGGCTACAAAACAGTTTAATCATAGTTAACCTGCAATGACCTTGTCATTACTACCGCATGCACAGACTATGACACTGGAACAGCCTCTGAGTGATACAAAATAACATCTGTGATGTCTTGGATTACAGTCAGGGAGGTTCCACAGCATGGTAGCTACAAAATTCTGGCTGAGAAACTAATTCCTGCTTTGAATGTTCTACACAGCTATATGGCTTTTAGGATGATTCCCTATTAAAACTAACATTAACTGTACTCCTATGTCACTAGAAGAGTACAGACCAGAATGGCCAAGGTTTTGGTAGAAGTACCATTTATTGAAAACAGGCTGATTTTTGGCCCCATGGACTTTCCCGGTAAACAAACTGCAAATAAATAAATAAATAACTAGGAAACATATGCAACTGTTTATTTATTCCTTCCTTCTCTGATTAGCCACTTTATTCAAATCAGGTTTGAGGGTGCCAAGTAAAGAAATTAATTCCAGACAAGATGCCAGTCTTCTATGGGATGTGCACACACACACACACACACACACACACACACACACACACACACACACACAGAGCTCCCACCTCAACTTGGAGGATCACAATAAAACCAGAGATACAGTAAAGCCAAAGTCGACATACAAAAAAAATTAAAATAAGAACGAACTTGACACTGCAGTCCACCAAGCTTTTGGGCTCAACAACCCTTCATCAGTGTACAAAATTAACAATATAAACAACCCACAAAGGATAATAATTATTAAACAATAATCCAAATGAGTAAACAGACAAACATAAAAATTCAATACATACTAACAGTTGCTAATATCTACACCGTTGTGTATAACAGGAAAATGGAGAAGAGCAGTAAATGGCAGGTGTATATAACTGAAACATGAGTACTATTAGATAAAAGAGAAAGAACAAGTGAACTGGAGAGTAAGACACAAAGAAAGAGATTTACTAAAAAAAATAGTAGAATGAGAAACATTAAGCTGTGCATTTAGAAGAAGAGCATAAACCATTCATTCAATACCACGACTGCAGATTATTAGCAAACTGAAAGTACTATATAGTACAACTTAAATAGCAGTACATATGTAGGATTAAGAATAAACTTGCTTAAAAAAAAAAAAAAAAACAGGTTGCTTCTTAAAGTCTTCCTTGTTAAAGAAATCAGGAAGCCTACTGTCCTTGGATGTTGTATCTATTTGACTGTGTCAGTCCATACTGTCCATTTAAGGACTTTTGGTCATGAACATCCCTCTTCTTTTGAACTTTTGTTAGTGCTCTACACAGTGGCTCACATCCAACACAGCAGGGAATAGGGCATACTAAGGGGAATCACTGTTTTTAGAACTAGACAGGGACATCTTTTGTTTTTGTGCTTATTTAATCCATCACTGAAACCCATAAAGCAGTGCTCAATGAAAATGAGGAGATGCAGGTTGTAAGCAACAGCAGAATACACATTAAAATTGCCAGATGGACAGCCACTTTCCCTAGTTTAGTCAACTACAGTTGTAACTAGCCAAGTCCCTTTATATGACTGATTAGTACAATTGTTCAACGCACAAACTGAATAAAAGTAAAAATATTTTATCCTTTGAAATATACCATACATAAAGTTAAAATAGTCAAATGCCCTGAATATGCCCATGAAATATTTAAACATTTACATCTATTTGTAACTATAAACCATAACCAGTTAATAATTAAAAACCTTGGTATGACCTCAAATTATGGACTAACATATCTCTTTCACTACATGAAATAATTAATGTAACTGAAATTACTGCTATTGCAAGACATCACTAACCCTTTTCAATGCTATCTAATCTGTATCATTCTCTATAAATTGCTTTAACAATACCTACGATGCTACTAATGGACTGGTGGCTTTGTCTGGAGGAATGAAAGTCTTTACTACGATGCAGAGCACTGCCCTTGCCAAAAATATGGGAAAAAGTCACTGACCAGTACTTCACTTTATTTTATCTCAAGCCATCCTAATAGCCCAATATAGCTTACAATACAGTGATGCCCCACCCAAGTGTGCAGTCTCTTCTAGCTTATGGTAAAAGAAAGTCTACTGGCCCGTGACAGCACTGGAAGTTAAGCAAGTCCCTTCTTGAAACTTAATGCTTTACAAAGCTTATGAATGGCACACTCCTGACCACCTCAATGTACACATACCAGTTGCAAGGAAAAGAACTGCAACCAGAACATGCAAGGAATTACTCACTAACTCATGCTCATAAGCTCATTTTCAAGCCCTCACTCTGCCCCTCACTCACCTCAACCTTCACTATGCACCAACCTAGCAGACCCCTAAGAACCAGCACTCAGAACCTAGTTGAACTCCACAAACCAGCCCGTCCAGCAGGCAAACTCTTACTCTCCTTTGCCCTGGCCCGTCTCTGGAACTCCCTCCCACCTCATATCTGCAGTACCAGCAGCCTTCCCATCTTTAAATCTCTCCTCCACTCACATTTATCATCTCTCTGGGAATGTTCATGTTCCCATCCTGCATAACATCACCAGATACTACCTTACCCCCTTAGTCTACAAACTCATCCCTCCTATGGGAACATACACATTGTAATTCATCTCTTATGTTAATATCTTCTGCACACACCTACTAACTATTGTCTTACTTAACACTTTTTTCTTTTCTTTTTGCTAGTAAACATAGAGACTAAAAAATTGTAAACTGATATGAATTGTTGCATATGCTCTTCTGTGTTTTCCTGTTGCATTAACATTTACTTGTGCTTATATCTACTATTCTGACACTTTAACAAACTGTTATGTTATTTTATTGTATTTTACTTTTATTCTTTATTTGTATATTTGATATTGTATCTATGGGGCTTTCATCCCCAGGACTCCATTGAAAATGGGCTCATTCGGCCCAATGGACCATCCTGGAAAACAAACTTCAAATACATAAATAAATAAATAAATAAATTTTTGTGGGTTGAATTCATGTTTTAAGTTAGGCAACATGAACCTTACTAGTTATAAAAGGATGGAGTCAACTAACTGGATTGCATCAATTACTATATCTGCTGATCAGTCTTAATCAGTCATTAATGCAAGGAACAAGATGACATTCCAGACTAAAACATGGTCTGAGGTTTATGAATTGTGCCATAAGTCTAGAAAATGTCTACACCCTGCTCCTTGGAACCATCAAGGGATACAATAAAGAACAACCTGAAAAAGCCACCATGCCAAAGAATAGAACATATGGTGCTCTGGCTAGGACAAATATGTTTACTGTTTATATAAATTAGAGTGGTCCAATGACAAATGGCTAGACACCTGTCTGCAAAAGACCTCCCAACTGCCCATATTTTGGGGAAATGTTCCTATTTTCAGGCCCAGTTTGGTAAGTCCATATTTATGGAGGTATGTCCCTACTTACCAGCTTGATTGACCCTTCACACAACTTTCAGGATACCCTCATCACGTGATTTGTGAAGTTGTCTAGTGCACAGGAAACCAAACTACATGACCAACATTTGAATAGCAAAAATAATTTAAGGAAAGAGGATACACATCTTATAACTCCCTTTTTTCTTTTTGAAGCAAAAATATATGACCTTATTGGCAGAAATTTGTGATACAGTTCAGTAAAGATTACAGATTTTACAATCTCTTTGATAACATACTGACATTTTCCCATAATTTTTGCTACTCTCTTATTTAAATCTGTTTCAATGTAGTATCCCACGTTCCTACTGGAATTGGGAGGAGTCATGTGCTATTTGATATTCAAATGTTATGCTAACTAGACGTCTAAATTTAAATGGATGTTCCCAGTTTTTTAAGGGCCTTTGTTCCTATTTTCAATGTCTGCAGATTGAGAGGTATGGTCTGCAAGACTGAAGATTATTTTCACTCCTCAACTCTAGTCTGAGTACCTCAAATTTTTAAAGGATGTGCTCTTTTAACCCTTCTATTTTAAATTGCTGTTTTAATAATATCCCTATATTTTGTCTAGAATGCAGCAGGAATGAGGCAGACCCTTTGCATATGTATTAGCAATGTCCAGTTATTACTACCGTGCGGTAAAAAAGCAAGGGGGAGCTCATGACTTACTCATTTAGAAAGTCTCCTCGTAAATGATATATATCTTCAAAACTGAGAATGGTTTAGTTTCCCAAAGACCAGATGAATAAATCTGAATATGACAAATGCTAATTTTGTTTAAATGCAGGGAAAAGGAAGGGAAATTCTGAGAAGCTTCTGCGCCCTTAGGGTTGCAGAGTCTCACTTGAAGGCCTAGAATTTTTCAGCTGTCGCGTACATTTTAAGGAGTGTGTGGAGGCAAAGGCCTTCATATGGAAGGATCATGAAGAAGCTTTAGTCCACTGAAGCGCAGGAATGTGGTACATCAATGTTTTCTACATGGTTGACAGAAACAGTCACATGTCTGTCTTTATACTCAAGTTATGCATGCATCTACATGCTTTTAATCTGGTTTATTGATTTTGGGCAACCACATTAGCTAAATTTGTTACTGTAGTGTCGTACTATAGTTCTGCTCAACAGGCACAATAAGATTAAGTTTTACCATTATTTTGCTGACAACAAGTAGGTTATACTGACATCATGGCACCCCATAATCCCTGTTATCAAGACTGATTTAATGAGATTTTAAAAAGAAGTATGGCCAGGGCTGGAAGGTATATGCTTAATAAGAAATTAAACATAGTAAATATCATAAAATCTGTCTGTAGTTTGTTGCTCGTAAAACAGGTAAGAACTACTGTGTTCTCACCTTATTTATAAGACTGTTGTCCTTGTGTCACTTAGACTGATGTAATGTATCCTATACAGCAATGATCATTTCTGCTAACAATGGTTAGCCACCAGCAACATTTCAGGACCGGTCTGCTGCTTGCAAAAGAACATATCAGTGATAAAATCGAAGCTGTCCCACAGTAAGAAGTTCAATTTTATTTTAATAACTGGGTATCCATGTTCTTTTTCTTCTTTTCTTATGGAATGAGCAGTCCTTGGCTGTTTGAGAATACAAGCACTATTCATTTAGTTTATTTTACATCTGTACTTGTAAAACTTGTTAAAAGTGATATAAGATTTTGCTACCTTCATTCATTCATTGACTATATGCTTTATTCAGTTTACAGTCATGAGGATATAAAGCAGAAAAACCTGTGCCAAACAGCATGCAATCCCATCACAGAATGCACATATACATTAATTCACTCAAGGTATGTACAGTTTGGAAGTTTGACTGTTAATACACAGCACATGTTTACGATGAGGAAGGAAACTAAAGTAGTGAGTGAAAACCCATACAGGCACTAAGCCAAGAACCAAACCAGACAATCAAACATTGTAAAGCAGAAACACTAACAACCATAACACTGTGTCACCAGCACTGGAAACACATGAGCTTTATAAAACATTTTGATTCGTACTAGAAGACTAAATTTCATACAGGTTTTTTGAATGTTAATAAACTTTTGCTTTCTAAGGAATTGAAATTCTTGACATATCTGAATATAATTAGTTTAATTTCATGAGTTTTAATCAGGGTCCTACATGACAGATCATTTAGCTATATTATTTGATATGTAACAAAAAGTCATAACTGTAATTTTTGAAATCAGATTTTATGCCGGAAATTCTTATTACACTGATTTATGAATTCTGACCCAACATTAATAATACATTTGTGTATAATACAACACATTTTTCAGGTATAGAATACAGTTCTATAGTACTGTTTGACATTTAATTCTGTTTATATTCATTTGGGAGACATTAAATAACAGGCTTTAGCTCATTTGTATCATTCTATGCAGTTACTGTGTTACATTCAGATGGGAGAAATTTAATAACAAGGCTTTTGCTCATTAGTACTATCTTCTGCAGTTACTCTGTTACATTCAGATTTTAAATAAAAAGTATTTTGTTCATCAGTATTATCTTCTAAGTTTTATTTATGTATTGTTTGCTATTATTTCTCTATACAAACTGAATAAAGCATATCAAAGTTAAAACAGTCTTTTGCTTTTGAGGGAACATGACTGTACAAATGCAAAGTAATATCGCCAGGGCAAGCTGAAGGTCTATAACCTGTTAACTTCTTGATTAAAAAAAAAAAAGAATGACGATGATTGGTTATAAACACCTGAAGTGTTTGCTAAAGTAAGACTAGTGTTAACCCCAATGAATTACACTTACCCCCACCATCATCCCCTGCATTTAACTAATACTTCCTTAATAGTCTAGCTCTGCCAAAATCCATCAAACCATGAGCTTCTGGAATAATGTCTCTGTCTGGCCATTTCTCCTAAATAGTATAAGCCCTTGTTCTCCTGCATTACTGACCTATCTGTAAGGGTGCATTTGCATATGGACTTAACTTTTGCATACAATTTAATCTGCTATTTTCTCAGTGAACTGCAAATAATTCTTCCTACAAGAGTAAAGCACTTTATCATGTGTAGCACACACTGACACAACTTAACATACTCTACACGAAGACAGCAAAGAACCACCTAAAGTGCCAGTTTGTTCACTGGAGACATACAAAACTGCTATCCAGTTTGTTGTACCTGTTGTGCAACTCACTGCATTAGTATAGTCAATGCACAGTTGTTACAAGGTTGGCTTAGAGTAAGAAAAAAAAAAGTTTCCAGGAAAACAAGTTCATAAACTAGAAAGAAAAGGATGGAAATGATATACAATAGCACAGAAGACAAAAAAAAAAAATCCTTGATGGTAAATATGCCGAATGTGCTTACATAAATGGATAAAAATGATGACTGCAATCAGGTCAAAACAAGTGTGTTTTGGGTAATAAAAGTGATAAATTAATGACTACATTGGATAAATTATCTATCTGGAAAGGTAACACAGTGGGGTACCATGGGTACCATTTAGCATTGCTGTTTCACACTGTTTGGTTCTCCAGTTCTGGTCCCAATAGGAGTTATCGTGTGCGCACAGTATGCAAGCTTTCCTAGTCCCTGCATAGGTTTTTGCTAGGTGTTCTAGTGTCCTATCACATCTCAAAATCTCAAAGATAAGCAGTTTGTTTAACTGGTATTTTTCTAAATTATCAATGTGTTTGTGTGGGCATGCAGTATAAGATAAAGAAAGAGAGAGATAAACAGGCAGAAAAAGAGAGAGGTGTGTGTGTGTGTGTGTGTGTGTGTGTGTGTGTGTGTGTGTGTGTGTGTGTGTGTGTGTGTGTCGGTTCTGCAACAGATTGTGGTCTTGTCTAGGATCAATTATCTACCTTACGATATTGCTAGCCAGGATAAGCTTTGGCTCCCCATGACTCTGAATAAGATTAAGTGGGTACCTTAGAATTAATGAATTAATTCAATACACAAATGATTTATCTTAAGGCACAGCAATAACCTTTACAAACAAGATTAGCTGCTGAATATTAATAATGGGCCATCTATTGCACAATGATTAGTTGCAATCATTTCACTAACTGTGATACTACTTGACTTTTTCAAAAACAAATGGTCATTATATGATCATGATTTATGTACAAAAATTACTTGCAAAAAGAATGAGATTTTTTTCCATACTGATACATTATTTTTTCAGCAAGCCAGAAGAGATTCTTACAAAAATCATACAGGCTGCTAAATGATTTGCCAAAGCAATGCCAAAAAGTTTTTAGGGAAAGTTATAAGCATCTAATAGAAAGCATCAAAAGTGACGGACTTTATAAGAGACTATTATATAAAATGGCATATCGAATTGTAAGTATGAGCACTTTCAATGCTACTGCAAAAGAGCTGTCAGCCTACGACAAAAGACATATTTTACTATAATATCAGGGAATGGGTGACCTGTACATCGCCGCTCTGATTAGAAAATGAACGTTCTACAGAAGGGTGTTACTGTACAGGTAATGCTCACTGCAAGACAAGTTCACTGCTTCACAGTAGAAAATTAAGCAATGCCGTGAAACTCACACACAGTAAAACTAAATGGTGCTATTTAGCAGTCTTAAAATTAAAACAAAAAGTAAACATCATTTTTGTGTGTCTGTGGGAATGGGTACATAGTGGCTCCCCCTTTGTGGAGTGGGAAAACTGTTGCTGTACGCCATTCAGTGGGCACAAAGCCTGATGCGAGGCTATGACTGAACATGGTGCTTAGGTCGGGGGCCAGTTCATTCTGAATTTCGTGTAAAACCCAGCTTGGGATGTTGTCCAGTTCCATGGATGCTCTGTTTTTGGTTTTAGAGAGTGCAGCTTTTACCTGCATAGATGTGATTACAGGGACTCTGCATTCTTCCTGTATAGATATGGGCCCTTTAGGGGATGGGAGGGGGGGTAAAGTTAGCACTGAAGCTACGGTCCCATGGATGCTGTGTTTTTGGTTTTAGAGAGTGCAGCTTTTACCTGCATAGATGTAATTACAGGGACTCTGCATTCTTCCTGTACAGATATGGGCCCTTTAGGGGGTGGGAGGGGGGGTAAATTTAGCACTGAACCTCTCTGCCAGGATGTTGGCAATATCAGTTGGTGCTGTAATTTTCATGCCGTTGTACTGTAACTCAGAGAAGATCTGGGTGTTGCCATTGAGATTCTTCACATAGCTATAGAATGCTTTGTGGTTGCCCTTAGAATCAATGGCAATTTTGTTTTTGTAGCTAGCTTTGGAGGATCTTATAAGGATCTCAGCTTCTTACTGAGGCTGACCAGGGAGCTCCTCCACTCATGGGATTCTACTCTCTTTTGCAACAGTTTCTTCCTTCTGTTGTAGAGTTTGTTTATGGCAGGGGACCAACAGATTGGCTTCCTTTTTTTGGAGGATAGCATCTTTGTTCTGTTTGGGATAGCACAATCCATGCACTAGTGTAAGTGCTTATAGAGTGCATTTGTGTAGGATTCAGCAGTCTTAACTGTATTGTCCATCTGCATGGGTGTCATGAAGTTCACCACTTCTGTCTTAAGAAGCATGAAATTGGCTTTGGAGAAATTTTTTACCTTGGTTTCCTTAATGGTGGGTGGGGGCGGGATGCGGACATCTAGGGTGATTAGCTTATGGTTGGATGTGATCAACGAGGAGTTGACTTCAGGTGTGGAACATCAGTCACTCATGTTGGCAATGATTAGGTATAGGATATTGTTGCCCCTGGTGGGGGTGTGGATAGGTTGATCCAGGGTATTGGACTTTATGAATTCCAGAAAGCGTTGCGCGAAGGAGTTGGTACATGAGTAGTTTTCCCAGTTAATAGTAGGGTAGTTGAAATCACCCATTATTAGGGTGTTTGGTTGAACCCTAATATTTTCCAGTACATCAAGAAAAGAGAAGTGGGAATCCTGGGGCATGGTGGGGGATCTGTAGCAAGCTACAATTTGGATTGCAGTTTTGCTCAGAGTTAGTATCACTTGGATAACCTCGGATGCATTATGCTACGCAACTAGCCTGGCGGTGTGGATATCTTTAATGAAAATGGACACACCTCCACCTTTGGTGTTCTGGTCCAGGTTAGATGGTCGAAAGTGTGGTATGAGTTATAGCTGGGTAATGAAGGGGTACTCTCTAGAGCCTTGAACCAGGTCTCAGTCACTGCACAGATATCGATGTTCTCCATTTTAAGGAGTGCCTCGAGTGAGTGTATTTTGAGATTTAGACTTCTAGCATTGAGTAGCATTACCCTCAGTTATTGCTTGCCTGTTCCTGTTATGGTGGTGAATTTATCATTTGAACCTTGCCTAAAAAAGGCACTATAGGGGTGGCAAGACCCTTAGCCAGTATCCGGAATCCCAGGAGCGACAGGTGCAGGCCATCTCTGGTAAAACATCGTGGTCTGTCGACCATGTTGTCCCAGGCAGACAGATTCTGGATCCACTTAAAATAATTCCAGAAGCTCAGCCAATTGTTGAAGTCAATCATTTTGTCCTTGTACTGCGGTACCATTCTGGGTGATGGCAGGATGCTACTCAGGGCTAAGGTCATACCTGCCTGGGCTACAAGACTGGAGAGCTCTTCCATGTCTCTTTTTCATGTAGTCCAGGGAGGTACGTCTCAGGTTATTCACACCAATGTGGACAATGACAGAGTCATATTTGTACATGTTAGTGAAGCAATAACTACGTGTTAGTGAAGCAGTAACTAAATCAAAGGACAATGCTCGCAGTTTGCCAGTATATCTATGACCTCCATCCTCACCTATGGTCCAAAAGTATTAAGAGAGGCTGCTTGTTAGCATTTCCCAAAGGAAGCATACCAGGCGTAGTCATCGAGAAAAGGCCCCAGGGAAGATCCAGGGCAGTCTGGAGAGATAAAATAGTCATTGTCTTGAATGGGAATTTGTGTGGACTCCACATGATGTACTGGAAGCTGCTACCTGGGAAATAGAAACATAGCCTATCATTCTCAGCTTGCTACCAATATAACTTCACCAGGATGTGCAGCTTAGGAAATGCATGCATGAAAGCATATATAAAAAAATCATCTCAAACAGACCCTGTGGCTTTACATTCCACCTTTATATATTGCACTTTCCTTTACTAGGAGTTATAAAAGGCTACAAATCTATAATTATAAACTGTGGAGACAAATAAACAACCATAAATAGGTGGCACAAACTTTAGCTACCCAAAGCATATATTACAATTGCATGCATGCATGGAGAAGATGCACCAATAATATGTCTGCTAAATTATTTAACACAAAGTCAGCAAAAGGTCTCCTTTATAATGGGGTGAGTTCAAAAAGACAGCACAGAGAAGTTTTGACTTGCTATTCAGCTGCTCCCTGTTCCAAGAGCACATGGTTAGAATCTTTCCACCTTCATTTCCCTACTGTGTGACTTGAGCAAGTCACTTAACCAGGCAATACTTTGGGGCAGTTGAGAATTTGGGCTAGGCTCCTTAATGGTCTCCTGAACTGCATGCCTAGTAACTAGCTATGAATCTATTTTGGGTACTACTACCAAATGTAGCCATTTTAGGGTGATTGTAAATTTTCCCACTCCCAGCGAAATCTACCCATGTAAGTGAACGGCATGTGAATTGCACCACTGTGGATAAATCTTTCTTCATCTCTGATTGGGCAGTGAAGGTTAATTGACAAGTACGTAGAGCGGTCTTGATCTGCTTGGACTGTAGAAGTTGGGGAAACATACTAGAGACTCCTGCATGTAGCTGTTTTATTGGTTGGAGTGCTTATTAATCAGGTTACCCTGTTTTTAGTGCCTTTATAAATTCTGCACAATTAAGTTGTTCTTGTCTCATTTACACAAAGTGAAGTACTTTTATTGAATAATCACACTTTTATAAGCTGTATCTGTAGCCAAGTTTGGGTGTGGTACTATTTTGGTCTGAACAATCTTTTACTTTACTTTTACTTTAGGAGGATTGGTATTATTCATCTAGCAGCATTAGGTGTTTACCTGGTCCATCTGGGTTCGAGAAGCAGACAAATGGGCTCTAAGTGTAGTCATTTTATTGGCCAGAGGGTTCAGTTATGTGTTTTCTGTATTTTCAGTGCTGGTATAAATTTGGCACATTTGCATGGAGCTGCTTACTGTGCCATTGTGCCCTGTACAGATATAAACATATGGAAACATTGCTTATTTCCATTATACTGTGAAAGTTTAATGTACCATTTACATTATTATAGCACACAGGACTATTGCTACTCAAAGAACATCTGGTTTTGCACTGGGCAGCATTGTTGGTTAGGTTAGCTGCAGATTACATCAAGTAAGCACCCTTCCCTCATATAGTTATGAACACCCTCCACTCCTATCCTTTCAAGTACACATTAGGACCTGGACCCATGGATGGGCACTTTCCTGCTATCTCTGCATCCAGCTTGGTAGACTTGAGCATCCTGAGGCAATGTAACAACTGCCTTATGTACACTGACAACCACTTAATTCTCAAAACGATAAATACAGTATGTCAGAGATGTAGTTACAAATTGACATGAGAGGCCAACACTCACAGACAGACACAAAAAGCAACAAATAAGTTTTCAGCAACTCCCACATATCACTCGTCATACCCACACAGGGCCACACACAGAGCCACACATGCAGAGGTAGTCGCATGTAACTTACCCAAACCACAGTCCTCAGAAACTCTGAATGCACACAAACAATTCCCATCACAACACAAAGTCACATCTTGCTGTGTCTCAACTACCAAACCCATATGGCAAAACACTCAACAACCCAATATTCTGGTCATAGGAGACTCCATTATGAGACACGCTGATGTCGGCTGGATAAGGGGAAGGCTACAGTTAATTGCCTGTCAGGGGCCAGGATTTGCCAGATCATGCAAGCACTCAGTTCACTTACCCTAAGTACCAGTATGACTCAGTCATAGTCCACGTGGGCGTGAATGACCTGAAACATACTTCATTGTACTATATAAAGACAGACACTATTGAGGTCTCAGAATATGGGTCACAGGCAGGTATGAGCCTAGCACTGAGCAGCATTCTACCATGCCGAAGGATGATGCTGCAATACCAGCAGAAAATGATCTACTTTAACAATTGGCTTAGCTACTGGTGTCATTCCAATGGGATCCAATATTTGTCAGACTGGGAGGACATGGTTGACAGGCCACACTACTTTTCCAGGGATGTTCTTCACCTGTCACCTCTAGGCTTTCAGATATTGGCCAAGACATTATTCACCCCTATAGTGCCTTTTTTTAGGCATTGCCAAATGGACAAACCTTCCAACATAACAAAAGCTACTCAGGACAAGCTAAAGGTGTTACTGCTCAATGCTAGGAGCCTTAACAAGAAACTGTACTCCCTGGATTAATCCTTCCCCTGGAGAATGCTGATGTCTGTGCAGTTAGTGAAACATGGTTCACAGCCACAGAAAGCACTTTGGCAGTGCATGGCTATAACGCCTTTCATACATTCTGACCACGCACTGAACGTGAAAGAGCAAAAGGGGGAGATGTATCCATCTATGTAAAGAATAAGCCCACCTCAAGGCTTGTCAAACAATATGACATGCTTGAACTAGTCCATGTCCAACTAACCATGGGAAAAATCCATTACCATATTCTTGCTAGCTACAGGTTCCCTACCATGAACCAGAAAACCTATACATCATACCTGAAGTTACTAGAATCACTCACCATCCGGCTCAATACCATACTCATGGGTGATTTTCACTACCTCTCCATTAATTGGGGAGGCCTACTGAACCACTAACATGCAGGCCCAAAGATCTTCTGACTTTGTAAATTCAATTGCCCTAGAGCAGCTAGTTTGCACTCCCACTAGGGAACAACTATACTAGATCTGGCACTCACAAATATGGGAGAGTGCTGCACCCACCAGTGTGATGTCCTCACCTGTAAGATCATATCACAAAGCAGTCTCCCTTGAAATAAAGGTAAAACTCGTCCCACCACCTAATCTCAAAAACTTTTAAGAGCTTCTCTAAGCTAAGTTACCCCCTATTAAGGTATGGCATATCTAGTTTCTAAGCTCCCCCAAATCCAGAAAAAACAGAAACCTATGCAGAGGCATACACAAAAGTCCTGTATGACCATATAAACAACTGCTTAGTAGCAACAGTATCAGATAGAAATAACCCCAGGTCAAACTGCAAAAACAAGCTACACTGGTGGACCACTGGTATTAATAGGCTGTACAACAAAAGAAAGAAAATCCTGTCAAGAAGTAAGACAGAATGTGCACAACAGATTAAAAAGTCCTTCATTATTCTAAACAAGCAAATCAGGGAACTAGTCAAGTCTCTTAAAGCAGACTTTGAGATCAAATAGCCTCCAAAGCTATGGATAACCATAAGGCATTTTATCAGCAATCTAACCTAACAAAGTGCAGAATTAGTTGTAGATGGCATCACCTATACTCAGCAGGAAGATAATATTCAGCTTAAATTTCACCTCCCATCACCCCCTGTTCTCCCCAAAAAACAATCTGCCACTCCACCTTCAATTATCACCAAAGGATGGGTTGCCACTGTGCTCTCTAAAGCTAAGAACATGGCTTCAATGGGGCCTGACAATATACTAGGTTGCCTCTTAAACAGCTTAAATCAGAACTTATCAGGACCATTAGAATCTCTATTTAACCACAGCCTCTGGAGTGGTTTTGTCCAGATAGAGTGGATGACAGCAGCAGTCATTCCTATGCATAAAGGGGGACCATCTACTGACCCAGGAAATAAGGGACTCATAAATTTGACTAGTCTTATATGTAAGGCCATGGAAGGAATAATCATAGACCTGATAAATAATGACATAGGAAACTTCCAAACACTGGACCTGACCCCAAATTAGCTTTGTCAAGGGCAGGTCATGCTTACTGAAAATGGTGGATTTCCTTGAGAAGCTTACTAAGACCTTTGAAAAGGTCAGCGACTCAAACCAAACATACTGGAGAGACACAGATGAGGGCTAAACAGCACATTTATTTTTATTTTTAATTTATTTTTATTTTACATTTGTTGACCGGGATAGTCCGACTGGATGCATGTCCATTTTCAGCGGAGGCCCGGGGAGAAAAGCTCCATGGGTAAGCAGATACAGCATTACATAATACCAGCATTACATAATACAAAAAGACTATTTACAGAGATTACATAAGTAAGCAAGTTAAACAAGTTCCACAGGTTAGAGTTAATCCCGAGTGTAAATCAGGATTAAATTAAATTACACAGTAAACTGGTTAACAGATATTTACACATTCTAGAGAGAGTTAGCCAGGCTTGATACAGTGACATAGCCAGTTAAGTGACAAATGTTGTTTGAGTCTAGTTTTAAATTGACCTAAGGTGGAAAGTAAGGTAATATCAGCTGGAACAGAGTTCTAGGATCTACTTACAAAGTTTGCAAAGAGAGAGTCACCGGCTGTGTTATTAATTTTGCTAGTCTGAATTAGTAGTTTGTTAGAGGATCGAAGCGGTCTAGGATTGTTATAGGGGGTGATAATATTTTTAAGTGCAGGAGTATTGTTCAGATTATAGAGGATTTTATAGGCCACAATCAGCTGGTTATACTGGATTACGCTGGGTAGTTCAAGCCAGCCAAGCTGATTTAGGTTGATGCAATGATGTGTCCTAAATGGCAGCCCAGTGGCAAACCTAGCAATGTGGTTGTAGCTAATTGAGAGTTTGTTAAGGACAGTCTTGTTTAAATTCGAAAGTAGAGGGGACGCATACAGAAGGGTTGAAAGAAGGTGAGAGCGAGCTATGGCAATTTTAGCTGGAGGGGTTAGGAAGGCTTTTATTCTGTAAAGTGACCCTAGTTTTTTATTGATGGTTTTGATAATTTGGTTAACATGTAGGTCGAATTTTAGATTGTTATCTATGATGACACCTAATAGTTTTGTAGAAGGGTCAGGGGAGATTATTGTGCCATCATTTGAATTTATGGTAAAGGTGAAAGCAGCAGACCTACGTGTTGGTGAAAATAACAGCATTTTAGTTTTTTGGGATTTAGGATCAGACGACGTTCAGAAAGCCAGTTTTCTATTGTATTAAAGGTGGTCTGGGTAGCTGACCATAACTCTAGTGGAGATGTGGCTGAGCAAATCAGAGTAGAATCATCAACATATTGGATACAGCTGACTTTAGGGATGACAGTATAAAGGTCGTTAATGAAGATGGAGAACAGCAAGGGCCCTAGTATAGAGCCTTGTGGTACTCCAAGGGGGTTAGGTAGAAGGTTAGAGAGTTTGTTCTGCCAGAGGACAGCCTGCTGTCGACCATTCAGGTAGGACTGAAACCATTGAAAGGCTCTAGTATGTAAACAGAATGTTTGCAGGGTGTGGATTAAAAGTTGGTGATCAACCATATCGAATGCCTTGGAAAGATCCAAGAAGAGGGCTGAGGATATATAATTATTGTTGCGATTATGGTTTACAGTGTTGGTAAAGGCTAGGAGGGCTGAAGCAGTGCTGTGATGAGGATGGAAACCATGCTGAGTGTCTGACATAAGGTGATTCTGGATTAGGTGGTGCATGAGTTGTCTATGAATACATTTTTCCATAATCTTTGCAAGTGGAGAGAGTATAGCTATTGGCCTATAACTAGAGAATTCAGTAGAGCTGCCTCCTTTGTGAAGTGGGATTACATAGGATATTTTCCAGATGGTGGGAATTTTAGCTTCTACTATGGTTCGATTGATTAGTATTGAGACGGGGTAAGCAATAGCATCAGCCGATTTTTGTAGGTACTCGGCAGGGAGTTGATCAGCAGAAAGTGTAGTGGGTTTTAATTTTTTGATCAAGGTATGGATAAGTGAAGTGGTGACTGGTTGGAAGCTGAACGCGGGTAGGATTCTAGTGGTGCTACTTTCAGGACCAGGGGAGCTAGGAGGTAGTTGGCTAGCTAGGGCTTGAATTGTCTCAGTAAAGAATCGGTTAAAACTGTCAGAAACATCTTCAGGGGTTTTATCAATAGTAGCAGCAGGGATTGGGGTTGAAGTTTGTCCAGGATGTAGTAGATTATTTAAACCTGCCCAAAACTTCTGAGGGTTATTTTGATTTACTGTCTGTAAATTACAGTAGTATTGTTTTTTGTCTTGTAAAATGGATTTTTTAGTTTCGTTCCTGGATTGCCTGTATTTAATGTGATTTTGGAGGTCTTTAGAAGAACGCCATAAAGCCCATGCTTTGTTTCTAAGGGTAATTTTGAGTTTAGACTCTTTAGAAAGCCATGGCGCAGTTTTTGCCTTTGTCCTCTTTGAACGAACAGGTGCATGCAAATCAAGGATCTCAAGGAATTTGTTGTTAAAGTATGCTACTGCTTCCTCTAAGGGGAGGTGTTTTAGAATAGACCAATGACATGAGATTAGTTCTTGTTGGAATTTGGCAGGGTCAAATTTTATATTGTTTCTAACCACATACCACCTACCTCAACCTGGTCAAGGCATTTGACACAATTCCCCACTCAGGTATTATAAATAAACTCACAAAACTGGGCATAAATCCCTACACCACCAGATGGCTAGCCAGTTGGCTCACAGACAGAAGACATGATTAAAGTGGGTGAATCCAGATCAAGCAAGAGGCCAGTTAAAAGTGGTATGCAACAGGCAGTGCTGGGACCATTCCTGTTTGGAATATACTTCTCTGAAGTCAAGGCCAATGCATAAGGCTGCTGGATGACAAAGTTTGCCAACAACTGCAAGCTGGGGGCAATCAATAAACCCCCCAATGATGTAAATATCCATAAGGAGGGTCTAGATAAAACAAATGACTGGTGTCAGAACCATGGCCTAAAACTAAATGCAAAAATATGCATTACCATACCCTTTGGGAAGTCAAATACCCCTGTAAATTACAACATCAATAGCACACCTTTAAGAGTAGACTCAGAGGTGAGAGATATAGGTACACAAATAGATGGCAGCCTTAACTTTGACTGCCAAGTGTCCAACGAGGTGAGGAAGTCCTTCTATGTGGCACAACTTATAAGTAAAGGTATGGCATCCAGATTAAAGGAAATTATAGTCCCGCTGCCCTCATACCTCATTAGACCAATAAGCAAGAACAGTGCGCCACCTGGCATGTACTTGACTAATCACGTACAGCAGCTGCAGCAACCTCAGAGGTTGCTCACAAAGAAAATACAAGATGCAAATAAGATGCCCTATGCAGATAGACTAAAAGCCCTATCCCTTCACTCTTGTCTTCTACTGACTATTATAGAGTAACTCATACCTGACCTACAAGGCACTCATAAATCTAGCCCTGAAGCAGCTGGTACACATTCGCAAGTCAAACAGCATGAAGGTAACCCAATTTAGGGATCTAAATTTTGTTAGCGACTGAAATAAAACATGCTGGACAGATATATATGTGTCTCAGAGATTGTCCTTCTTTGGAACAGTCTTTCCATTCACACTAAGCAGAGCCCTTCCCTGGTCCTCTTCAAAAGCAGTTTGGATTAATGGATGGGGAATTGCAAATTCACACCTGGGGTAGCACCTACGTCCCTTATGGACAGGGACAGTCTGTAAGATACTCAATGCACAGGCACAAATCCATGCCATCCTCTTGCCCCTATTGGCCAAATATTGGGTAAAATCAGGCTATACTGGCTAGGCTTGTAAGGATTCTTTAAGCCGTTAGGATCATAGGACGTTACTAGGCTATGATAAACTGATCACATGAAGAGACATGGGAGAACTCACACCTGGAAGGCAGTTGAAGAAAGTGGTATGGTTAAGTAATGGTCTAGAATACAACTAATACACAAGTAAAATATCTAATATACAAGTAAAAGAAAGAGGGAATACCTAAGTAGTTTTAGTCTTGAGGGGGGTCCACTACATTACTATAACATACTACAAGATATGTTTATACCCCAATAAGAGTATGTCTTGAGATGAGTAAAGGTATTAGGCTTTCATTTGTTAAAAGGATAAGTAAATTAGCAGCCATTGATTTAACTATTGACTTATTTGTTTGTTTACTGGCTAAGTGAGCATGACCTGAAACAGATATCAGTACTATGCTCGATGAAATAGAGAAGGATTTCATGAAGCTTAAAAGGCTTCAAACACAACGTATACACTTTAAATTTTGTTTAGAGCACCACATCGTGCCTCGAGGCTTGAGGGTGTTTACTATGCCTAACCAGGGTAAGGAATATCCAGACTTACTTGCGCAATGGCAGCGCATTAACATTGAGGTGAGCTACAAATATTTACAGTTATTGATTGACTTTTTTCACCCTGAGGAGATCAGATTAATAGAGTGCATTAAGAATAAACAAGAGATTCTTTTTGGAAGCTTTCCTGACAAAGTAGTTCTACCATTGTTTGAGAATCTGCTTGACTGTATTTTAGCATATGAGAGAAAGTTGCTACAGCAGAAACGACACAAAGCAACTAGGGACCTCAATGATTTTAAACTGGGTAATGTGTTCCTTTGGCCCAGGACTGCACCAGGTTCCCACATACCTCCCACGTCAGTCCACAGGGACCAGCGTCTTGTCGTTGGTTCCAGGAGGGATGAGGGACATATTAATTCCATTTCTACCTGTGATCAGGTTTTGGTTGGTACAAATGGAAACATAGATTCAGGCAATACCCATAAACATTCCAGTGATGTTGCCCTTCCTAGAGGTCTCAGTGATGGAGAACTCATTCATGATATTGAATGTAATGATGATGCTGTTTCATCTGTTGATAAGACCAATGTTAACAATTGTAATGACTCTGGTGATGTCATTCATATCATTCATCCAAGTGCCTGCCCAGAGAGCAACCTCTACCCTGAAATACATGTGGTCAAACACGGACATACCACTACTAAAGGAGGCTCAGAAGCCGTTGTTAGACCCAAGACAGTGACAACTGGGACCGAGACTGCCTCTAACAATAAATCGATGAATTTGGATTTAACTTTTCCCCTACCCGTACGCCTGGAAAAGGGTCCTCACAGACCGCGCTCCATGAGTCGGGGCAGGCAGAAGAGGAAATTATCAGGGGAGTTTGCCCCTCACCAGACATTAAAGAAAATGTGGAACAACAAGAACTAGTACACAATTTATCTCATATTAATCTGACAAGCAATGATGTTAAACTTCTGAATAAGGGTTTAAATTTCATTCCCAGTAGGCGCAGCAGGTTAACTGACACCATTATGGACTTGAAACTATTCTGCAGGAACGTTATGCTTAAACTCATGTATCATGATTTTAAAGAAGACTCCCCTCAAACTAGGGGTTTTATTTTTAAGAATTTGAGTGACTATGTACCCACACACCATCCTCTGGTTGAAGCCTTCTCCAGACTCACTGAAGATGAATTATATAACTATTATAATAGTAATTCTAGAATAAATAAGCAGAGACAGAGGGATAATCTATCTTTTCAGGAATGCCAATGCCTTAATAGATTGCAGAATGATCCCACCATAATTATCAGACCAGCTGACAAAGGTGGTAAGGTGGTTGTCATGGACATGCCCTTTTATGTTGAGGCTATGACCCTAATGCTACAAGATAAATTTTATGAACCTACTTCTATTGATGATGTTCAATCTGTTATTAGATATATCAGTAATACACTTTATGACATATTTAGCAGTAAACTGATAGATAGGGAGGCATATGACTATCTCACGATTCGGAAACCTGCTATACCTGTTATACAAGGTCTCCCTAAAATTCACAAAAATGAAGTGAATCCACCCATGAGGCCGATAGTCTCCGGTCGTGGATGGGTCACTGAGCATCTTTCAGTGTTTGTAGAGAAACATCTGAGACATATCTTGAATGATAATGTTACAGTGCTAAAGGATTCCAAGCAGTTCTTAATTGACTTGTATGAATGTATTGGCACCTCAGAGATGGTTTGTAATTACATTTTTGTTACATTTGATGTTCAATCCTTGTTCACTGTGATTCCAAATGATTTAGGATTGGACTATATTTCACATTATCTGCAAGCACACAGTACTTATACACCAGTGTTGGTAGATTTAGTGGTACACTTCTTGGAATTGGTTTTGGAAAACAATTTTTTCATGTTTCAGGATTATGTCTATAGGCAAAGAGATGGCGTAGCTATGGGCACACCTTGTGCCAATAGTTATGCCAACATGTTCCTTGCCCATTGGGAGGAACATATTCTGTTTAAAAATGATTTATTCTGTAGACATGTTTTTTATAGAAGGTTTGTTGATGACCTCTTTGTTCTCTGGAATGGAACAATATCACAGTTGGAGGTAATGTTAGCAACTATGAATAGTTTGACGACGTTTCTTGTCTTTACGATGAACTATTCTACACACAGGATTGAGTTTCTAGATTTATATATTGAGAAATTAACGGACAATCTGATTAATACAGGTGTCCACCGTAAGGTTTGCCATCGTAACTCTTTATTACTAAGGTCAAGCATGCACCCACCCTTCGTGTTTAAGAACATTATGAAAGGGCAGGCTATTAGAGCTTTTAGACTCAATCCAACTGATAGTGGTTTTTCCCAGGAGTTGGTTAATCTTAAAAATAGGCTACTAGCCCGTGGCTATAATAATGATGAGGTCACTTCCTACCTAGAAGAGGTAGAGAACCTACGTCTCACAACAGGCCTACCTTATTTTGGACCCAGAAACCAACAGCATGTTTTTCAAGACCGTCCAATATGTACACCTGTCAAATTTTCCACTTATTTCACCTCTGACCTATATAATGTGAAGGAAATTAACAATAGGCATTGGGATATTCTCCTTGTGGATAATGATTTGAAATACATTGTGGGTGAAACACCCAGCTTCCTTTACAAGAATAAAAATAATCTGAAACGACTATTATGCTATCCCAGATCTGACAAAACTGTGATGAACAATGGTTACACTAAACCATGTAATCATTGTAATTTTTGTTCATATATAGACAGTAGCAATGTCTTTATACATCCAGATGAACATGTCACATTCTCCATTAGGGCAGATGCCAACTGTATGACACCAAATGTGGTGTACTTAGCTACCTGTCAAGCCTGCCCGAGTTTCTATGTTGGGAAAACTAACCGTCCATTAAGAGACAGAATGAGGGAACATGTTTATCACATTAGGAAAGGTACTCCCCACAATGCTCTTGCAAGACATGTGTCTTCTAATAATGAAAATCACTCCTTCCTATTTAAGGTATTAGAGATCATCAATGTTAATATAAGAGGGGGCGATATCATGAACCATACTGAAGCAAAGGAGACTGACTGGATTATTACACTCAAGGCAGACAGGGGCCATGGCTTAAATGATAGGGCATCCATTAAACCTAAGTTGAGGCAGCGCAGAAATATTAAATAATTGCATTTCATGACTCTGTCATTACTTTTCACATATTTACAAGGATTTATATGGACATTGACTGCACATTTTATATATTGTATATATTATATATATATATGTATATGTATACTGGTGCAGTTTATAATAACTTTGATGTTCAGTTTATTTTGAGGCATAAATGTATATGTCTGGATATTGACTTTACTACTTACACATTACTTGTATATACAGTTTTTAACTAATATTTCATATGTACATTTTTATATATGTTTTTATATTCACTTGGAAATGCTCTCTTTATTAATGTGACTTGAGAGAGAGAGATATATATATTTGTTTTGCCTACTTATACCTTGTATATGTTAATGGATGAGTACCAGTTGACTAATTATCTAATTACTTAATTGGAACTACTATATAAGGAGTATACTTATGGGGTTGCTAGAAGGATCTGAAGAAACATTATTTGTGAAAGCGCTCATCCGTTTGTGCACACTCACTTGGAATTAAACTTTTGTGTTTTATCTTACTTCTGCTGCACTCGTTTTCCTGTTAAGATATCAGTACTAAAACAATTTGATCTGTGCTACAAGAGCAAGGATTTTGTAATATGATTTAGTCATTAAAAGAAACTATCTTTAATATTTTTTTTTAGTTTAAGGAAGTTTATTTACAGAGAAAAAGTTCAGCCTCCTCAGAAGCATAGCTAGGGTGGAAAGACTAGGTGTTAAGGGCTCAATAATGACCACCAAGATGGAAGTCCTTTTTTAATTGTGTTTTTTCCGAATGAGTGCCAGTTGGAGAAAGGACATTTTTTGAGCCACAACTTAGTGTTGAGGGGCACCAATTTGGGTAGCTGCACCAAGTGCCAGATGAGTCATTTACAGCTCTGAGCTTCTTGTAGATAAAATAAGGTGAATGAAAAAACAAAATAGTACTTCATCATACTCTTTCCATGATGCAAAACAAAATATCACTTACACCCCTGCAATACTAGGCTACAACTCTTACCACACTTTTCGCCCACCAAACCAGGATCGAAACACTAATGGTGGAGGAGTGTCCATATTCACCAAGGATATTCACACCACCAGGTTAGTTGCCCAACACAATGTGTCTGTAATTCTCCAGGTGGAACTAACACTAGGTAAGACTGCAATCCAAATTGTAGCTTGCTACAGATCCCCCACCATGCCCCAAGATTCTCACTACACCTTTCTAAACATACTGGAAAATATTAATATATAACCAAACACCCTAATACTAGAAAAAAACCTTTTTGACAATCTGAAGAAGGCAAATTGCCGAAAGCTCTTATTGGACTTTGGAGGACTGTATTTTATTATTTTATACGTTCTCAACGTTGGAATAAATATTATATTGTTTTACTTTATTTTCACTTTTTTGGGATTTTTGCCATGGTGGATTACCGAAGGCTTTACCTTTTTAAACACCCTAATACTGGGTGATTTCAACTACCCTGCCATTAACTGGGAAAACTACTCGTGTGCCAACACTTTTGCCCAATGGTTCTTGGAATTCATAAATTCCAGTGCCCTGGATCAGCTAATCCATAGTCCCACCAGGGGCTCCAATATCCCAGACCTGGTCTTTACCAATATGGGAAATCGATGCTCCACACCTATGGTCACCCCCTAGTTGGTCAGGTCAGACCATAAGCTAATCACCCTTAACATCCACATCCCACCCCCACCCCCCGTAAGGAAACCTCCATAAAAAACTTCGCCAAAACCAACTTCATGCTACTCAAGTCAGAAGTTACAAACTTTATGACACCCATGCAGACGGGAACTGAATGTTCAACTGCTGAGTGCTACACTAAGGCACTGTATGAGCACATCCACTCATGCATGAATCGTGCCATCCCAAATAGAACCAAGATGCTCTCCTCCAAAAAAAGGAAGCCAATCTGGTGGTCCCTGCCATAAACAAACTTTACAACAAAAAGGAAGAAACTGTTGCAGAAAAGAGGAAAATCCCAGGATGTAAAAAACTCCCTTACCAGCCTCAGTAAGAAGCTGAGATCCCTCATAAAATCCTCTAAAGCTAGTTACGAAAATAAATTTGCCAAAGATTCCAAAGACAACCACAAGGCATTCTATAACTATGTCAAGAATCTAAATGGCAATGCTCAGATCTGCTCTGAGCTACAACAGAATGGCATTAAATATACTGATCCCAAGGATATTGCCAATATCCTGGCAGATCGATTCAGTGCCAACTTCACCCCCCTCTCACCCCCTAAATGTCCCATCTCAATACCGGAAGATTGCAAAATTCCAGTAATAATGGCCACACAGGGAAAAAACGCACTTTCCAAAGCTAAGAATACAGCATCCGAGGGAACTACAAAATGAACTGGCACCTCACCTAAGTGTCATGTTTAATCATACCCTCACCTCAGGCTTCATGCCCACTGAGTGTCTCACAGCTACAGTTATCCCACTCCACAAGGGGGGATCCACCTTGGATACCGGGAATGACCGCCCCATCAGTCTGCCGAGCCTGATCTGCAAGGCCATGGGACATATTATCACGGAACTTATAAACAAAGACATTGGCAACCTTAAAACACAGGATCCCACCAAGTTTGGGTTCATGAAGGGCCAATCTTGTCTCCTGAACCTGACTGACTTCTTCAAATTAGTCTCCAGAGCCATGGACGAGGGTAAGCCAGTCCACACAGCCTATCTGGACCTCGCCAAGGCCTTTGATACCATCCCCCACGCTGGAATCATAGATAAACTTACTAAGCTGGGCATTAATCCCTACGTCACTCAATGGGGTGCCAAGTGGCTTACTGACAGAACCCACAATGTACAAGTAGCTGACTCCAAATCCAGCTCCAGGCAAGTGACAAGTGGATTACCTCAGGGTTCAGTCCTGGGATCTCTCTTGTTTGGCATCTACTTCTCTGAAGTACAGGCCAACACTATGGGACTCTGGCTAACAAAGTTCGCAGATGACTGCAAACTGGGAGCCATTATTGAATCCCCAAATTATGTTGATACTCTACAAAAGGGCCTTACAGAAAGAGATGCTTGGTGCCATAGCCATGGGCTCAAGCTCAATGCCAAGAAATGTATAGTTATCCCCTTTGGGAAAAAACATGTACCCGTGAATTACCACATAGGTGGCAGTACACTAAACACTGAAAGTGTGATAAGAGACTTAGGGACACAGGTGGACAGTGGTCTCACCTTCAATAACCACATCGGCACAACAGTCATGAAATTCTTCTATGTGGCACACCTCATCACTAAGGGCTTTTCATCCAGAAAAAAGGAGGTCATTGTCCCATTGTACTCATCCCTCATTAGACGCACTATAGAAAACAACGCCCATTTGGTATGTACCTCTCAAGACATCTGCAACAGCTGGAAAGGCCACAGAAATACCTCACTAAAAGAATCACAGGCCTAAAGCAGATGCCTTATGCTGACTGCCTTAAAAAACTCCAGCTATACTCTGTCGCATATCGTCTACTCCAAGGCGATCGTTGCTTAACATACAAGGCCATGTCAAACCCAGAGCTGTTGGACATGCTACACTTAAAGAAATCCCAATCCCTCAGAGCCACACGCTCCAGGGATCTAAACCTTGTCATCACAATAAAGAAAACATGCTGGAGGGATAGGTTCCTGACCCAGAGATTCCCCAGACTCTGAATAGACTGCATATACATGTCAAGTAGAGCACCTCTTTGGCACTCTTCAAAAGGAACCTTGATGACTGGATGGGAGAGAGGAAATTCACCCCAGGGATCACGTCAGTCGCCCTACTAGACAGAGGTCCAGGGAAGTAAATAGTGTGGGAAGAAATAGCCAGGGAATTGTTATGGCTAGGCTTGTATAGGCCCTAGGGCCGATAGCCTAGTACCAACCTATGAACAATACTTCTAGTTCTTTTTATACATTTCAACTGCTATTTTATTTCAAATAGTTCAATAAAACTGTTCTGCAGGGCTTAATATACACATCACCATGCTTCAGCCCTCCCAGCTTCGATGATATGCTTCCACACACTCTCCTTCAGGGACACCATTCAAATGGTCTTGTCACTCCCTGGAGACTCCTTCAGTCTTACTTTCTTCACCCAGACGTCAGGAACTCTAACTCCTAGGTGGGTACTAAGCCTAAAACATCTTTTACTGAAGATGAATCCCATTATCTTCCTGTCCTTCCTAGTCTTAAAAGTAAAGTGCTCTACAGGTTCAGCAGCTACCACTATACCACACTAACAGAATGGAAAGAGGCCAAAAACTTATTTGGACTGCAGGCTAGAGATTGCCTTCCCTATCAAGGACTGATTATCAGAGTACTGGCAAAGAGAAAGAAACAGAGGATCCTAAGCAAAAGACCAGCACTAGTACAGTTTTTAGCAGAATCTAGAACAGAAGCTGATGTTAAAAAAGGAACAATTAAAACATATAAGATATTGAAGATTTACAAATGTTTGCCAGAAATATACCGAGTTATGTTAAGTTTAAGAACATTTATTTGTACCCAAGACTCGCCCAATTGTTGAAACTTTTGTCTCTGTATGTGAACGGGAGATGAGAGAGATGTTCGAACATGAGCATAACCTCGCCTTTTATAATTTGAAAGAAGATGAATACAGAGCTTTGTATGAATTAAAAATACGTCTTCATTAGAAACAAGACCAGCAGATAAAGGTGTGTGTGTGTGTGTGTGTGTGTGTGGGGGGGGGGGGGGTTGTAGCAATGGATAAAGAATTCTACCTGGAACAATGGAACAAATGGTGAAATTGAGTGACACTTCTACTTATACTCTGCTTTCTAAAGTACTTGTGAATGGTGTAATAGAGAAAACGTCCTTTTTGGTCTTTGACTTATTTATGACCAATTTAATTACTGAGGACTTGCAACAAGTATTTTAATGTTGAATATCCAGTGGCTCCTGTCTTGTATAGTCTTTCCAAAGTAGATAACAGTTTGGTATACTCACCAATGAGGCCTATAGTTTCCAACAAAGGATGGCCTACCAAACTACTTTCTATTTATGTAGATAAGACTTTCCAACCGATTTTGGATGTAACAAAGACAGTTTTGAGAGACACTAAGTCTTTTTACAGGAACTGTATGCCAATGTGAAAGAGTTTGGGCCTAAGGATGACTATGTTTTTGTTACCATGGATATTGAATCCCTGTTTACTGTCATCCCGAACACCTGGGGTATTGATAATATAAGGGGATTTTTGGTAGTAGGGAGGTACTTGCCTCCTGAAAAAATTGATTTGGTCTGTATATTGTTAGAGATCATTTTAGAAAATAACATTTTTGTTTTTAATAATGAGTTCTTTTTGCAGAAGGATGGCATGGCTATGGGCACGGCTTGTGCCAATAGCTATGCCAACCTAGTGTTGCTACAATGGGAAGAGAGTGCAGTGCTACGTAACAATGAGTTCTATAGGTATGTGGTATGGTACACTCAATTTGTGGATGATATATTCTTTTAATGGAATGGTTAGAGTGAGTTACTTTCTCGTTTCATTGAGTATTTATCTAATACAATGACTTATTTGAGATTCACTTAGAAGTAATCCAAAGAAGAGACAGATTTTTTGGATGTTACTGTGAGAAAGTCTGATTTAGGGAATCTGCAAATTAGTTTAAACAGGAAGCTGAGCAGAAATAACTCACTTTTACATAAGAATAGTATACATCCAAGTCATGTTGTTAAGAATGTACTTAGGGGCCAGAGTCTGAGAATGATGCAGCTGCATAATGAACATACCCAATTTATGGTAGCCCTTAAGGATCTTAAGGGTGATTTTCTGAAGGGAGGGTACTCCGAGAAAGAAAGTGATGCTAGTATTACCCAGTTATTGAATGAGATGAATACTAGAGACTGAGCGTACTTTTCTGAGCAACCCCATGAAAATAGGAATGAGCATGACCATAGTGATTCTGGAAAGGTGAGAATTCCTATGACTTTTTCAAGTGATGTCAATGTTTTCTATGACATCATTGAAAGTAACTGGGGTATATTAAAAGTGTCTGAGGAACTTAGAGAGGCTGTGAGTGAGAGACCCATTTTTTCTTTTAAGAATAATCTCTCACTAAAAAGGCAGTTATGCTACAGGTCAGGATCGGCTAGATCATCTTCTGCATCACTGAGACAAAGGACATATCCCTGTAGAAGATGTAGTACCTGTGATTGTATTTATACAGGTATGAGGTTTATATATCCACAGATAAAGGTAACGGTTGAATGTAAGTTCTATGCAGATTGTAAAACTAGAAATGTATTTCAGTTTTTGTGTGGTCTGCTTTGCATTTCATGTAGGTAAAACTAATTTCTCTCTGAAGGAATGTATTTTAGAACATTTGAGAGACATCAGGAACAGTAGGGATAGTCATGCTTTAGCACATCATATTAAAGCCTGTGGACCCCAGCATAAGTTTAAGTTTTTGGTGCTAGAAATTGTGAAGGATAGCATTGGGGGGGACATCAGGAATATGACTGAGTTGGCTGAACAAAGGTGGATTCTCTTTTTTAATGCAGTGAATGTGCCTGGAATTAATGATATGCTGTCTCTTAAACCCTTGCTGTATGCACATGCACTCCCCCATTGAAGCTTTATAGGGTGATTTGCATTAGCTATATTTTTTACATTATTTTTTTTTTACATGATGTTTATGGGAAGATATGTATATGTCTTTAAGAGAGTTGTATGTTTAATTGATTTGCTCAATTGGATGTGCTTTTATATAGGGAGCAGGTGCTGTTATTGTGAGAGTCTGAAGAAGCGACAGTTAGGTCATGAAAGCACGTCTCATTTTTTATATTAAAGTTATTTTTGCCTTTAAGCCATGGTGATTCTGTTTGGTTTATTTTTGTGTATTTGTTCCTGTACCATTGGCAGAATCTTTATCCTGGAACCGGATTTCTTTTTATCATATAAAATATTGCATGATAACTATAAGAATCAATCAGAGAAGGTTAAAAAGGATTGGGAAGAGACTGGATAAGCAATTCACAAAGAAACAATGGGGGGATATTTGTTTGTCTCCCAAATATGCAACAAAGTCTAGAAGATTTAGGATCTTTCTTGGAAGTGTTTACATAGGTATTTGTCTACCCCACGTAGACTCCAAAGAATTTTTCCTCAGGTAGATAGCAAATGTTGGAGGTATGATGGGGAAGAAATAGGTAATTGGGAACATATTTTTGGGAATTTAATGAGGTGGCAGACTTTAAAACTTTCCTTCCGACTACTCGATCAGAAATACTGGGTGAGCAAATTGGTATGAATAAGAGAACTAGTTTTTGAGCTATAATATAGAACCTGAATTGTCTAGACATAGTAAGGCCTTGCTGAGTCTAACTGTGGTGGCTGCCAAAAAAAGCAATTACTAGGAAATGGAAATCAAAGTCTACATCAACTGTATTAGAAGTAATGAATGTAGTAACAGAGATAAAATAACTAGAAATGGGTTCTTTAGAAAGGGCAGGAGCAGATTACAAAGTAAAAAATGGACATTGTGGGAAGAATACATGCAAACAAGGAATGAGGTTTAAAAGAAGGCAGGATTTGAATGAGATATGTAATGTTTGACTGACAGTGATTGGACAGACTGTAAGTGATGTCTAATGTTTGCAACTAAAATTATGTCTATATGGTTTGCTTTCATATATATATATATATATATATATATATATATATATAAATGTATGTTTGCCTATGTCATAAGTGATATATATTTATATATATATGTATATGTCTGTGTGTGTGTGTGTGTGTGTGTGTGTCTATATATATATATATATATATATATATATATATATATATATATATATATATATATACACACACACACAGACATATGTATGTATGCATGTATATGTATACACAGTTTAGACTAGCCAATCAATCTGCTGTTTTTGGGAAGCAGCAAGAAATACCCACAGAAAGCCCCCATAGACATGGCGAGGACATATAAACTCACCAAGATAGCGAGCAGAGTTCAAGACTGAACCCCAGGCTCTGGCAATGTAAGAAGCCAATCATCATAATGTACTATTAGTTTAAATACAGAGGTATCACAGCAATGTATTTAAACACAGCACTTCTGTAACTGCCAAATCATAAGAGTTTCATCAAATGATTCATTTTTTCAACAGTCTCAACATAAATGTCTGAGAAGAGCTTTGTGCTATGTACGGTACTCCAAGTTAGTGATAAAACTAGCAGTACTGGTATGACAGAATACCATCAGAGATAGTCATGTCAGAATAGTAACTAAGCCCTGTATACCATTCTTATCACAGCAGTTAGTGAATACTTCACCCAGTTCTGTAACCTACTTACATGTCATATGGCACATTCGAAGATGTCATGGAGATTACTCAAGAGAGGATGAAAGTATTTCAAGGCTTGTCTTATTGTCAAAGGCTACAAGTAGCTCTCTCTGTCCCCTGTATTTTATTTTATTTTGCAGCTCATTACTTTCTTAGCGGAGACCTATGCCTCAAATTCAGATCATTAAAGGACCCTTTACTATCTGAAACTGTCTATTTAAAATAGCCATCCCCAGTTACCCAAACAAAACAGGATGCTTAGTCTCCATAAAAAAAATGTTCCATGGAATAAGACAACTTCACATCTCAAAAGATCCATGTCTAGGGAATAAAGTCCTCCTCTCAATTAAATTCGCTAACCCATATCTTCAAGATGGAACTAGCTAACTACATGGGCATCCATTAATCTCAATACAAGATCTGGGGCATCATACTCCTTGCTTGTCAACAGGCCTTGAGCTTGTTCATCAAACTTAAAAATATAAGTAAGATGAAGACAGGCTCAAAGTCCAGAAATTAAACTGAAACACAAAAAGAAAAGCTATCAAATGCCCTCAAAGCTGATATTTTCTTCTTCCTTCTGTTCTTCTTGTGATGTTTCCAGTTGAAAGTTGTCTAGCTTATTGCCATTCAGGAAACTAATCACATTTTAGTTTCTGAGGTGCAGTATCCCATACACAAATTTACTGCATGTTAAGGGACAGGGACTGCCTAAAGGAAAACAGGCATAAGCAGATGTGAGGACAATCTTCTGGAATGTGGCATCTGCAGAGACACATGGTCATCTTATGTAGGCAACAGGGTGGCAAAATCAAAAGTAGCTTTCCAGCTAAACCATGGCAATACCTTCTGTACAGAATGACTAGGTTTAAAGAATTAATACAGAAACAAGTATCAAGAATGACTCTTTATAACCCAGTACTGTACTGTTAATTTGGGAAACTAACTAGTCTCCACCAACATGAATATAAAATACAAAAAAAAATATATATATAAAATACAAAAAAAAAAAAAAAAAAAATACTAAGTGCAATCACAGAGACATTAGTCCTCCTTATAAATAAAATACACATTCTTTCCACATCAGTATATCATTTTAAGTAATGTCCATCCTTTGTAATTATCTGACTGGGCTTATCTTCTGTTACTACCAAACATTTTTTTCTTTTGGAGTTTTCAGACCTGCTCTACAGTTATGTAAAGTGTGATGTTATGTGCTGCATTAGGACTGTATGCTTTGTCCCTGAGCATACCAGTAGACTGCAAATCACTACGTGAGCAGACTACAGATCATGGGAAAAACACAATAAAGATTCTATAGCTATGTTGTTTATAAGTGCTATACAGAAGTATAAGTTTGCTTAACTTACACAGAATTTCATCTGGAACTACTGGATGGAGGGCTGTCCAAGCAACAAGAGGAATGGTTGGAAGGTGTTAGCAACCCACCAGGAAGGTTACTCCCACATATCGCCTTTTATAGTAAAAGTGTGTATGTTGTATGTATCATCAGTTACCCACCTTAATAATATACAGTTAGGGAGAATCCAAAGCAGAGTAACTCTCAAGAGTGGAAGGCACAGAGAAAATTCAATGGGAAAAACTTTAAAAGCTAAGTCCTTAAGGGCTATGGTACCAAAGGATGCCTAATTGGTATAGCCAAATTATAGACATGAAAGAAGATGTGAAAAAATGACCATCGGGTCACAGCATATATGTCTATAATACAGAGGTAGCTGCAATAAGCAGTGGTCTTTAACTATGTCTTTGTCCAAAGGCTAATGAGTCATTTCACAGCAAAATATTATACAATTGCAAATCCACTTGAACAGGGTTTTCTTAGAGACTGCTAATCTTTCATTTCCAGGAAAAAGGAAACAAAAGAGCTTGTGTGGCTTCCTAAACTCATGATTTCATTTCAGTAAAAATGTGAGCTGAAGGTGCCCGTCCTGTGTAAGAATGGCCCTTCGTAAACTAGTTTTACCACTGAAAACAGTGAGAAGAAAGGGCTGGTTCGACATCACTTTTTGGAGGAAGAGTGACTTGATCCTAAGGAATACCCCCATCCTCATGACAGCACATGCTCCATACATATGAGGGCCTGTAACTCCAACATCCTCTGTGCAGAAGTGATAGCCAAAAACAACATAATTTTTCAAGAAACAAACTATAGTATGAATGAAACAGTCAGGTCAAACAGTGAGCTGAGCAAACCCATTAATCTTGAAGTTCAGATCCACTAAACAGTGGAGTACTTCAAAAGGGGAGTTATGATATGGAATCCATTTGATGATACACCTTACAAGCCACTTATGAGCTGACACATGCGCCCTGCCCTTGTAATAACTGAAGCCTAAACCATACAGGTGCCGAAGGTAGGATCACCACTCCAGGACCTGCAGACAGGGGTCTGACATCAGCAGAACACTTGTGAAAGCACACTGACCCTGCAGCAGCTAATACCACAGAGTTCACTGCATTCTCACATCCACAGAGGGCACAGAGGATTTTGGTAAATTTCAGCCATCAAGCCCACAATGTATAGAAGTGTCCAAGTCTCATGGACATAGGCAGCACCATGACTCAGTGGTTAGAAACTCTCATAACTCCAGGGTCCAAGGTTCACTTTCGATCTTTGTTCACTCTCTGTGTTAAGTATGCATCACATGTATGTGTGTTTTTTCTCCATGTATTCCAGTTTCTTTCTGTCTCCAGAAATATGCTGGTTGATTGGCTACTCAGTTCTACTCCATTCATACTTCATTTAAACTGCAGTCTATGGCCTGGCTGGAGGCTGGAAAGGGTCCATGATGATTCACATAACCAGTTAACAAATTAATAAATTAAAACATAAAATTAAAAATAAAAAAACTGGAATATTTGTTGCATCTTAGCCCATAAGATCATAAATGTGGAATGTTTGGGAAATCTCAATGGAAAAGAATTATTAATACTAGAGAATATAAAGCTCTGTGCCAATAAATGCAATCCAGAGATGTGGGATTAGAGAGGTTATCTTTCAGCTACATGAAACCTAATTGTACGACTCCTACATAAACTTTGACTTGATCATTTAAACAGTGAATTACAAAACTAGCTGTTACACTTTTAAAGTGTTTTTGCAGAAAAGCACTCTCGCTGTATCTCTTGGGGTGGGGGAGTGGGTTTGTATCCCCACATTCCTATTAAAGTACAGTTGTGTACACTTACCATAAATGTAGATGTTCGAGTATATTCACTGTTGCAGTCATTACACTTGGGTTATCCTGCTGGCAGGCTACCCTCAGTCGGCCTGAATTCCAAAGTCTAGGTCTGGCGTCGATTGCTGTTGCCTCTTCCCTGACGTCAGTGCGCCAGGGGTATAAAAGATGCAGCCGACGCCATTTTCTTCAGTTTTTCTTGCCCCAGATGTCAGATGCCTCCAAAAGGGTAGGCTAAAAATATGCCAATAAAACATGCATGTACCAAAATATATAATACCTTCATCTACAAGCAAATACACCACATAGGTTGTATAGATTAGATAAGTTGCAGCAAAGATATGGGGGATGGTGGGTGGGTAACCTGGACTGCAACAGTGAATACACACGAACATCTACATTTATGGTAAGTGTACACAACTGTACTATGTTCTTCGTGTTTCACTGTTGCAGTCATTACACTTGGGTTGAATCCCAAAGCTATAGTTGGGAGGCTGGAGCTAAATAGCATTAGGAGTGGCTATGAGGCCCTGCAGAACTGCAGTGGCAAGGTCTTCCCTGGATTTAGAGTAGAGTAGTAAATGATAGTGCTTTGTAAAGGTGTGCACTGAACTCCAGGTAGCAGCCTCTAAAATGTCTTTGGTTGGTACTCCCCTGAGGAAGGCTGCTGCTCTGGTTGAATGTGGCCTAATGCCCTTAGGCACTGGCTTGCCATGTTGTGAATAGCAGAAATGAATGCAGTGGCCTATCCACTTTGAAATAGTCTGCTTTGAGAGAGCCTTTCCTTGTGATCCTGCAGCATATGCCACTAGTAGTTGCTCAGTCTTTCTGAAAGCTTTGGTTCTGTCCAAGTAGAAGCATAACTGTCTGTGTATGTCCAAAGAATGCAGAATTCTCTTCCCCTTATTCTGTGGGTTTGGATAAAAAGTAGGCAGATAAATAGTTTGGTTAAGGGCCACACAGGAAACTACCTTAGGCATAAATGTCAGGTTTGTCCTCAGAGAAACCCTGTCTGGATAAAAAATGATAAAAGGTTCCACAGCCATGAGTGCCTGTAGCTCTGAGACTCATCTTGCAGAGGTTATTGCTAGGAGCAGAGCTGTTTTCCAAGATAAAACCTTTATATCAGCTGTAGCGGCTGGCTCAAAAGGAGGCAGGGTGTGTTTTTCCAAAACATAATTGAGGTTCCATGCTGGTATTAGTGATCTCCTTGGAGGCCTTAAGTTTTTGGCTCCTCTGAGGTACTGCCTTAATAAGGGATGAGAAAAGATTGGTGGTTCTATATTGTAATAAGCCGAAATGGCAGAGGCATGAATTTTAATTGATGAAAAGGATAGGCCTTTGTCCAGCATCTCAGTTAAGTATTGCAAAATCTGAGGAATATTTGGTACAGCTGTGTCAATTCCTTGTGCCTGGTTCCAAGCACAGAATCTCTTCCATTTTCCAGTGTAAGATTTTCTGGTACTAGGCCTTCTGGCCTCCAAAATGACATCCATTACAGCTTTAGTGAGAGGTGCGTTTTGTTTCACTACATTATCCGCCATGCTGCCAGATTTAAGGTCTTTAGTTGGCTGTGCAGGATCTGATTGTTTTGTTGGGATAGTAGATGAGGTATTTAAGGCAAGGTCCAAGCCGGGCATTGAGACACGTTCCTTAGGATTGGATACCAGTGCTGGCGGGGAAAGTCTGGGGCAATCAGTATCATCTTTGGCTTCTCTTGTCTGACCTTTAGGAATACCTTGGAGAGGAGAGGCAGTGGAGGAAAGGCATATACTGCTAAGTTTTTCCAGCTGAAAGATAGGGTGTTCACTTTCCATGCTTGTCTGTGATAAGTCCTTGTGCAGAATCTTTTTAGTTGGTAGTTGTGAGGAGAGGCAAATAGATCTATATCCGGGCATCCCCATTTCCTTGTTATCATGCTGAAGACTTGTGGATCCAATTTCCACTCGTGGGGATCCATGAGGTTTCTGCTTAGTTCATCTGCCAGAGTATTTATCTTTCCTGGCAGGAATTGTGCCTGCAGATGTACTTGGTAAGTCAATGCTGTGTCCCACAAAGTCATGGCTAGTCTGCAAAGGGGGTAAGAATGAGTGCCTCCCTGCTTGTTTATAAACCACATGACCATGGTGTTGTCTGTCTTTATCAGTAGTTGTCCCGGATGAAGTAGGTCCTTGAAGGCTGTCAGGGCATTCTGAACAGCTCGCATCTCTTTCTGATTGATATGTAGATGCATTTGGTTTGCGGACCATGTGCCTTGAATATATCTTCCTGCCATGTGGGCCCCCAGGCATACTCTTGATGCATCCATTGTTAATGTCTGCCTGGCTGGGGGTAAAGTGAATGGCTGTCCCTTGTTCTGGTGACAAGCCTTCGCCCACCAACTAAACTCCTGTTTTAGGCAGGGAATGAGGGTAATTATTGTTTCCAGGCTGTGGCAATGTTGAGTCCAAACACTTTTTAGGTACCATTGAAGTTTCCTCATATGCAGTCTCGCATATGGAATTAGTAGAATGCAGGATGCCATGAAGCCCAAAGCCTGCAAAATTATTCTTGCAGATAACTGGGCCTTTGTTACCAACAGGTTGAAATAGGTAGTCAGTTGCCTTTGTTTGTCTGGCATGAGATAAGCCATCTGGGCAGTTGTATTTAAGCTTGCACCCAGGACTATTATCTCTTGAGAGGGTACTAGTTTGATTTCTTTTCACTGACTGTGTACCCTAGGCCTGTTAGAAATCTCTTTACAAACACCAGATGCTGTAGTAGAATGTCCTTGTTCTCTGCTTGAATGAGGCAGTCGTCCAAGTAAGGATATATTTGTATTCCTCTTTGCCTGCAGAATGCAATTACTGGTGCCAGGCACTTTGTGAAGACCCTGGATGCAGTAGATAAGCCAAAGAGCAGCGCAGAGAATTGGTAATGCATTGAGCCAGCTTTGAATCTGAGGTATCTTCTGCATGTTTGTCTGATTGGGACATGCAGGTATGCCTCTTTTAGGTCTAAAGTCACAAGCCAGGCCTTCTTGCCCAGCATGGGCAGAAGTTGCTGTAGAGTCAACATTTTGAATTTTGGTATATCCAGAAATGTATTTAGAATAGATAGGTCCAGTACTGGTCTCCAGGTCTTATCCTTTCTTGGTACCAAGAACCGTCTTGAATAAAATCCTTGTCCCTACTCATGCTTTGGTACTTGTTGAATGGCCCTCATGTCCATGAGGGATGAGACTTGCTTTTGTGCCTCTGCCCATTGATGTTTTGGCAGGTCTGGCCAACCGTTTGTCCTTGGCAGGATATGGAAGTGAAACTTGTAGCCCTGTGACACTATGTCTAGAACCCATTTGTCGTGGGTTATTATGTGCCAGTTTTGAGAGAAAAGTGCTAGTTTTCCCCCTAAAGGTGCTGCCAGAAGATAAGTGCTTGGTGCAGGCAGGGGGACGTCATTGGGACTGTTTCCTGTATGGCTGTGATTTGTCTTCTCCAATTTTGGAGGTAGAAGCACCCCATTGTTTAGACCTGTATGAACCTTGGGGCTGGGATCTGCCTCTAGGGCATCTGTATCTGACCCTTTGTGGTCTGTCTGACACTGGAAAGGACCACTTCTTTGTAGGCCAGTGTCTGGTAAATCTTGGAGGCAGAACTTGTAAGAAATCCTTAACCGTTTGCATAGATTTAGCTTTGTCCTCCATTTTCTTTTACACCTCTTCTGCTTTAACACCAAACAAAGTATCATGCTGTAATGGGGTATCTAATAATTTTGCTTTGACATGATCAGGCAGACTTTGTTCCTTTAACCAAGCATGCCTCCTGATGACAGAACCCGTAAAAGCGGCTCTGCAGGAGGCCTCCAAATAATCAAAACCACATTGCAAAATATGCTTTCCAAGTTGTTCAGCTGCATGCAATAAATCCTGCATTTCTTTGTTTTCTGCACATTCAGAATTTGTCAACATTTTCTGCTTAAGCAGTGACATAATATATTGCTGATATTTGAGCATATGAAACTGACAATTTAAAGCCCTTATAGCCAAGGTAGCGGAAGTGTAAATCATTTTTCCCCATCTGTCCAATGCCCTAGAATCCCTGTCAGAAGGGGTAGGGTTTTTTTGCAGTGGAAGCCTTGACCCCTTTGGGACCCTGAGAGATAGTTTCTGGGTCAGCAGCAGAGTTTTTGAAAAGGAATTTATGAGAGTCAGGAACCCTGTAGTACCTGTCCGTCTTAACTGGAGCTGGAAGTAAGAAGTCAGGGGTCAGACTGGACAGTGAAGATACATAATTAACAATGTCTAACACAGGTGGAATAGCTAGGGGCCTGTATTGTGGTAGTAAAAGGAAGTCTCTGAGCCTTTTCTTAGATTCTGAAAAATCTTGGCTCTCCCAGTGGAAATGCTCCCTCATGGTATGCAAGGTTTCCCCAAAAGAGTAATCCTCAGGAGGAGAGGCTGAAGGGATAGATTCTTCAGCATCAGAATCCTCATAGGGAGGAAGAGCATGTTCCTAATCAGAAGAGGAATCAGATGAAATGGAAACCTGATCTGAAGATTCATATTCTGTCTCTTGCCAAGGCCTTTTATCAGGTGGGGGATGGGAACCCCTGATCAAAGTAATTAAGTCTTCGGCCATTGTGAGCATCTGTTTTTTGGGCATGGAGGCCTGTCCATGAGGCTGTTGTACTTGTTTCTTTGTCTTTAAGGGTGCTTTAGTCTTTGCCTTTGAAGCTGAAGTCGTTTTACTGTATAATTGAGTTGGTCTGAAAACACCCTCAGAAGCCGATGCCTGCTCAGCGGCTCCAGACCCATCTGAGGGAATAGTTTCCGAAGGTCCAGTACCTTGAGCCTCCAGCGGCCTAGGCGATTCCACGTGGGAGTCAGTAGCAGCCTGCGGGTCTAAAGTAGCGGGCGTCAGGGGTTGCGAAGGCACCTCACTGAGAACCGGGGAACCGGCGACTGGCTTAGAAGAAGCCTCGTCGTCGGTTTTGGACCTCGTATGCCTGTCCTTTTCTTTTTCTTTGCATTTCTTGTGAATTCCAGTAGTCAGATGGCTGTTCGACGACATCGTATAATTAAATCTTCTGCCAAAATAGTCTAATGCAAAATCGTATCGACGCTTAATAGTGCGTTGGTTAAATCTAGCACAAAACCGACAACTAGCAACGTCGTGGTCAGGGCCTAGGCAAGGAATACAGTAAGAATGAAAGTCCTTATGAGGTATTTGCTTCCCACAAGAAATACAATTATTATCTTTTTCTGACGTCGGTCTGGAGCAAGAAAAAAGTTTCCCCATCGGGGTACTTAGCTTTTAATGAAGACTTTGGATCTGAAATTCGAACACGAAAATCTCAGGAGTCGGCCGACCGGCACTTGCGAACTGCTTATGCTTCGGGCACCATGCGGCAAGAAAGACTGAAGAAAATGGCGTCGGCTGCATCTTTTCTACCCCTGGTGCACTGATGTCAGGGAAGATGTGACAGCAACCGACGCAGGACCTAGACTTTGGAATTCAGGCCGACTGAGGGTAGCCTGCCAGCAGAATAACCCAAGTGTAATGACTGCAACAGTGAAAGACGAAGAACATCTATACATACTACCTCTAAGGTCACTGCACGTCAGACAAATGATAATACTTCAACAACAACAAATCCTCTTCCAGACTGGGTATTTATCATCCAAACTCAAGGACTGTAATTGCTGTCCCTGGAACTACAATAGGATCTGAGAGGATTTCTCTTAGTATAGGGTCCCTTTCATTGACTGCAGTTACAGAACCATCTAGTCTTGAACTACAACCAACAGACAAGTCATACAAGTAAGGGAACACATGGGGATTCTTCTGTGAAGCTTCAGCCATCATAACCAAAATACTGGTGAACACCTGGGGTGTAAAGGAAAATTCTAGCATTAGTATTTTTTAATGAAAGCAGTTCACACCCGGGGTGAACCAATGAAATCTCCAGCATGAACCTCAAAAAATTATATGTCAGGGAGCATGCATCATGAGCAGTGACACCAGCTAGCAGCCCTGCAGCAACAGGTGAACAACAATCTGGATGGCTACCACACAGAAATGAATGCACTGGATCTGTTTGTTGAAGATGCTGCGGTCTAGGAAAGGGCAAGAGTTACTCCACATCATTTGGATCTAAAACTGGAGGAACTAGAATGTTTCCCTCATTATGAAGGAAGGACAGCCTCCATGGTATCCTTTAAGAAGTAGAGTCTGGATTTCTCCAAAAAAGATCTGTGGGAACAGCTTTGTTCCAGAGCAGAACTCCTTCTGAGGTAGGATCTGGACAAAGCAGTCTGCAAGACATGGCTATCCACTGGTCCTTAATGATGGTTCTTCATGCAAGGGCAAATTAAGAAATACATCTCCCCATTAGAAACAGATGATGTGGGTAGGGGGATGTCATAGTGGTTAAGGTGTTTACCTCACAGACACAATGTAGAGAGTATGATTCTCATCACTGAGAGAAATTGGTAGGCTTAAAATAGCCCATAAAGGCAGATAGCCTAGTATTTACCTATGAACCTATAACAGGACTGTGATTGTTGGGTCACTAGAGATGTCCTGGGGGGACATGACCAGCACCACAGGAAGGGGAAAGTGTACCTTCCTTAGACTTCAGAGAGGCCCCTTTCTCTTGGAAGGTGGCTAGGCCAGGGAAAAAAAGGAAGAGGGTGTCTATCACTGTGGCACACTGTGACCAGGTAATGCAGGCTTGGTTAGTAGCTCGGGTATCTCAGTGGCATGACCTCTCAGGACACTCAATTCCATGCTAGTCTCATTCTTAGAATAGAGGTAGTCTGGGGCAGTAGGAGAAGTTAGTAGATCTGATAATGGATAGGGGCATTGGTGTAAGCCAAAAAGAATGAAGCAGAAAGGGAACAAAAAAACAAATAAATACATAAATAAATAGAAAAGGAAGAAAAATGGAACAGAGTATATCAACATAATCAACAATGGGCAGTAGCTATTTTGTCTTTAAGCATCTGAAGGATTTTCACATATAACCTTCT
Organism: Protopterus annectens; assembly: GCF_019279795.1. NCBI lineage: Eukaryota > Metazoa > Chordata > Ceratodontiformes > Protopteridae > Protopterus > Protopterus annectens. The sequence continues at coordinate 998,280,988 of NC_056744.1, read as the reverse complement.
CCTTGAAAGGTTAATCCAGGATGGAATACCAAAAAGTAGCACAGCTTCAGATAGCCCATACTACATAACCACATATGCCAATATCTTCTGCCCTAGCCACATAATTGCCATATTCAGAATTACAGTGTGCCACATGGTAGTCAACTATGAACACTATAGAAAAGTTCTTGATCAGCTCTTCCTTAAGCCCAATCTCAGGAAGGAATAAAAATATTGTTGTAGCCTACTACACAAAGGAGGATAGGAATATGGATAGATAAGACAAAATGTTGAGTTTTCTGACACCTAGAATAGCACAGGAATATATTCTCGTGCCAGCATTGTCAGTGGCTTTAGATTTCATGCCTCACAACAATGTGTCCAAATGTTATGGTCTCAGTTTCTTGTGCTGGATCAAGGACATTATATAGAAGCCTGTTCAAGTATGTTTGGTTAGGGTCTTGTTCCATACAGATCTCCCCCATAAGAAACAAATTTTAGAGCTACAGGAGCAGAGCCCAGGCATTTCATTGTTGCAAATATGGCATCCCAGTTATTGGATATAAGTTAATTGGAGGTTACTAGGCTAGTGGCCCTAGAGCCCTTACAAGCCTAGCCAAGTTAATCCCGAGTTGTCTCAATTGTCCTTGGTTAGATGGATGCAATTCACAGAGCAAGTCTATGATAAACAATGACTAGCCCTGTCCATGAGGGACATGGGTGCCCCCCGGGGTGAATTTCCTGTCTCCCATCCAATTATCCAGGTTGTGCTTGAATAGGGTCACTGTGGAGCTCTGCTTTATATGAATTGGAAGTTTATTCCAGAGTAGCGGCAATCTCTGGGAGATGCATCTGTCTCTCCAGCGTGTTCTGTCACAGGCTAGGTTAAGATCCCTGGAGCGAGTGACTCTTGTGCCATTTGACTTGCAGATGTCCATCAGAGCAGGGTCAAACAATGTCCTGTAGGCCAGGCACAAGTCGCCTCTCAGCAGCTTATATGACAGAGAGTACAGTGACAGGGCTTTCAGTCTATCCCCATAAGTCATGGTTTGGAAGCCCTGTATTTTCTTGGTGAGAAACCTCTGTGGTCTCTCCAGCTGCTGCAGGTGTCTGGTGAGGTACATGCACAGAATGGAGCATTTTACTCTATTAATGGTGTGATGAGGGTCGAGTACAGTGGAGTTATAACATCCTTAGACCTGGATTCAATGCTCTTACTTATGAGATGTACAATGTAGAAGGCTTTCCTTACCATTGTGGAAACCTGGTGGCCGAAGTTCAGATTGCTACCTGTGTTCTCAGATCTCATAGCACTGGGTTTGATCATAGGAGGTGTTGTCAATATTGTAATTAGCAGGGAATTCCATTTTGCCAAAGGAGATAATAATGCACTTTCTTTTTTGTGTTTAGTTTTAGACTGTGGCTTTGGCACCAGTCATTTGTCTGTGTTAGACTCTCCGGTAATATGTTAACATCATTTGAGGACTCAATGACTTTACCCAATCTGCAATTATCAGCAAACGTGATAAGCCAAAGGCCATCTACTTTAGCCTGCACATCCGAGAAATAGATTCCAAATAGTAAAGGGCCCAGCACAGATCCTTCTGGTATGCCGCTGGTGGCGGCTCTTCTGGTAGAGGTGGAGTCACCAACTTTGACAATATGTGTTCTGTCAGTGAGCCAACTTGCTACCCATCTAGTGACATAAGGGTTAATCCCCAGCTAGGAGAGTTTTTCAATGATACCCGAGTTGGGGATTGTGTCAAAAGCCTTGGCTAGGTCAAGATAAGCAGTATGCACTGTCTTATCTTCATCCAGGGCTTTGGTAACTTTCTCAAAGAAATCTACTAGGTTTAATAAGCATGATCTACCCTTAATGAAGCCAAACTAGGTTGAGACATGAGTCTGAAGGCTGCCTTTATCCTTGTTGATAAGGTCCATGATGATTCTTTCCATGGTCTGTCTATAGTTCCCAGGGTCAGATCATGGGCCCCCCTTTGTGCAAGGGGATTACTGTTGCTGTTCTCCACTCTGCTGGAACAAAGCCATTTCTCAGACTATATGATTAAAGAGAATGCCAAGTAGGTCTGATAGTTCCTGTTTTAGATTGCTTAATAATCAACCTGATATGTTATCTGATCCCACTGAGGCCATGTTTTGGCCGTGAAGAGTGCAGATATGACATGATCTCTAGAGATATTAGGCAGAAGACTGGAGTCAGGTAGGCTTTGGGGTATGGCTGGTGGGGGACAGCAGGGTAAAGATTGCTCCAAACCTATCAGTTAGCAGGTTAGCAATTTCCTCTGCTATAATACGAGTGGTACCATCTACTACCAGTTTGGCACATAGCTGGGCATTCCCTTTTAGATTTTTGGATGTAGTTAAAGAATACTAAGAGGGATGATGAAAGGTTCTTCCTCCATCCTCCTTGATAAGGGCAGCTATAAGAGGAATAATGCAAGGCTTCTCCTCCATGTTTCCTAGATATTCACTTCTGCATTTCTTGTAAATAAGGATGCAATGGCCATAGGTCAGTCCTTGGAAAACTTCCTGAGTTTCAGAGTTTCTCAAAAGCATGAGTCATCTGTTTGTAGGAAGCCAAGCACAGGAAATACCTGCCACACTATTCATTACAGCAAGAACAGCATCATACATGAACCTGTGGAGAGGCAAGTGTATGATGAGCACATGTTTCATATCAAATAATAGGAGCAAGTGCTAGAGGGCACACCTGCCAAAAAAGCAGTGCAGGAACCTGAGAGGCCTGGCAACATTCAGGTGCTGCTATCAGCAAAGTTCCCTAAGGTTGTGTTCCCATACTTACGTGGATAGTTCTAAACAAACTTCAAACAAGTGTCAGAAGTCCATGGCCTGAACAATGACCCTTGTGCCAGAAGATGTGGAGTATTCAGAATAGGTTATCAAGATCTACCAGTGCCAGTGAGAGACCTTGTCAGAGCACTCTCATTGGTCCTAATTCAAACCACAGACTAGGGTTAGTTTACTCTAACAGATGCTCGACGGGGGAATGCTCCAGCCAATCAATACAATCCTCAAAGTGGTATCTGAGGGGGGTCCCCTCTGTCAGGCTCTGTGTCATTCACTACAGCAGAATGCAGGTTCAAGCTCAAATACTATTTATCCCTCTGTGAGGTTATAACAGTTGGGGGTTACATGACTGTTTCAGAAACAAACTACATCAAGGACAGTGTGACCAGCACCTGTTCTCTCTTTCTCTGATCTTCTGACAATGTTCCTGTAAAGGTCTGTGGGTGAGCACAGGACCTTCCTAATAATCTCAGTGGAAGGCACTTTTAACTGTAGCCATCCTCCTGGAAAAAATAAAGACCAGGAGTTTTTCTCCCTAGTGTCTATGGGTGGTTTGGCCGAATCATTGGAACCTGTGGCAGCACTTTATTCTGCTCCCTCAAGAAGTAAACACAATGCCTGTGTTAGTTTGAGCTCATAATCTGATGGCCAAATGAATATTCTGAAGCGTTGCTTCTTTAAGCATCAAGCAAGGGATCTTTGCTGTGATGTAAGTAAAAAAATAGAAGTTATGTTCTTACCATAACGTTCCATGTTAGTTGTCTTCTTCTCGCCTTCTTCTTGCTGGATGGGTTCGGAGCCGACCTCGGCTCACTGCCACTCTAAAAGCTCGAGAGTTGGTTCCACCGGCTCGAGGCTCCCCTTATATCCCACAATGCTAGGCGAGAGTTACCTCAGATCTCGTTTGTAAGCTAACCCCAGCTTATAACAGGAACAGTATAACTGTAAAACAGAATCCACCTCTAACAACAGGAAGAAAGAAGGGTGACCTACATCCTGAACCAAGAAATATGCATAATAGCATATGACTAAGAAAGAGGTGGTAGAAAGAGAGGTCACGATCACAACTCCTCTAGGTCTGTCCAGGCCAGGGGGAAGGAGGGTGGGACACAAGAAGAAGGCGAGAAGAAGACAACTAACATGGAACGTTATGGTAAGAACATAACTTCTATATGTTAAGTTGTCTATCTCGCCTTCATTCTTGCTGGATGGGACCGCGTCCCTAGCACCTTGTCCCGGGTGGCCTAACGGAACAGACTCCTGAGAACAGTGGAACCAAAGTTAGCTCTATGCCTAGAAGCTAAATCCAACTTATAATGAGAAATAAAAGTGTGAGGAGTAGCCCAAGTAGCAGCTGCACAAATGGTGTCAATAGGCAGTCTGTCTTGGAAGGCTAAAGAAGTAGCCAAAGCTCTGGTGGAATGGGCTTTAGGTTTATTAGGCAATTTTTGTTGTCTAATTTCATATACCAGGGAAATCAAAGATGTTAGCCATCTGGATAATGATACCTTTGAAACTGAAAGTCCCTTTCTGCTTTCATAGGAGACAAACAGCTGATCAGATTTTCTGAATTGTTTTGTTCTATCCAAGTAGTACCTTAATTGACGATGAACATCCAGGCAGTGTAATTTTTGTTCAGACCTATTGGAATACTCTGGAAAAAAGACAGGAAGGTCAATGCTTTGGTTTAGATTTGATGTTGAAACCACCTTAGGCAAAAAGGACGGGTTAGTTCGTAAAGATACTCTGTCCTTATGAAACAAAAGATAAGGAGGACGACAACTGAGTGCTTGAAGTTCTGAAACTCTTCTAGCTGATGTAATAGCCACCAGAAAGAGAGTTTTCCATGATAATAATTTCAAGGAACAGGAAGCTGCAGGTTCGAAAGGGGAAAGAATCAAAGAAGCAAGAACTAAATTTAGGTCCCAAGGAGAAGGAGGATTTCTTATAGGAGGTCTGAGAAGAAAAACTCCTTTCAAAAAGGCTTTGCAAAGTTTGTGGGACATTAGGGCAGATTCAGAAATACCCACATGGAAGTTAGAAATAGCTGCTAATTGAACTTTAAGTGTAGATGGAGATGAACCTGCATGGAAGAGTTCAGCTAGAAAATCAAGGACTAGTTGGATGGAAGCGGTGAAAGGATCTATGTCCTTTCCTTGTGCCCAATATGAGAAGCGTTTCCACTTACTCAAATAAATCTTTCGAGTGGAAGATTTATGGGAAGCTATCAATATATCTCTAACAGAGTGAGATAATTGAGGAAGCCTGGCTACGGTTGGAACTGGAGGAACCAAGCAGTGAGGTTCAGAGAGGGAGGGCGATGAAACTGACCCGACTGATGGATCAAAAGATCTGGAACTAGGTCCAGATTCCACGGTCGCTCCAAGAGAAATCGATGTAGAAAGGAGAACCACACTTGTCGAGGCCAGTAAGGAGCAATGAGGATCAATGAGGCCTTCTGAGCGATAGCTTTCTGTATTACTTGAGAGATCAGTGGGAAAGGAGGAAATGCATACAGAAGTCCCCGGGGCCAAACTTGGACTAGAGCGTCTCTGCTGGGTTGGCCTGGTACAGGGAATAGATTGAAATATTCTCTGCACTTGCTGTTTTGGGGAGTAGCAAAAAGATCGCAGCAAGGCTGACCCCACTTGAGAAAAATTTCTCTCACTACAGAGTCTTTCAGAGACCACTCGTGAGGCATGAGTATAGCTCTGCTCAACTTGTCCGCAATGTGATTGGACTTCCCGGGGATGTGTGTTGCTATCAGAAAACGCTGAGAATAAATCGCCCATTGCCACAGTCTGAGTGCTTCTCGACACAGGGGGTATGATCTGGTTCCGCCTTGTTTGTTGATGTACCACACTACAGACATATTGTCTGTCTGGATTGCAATTGTTCCCAGGGGAAGAGAGTCTTGAAGGGCTTGCAACGCTAAAAGCACTGCTCTCATCTCCAGAACATTTATGTGCAAGTGGCATTCGTTTGGTTGCCATGTGCCCTGGACTGTCCTGCCCTGATAATGCCCCCCCCACCCGATCAGGGAGGCATCCGTTGTCAGAGTAGCAACCGGAGGAGGTGGAACAAAGGGTCTTCCGACAGGAGCTGGGGAAGACATCCACCACATGAGATGCTTTTGCACGCTTGCGTGATCATAATGGTGTGAGACATTGGAAGTTCCTGGTATGACCATTGAGTAAAAAGCATCCACTGAAGGATCCGCATGTGGTATCTGGCTAATGGAAGGAGAGGTATGGCCGCTGCCATGATTCCCAACACCTTTAGAACTAACCTGGCTTTGATTCTGTTGTTGTTGAGAAGAAGTGACACCAATTTGTGAATGTCTGATATCCTTTGGTGAGTTAGCCTTGCAGACATGTTTATAGTATCTAGGTTTGCGCCTATGTAGGTAATAGTACGACAAGGCGACAAAACAGACTTTTCGCAATTTATTGAAATACCCAGTTTTTGACAAGCGAAAATATAATCTCTGGCCATCAGAAGGAGATGCTTGGTGGGAGCTGTGAGAAGCCAGTCGTCCAAATATGGAAACACCTGGAATCCTTGTCGTCTCAGGTGAGAAGCTACCACTGCCATGCATTTGGTAAACACCCGAGGGGCAGTGGTGAGACCAAAGGGCAGGGCCCTGAACTGAAAATGACTGGTTCCCAGCCTGAAGCGGAGGAATCTTCTGGAGCGTCTGTTCATCTTTATGTGATAGTACGCATCCCGAAGGTCTATAGAGCACATCCAGTTTCCTTTGCCCAACAGGGGAAGAATGGATTGCAGCGTGACCATCAAATCTTGTTTTCTTGACTGATTTGTTCAAGACACTGAGATCCAAAATCGGTCTCCAGTCCCCTGTTTTCTTTGGAACTAAAAAGAACCTTGAGTAGATTCCGGATCCTTGTTGGTCTGCTGGCACTGGCTGAATTGCTCTTTTGCAAGCAGTTTTGAAATTTCCAAAGCTGCTAGATCCCTTTGAGCGGTGGAACATCTGGAAGGGATTTTTTGACTGATTTGGAAAAGCGAAGAAAGGGGATAGAATAGCCTTGGAAATGATGGACTGTACCCATTTGTCTTGAGTCAGGGATAGCCAGGCTTCTGGGTACAGTGACAATCTTCCCCCGACTGCCTCCGAAGATGGGCAGTCGGGCAACACCTCAGGGATGCTGAAAGGGCTTCTCAGGGAAGGCTTCCCGATTGCCCTGGTTCTGCGGACCCCCCCTGCCCCTAGGGCGACGTCTACCATTGTTATTCGCACCTCTGCCTTTGGTAGGAAAACGACTCTGTGCGTCAGGCGAAGTCCCTTGCGATTGTTTACGGAACCACATCTTTCCACCCTTCTGGCCTTTGGGGTAAGGCCTGGAAGGAGTCGAAAAACGGACTCCGACGGCAGAAAGGGTCTTGCCATCAGTCTCGCACCTAGTCAGGGTTTCTTTCACTTGAGGACCAAAGAGAGATGATCCATCAAAAGGGAGTTCGTGAAAGACGTCTTGAAAGGGTCCGCAAAATTACATAGCCGCATCCAGGCGTGCCTACGTAAGGCTACACCTGTCCCTGCGGCTCTGCTCGCTCCATCGGCCGTAAGAGGAGGCGCATGGAGGAGTTGGATATGGAATTAAGGGTAGCCAGCTGCGTGTTCATCTTGTCTTGGAAACCCGCAGCTGTAGGATCCTTAACATTTCACTCGCTTCCTTGATCAAGTCCCTTTGAAGACGAGTGAAATGGCACAGGTAGTTCAGCGACGCATGGTAAATGTCGCTGAGGAGAACATCCGCTTCCGTACCTATCCATGGACCTAGATTCCTTGTTAGCTGGATGGACAGGTAGTGAAGGATCAGCCAGTTCCTTCTTTGTGGCAGCAGCTACCACCATAGCATCCACAGAAACTCCTTTTGATAAAAATTGCTTGTCTGATGGAGCTGTGATGAACTTAGAGGGTCTCCTGGGAGTGGGGTCCACTGAATCAGGAGCCGTCCATGCCTTCTTAGCAACCACCTGCATGAGGGGGTGAAGGGGGACACCCAGGAGGTGGAAGGACGAGAGCCAACGCCTCAAGATACACAGATTCGTCCTCCGAAGGGTTGAGGGCTGGCCAATTTCCCCTCTGTTTCAGGATCTCCAGAATGTCTGCAAATGAGACATCTTCAGAAGGGGAATGGGGGGAACCCTCAGAATCATCCAAATCTGTGTCTGACGTGATAGACTCAGGTGAGTCAATGTGTTTCCTCTTGCACTTCCTCTTCCGAGCGGGCTCTTCTGCCAAATCAGGAGAGGCCTCGGAAGAGGATGAAATCCCCACAGGGGGCTCCTGAGGAGCTGGCTCTCTGCGGACCGGGATGAGGGAGTGAGTCGACTTACCCTGAGGCAGCATAGAGGGAGGGGCGGACGGAGCCGACTGTGGAGTAGAGCCAGGCTCTAACACACTCCGCATGACCTCGAATGCACCCCTGTCAGGCAGAGCCAGAGGTCCCCGCTCCGAGGAGCTAAGAACCCTCGGCACCGACAGTGATGGCTCCGAGGCGATGTCGGAGCCGAACTCACCAGCGCAAGCCCGAGAGGGAGAGGGGGGTCGGACAAGGGTCGATGCCACTCACCCTCGGAGCCGACGAGGGAAGTCCGCCGAGATTCTTCCAAAGAAGAAAACGGCCGAGCCGAAGACAATTGTCTCGGCTCCGGCGTAATCACAGTCTCGGTTCCGACATGACCCGGCTCGAACTCAAGAGAGTCGAAGGAGGAAAATGCTGATGGACGGGGCAGGCATCGACTGATGAGTCGGGCTCTGAAGCATCTGGGCTAGTGCCTCGGACTTAAGTAGTCGACTCACTACCCTCTGAAGGTCATGATCCGACAGCCTCGATGACCTAGAGGAGTGAGACCTTTGGCTCCGTTCAGACAGCAGGGGAGATCCTGGAGCCGAATGAACGGAGCCAAGAGATGGTGACCTAGACCTCTTTCTAGTTGTCGGCTCCGTAGGTCTGGTCGGAGCCGACACGGGAACCTCAATAACCTCGGCTCCGGCGAGGGAGCCACAGAAACTGTGGACTGAGACTTATCGGCTCCAGCCGGAGTCGATAAAGGCAAAGGTTGAGCAACCTGAGGTCTCGGCTCAGAAGCCGGAGCCGAAGACCTCGATGCCTTAGAGGGCTTCCCTGTTGAAACTGACAGGGAATCCTCTGGCTTCAGTAAGCCTCTAAGAATTAATTTGTTTTTTCTTTCCTGCAGGACCCTGGGGCTGAAGCCATGGCACACAGCACAGGAGTCCTGCAGGTGCAAAGGCCCCAGACAATAGACACAAGAAGTGTGAGCGTCTGTCAGAGACATTTTCTGACAGCACGCATCACACTTCTTGAACCCGGAGACCTTTGCTTCTTTAGACATTTTTTTGACTGACAGGTGTACACAAACACTCACACAAACACACAAGTTATACCCTGTCAGGAAAATACAATAAATTTGGTAGTAATACTAGTAATTAAAGTACAATAAACTAGAATAAACTACAAGAAACACATACACTCCACTAGGGAAGGGAAGGCCTAAAGGCCCAATGGAAGAACCAAAGGTTCTTGGGGAAAGAAAAAGGAAAAATTTAGGGTCGGGAATAAAGTTTTCTAATCTACACTAACTAAGTAAGAATATTAACTTAAAAGGGGTTTTAAAGAGTAATTTTTACAAGAAAAATTAACACTCACCAGGAACCGGTAGAAACAACCAACCTCAAAGCTGTAGCGGCAAACGAGATCTGAGGTAACTCTCGCCTAGCATTGTGGGATATAAGGGGAGCCTCGAGCCGGTGGAACCAACTCTCGAGCTTTTAGAGTCGGAGCCGAGGTCGGCTCCGAACCCATCCAGCAAGAATGAAGGCGAGATAGACAACTTAACATCAAAGATTAAAACAGTGGAAGAGTCATTAATTGAGAAATCTTGGAGAGCAATATTCTGAAATGTTGCTTCTTTAAGCATCAAGCATGGGATCTTTGCTGTGATGTAAGCAAGAAACAAAGATTAAAACAGTGGAAGAAAAGAACTATCAATCTCAGAGGTTAGGTGCACTTTCCTACTATGGCATATGACATTATGGCTTACGTTAGCAAAAGTTGTAAATGCCACAAGCATGAGACAAACAAGCAAGAAAAAGATAATCTGGAACGGAAGAGAGGATGAACCTAATCCTAGTCACAAACCAGCCAATTGAAACTTCATCGCTACATTAGCTTTTGCAGAAAAATCACAAAATTAAGTTGTTTCTTTAAATGAGAGGTAATCAAGTTATAACTTTTCTTTTTCTTATGGCCACTTCCCTTCCCCACTTTGTTTCTCTCAAACTTATACGTAGATAAACCACCTTCACTCAAAGCACAGCCCACTATATTATCCTCTCTTCTGTCTAAGATAAAAAATTCACCCACTTCTCTTCTTAACATCAGAAGAAACAGTAATAGCCTTTAAAATCAGACAGTATGCTTTAAGATGCAGTAGAATAGAAAAGTTATGTCACAGATGGTATATCTGAAACAAGGACAAGAACACTTGTTTTCCACATCACTTCCTAACCAGTGATAGATCATTGAAAAATTCTTTCTGTTTCAGCCTTTGAGTTAACAGCTACTTAAAGGATGATGGGAAAACTGTAGTTACATTAACCACACATCCTTTGCTGGACTGCAAATCAGTATGACAGATGAGCTTTCCAGTTCTGACTGATTGCGTGTTATGGACCAGTGGAAGTTGGTAAGTTCCTTGGAATCTGGTAATAGGGAAACACTTTATATGCTCGAAATCCTGAAATGTCGAATTTCAGAATCTCGAGCCCATTAAGAATTTTTTGCTTCTGGGTGTTCGACGTTTTAGCCTTACCACTTTATGGGCACAAGATTCTGAAAGTCGATATTTCAGGATTTCGAACATATAAAGTGACATCATTTCCACAATAAGACATCTGAAGTGTACACTTATGTGAAATAAGTTGAAACATTATTATAATCAGACACCTGAAATAAGTTAAAATAATTTATTATTTTAATTTTAACTCATTAACACCAACAGAGCTGACTGTACCGTGCTGTGGTGTTAATCACACCTGCAGGGCCACTTGTATGAGTTTCTTTAACCCATTTACACTAATAGGGTTTTTGTTTGTGGATATTTTATGTCACCTTTTTACAGCCAAAGCAGCTGAACCCTATAAGAAAGGACATAATTGACTGTGACAAATTGTGGGTACAACTGGCAATAGTGAAGACACAATCCATGTTTTGACTATAGAAGTGTGACTTCATTACTATAATTTCCTCAATGCAAATTTGATTCATTTCACAGCAAATATGCAGAACTTCCTGTTTTATACAGAAGCATACCACATAAAACCATAAATGTACTGGCACAATGTAATAATATGCATTATACATAGCTTGCACTGGGGATGCAATAGGACCTGTCATTACAAGTGAAACTATTATCAGAAATATATACACACAACTTTGTGAGGAAGATTCTTCTGAGACACTCATCTTAAATGCAAGGCTTGATAATGCACATATATTTTTGCCATTAGTTCACTCTCAGTATTATAAATGAACATTTCTCAACTCTGTCTACTAAACTGGAAAAGTTATATGCTATTCAGTATGCAAATTCTATAATTATGGGTAAAGATTTATGGCCAGAGATACCTACTTTTCAAGAGCCCATGTCCCTATTTTTGATGTCTGCACATTGAAAGTATGCAATAAGTGCTAGCATAATTTAGCTTTTTTCCAGTTCTACATTTTCTATATTCCATAGAAAAAATGTCATTTTTTCATTAATTTAAACTAAAGAATATGGATGAAGTAGCCACACTGCATAAAATCTAGGGCAGACAAGACTGAACTGTTTGAATTCTGGATATATTAACTATTATAAAATGCTGTTGCCTGTCAGGCTATTTATTTATTTATTTATATATCTGTTTTTATGATAACTCAGAAATGTGAGCTTGTCCATATTGATAGATCATTTTTACAGCCAATACAAGAGCCAGAGACAAAAAGTAACAACTATTTCGTTCTTGAAATAAAATCAAAGATTAATAAGTCTTCTCTGCGAAATGTGCATATCTGGTATCTAGCATCTATTTCTTCATGCAAGAAAATGAAAGAGTTAAAACACGAGTGGAGATCTCTCCCCAGTAACAGGGGAGGATCCATACAGGGCAAAGCAGCAGCTACCTGGAGAACTTCACTAGCTTCTGAACAAATACAAAAACACACAGTGTCATATTCTGATGCTGACTCACACAGGCTGTCATATCAATCCCAAAAAGGCACGAATATGCCCTACTCAATTACCATAATACTTTAATAATGAAAGCCTGAGTTATCAGAAAGTGACTCACAGCTCCCACGCTCTGCAAATCCAGACCCGAAGTAATTTTGAGAAGTGACTGGAATAAAAGCAAGCAAAAAACAAATCAGTACAGAAAGTGAGATTTGCTTTATGAGAAATATTTTTATGCTTCATTGTTATAATAATGAAATGCACTTTTGCATGTCTGTGACAAAGAGACGCAGTAAGAGACAGCTCAGATTCTACTTATGAATGTAGACTAACTGCTGTGTGACCACCAAACCCAGTGGGGAAAAAACATTTTTTTCCATATTGAATTTCCAAGTTTTTCTCATTTACATAAAGGGTGCAGAGTAAAATAAGTTGTTTGATTTATCGGGAAAAAAAACTCCCTCACCTTCTTAGTATGCAGTCACCAAGTCTGACTATTTTCCCATCAGCCCCAATTTAAATGGAAATAAATCTAAACTTTTAGTTACACCAGTCTTTGTTGTTGTGATTGATGTCCTGTTTCATTTAAGAATAACTCAGGAGATATCTTAATCTCTTCTGTCCACTGCACTTCTATAAAGTTCTGAGACCTTTCCCATCTCTTCCACAGTACAACTTTGCCCTATCAACAAAATCTCCATCCATATACCACTGGGCTACAAGTTTTTTTCTTTCCTTAGGTCACTTTTAGCCCAGACTGTTGGTCATCAAGTCATCAAGCCTGGCCAGTTCATACTCCCTTACCCTACACAAGTAATGTACTCAGTACTGTACAAAGGAAACAGCTGTCTAAGGCAGCTGTTATACAGGCAGTCATGAGGGTTACATGTGCCCTCATCAGCATCCTAGCTCCTGAAGGCATGTCTGTACATTGTTTAGGCCTAATCCTATCCCTGTTCACAATCACCATCATGGATGGCCACAATGTACATCCTCCATTGTACTTGGTTCCTTACTATGTTCATCTGGAGCCAGAGTCAAACAAACTGGAAGACCCCACCACACCCACAAAAGATAGGTATAGACATCCTATCCTGCCTGCAATAACAAGGACCTGAGAAAATAATTAAAAAAGGTCACCTGAGCCACAGTCTAGGCTACATCTTTCCACAATACTGACACAAGATTGTCACTGGACAAGAACTTGCCCAATAAGATCATGGACCTGTTTCAAGCAAACACATACTGTCATAGTATATATTTCCTTCCTTCTAATGTAACAGAGAAAACTGCCCTTCAGTATGTTTTACTACAAGTGTCATTACATAACCTTCATCTTTCATTCTGTTCCTACAACTGAACATCCCTTCAGGGGCTACCAGGCCTAGATGCACTACAGTTCAGCTCTGAATAGTTAGATTCCCTAGTAGCATTGTCCTTTTCTTATGTCCCCCATGGTACTTTCTTCTAGCCTACAGAGTACCCAACCATTATCCCCCCCCCCACACACCTTTGCTTTATTTATTTATTTATTTAATTTTATTTTACATTTGTTTACTGGGTGAGTCAGACTGAGCCAAAAATGTCCCATTTTCAGCAGAGGCCTGGGGAGAAAAGATCCATTTCAACAAATTAGTTTACGAGAGTAATACAATAGTATATAACATGTAGTTTTGTTTAGGAGAACTTTAGCAGTATATATTTTTAACAAATACAAAAAACAGTTTTGGCATGAGCAGATCACAGTATGAAAGCTAGGAGCATATACGAGGAGAGATTTTGTCCTACACATAATATAACAAAGAGCATTAGATACAACAATATTATTAAAGAACATGGAGACAAAAGTGAAAAAAATAAAACGGAAAAGAATGGGAAGTGATTGATAGACTGGAAGTCATTAATTGAGAAATCTTGGAGAAGAAAAGTAAGCAGTGAGAGTGTAGACACGGGGGTAAGTCTGATGGAGCTTAGTACTGTAGAACAGGTGTAGTAAAGTTAGATTGGATAAAACAGTGGGACAGTAAAATAGTAATGAGGAAACTACTGCTAACAGAGAGAATAAAAAAGGTGGGGGGTCTGGGAAGGTATATTGGATAGGATTGCAAAGGGGAGGGGAGGATTATCCAGGACTGGTACAGGAGGAGAGCCAGTTGCCGGTGAGGTGTTCTTTCAGTAGTACTTTAAAAACGTTGATGTGTTGTTGGTGTTGATAATTGTTTAGGGTATGGAGTTCCAAATTTTAGATATTTTGTTTGATATCAGGGAGTCTCCATAGTAATTGCTGGATTTGGTTACTTCTAGAAGGAGTTTGTTGGTTGTTCTTAGGGATCTTTTGCTACTGTATGGGTGGATAAGGTTCTTTAGAGCTAGGCAGTTGCTAGGATGGTAAAAAACATTGTGTGTGAAATTTAATTGGTTGAAAGTTCGTAGGTTAGACAGTTCCAGCCATTTTAGTTGGCGCAGTAAGTTGCAGTGGTGTGATCTTTAAGGGAGGCCAGTGGCAAATTCTGCTATTCTGTTGTAGCAGGATTCCAGTTTATTTAGGTCTGTTTTCCTAAGATTAGTGAATATAGGTGAGGCATAAAGAAGAGAGGAGAGTAAATGAGTAATGGCTATGGCTTTTCTGGTGGTGTTGGTAAGGAAAGGCTCAATTCTATAGAGTGAGCCTTGTTTGATGTGTAGCTTTTTGATAGTAGTAGGTAGGTGTTTATTAAATCTGATATTATCAATAGTAACACCAAGAAGTTTGGTGTATTCAACGGATTCTATTTTGGTAATATTAGTGGAGTAGATGAAGGTTGGATCTAGACTGTGTGTTTTTTTTTTTGTCAGTGAAGAGCGTGAGTTTAGTTTTGTTTGGGTTAAGGATAAGTTAAGAGTTGGAGAGAAATTTTTCAATGGCAAGGAAGGCTTTTTAGGTGGTTTGTAGGAGTTCTGGAAAAGAGTGAGCTGAGCATATAAGAAAGGAGTCATCTGCCTATTGGATCATGTTTGGTAGCAGAGTGGAATTTGTTAGTGAAAATGATGAAAAGTAGTGGCCCGAGTATAGATCCTTGTGGTACACTGACGGAGACCAGTAGTAGAGGGGAGAGTTCATCTTGCCACTCTACTGCCTGTTGTCTGTCAGACAGGTGGCTTTGAAACCAGTTAAGGGATGTTTGGGAAAAGTTTAAGGAGGCTAGCTCATTGAGCAGTTTCTGGCATGAAACAGTGTTGAAAGCTTTAGACATATCGAGAAAGATGGAGGATGCAAGTTGTCCAAAATTTCGAATTTGGTTAATTGAGGTAGTAAAGCTGGCAAGTGCAGCGGTGGTGCTGTGTTTGGGTCTAAAACCATGTTGGGATGAAGCTAGGAGGTTATTTTTGTTAAGTAATCGAGCAGTTGCGACTGGACACATTTTTCAAGGATTTTTGCTAAAGGGGGAAGTATAGCTATTGGACGGTAGTTTGTAAAATCTGTGGATGTGCCACCCTTATGCAGAGGGATGATGCAAGAGATCTTCCACAGTTTAGGGATATACTGTTTGGTTATAGACTGATTAATTAGGTTGGATATGGGGTATGAGATGGTGGTTGATGCTATTTTGAGAAAAGCTGGTCAGCTGCAAGAGATGATGGCTTTAGTTTGGACAGGCGTTTCTTTATGGTATTGGTTTGGATTGGTTTTAATGAGAAAGAGTTTAGTTTGTCTACTGTGTTTGTGGGTATGGAGAGTGGAGAAAAAGTTTCAGTTTTTACAAGAAATAGGATAGAATTAATAAAGTGAGAGTTAAACTGGGTTGCAATGTTTACAGTAGTTTCTGTTGTGGATGGAGCTGGGGTAGTACTATGCCCTGGTTTGAGTAGGTGGTTGATGGTGTTCCAAAATTTCTGGGGGTTACTGTGGTGATTTTGTTGGATAGTTGTGTGGTAAGTTTTTTTTTTTTGCCCTGTCTAATTTGTTTTTTTGCAAGGTTGCACATTTGGCTATATTTAAGGTGTAGTGGCTAATTATTAGTCTTTTGGTATTGGGTTCAGGTTTTGTCTCTTAGTTTCAGGAGTTTTAGGGTATCGTCGTAAGCCATGGTGTTTGTTTGGATTTGATATGGATTTTTCTGAGGGGGGTCAAGGCTGTTTAAGATTTGGATTAATTTTTCGTTGAAATGTTGAACGGCTGAATCTAGGGGAAGGTGTTTTAGTTGGGACCAGTTACAGTTTTGCAGGAGGGTATTAAAGACTTCTTGAGAAAGATTTTTTTTTTTGTAGGACTGTATTTGTAGTCAATGTTATTTGGGGTTCTAATGTGCTGCCTATATAAATAAGTGGGTAGATGGCTGCTTAGGTATTCAGGGAGACAGCCATGCTGAGGGTAGAGGGAGGGTTTATTGGTGAGAAACCAGCCAATATTGATTGTTTATTCCTGTGTTTGTCTACCCATCTGGGGGATTAGATCAACTGGGAGTAACCATGTAGGTTTACAAAAGTGGTGGGATTGTTGGAGGAGCAGGTTGCCCAGTCAAGGATAAAGTCCCCTATTATAATGGTTTCATGATTGTATGTTGTTGCACACCAGTGCAGAAGGTCTTCAATGGTGGTGGGGTTATTACCTGGGAGAATTTAGATGGCTATAATAATGATGTGTTTGTTGTGGTTTATTTGAAGATGGGAGATTATAATTTCGCTATTATTGGGGTTTGGTGGGTTGCTAACCAACTGTTCCAATTTGAAATTTTCTTTGGAGATTATAGCAATTCTGCCACCTATTTTGTGGATCTTATCTACCCTTAGAATGCTACAGCCAGGGGATAGGATCTCAGAATTGTCTGTGTGTGATTTTAGCCAGGTTTCTGTTACTATTGCTAAGTCAAGGGAATACTGGTGAAGAGATGCATGGAATTCTGGGATTTTGTTTAGTATACTTCTCATATTCATGTTTAAGATTATGAGATCTGAACTTCGGTGAAGATGGTGTGTGATGTTTGTAGTGAGTGGAGCAGGATAGGAGTGTGGTGGTTTAGCTGGAATTTGAGGGCCTATATTGGGATGGACGTCCCCACTTTGTTTCATATTGGCTGAGTTGACTAGGAATAGGTGGGTATGTTTAGTAAATGACTTAGTAGTTTTGAATAATAGGGTAGGTATTTTACTTGAATTAATGTATTTGTAAGGGAATAGCTCAGTGGTACTGTTGAAAAGGAAAGGTGTAATAGTAAAGTTGGAGATAGGGTTGAATGGGGGACTGTAAGGGGGCTGGTTGGAGAGTGCATGGTAAGGATATGTTGGTTAGTGTAGAGGTATGCGGTACTGAGAAAGATACATAATGTTAAGTGTTGTAGTAGCATTGTGTGAAGTTGGTTTGATTGCTAATGCACTCATTTTCACAGGTTTCCCATTTGCTCATGTTCTTGTTCTCTTTCCTCTTCTGTCTCTTTTTATTCCACTCCTCTTTTTCCCAGACTGCTATTCTGCCACCTGGCCTGCCTTCCCTGTTTTTGTTATACAGGTTGTACAGATGGAACACAATTTCTACCTCACAGTTCTTAGCTGCCCTCAGTTTCCATTATACCTCCCAAGCCTGCCTCTTTCTCTTAAATACCAGCTGTAACTTCCACATTTGTGCATACACTCCTTGCAGAGGAATACCTTCTACCCCCTTCTTTTTTTATTTTATGAAGTTCTGGGGCCAATGCTCACCTTTACCTAATCAATATTTTCTTTTTTGAGTTGCTCATCTTCGCCATCCTCTCCTGTTTCATCTTAGTTTAAAAACGTACCTCTTCAAATGTACATTTCTACTGAATGGCTGCTGTCACTGGACAAAGAAGAAACCTAACCCTCACAAAAAAAAAAAATTCTTTCTCTGTTATACATCTCAGTCTCCTGCTAGTATACAGCACTGATCTCTGGTGCATTTCACTAACCAACAATTACATTTCCTTGATCTTTTGCATCTTAGCTATTCTGGCCACTGGCACAGCTGCACCTATGAGAAGGCCATCATGCACCCTAGAACTCTGGAACTACTTCCAACTAACTCACTTTCATCTGCACCGAAGGTGCTGTCCCTCCTGACAACATAATTCTCCTCTGATATCTAGTGACATATAAGCATTCTCTGTCCTCTTCATGACTACTTCCTCAAATGCCTTCTCCAGGTTCATCCCACAGGCATTTGTTACACAAACAAGACTATCCCAAACATGCACACTTGATGCCAGTAGTTAAAGAATCACCTACCACCAGCACACTTCTTTCCTGCTTCTTACTAATCCTTCCCCATCTGTCCATCAATCCATCCAGAGCTATATATGCTTGTTTTCCTCCATTCTGGTCTTGCTTAAAGTGGTACTCATAATAAATAAACTACCTTTTTCTATCACATTCCACTTCTCCCCATACTTACCTATCACTTTCCCCTAGCTACTCATTCTCCCCATATCCTTCCTGCAGGAAACAAGCCCTCCTTCAGTATCGCGTCCACCCTGTGATCGTTTTGCCCTTATGAACATTTCTATATTACACTGCATGCCTGTATCTACTCTGTTTCTCTGAGCCTTTATACCTGCTTACCCCTGCTAGTTATCTTCCATTCCCCTTCAACTCTCAACTTTTTTTTTTAATTTCTGCACTATATCCTCCTTCTCTTATTAACATGCTTTCTCTTTGTTCTAATCTTGATTTTCTCATTGTCCATCCCTACCCTGTTTGCAAATGTCCTACACCCCCTGTGTTTTCCCTGGCTGCTTTTTGCCTAAAGATCTCCATGCATTCCTCTTCTACTGCACTCCCACACCCATCATATTTGTAGCCTTCCCCCATGCAGATGAATTTTATACAACCTGATCTCCAACCAAATACACAACAACAATATACATTGCATCCTGCAGTGACACAGCATAAAGCAATCTGTAAGCATTTTTATTTTGTCATCATATCACCTTTCCATCCATCTACAACCCCTTTTCCCATTTTTAAACATGGGATCAAGACATGCCATAAAGCATTCTGTAAGCATTTTTACTTTCTCATCATGTCACGTTCCATCCATCCATCCATAATCCCTTTTCCCATTCTGTACATGCAGTCACAGTGTGGCATTCAACAGTGACAATCATCCAAGGTTCACACCACCAGGTGGCTAGCCCTGCAACAGTTGTTTTTCCATGCAACACACTTGCAAACATACTCACATCTATGGCAAATTTAGAGTGTCCAGTCCACCTACTGCATGTCTTTGGAATGCAGAAGGAAGCTGAGCAGATGGAGGAAACCCACACAATCACAGGGGAGAACATGCAGACTCTGCACAGAGGACACCCCAGCCAAGAATCAAACTGGATAACCACTTGCTGTGAGGCAACAACTCTGTCTGCTGTACTATTGTGCCACCTCACTTGCAATCAGTATACTCATTCAATTACCACAAATAATCTGGCCAGCTGAGCACACTTTTTCTAGCTGGACATGCTCTGATATTCCCACAAATCTCTCCATATGCCGCTTGTTGCTTCTGTATTTGATCCTTTCCTTATTTCCTGTGTATGTATTTGCTTATTGTCCACCTTTGGCCTGAGATGTGGTTGAAAAGGGTCCTCAGACCAGTCAGAATAAATACAAATAACTAGCCTGAAGTTTTATAGCTCAGACCTTTCAACTGTCCCTATTTTGGATGAACGTTCCTATTTTCAGGACTGATTTAAGATGTCCCTATTTTCAGGCTTGATTTACCCCTTCACGCAATTTTCTGAATCTCCCTTATCACATGTGATTTTTGAAGCTGTCTAGTGGACAAAAAAATCATACTGCGTGACAAAACATACTAGAGGCAACAATAATTTAAAGAAACAGGACACAAATCCTACAACATTCTTTTTCTGAACAAAAATAAATTACCCTGTGTGGTAGAATTTTGCGATATACTTTTTTAAAAAATCTACAGATTTTACACTTTCTCTTCAATAATGTTCTTTTATTTTTTCATCATTTTTGTCATACACTGGTTTTTAAACATTTTTTTTCTGATTAATATCTCCCATTCCTACTGGGAGCAGGAAGAGTTATGTGCTATTTGGTATTCAAATTTTATTCTAATTAGATGTCCAGATTTTTAGCTGATGTTCTTATTTCCATGAGCTTTTGTTCCAATTTTCAGCATCTGCAGGTTATGTTATAGCCGCTGTGGCTTGTGTAACAAAATTATGGGATCTTCCTGTAAACTTCTTTTTTCTGAAGGCTGCTTTTGTTATATTTATTATTTTTTATCTATAATTTCCTTGCTGACTGCAACTTCTTTGTTAATGTTAGCTGTCTCCTCTTAAAC
Source organism: Protopterus annectens (assembly GCF_019279795.1). Classification (NCBI taxonomy): domain Eukaryota; kingdom Metazoa; phylum Chordata; order Ceratodontiformes; family Protopteridae; genus Protopterus; species Protopterus annectens. The sequence continues at coordinate 998,260,617 of NC_056744.1, read as the reverse complement.
ATACACTATTCCTTGTTCTACTGTTGAACATACACTATTCTTTGTTCTATTTTTGTATACATTTGTCTCTCAATGTCCTAGTTTGGAGCTTAAAAATGGGTACACAACTCCTAATATGGTTTCCTTGTTCACTATAAGTAAACAAACAGCTTCTGCTTCCTATTTTTTTCCTGATTGGATGACTATCCCTGTGATCAGGAAAGAGATTACAAACCAAGCTGTTACAACAAAGCATTAACAAAATAACCTATTGCTTTTATGCAGCATAATGAAGGTTATTTGGATTATTCAGTGTTTCACCCTCTGTAGTTCTAAGCTGCTATAAAATTAAAACGTATTGTTTACTTATTAATATTGCTTTGATTGATCAAATAACTGCAATATCAAAGCCTATGTGTATGTGACTCAGGATATTAAAAGAGTATAACAAAAATGGTGAATGCATTCATTACAGGAAACCGAATGAGCAGTAATCTGTATCAACAGTGTTAACGTGTATGAAAGAACAATGCTGGCAAGTTGCAAGCAATGATAAATTTAACAGCCAGTGGACAACCAAGAAAAGACAGTAACCTGATGGTCAACAGGGACTGCTGCTGGTAGACCAGCAGAGAATGTATGGTGACTTGATGCATCACAGAATTTGGAAACATATGGCAGTTCCACTGGCATACAGAGATAAAGCCACAATTATGACCCGGATAATCAGAGGTCCGTTAGTGGTTCTGGTGCCTAATGGAGCTGGCTGGAAGGAAAAGGAATAATAAGACCTTGCCTACTTGTCTCTTCCAGGGGAGAGATTGTGGGGTAATGCAGTGCTATGCCTATTTCACAAGCCCTGGTTGTGATACCAAGACCATGAAAGAGAAGCCATTGGTGTAGTAGGTAGGCATGTAAAGACACAAGTGCCACTAAAAAAGTAGGGTCATTTCCCTCGTGGTGCCACTGCATGCAAACCCACCTGGCTGATGTCATCCTGAAGTTTGACATCCACAGCTTCACTGCTCCTCTTCTCCATCATGGGGATAATAGTCTGAATGGTAGTAGAGGTCTTCTTTTCCAGAGGGATGAGTCCGTTCGGTGAAGAGACAAACTAGGGTGTTCCCAGACACCCATGAAGAAAGAAGCCAGTGGGGAAACCCAAGGATCTAAAGTCAGCACAAGCTGGTTAAAAATAAAAAATAATTTGAAACTGCTAAACCATAGGGAATAGGTAGAGAATGGATGTACTAGAGATCTACACCTACTAGACCACTACAGAAGGATGGTAATCAGAATTATGGGAAAGCCTGTCACCATTTGACATCAATGAAGAATGGTCAGCAGATGCACAGACAGCCATCAGCCACTAGAGAATGAGGAAAACAATAAATCACACATGAAAAGTGTTCAGACCCCAGCCTATATGGATACGAAAGGCAGCTTTATTTATCTGAAAAAAAAAAGTGGCAGTTGCCCTGATGGGTAAACAAGTATGGCAGGTATGATGACTGCTTTGTTGTGGGAGATAATGGTAGGGCAGTTAATAATTATGTTGTCATTTTCTGAAGATAAGAATACCTTCCAGAGCCTACTATCCAGGGAATAGAAGTTGACCTACCTGCAGTATCATGCCTGAGAACACCCCTGGCTGTAGTCCACAGTCACTAAATACTATACATTCTCATTTCAAGCAGCAGGGTATAGACAAATTTGGGGCCTTGTACATAGTCCTGCTGTGTCTGGAGCCAGTGGGTGTAAGTTAGCAGTGGCAGCCAAGGAAATTCTCTAAACAGGCAGCAGGAATGAAAGATCAGTCCTGTGTAATTCAGGAACTCTGTGATATTGAGTTACATAATTTAACTGCTTTGATCCTTCAGGAGTCCAATCTAAATAATTCTATTGAATATTACTTATAGATAATTGAACATTCAAGTTAAAAATGGCAATATATGGAGAAGTAATGAAATGTAGAAGCTTATTATTTTTATTCATATTATCTAATCATATCTGGAGCTTTCCTCCCCAGACCTTCACTTAAAATGGGTTCCACTAGGCCCAGTCGGACTTTCCCATTTAACAAATCTTAATGAATAAATACAATAATTCAATGCCATGAATGCTATGTTTTCCCTATGTAATCACTTTTATTTATCATTGTGAACGTACAAAGACATTATCACATACTGCTTTTCTGCAGCAGTGTGAATCTCTCTAAATACCATATGTTCTCATTTTATAGGTTCACAGATAAATACTTAGCTAGCTGCTCTTGTGGGCCATTTTAAGCCTAGCAAATTTCCCTCAAAAGTGAGAGTCAAACCCTGCACGTTATGTCTGTGAGGTTAAACATATTAACCTTTATGTCAATCTTCCCAACTTATTTTCTACAAGTAGTGTAAAAATTAAATATGCTCATTTACCACAGGTACACAACTTCATTAAGATTTAGATGACAAAAACATTTATTCCTTTAGCAATCATTTTCAGAAGAAGGTAGATTCAAACTAAGCTATTAGCAGGATGAGCAGAGTAGTAAAGCATGTGAGTCGTAACTGAATACATAAGAATGGGAAGGGAAACTTGGTAATAGAGAGGTGGATGACATGACAAGGTTATGGATATGTAGTATGGTAGAGAGAAACATGGACAGGAACAGGCTGTGATTTCTGTCGAAGGCCAAACTTGCTTCATGATAAAAAGGTACCTGCAGAAAATGATTATGTGAAAGTAGTGTAACATTGTCACAGTACAGTAGAGAAAAATACCCCACTCCAAAATGATAAAATAGTTAGGGATCTTAGGACATGTGTCGATAATTCCCTCTCCTTTGAGGACCATGCAACTAAAGTCATCAGAAAATCCTTCTATTTAGGTCAACTAATATCTAAAGATCTATTATCCAGGTCAAAAGAAGCTATCATCCTTTTCTACTCAGCCATAATTAGACCAATTATTGAGTACAACACCCGCTTTGGGAGGTACCTTTCTAGACATATTAAGCAACTGGAAAGATCCCAAGGGTTTCTAACCAAGAAGATTGTTGACCTATAGTCCTTGAGCTACCAGAAAGTGCTGTCCCCTTTTTCCTGTTTCATATAGGCTCTTGTAAGGTGGTCTATGCCTTGTGTTCCATAACATTAGAGTCCCCATGCTCCTTGATTTCCTGTTTTTTCACATATCAAACAGAACATAAATAAAACATGCTTGAGAGAGAGAGATGGAGAGAAATTTAATGCAACACCTACCATTCCTCTGGAGCAGACTTCCCCTAATGTTAAAAAAGTGGCACCCTAGCATCCTTCACATTAAACCCGGATGACTGGATGGGTAATCAAGACTGACCTGCTTTGTCCTTACTGAGAAGTAGGGCACATCATTAGGGTGAGTACTGGGAAGGCACAAATGGCTTTGTGACTCAATTTTCATATATTTTCTATTTTCTATCACAACATGGTCTTATAAGACCACAAGTAAAAGGAAAATGGCAGTTCTAAGCAAAGCAACATAGCTGTAGTAGGGCTTAAGTTATGGCTGAGGTGTAAAGTAGGAATGGAAGACACAGGAGGGGCAAGTGGAAATGGAAAAAGAACTACCTGCATAAGTAAAAACAGTAACAGGAGTGCTTAAAATAGTACATACAGGTGGTAACTCAAAACTAAGGTTCTAGAGTACAAATGAAACAAAACTGCAGTACGGGGCAACCAAAGGGGACAGCACTGAACAGGAAGCAATGTTTTTAGAGATGCAAGTAATTCCCAAAACAAAAGTAAGAGGAGAAAAAATTCTTGACTACTGCTAAAACATGAAACTAGCCAGGTTATAGGCATAAAACAGAAATTCAGAAATAATGGCATGAAGTGATCAGTGAAGAAGATCAAATGAGAAGGGGCTAAATGAAAGTTTTATTTACAGAGCAGTTGTTAAACTAGGAGATTTAATTACAGAAAGTGATAGATTATAAGGGATCGGTTTTGGGTAGAGACCGTATCAGCTCTCAGAATGAATAAACTAATTCAAGTGACATTGAAAGCATACAGAAAACTGTGATCTGTGTGGCTGTCTACAAGGGAGAAATGATCTGACTGATATGACACGGCAGACAGCAGTGGAATGAAGGATATAGGCAGCATAGCAACATCTGATCAAGCTGCCATTGTCCTATACGAGCAAGGCAAGGAAAAAAAATAAGGAATTCAATCAGCAGCTGAGGGAGTGGTGAGTAAGTGGCTGGAGAAATGTATGCGAGGACCAGAAGCTATATTTCACAAACATAACATCTACAGCCTGTTGAAAATGGTATTCTTAAGCCTGGTTTAGCATATCTAGCTATAACATATCCCTCTGCTCCTCTTTAAATGTAAATGAGGGAGGGATAACACCTACTGACAGAGAACAGAGACAAAGCACAACATGTAATAAGTGTGTATAACAGCACAGAAGGCAATAAGGAACAAGAGAAGAACTGCTGAGTATAATGATTGTGTGCCAAGCAGAAGCCTAGGTTGACAAATCAGTTACATGCTATACTAGTACAAGATGATCCTGCAGGTATAATATAAACACAGGAAGAGTTTAAGATATGGTGACACATGGATTCACCCATACAAGAGACATGATTTTGAAAAGTATAAAAAAAAGAAATATGGACATGGGAAAGAAAGAGAGATTTGATATTGTGCAATATTTATGGAAAGGAGAAAGCCAAAATAATCAGTATAAAGAAGGCAGCCCCAAAGATATTCAGAGAGAAATACAGGTAAAGGCATCCAGATATGGAAAATTCCACTATAAACTAAATTGCATCACAAAGATGGAATGTAGAAAAGAAGATTAGTAAAGTAGACGTTAAAACATAGAAGGTGAAGTTATGGAGTGCCTGCAAAGTGAAGGATTTGGTGCAGAAGGAATAACACAGGTTGCATCACAGCAAGATGGAGAGAGTCCACAAAATAAGGAGAAGCAGGAAGATCAAGAGACATATGAAGAAGAAATATGGACATGGGAAAGAAAAAGAGATTTAATATGGTGTAGTATTTATGCAACTGAGAAAGCCAAACTAACCAATACAAAAAGAGTAGCACCAAAGATATTCAAAGAGAAATATAGGCAAAGGAATCCAGATATGGAAAACTTTTCAATACAAGAAATAAAAAGACAAAGAAAAAAAGTAGAAAAGGAGATCAGTAATGGAGAAGTTAAAGAAATAGAAACTGAGGTCGTGGAGTACCTGCAAAGTGAAGGATTCACTGTGTAGAAAATCTAATTTAGAAAGCACCACAGCAGGATAGAGTAATGGATATCCAAATAAGGGGGAACCAGCAGAACAGGAAGCAATTGGTCAGGTGCCATATGAAGATATTTTAGAGCCTTCCACAGGAAACCAGTATTAAAGCTCACTTGAAGCTGGACAGCAAGGGAAGGAACAGGAAACTGGAAACTCTGATGCAATCAATGTTGAGGAGTGATAGGCCATTGAGTTCCCATTTAACAGAGCAACGGATGGCACAGGATGAAATTGAAGAGAATGTGCCACAGGAAAATGCTATAGAACTTTCTATAGAATGCCCATAGGAAATGGAAAATAAAAAATGTGCCCTCAGTTTAGAAGAAAACGAGCTAAGATAAGAGTTGCTTGATTTAATAGACAGAGACAGACATATTAAGACAAATGAAAAAAACAGACTGCGGAAGGTCAAAAAACCCAAAAAGTCAGAAGTTTGATAATACAAATGAAGAGAGTAATTAGGACTGTCCATACAGATCCATGTGATATAACAGAAGTAAACAGGATATATTACTGTGCAGCTAAATTAATAACTGATAAAGTCCTACTGCAAGAACAAAGGGTAGAGAGGTAAAGGAAGGGGAAAAATCGAATACCATCATGGAAGTATCGAATAGAGAAAACTATAAAACAATTAAGACAAGAAGTGTCACTGTTGGAAGAATATAGATGAGGGAACTGATTAACAAAAATACTAAGAAAGATAGACATCATAAAAGCAATGTGCAGTATTAGAACAGGCCAGGATCTATCATGCACTATCGCAAATAACAAGCTAAAAATCTAAGCACAGGCAGAAAAACTTAGAAGATACACAGATAAATATAAAGGAAAAGTATAAAATAAGCAATTTATTGATGAACCAAAAAAGTTTTATAGAGAGTTGGGAAACTAGGTAAAAGGAATTGAAAGACCACCAAAAAAGAAGAAATAGAAACATTTTGGAGAAGTATTTATGAAGATCATGTGGAATATAACAAAGATGCCAAATGGATAGAAGAAGTAAAAGAAAGAAAAAGAAGTTTAAAGGTACAGAATATGAAATGGGATGAAGTAACAGCCAGAGAGATTGAAACAAAGTTAAGAAAAGCCTCCAAATGGAAAACCACAGGCCCAGATGCAATATCCAACTTCTGGTTAAAAGTATTAACATCTTTACACAAAGATTTAGCTATGAGTAAGAACTATTTATAGGTGCACCCTGAACAGACACCAACCTGGCTGAAAACAGGAAAAACAAATCTACTACTTAAGAGTTAACCTGCAAGCTACCCTAAAAACTATAGACCAATAACTTGCCTTCCGACAACATATAAACCATACACTGGTATTGATGATGACAGAATTTATAGTCATTTAGAAGAAAACTCAATTATGGCAGTAGAAAAAGAGGACAATAAAAGAAAGTCATATGGAACAAAGGATCATTTGTTGTTAAATAAAGTCATAGTGGAGAACTGCAAAAAGGGGAAGAATCTAAGTATGGCATGGATTGACTATAAAAAAGCATTTGATATTATCCCATATTCATGGATAAAAGAGTGCTTAAAAATGTGCAAGATACACCCTCCACTGATTGACTACATTACAGTGACCATAAAACAGTGGCATACCATTTTGCAATTAAGCCATGATAAAGGGAAAATTATTATTCCGGGGATAAAAATTCAAAGGGGGATATTCCAGGGTGACTCTCTGTCACCGCTGTTATTCTGTCTTGCCCTTAACCCATTAAGCTGTCTACTTAACAGCTTAGACCATGGCTATAATTTGGCTCCTAGAAAACAACAAAGTGTGAAGATTTCTCATCTTCTTTTTGTTGATGATTTAAAACAGTATAGCTCATTGGATGAGAAACTGAAAGCACAACTGCAAGTTGTCAAAACTTTTTCAGATGATATAAGAATGTCATTTGGTCTTGATAAATGTGCAAAAGCAATCTTTAAAGCAGGAAAACTGCAGCACTAAAAAAAAATCAGTTTTTGACAAGAATGTAATACAAAAGAACTTGAGCAAGAGGGAGTGTATAAATATCTGGAAATTGATGAAGGCTCAACAACAAACCATGAACAAATGTGAATAAAACTTACTAAGGAATATTTTAGAAGACTTAAATACTGAAAACAGCGTTGGCATCTAGGAACAAAATCCAAGCTATAAACCAGTTTGTTCTTCCTGTCTTAACTTACAGTTTTGGCATGACTGACTGGCCCCAAAATGTGTTGGATAGATTAGATAGAAAAGCAGGAAGGATGCTTCATGCTCACCAAATGATTTATAAAAATCAGTGCATACCAATATTATATATTACCTGTTCTGAAGGAGGGCTGGGCCTCCTTGAAATTGATTACATGTATAGATCTGCAATCGTGAGATTCCACACATATCTGCTGACCTCACACGACCCAAATGTAGTGAAAGATTTGAAACATGAGGAGAATAAATCTAAGATGACTTCTCTGCTTAATCTAGCAGAAGCATATCGGCGTCAAAAGCAGGAATAGAAATCAAACCAGAATTAGATAAAGATCAGGCAGCAACTGAATGTGCCAAAAAACAAGGACTTTCCTTAGTATTTTAAATTCTCTGGCACCCCTTAGAACAGTCCACATAAAGTCTAACATATCCCCATGGCTGACCGTAAACACACGTGCACTATTAAAAAAAAAAAGACAGAGCATGGAAAATTTGGACTAAAACTAAACATCAACCAAGCCTCCAGAAATATAAATAACTTAGAAATCTTGCAAAAGTCACATAAATAAAGATAAGAAAAACGTCTATAATAATCCATCTTCTACCTTTAAATCCAACCCTAAAAAGTTCTGGCACTCTGTAAATCAAATACTACACCCAGGTACTCAAGCTGCCCCTAACCCTTATCATGACAAAACACATGAAGAAACTGCCTCCATATTTAATAACTGCTTTATAGACTCAATATCCAAATTACTAAATCAAGAGACAAACCATCCCACCAACAATAATAGACCTAATAGCTCAAACTCTTCTATCAGTAGTAACCCTACCACTACCTTCTCCCTCAAACCTGTCTCCACTAACTATATTAAAACTCTACCATCTAAATTAAAACCTTGCTTCACATCCGTAGAGAACATTCTCTCAGCATTCCTTCAGGCTGATGCTGATGTTCTTGCTTCCCCAGTTTCTATTCTAATAAACTGCTCTATTATGGAAGCCACAGTCCCTTCCATCTGGAAGCAATTTTACACCCTTCCACTACAAAAAAGAGGAAACTCCACAGATATATCTAATTTTAGACCCATAGCCATACTCTCACCACTCTACAAAATTCTGGAAAAATGTATACACAATCAAGTCTTACACTACCTACTGCAAAGAAAATCTACTTACACCTACCCAACATGGCGTTCGTCCCATGCACTAGCACTACTACAGCTCTTCTGTCTTTCCTAAACTCTATCACTAGCTAGAGACTGTAACAAACTTATTTCCTGCCTCTTCTTTGACCTCTCTAAAGCCTTTGATACAACCTTTTATAAACTTCTTCTCCTTAAACTAGCAAACTTACACTTCTCTCCATCCACCATATCTTGGTTTAACAGTTATCTCTCTGATAGACTCCAGTCAGTCAAATGGCTCTGAGCTTTCTCCCCTCTTCTTCCTGTTAAAACAGGTGTTCCACAAGGCTCCATCCTTGGGCCACTTCATTTTAACATCTTTACCAACTTTATCTACTCTTCCTGTCCTGGATCCTCACTGATACAATACACAGATGATTCTACACTTATCACTATTGCTGAATCACCAACTCAACTAAAATTAGACACACAATCCTCTTTTAACTCTGTAGAAAACTGGCTATCTGAAAAACCAACTTATCCTTAAGCCAAAGAAAACCAGATTGCTACTCTTTCTCCCTAAAAACCTTAACCACATAAAGTCTTCCTTCTCCATACTGTCACAAAATAATACTCAAATACAGGTGAACACCAGTACAAAACTCTTAGGTGTTACTACTGATGATAGACTAACCTTTGATTTACATGTCAATAAATGTATCCGAAAAACACATCTCAAGCTAGGTCTCCTCTATAGAAACAAAAAATATCTTACCAAAACAGCAAAACTAATCCTTTCAAATGCCTACCTCTTATCCACTTTACTTTATATCTACCAAATTCTCACCAGCCTCAACACTGGACTACTAAACAAGTTAGAAACAACTTATAACAGGATTTCCAGATTTGCTGCCCAAAATTCTTACAAGTCCCATCACTGTCTCTCACTAAAAGAACTAAATTGGCTAGAATTACCTAACCTGCTTTGGTATAATCAGTTTCAGATTATTCATTCCATTCTCTACAAACCCTCTTTCTGTCCAACTATCTCATCTCAAATCTCTCATTACCTACCCACTAGATTACTCCGAAGTTCTGAATAGGACCTACTAAAAATCTACAAACCAAGGACCAAAATGGGTCACCTAGTCTATAGCTTTAACCCTTCCAAGGCCTGTAACAGCTAGCCACTAGATATAAGATCCCTTGAACATCCCAATCAATTCAAAACCACTACCAAAAATACCTTCATGAAAAATGGACTTGCCAATGTAATTATCCCCCATAAACACTCCCCTATAACATACTACTTCTCTTCTCTCTTCCTTCCCTTCAATAAACAAACTTACTACTTTATCTTCTCCTCTTGGTACATCACTGTACAAACATAACTAGTAAAATATTTCAGCTATGTAACTATTGCACTATTATGTATATAATATGTAATTATGAATGTATCCCTCTGATGAATGTATTTCTATATGTATTTCACTTGCCACAGTTTAATGTATGACACTGTTATGCAATAATGTGTGGTACTGATGAATGCAATGTCTGGCACTGTAATGCAGTAATCTGTGGTACTGATGAATGTATTTATATATGTATTCAATATGTAAAATTTCTATTTTCTGTTGGAGCTTTTCTCGTTGGGCCTCCACTGAAAATGGGCATTTGTAGGCCAGTAGGATAAACCCGGTCAACAAATATAAAATAAATAAAATAAATAAATAAGGTGAAGGACCAGATGAGAAGCCAAGAAATGTGGAAAATGCATAAACATAGTTGCAAGTATAGAAAACAATCTGGAAGAACCCTATGTTGATCAGGAACAAACACAGGAATGGTTAAGGAGAGGCGAATTCAAACCAAGAGATGAAAAGTTAATATTGGTGGCCCAAGACAGTGGGATAGGTACACGTTGGTTTACAAAGTCCATTGAATATGTGGGAGAAACAGACACATGTAGGTTTTGTAAAACTGAATTGGAAACAGTTGCACAGCTTGTTACTGGTTGTGACATACTAATGGCAGAAGGATTGTATAGTGAAAGACATAATAATGTGGCAAGACTATTGCACTGGGGATTGTGCAAACATTATGGTACTGAAGTGGCTGAATAACATTGGAAACATTAGCTACAAAGAAAGCATCATAGAAAATGATGAAGTCTATATGACATGGGATCATCCATTACCAACAGTTCAAAAGATAGATGCTAGAAAACCGGATATAGTGGTCTAAGAAAAGAATACAAAACCAGTGACTACAGTGTCATGGTGTCATATGTACAGAGAGACACAAAAGTTATAAAATATCAGGATTTGCAGGTAGAAACGAGAGCAATGTGGAAGAAAGATACCCAGACATTTCCAACAGTAGTAGGAGCAACAGGTCTTATAAAAAAGAATCTATAATCATATTTAGACATGTTACCAATATATGTAACCACATACAAATTGCAGGAGGAGTCACTACTGGGCACATTGCAGGTGCTACAAAGAGCATTTCTGGCTGACATCAAAGAATGAAACAATACTAATTTCATGAACTTTAATCGTACTTTGACTTAGGAATGGAGTCCATTCCTGTCATGGTATTAGAAACCCAAAAGACTTGGAGAAATAATGAGAGACAAACAGAACAAAAGTTCTGATATAGTAGCACTGTGACTACCAGATGGCACAAATGATGTTGTAGAAGAGAATCATATTGCTGAGAAAATGAAGGAAAAACTCAGATACTGTCCCTGAGGTTTGAGGAGGAAAGCAAAGGAGGCTCCCTGAAGGGTAGGTACAGCATGCACATTTTTAACTGCAGAAAACAAGGGTAATGGCAAAGGGTGAAAAACAGGGTTAGTGATGGTAAAGAAGAGGAGGAGAGCTATGCTCATGGAGACCTTAACCTTCCAGCAGTCAGCTCAGAGGAGCTTATGATAAGCAAGCAATAATGCTTAACATGGCTTGTGCTATTATGGAAATAATGCCCGCCATGGTGTTGTGAGGCCCAGTGTCTGTGCTCCTGGAAGGGTGCTATTTCCCCCAATTACATGGACCCTGGGGGGCCTTACTGTGTTTAGAAAATGAGCTATCTGTTAAACAGTTTTTTGTTTTATTACTATATACCTTTTACACATATTTTGATGTAAAATAGTTCCTCCATCTAATGTTTCTGAGAAAACAAAGGAAAGCCTGTGACGTCTAGTTGCTGTAACATGTAACTGTTACTGGAGGAAGTATTTTGGTATTTTATATCCAGACAAATATTTAATCTGTACACAGACACGCTTTCGCTTTATTTTTTTTGTTTATTTACTTTTGTAAATGTTACAGCCCCTAAATAGCAAAGCATGGTCTAATGTGCATAAAAATGGGCTGTGTTTGTTGTTTTACTGACTGAACTTCACAGCTTGATATGCTGCAGTGAAGCAGCAGACTTATTTTTCAGTGGGCATCACCTGTACATTAACACCCTGCTGGAGAAAGTTATTTTTTTTTTCCAGTCAGGGTCCAATGTTCAGTTTGCCCATTCAAGAGTGATAAAAGAGAGGGGAGACAGCATAAGATTGAGAGAAAATGAACTCAAGCAGAGAGTGGTTTCAATCAGGAAAGGGAACTTCCCTGATGCAGTCCTAATTAATGCAGATGACAATGGCTGAGCTGAGAAAACAGCAATTTGCCAACAGTGATCATGTCTGTGATTTATCATCCGTAGAGTAATGCCAACACATATCATGAAAATAACGGTATAGAATTACTGGAGAGAGGACTTTAGTGTTTCTTTAACCATGGTTGTATTTGTCTGTCTGTTTACCTTTTGGATTTTCCATCTGGGGAGAGCACATTTTCTATGAAGTTCCAAGAAGAAAAGCTCCATATAAATACATGTATAACTTATATAGCCTGGATCAACTTACTGAACAATTAAAAAAAAATAAACAAAGAAATACATTATTACAGATAAAATATAACACTGATAGTTGTACATGTTACAGCTGTGTACATAAGACATACATTTGTATCAGTACATTTGTAACAAAACATATTAGCACCATTATTTAAAACATCAGTACCTTTCTGTAAATGGTTTCCCTTCTGGTATAATGTTAGCAAACAGCTCTAGATACTTGCAGAATTTTAAGCATAGCTAAATTACCAAAGGGCCACAATTATGACTTCAGTTATTAGACTTAAAAGTGATATGTTGCACATTGTCTAATACTAATTATTTCAAATAAATAAATAATTAAAAATGAAGAAAAGAAAGACCTGATTTCTATGTTTTCATACAGTATACAACAGATGGCATACAAAAAATACTTGCACCATAACAGTAGATAGTGAGCTAATTAATAATACACCATATAATGAAAAAAAATAATCATTAGTTCTGGTCACATATATAAACTATTATGAAGAGTTGGAAAACTTGCAGTCAAAGAGTTTTCTGAGTGCCAAGTGTAGGTTATTGCATACCTGGTTGACTCTGTCACTTAGTGAAGGCATTTAATGCATAGCAGAATCTCCCCTCAAAGGACAGCAATCTTACAAGACAGTAAATGAGTGTGGATCAGGGATGCTACAATCTGCATGGGGAGATATGAAGACATTTACCCTCCCAACAAAAACACATTTTAAAGCCATTGTGTAAATGCAATTATTTTATTTTAATTTATTTATTACATTGTATTCAATGTAGCATTGACAAAAATGGCAGTCTCTAAAGGGTTTACCAAACCTGGTTCACAGCTGTGCCATGTTTAAAAATATTTTGGTTCCCACAATCCCCATACCCGCCACCAACCAAGTCTCATCTCTTCTAACTCATTTGCTCCTGTTTTCTTTGCAGCTGAAATCACTACATGAAACGGACACAGTCTAGGTATCATGGCCAACAACCTGCAGAGGTTATGAGATTTTCTGAATATTTGTTAACTCCCCCTTCGGGCTAAAAAGGGAGATGAAATAACCACAATGGTGATGACCCAACTGCAGGTAGCAAAAGAAGGTAATGACAGTGGCAAAAGTGAAGGTAAAACAGGTTATCAGTAAAACTAGGGAAGCTTACAGAAAGACGAAAGTTGTGTGTGGGGAGCATGGCAAGGTGAGGAAACTGCCTATCAGAATGCCACAGAAATGTAACAAAACTCGTCCAAGAACCCGCAACCCTAAAAGAATAATATGGCAATGGGACTAAGGAATGGAAAAATATATTTTACACGCAGTGGGAGGAATATGTAAAATCTACTTTACTGGAAGAATGTGGAAAATTCAAAACATGGAATAGGGATTAGGCAAAGTTACTGAGAAGGTTTATTCACATCTTCATTACAGAAGAACATCAGCCTTGGAAGGTGTAGTATGTATATCTGGGCACAAATAAATAAATGAAAGTGTGACTAGAAAAGTAGTAGAGAAGTAAATCAGGTTACTTTTAGGAAAAGAGACACATAAATGTCCACATGAACCAAGTGTCAAAAGATCTGATAGTGGGACCTAGCAAGCCACTGGCAGTCCTGTTCAATCTCATTAGTAACAGGAGGTTGGACAAGCTTGAAGTGGGGGAGAGAAAAACTGATTCCTCTAGGTAAAGGTGGACTGAGAAAGGAGTCAGGCAACTGCAGGCCTGTTAACTCACTACCATTCCAATGAAGGTTATGGACATGATTCGTTCTGTATGTTAGTGAATTTTCTTTTTTTTTTTTTAAAACAAGTTTATTGTTTTAACATATAAGAGAAATATCATAACAATTTTATACAAATAATTAAAAATAGGTATTATTATAATATTCAACAAAACAACTAAAGTATTTACAAAGACATCCACTACAATCAGATCAATTAATTAAACTAAAATACTGTGCTATTGAAATTAGAATTTTTTTAACAAATTTTGTAAATTATCCCATACAATAAAATGTGATGTTTTTCTAGTTGTTCTCATTCTAATTGTGCTTATTTCCATATGACACATTATATTCATAACATTTTTAAATTCATTGAACGAAGGAGGTGTATCTGAAATCCAATTTCTAGTTATTATTTTCCTAGCCACTGCTAGGATAGACCATAACAAGGGAAGCTTAATCTTTTAACACATTGAGGTACAGGTGTGTTGAATAATATAAGAGACTTAGAAATAATGAAATTATCTGTAAAAGAGCCTGCAAAAATTCATTAATTGACTTCCAGTATTCTTTCAACTTCATACAGTCATAAAACATATGAGCCCAGTCAGCATTAATTTCTACATTACATCTCTTACATAGATTATCTTTATTATTAATTTTATTCATCATCAAAGGTGTATAAAAGATCTATGTAAAAATTTCCATGTATAAAGTCTCCAGACAATGGAAGATGTAGTTCTATAAGCAGATTCCAATATATATTGTTTATCTTGTTGAGTTGGTGGGTCCCCATTAATAGAGGTGAAATAATTCCAGTATGAATCTACATTGTAAAAAGTTTCTTGTCTGATAATTTTATGTATATATGAAAGTTTACCTTTATCAGAAACTTTATGCTGTAAATTTATTATCAAGTAATCAATCAGTTTTGGAATAGATTCTTTAACTGTTATAGACATTAGATCTATTCTATCAATGAGATGTTGTCTAAAGATCTGAACCTCTAACCAGCAAGTTTCTCTTAGATCAAATTCTTGTTTTAAGAAATCTAGATTTTTAACTTTATTATCAGATATCAGCTGATACCAGTACTTTAGATTATTATCTATAGCTAAATGAGCTCCTTCAGAAGTAGATGACATAAGCATACCCTGAGTATAAATTATAGGAATACAATAAAATTCCATTCCCTATACTTAGGGTGCATGAATATAAAGTTACGATAACTAATAATAATATTTAATGGGTAACAGACCATATGTTTAGGTGTAATAGGTGAAGTACAAAATTCCTTTAGCAACCACAACATGGAGTTATTTATAATCATATTTTTATGTGTTAAGGAGATTTTCATGAAGTGCATACTAATTAGCTCCCAATAATCTTTCCATTTTGCGACATATGACCGATCTATTAATAAAGTAATAACTTTTATAATAGAAGAGATAATATATAAATTAAGGTCTGGAAAAGAAATACCCCTTGAGACCAGCTATTAGTATGTTTCTTTAATGCAATCCTAGGTCTATTAGGTGCCCATAAGAAATTTAACATTAGTGTATTCAGTTTCTTGATAGTTATTTTTGTAGGTGAAAGTATTATTGATTGTATTAAGTATAAAATCTTGGGGAATATTATCATTTTAATAATTGTAAGTCTCTCCTCCATAGTAAAAAACATATTATTCCAGGTATTAAAAGATTTTGTATATTAAGAAAACAGGTATTATAGTTATTATATATAATAGATTTAATATCTTTAGATAGTATTATACCTAAATAAGTTATCTGACCTGAGTTGGGTACATATTTAGTAAAATCACTAAAGAGAGTATCTTTTCGTGTTTATATAGGTAGTATTCTAGTTTTTCTTCATTGAATATTAAACCAGAAATACTTTTAAAATTCATCATTTTATCAAATAAAGACTGCATAGAAGAATTAGATCCTGCTGATGTAATTAGAACATCATCTGCAAAAGTTGAATTTTTGATGTTGTATTTTCTTCTATTTCAAAACCCTCTATGTCAGTACTGTTTCTAATCAAATTAGCCCAAGGCTCCATTACTAAAGTGAATAATAGTGGAGAAAGTGGACATCCTTGCTTTGTACCTTTAAGAATGGGTATTTTTGTGAAACACATGTTCCTACCTTAATATAAGCCAGCGTTCCTTTGTATAAATGCTCAATTAAATTTACAAATGCATCAGAGAAATTTGTGCACTTCAGTAAGGTAAACAGATAGTCCCAACTTACTGAATCAAACGCTGAACCTATATCAAGACTAATAAGTGTTAAATCTTTCTCTTTCCTATTTGCAAAATCAATTAATGTTAAAGTTCTTCTTATATTATCAAAAGTATTTCTATTTACAATGAAGCCCGTCTGATCTATGTCTATAATGCCGGGTATAATTGTCTTCAATCTATCAGCAAAAATACTCATAAACATTTTATAATCAACATTAAGTAATGAGATGGGTCGATATGAAGAACATCTAGTTGGATCTTTATTAGGTTTTAAAATTGGTGAAATAAATGTATATTGCCAAGATGGGGGTTATTAACTCAGTTTGGGCCAGAATAAAAACCTTATGTATTAATGAATATGTAGTTTTAGAAAGGATTTTATATATCTCTGGTATAATACCATCATTACCCGGTGCTTTGTTTGATTTAAGCTTATTTATTTGTGTAATAACTTCTGTATATGAAATACTCTTGTCCAATAGTTTAATCTGTTGTTTATTAAGCTTTTTATTCATGTTTGTGGTTATAAACTCCTTTATTTTATCTTTAGGTTCCATGTTAATGTTGTTATGGTTAATCTTGTGAAAGTGATTTCTAAATTCATCCAGTATTTCTGGTATACTAGAAACATTCTTCTTTTTCCTTAGAGAAAAGATTTCTTTGATATGGTTTTGTTTATTCAATCTTTTGTTTTATTTTAAGTCTATGTAAGTATTTGGGGCTTATTGAATAAGACAAAAACTTGTATTTCTCTAAAGTTATTTTAACTTTATGAGTTAAAATTTCTTTGTATTTCTCATTTAG
Organism: Protopterus annectens; assembly: GCF_019279795.1. Taxonomy (NCBI): domain Eukaryota; kingdom Metazoa; phylum Chordata; order Ceratodontiformes; family Protopteridae; genus Protopterus; species Protopterus annectens. The sequence continues at coordinate 998,243,347 of NC_056744.1, read as the reverse complement.
TTTGTTTATTTCTTCAATAACTTTCTTGTCCATAATATTTTCTTTATTATTATGTTTATAAGAGTCTAGTTTGCTTTGAATATCTAACAATTCCTTATCCCAAGATTTCCTTTTGTTATTATACCATCTGATACTTTGTCCATATAGATATGATTTTAAGGCATCCCAAACATAGACAATGGAGACTTCAGGAGTATTATTTATGTCTAGAAAATGTTGTACTTCTGAAAGTATATATTCTTTATAGTCTTTTAGCTGAGTTAAGTATGCTGGTATCCTTTTGATCTGAACATTATGAGTATTTTTTATCATGAATTCAAAACAATTGAGTTATGATCAGATATAGGACATGAAATGATTTTGGAATTAATTAAATCTGTTACCATCTGGTTAGAAATAAAGACCCTATCTATTTTTGAATAAGTTTTGTATCTGTTAGAAAAAAGGTGTATGGTAATGATTTTGACTCTATCTGATTATTAATATCATTCAAATGATAAGAATTAGCAAAATCATTTAAATGTTTTGCATTAGATGTAATTCTTCTTTTCTTTATAGTGGTAGTATCACTTTCATGTAGTATACAATTAAAATCACCAGCTAAAATAATATCCCCTATAGAGAATGATATGATCTTATCAATATGATGTTTCACTGTATTAATATCAATTCCAGGTATCCAGTATACATTAATTAAAGTGTAAGTCTTCCCATTAATTTGTATTGTAACCATACAAAACATTCCTTTGTCATCCTGATAAGACTTAATGGTTTTAGGAATGGGCATACTTTTATTCCATAAAATAGCCACTCCTCTTTTTTCTGAGTGTGCTCTGAACTAACCAATACTGCATACTTATTAGTGGCTAGTTTATCAATATCTTTTTCAAGAGATGGGTTTCTTGCAGGAAGACTAGATTGGCCTTGTGTAGATTAATGTATCTTATTAGGCTTGCCCTTTTACACGGATTATTCAATCCATTAATGTTTAAAGAAATTCCTTTTAAAGATGTCATTTGGCATTTTAAAACTCAAGAATCTTATGATCGAAATAACAAATAACAAGATAAATAATGTTACATCTCCTCTTTTAGGTGTACCTTTAAATATAGCTGTATTTATTAAATCTCTTATGGGATTTTGTATAGGATTCAATTTTGTTTGTAGTGACAATGAGTGTACAAAATATATTGTGGATGTCAAAACTATATACATATAACAATGAACAAGTGAAAATAATGTAAGGATTAAACCTTGCATCCCGCCTGGAGTTGAAAACTCCAACTTAGAGCAGTATTTACTACTCAAGTTAACCCCTACCCTAAGCAGCAGTACCTCAGCTACCACCTTATCAATTTAATACTAGTTATATTTAACTGAGGTTAACAGTTTTCAATTCAATTATCTATCAAGACAAAACTACACATTTGGTAAAACAGCATCATATAAACTAAAATAAACTTTTTTTTTTTTTTTTTTTTAAAAACTGTTCATACTATTATATAGATCTATGTAATATATAACACTTGAATTCTAATAGCATTCAAATAATCTTAATGTTAGAAATCAAGAGGAGAGAAAATTATGTTCTAACATTCATTTAAATCAAAAACTTTGGCTAATATGATTCAGACATTACATGCATTAAGATGCATCTATTTTCTGTCATGTGAATTCTATCAACAGCTTCCAAAAAAATCTTAAATTGTTTGTATATGAGCATTTACTTAAACTCATTATTGTCAATAGAGTAAAATATTGTATTCATAAAAATTATTATAAATCATATTGCATAGTTATGCAGATTCTCAGAAACACCTGCGTTATTACCTAAAAAAAAAAAAAAAAAGCCATCACACACATAAACACAGACACACACACATACATATACACACACACACATATACACACACACACACCCCCACACACACACACACACACACACACATACACATATATACATAGATACACATACACACACACACACACACACATATATATATATATATATATATCTGATCTCACTGAGTTGTGTGTTAGTAGAGCACTATCCTACTTGCTGTCCCTAGAATAAATCTGTCTGCTTTATACAAAATAATGCACAGCAAACACATATTAGTAACCAGATTTTACAATCATGCTAACCTACTGCTTTAAAATATATCACATGACATTTCTTCCAGAATAGAGTTATAAGATTATTTATGCTTGCCAATCAGATGAATTAAATGAGTTATAGTAAAGTATATGTTTGGGACACAAGTTTTAACACAGATTATTATGCTACTGTTAAGTAGATTTTCAAAAACATTTAAATAAATGTTTAATTTTCTATGCCTTCTAAAATAAGATATTTACTTGCTACAAGAAACTACATCATCTAAACTCATCATAACTGACATATTTTATGAACAGAGTATTTTTCCTGAATCTGTGGTGTGTCAGTGTGATAACCTTGTCAATGTTTATACTAACTGCTTTCAGTTTCTCTGTGAAAATTCTGTGAGTGAAGCTTCTGAGGAAACTCATGGACACTATGCATGAGACAGCCCACATCCCAGATTGTCTCCCTTAACATTTTGGCGGGAAACTTATTAAAACTTGTGGCAAACATTCATTTTGTCAATAGAGTAAAATATTGTATTCATAGAAATTATTATAAATCATATTGGATAGTTATGCAGATTCTCAGAAAAAAAAAGCCATCACACTCACACACACACACACACACACACACACACACACACACATATATATATATATATATATATATATATATATCTGATCTCACTGAGTTGTGTGTTAGTAGAGCACTATCCTACTTGCTGTCCCTAGAATAAATCTGTCTGCTTTATACAAAATAATGCACAGCAAACACATATTGGTAACCAGATTTTACAATCATGCTAACCTACTGCTTTAAAATATATCACATGACATTTCTTCCAGAATAGAGTTATAAGATTATTTATGTTTGTCAATCAGATGAATTAAATGAGTTATAGTAAAGTATATGTTTGGAACACAAATTTTTAACACAGATTATTATGCTGCTGTTAAGTAGATTTTCAAAAACATTTAAATAAATGTTTCATTTTTATGCCTTCTAAAATAAGACATTTACTTACTACAAGAAACTACATCATTTAAACTCATTATAACTGACATATTTTATGAACAGAGTATTTTTCCTGAATCTGTGGTGTGTCAGTGTGATAACCTTGTCAATGTTTATACTAACTGCTTTCAGTTTCTCTGTGAGAATTCTGTGATTTGAAGATTCTGAGGTAACTCAAGGACATTGTGCATAAGACAGCCCACATCCCAGATTGTCTCTCTTAACATTTTGGCGGAAACTTATTAAAAACTAGTGACAAACATTCATTTAGCAGTGTAAATGCATCTAAACATGACAGAACCTCCACAATGTATTCCACAGATCATCACAGCCTCTATGCAAGTGAAATTAAACTCAAAATTACCAGCAAGCAATAAAACTCAGCATTCTTCTCCCAACTCAATTTTCATACAAATCCTATTATTCACTGTGCCCACACAGTCTAAAGCATTTCTATATATTAATAAAGAAAAGAAAAAGAGAGTAGAAAATAAAAGGGAGTGAGGCAGAAATAAAAAATGTAAGAGAAAGCTGTAAGAAGTATATACAATGGAATGTTACTTACTGTTTATATTAATAGAGTTAAAAATAAAACATATTATTTACTCTTATTTAGTTCTGATTATTATTAGTTAAAGCATGACAGATTATTTACAAACAAGCATAAGCAGTATAATCAAGAAAGTATAATTAGAAATAGCATTTGAAGAACTTATAAACTTTTACAAGAAATAAATATGTTATTATTCTATTAATGATATTTTCATTACTGTTCTCTCCTGCCCTCCCCACCCTTTACCCACTACATAATCTAAATAGAATGTCATTGTTTAAACAAAGAAAATAACAAAGAAGAAGGAAAAAAAAGGTAAAGATAAAAATGTATCAAATTACTAACCTTACTTTTTCAGAAAGAAAACAAATCGAGTCACAGCCTGCCATTAAATCCTCAGGCATTTTGACTGGTTATGAAACAAAACATTTCTTTGCACATAGAGAATAACTTTGATTAAATCTTTTCCAAAATATTTGTGGCTTTCTGGAAATGCAGGAACTATATTCAAAAGATTAATAATGAACTAAAATGATGAGAGAGAAAAAAAACATATAACAAATCATTTGTTTTTAGTCTCTTCTTCTTCTCTGAAGTCTTCCAGGAAGCTTCAGTTGCCAATCTCTTTAATGAAGAACTAGCCCATTCCATTTCTTCTATTTTATCCAAAATCCTTTTTCTTTGACAAACAGTAAAGCAGAGTCTAAATCATCGAAGACCTTAGGACCATCAGGAAGGAAGATTTTAAGCTTGGCAGGAAACAGAAGGTATGTTTTAAACTGTGCTTTTTAAGCTCCCTTATTAGTGGCAGAAAAACTTTTCTTTTAGCAATTACCATGGAAGAATAGTCATTGTCAAAACGCACAGTTGTCTCATTAAACTTAACAGGAGCTTTAGCCCAAGCAGATTTAAGAACCATCTCTTTATCAAAGATGATAGAAATCTAACTATAACTGATCTAGGATAGTTTTTGTTAGAGTTAGTATTAGCTATAGATCTATGTGCTCTTTCGATACCAAAAGAGAATGCTTCTGGTAAATATAAAGTTTTAGGGAGCCATGTTGTTAAAAAAGAAGTAATATTGTTACCTTCAATATTTTCTGGCAGTCCAAAAATCCTAATGTTATTGCCTAGATCTATTTTCCAGGTCATCCAGCTTTGTTTGTAAATGTGTATTTTGTTTCAGCAGAAACTCAATGTTGATTTCCTGTTCTTGTATTTTATTTTCCATGTCATTCACAGCTTCTTCTATGCCTGTCATCTGGATCTTCTGTTGTTGCAGGTCCATATGTAACAAGTCTATTTGTTTTGTAGTTTTTTCTATGAAAGTGTCTATTTTAGTATCCATTTTATCCATCTTAGCAGTAAGTTGCTAGACTATAATTATGAGAGACTGAAGTTCTTTCTTGATGCTGGAGTCTTGAGAATTTGTCTTACTGGAACTCATTTCAGACTGATAAACTGACAGGAAAATTTCCAAAGTAATTTCTGACAGGAATATTATTAAGATTTCCTTTCTTTTTTAGATACAGTTCAAGAACTATATAAAACAAACATATTTAGAAAGAAAATTACTTCAAGAATTAATTTTTTAAGTAATTAATTCCTGTCAATGTAATGAAATTGGTGGAGCTGAAGAAATCTGCTGCTATCCTGTGTTCATCCTTGGCCACGCCCCCTGTTAGTGAATTTTCTGAATGTTAATTCTTTTTTTTTTTTTTTTTTTTTTTTTAAATTCTTTATTACAGTTTTATATGCCACAACAAAAGTCAGTAGTTACACAATGTCAGAGATACATAAGCATTAGAACATTAAAACGAGACAAAAAAGGACAAGATATCTATTAAGACTATTATCATAAACAAACTATATACACAATAATTCTGAATGTTAATTCTGCAGCTAATGACTGACAGTAAGACTCTGCAGTGCTCAAGTACTGCAAATCCACTTTTAAAAGTAGGCCACTAGTGAGCTGGGCAATGGGAGCCTTGTAGATGTGGAGTATATAGGCTTTAGCAAGGCCTTTTGCATTATGTCTCAAAAAAAAACAAAACAAAAAAAAAACAATAAGGGGCATGAGGTGGGGCCCATAATGAAGGGAAACTAGCTATGTGGACAATAATGGAGAACACTGGACTATATGTATTGCAGCCATGAATGCATTGATGTGTTCTCTTATGTCAATACAAAGTCAAATCTTCGATGTCTGTGGAGCTTGTTTTATTTTTTAATTCACTTAAAAAGTTTACAGAACAACAGAATTTACATCACAATGATATGATTCTAATCCTCAGTGATTTTTCCTGAAAATCAAACAACTTACTTGGGATGGGGAAAAAGTATGAAGGGGCACCATCAAGGCCATTACATAGTTAAAAAGAACAACAGGTTTTGCATCAACGTGTGCTTTCTGAACAATACAAAGAATGATTAGGAGGGACATGGCAACAATGAGAGGCATTAAAAAGTTACTAGGGCAACAGTTTTGTATTAACATGCACTTTCTGAAACAAGATCAACAATATAAATATATATATATATATTACTCTAATGCTTGACATTATTGACAGATTGCGGTTTTCAGTGGTTTATCAGAAAAATAAACACTTTATGAGGAATGCAGCAAAAGTATGAAGCAAATCATAGCTGTTCAGCAGTGAGTTTTTAACCGTCCAAAATAATTTTTGGGTGGTGTCAAACTACACCACTGCATTAACATTCTGCCAACAACTCTGAATGACTACCAACCAGTTGCTTTAACCTAGATGGTAATGAAGTGCATGGAGAGGCACTTAATCTTACCTGTGACGCTGGACACACTGCAATTCACATACAGGACAAACTGTAGTACAGGGGATGCCATCTCACTAGCTCTCCATGAAACACTGAACCACTTAGAAGGCAAAAATTGCTATGCAAGACTGCTATTGATCGATTTCAGTTCTGCCTTCAACACTGTCATCCCTCAGAATCTGATATCGAAGCTACTTCAACTGGGCATAGACTCTCATTTATGCAATTGGATTCTGAGCTTCCTTACTAAAAGGTCTCAAAAGGTTTGTGTGGGAGACAACAGCTCCAGCAGTATCATCCTGAGCACAGGAGTACCACAGGGTGTGTCTTAAGCCCTCTCCTTTTCACTCTGCTGACACATGACTGCATGGCCAGACATGTGACGAATAGGATCATCAAATTTGCGGATGACACCACTGTTATAGGCCTGGTCAAAGATGGAAGGAGGAGGTGTACAGGAATGAGATTGATCAACTACTGGTCTGGTGTGACAATAATCTAGCACTGAATGTCAGCAAGATAAAGGAGTTGATTGTTGATTTCAGAAGATCTGAAGTACCACACAAACCTCTAGTGATGAAATTGCGATGACAGTGGAAAGGTCAAGAGTGCAAAGTTCTTGGGTGTTCATATCACACAGAACTTATCCTGGTCAGTCCATGTATCCAGCACAGTCAAAAAAGCTCAGCAATGCTTGCACTTTCTAAGGAAACTTAGGAAGGTAAAATTACCAAGCTGCATACTTTAAACCTTTTATAGGGGCACCACTGAAAGTGTCCTGACCAACAGCATTACAGTCTGGTATGGGAGCTGTAACAATCAGGATCGGAAGGCTCTCAAGAGAGTTGTAAGGTTGGCAGAATCATTGGCGTCTGATCTACACAAATGCTGTTGCATCAACAGGGCCAAAAAAAAAGATTTTCAGCAATCCACAGTATCCTGCCAATGGTCTGTACACTCACCTTCCTCAGGCAGGAGATGCAGAAGCCAACATTGTAAGACCACCAGACTAGATAACAGTTTCTCTCCACTCTCCATTAGACTGTTGAACTCTTGGGATAAACAAACCATGAGTCTGTCGAAACACTCAAACACGTCTGTTACTTAACTGGCCTATCAAGTGGCTTATTTTATGGAGTGCAACAACCAAGTGCAATACTGCCCACCTACCACACTGAAGGACTGTAGAGTACAATATACAAATTGTGCAATAATTCAGTTTAATCATAGATATGCTGCTATTCTTTAAATTTTACTTTGACAATATTACCTTCATATTGTTCCTTGTCTTCTGTTCTGGGATGGGTGTGGGTCACTGCTGTCCTACTTTACTTACTAATTGCTACTTATTACATTTCTACTGTGATATTTTATTTTTTTCTCTGTCTATACATGCAACTGTTTCCTGCATTGAGAACGAAGCATTGTAATTTTGTTCAGCTACACTGCTGTGTAGTTCTGAATGACAAAGTTTTCTTTGACTTTGAACATGGCAATGGGTTGTATTTATAGATATTTATGACCTTCTACGAATTCTGTAAATACATGGGGATATCACTACTATTTATTATTTTATTTTGCTTATTTTATTAATTTGTTAAACAGGTAGGCTGCTCGGCATGAATGTTTTAATACATCTTTTCAGAGAAGACCCAGGACCAATGACTGGTTAATTAACTTGCTCATAGTCACGCAGCACTTGTAAGTGGAGACTGATGGAATCAAACCTAGAGTAGCGCTTGATGCTCATTAGTAGCTCACATCTAGGCTAAACTGACATATTGCATTATATTTTCACAAAACAAAAAATATAAAATAGTTTAATAAGTTTCTTTACTGTATTTGACAAACAGTAAATGCCCCCATGCTAATGTAGCATCTCCAAATTGTCAGAAGTCTTAAAAGTGTTCAGTACAAATTATTGACTCAGCAAATCATTAATGATTTCAGTTGCTAGCAAAATATCTCACTGTGCATTATAAAGCAGTAAGTGCTTACCCATAGTCTGTAGTTATTCTCATCATCCTTGCTAAGGAAAAGTGAGTAGGACTGCAAATACTATAATTACATTTTTTTCTAAAATTGGTAAAAATGAATACCTACCACAGTAACAAGACCTCTGCTGTGCCACTCCTGCAGAACAAACTGGCATAAGCACTATAATGACTATCTGGGTTGCCGGGCTTCCAAATGCCTCACAGTAAGACAAGGTGTACAGGGCCCACTAAAATCTTTCCACTGCAGAATGATGAGGTATTCAATGAATGAATCAGTACTGCTGGCTTAACAGCATAGTATATTCTAGCCAAGTAACCCAAATCAGGATACCTCACAACTTCAACGGTGCTGACTACACAGAATGACAAAAAGAAAAAAAATGTCATCTCCCCTGACAATGATGAATAACGAGCTGGATAAGCAGGCCAAACATACAAATTAGAGGACGCCACATCAGTAGGATAGGTGATATACATGAGTTACAACATCAGAACAGACTTATATAATTGTGAATAAAATGGAGAATGGTAGAAAAGATACTGCTGCCACTGTGCTGGTGGTAAGCATGACAGCTGGAGGGCTAAGTGATAGCAAAATATGTGATGCCTTCATCTCACACAAAAGCGCACATCTTATAAAGATCTTCAGGCCTGACTTGTTCTCAGAAATACACAGTGTGTTCTGTCTAGCACACAGAAGTAACAATGTCATCTGCATTTTTTATGCCTCCTCACTTCAGTCATGTTCACTATTCACTAATCAATGTAGGCTTTGGATATGCCAAGACACTGTAAAAGAAAGCACAGCTCTGATGTTACAAACTGCAGTCAAGCAACAACAGACCTCTGTCAAATACTGTAAATAGCAAACAACTTTTACTGCAAGTTTTTATTATTCCGGCTTGCTTCAGCCTGGGAAGTGCTGGGAACTAACCCAAGAAAACAGTGTGGCCAGACTCTGCAAAATGCAACACCTGCTCTCAGCAAGCTTACTATCCATCAAGGGTCTCGTGTGTTGCAATTATTTCCGAGCAAACTAATCATTTTAACAATCTCTGGTCCCAGGAATTCAAAACTATTTCCAAGGCAGCTGTCTCTTAAAAAAACACTGTAAGCTATGCAGCCTAGTTTCTGCAATTTCATTTCCCCTAATCTGGTTTTAAGACCATCTGTTATTATTTTAAGGCAATTGCAATAGTGAATAGAAATTAATCAATATTTTGTACTCAGATCTCAAGCTGTTTTCCCCACCATCCATTATTTAAAAATGTATTCACCAGCTCAAAATATTGCCCCTATGCACTTTGAAAATGGACACATTATTTTCAACTGTTGCCACATACACCCATAAAGATGGCATTTTTAGAGATGTATTCCTATCAGATAAGCTTGTTTTGTATAGGTGTGTACTGCAGACACTATTGCAGACAGTTTTAAACTTTCTGTGTTATTTAAGCCATAAAGTTAGAGTTGTTCAGGAAAATAATGCACTCATCGGAGCACACAGAATATGCCTAGCTACACCCTTGTAATGTATTTGGATAGTAGCAATGAAATAATATGAGAATATAATTGTGGTTCTATAGTATCACAGCTGAGGAAGACAATGATCTCTTCTCTTTGCACTCCAAAAACCTTAAAATGCATGTAGCAAAGACCCACAAAATTAAATCAAAGGTATGCAGTAGATAGCCCCTACTCAAATACACACTGCTAATTTTACAAGCCATGACAGAAGTATGTTTCTGCACAACTCCCCACACAGTGGAAATTCTTAACATTTTTCATTTGGAGTGCAGCTTTTCCATGACACATTTGTGCAGTTCCATAAGCAATGGGGGCATCATGACGATGACTATTTCACCTTGATGCCTTCTACAAAGGATATTAGCCTTTTGAAATGAAAAGGTGGTTTGCCCCTGTAATTGCTAACAACCATTTCCCCACTTCTGCTTTACTCCACATAGTACTCTCACATCACCCTTTTGTAAAAACAATTTCTTTTTCCTTGTCATTTTCATCTTTCAGTGAAAGGTTTTGTAGAGGGATTACTGGTGTTAAGAAAGAATAAAGCATTCAAGGTCTCAGGTGTTTTCTGACTGTCACCAATTGAATATGTGTGGCATGCTCCAAGGTTGTGACTAGAAGGGCTTAGACTAGAGGCTGCAAATGTGGTAGGACCTATAGATGTAAGAGATTCTTCCATCAACAGCTATGTGTCTGAATCTATAATTTTAGTAATTATATAATGTTGCTTTTTTTCCTCACCTCAGGCCTTTTCATTACCCATGGAGTGATGAATACAAATTCTCAGCGAATTTGTTTAAAAAATGAAACACCCACTCCCTGAATTTCAACTGACTGTTAGCCTCCTATTTGTATCTTTTTCACAAAAGCAGAATTTGGTGCATATTTTCTGAAAGTGTGGATTGTTCTGTACTGAGATCTGCAGTAGTCTACCAGTCACAAATTACAAATAAACATGATTTGGCTTTAACTGTAGACATCATTCAGCCCCTTTGCAGTTAGTAAAGTTCCAAGAATGACTAGAGAGGATGACAAGGCTGACTACAAAAATATTAAGGTGTAACCTTTGATTTTCATATGTCAGGTATATAGTGAAATCTGTGAAACCACAGCAACACCCCCTTCCAGCTACAGCCATAGCACACTTATTCATGAGGTTTTTAACTTCGCAAAAAGGGGTGAATTAATTTACATACCTATAATGAAACATGGTCAGAAATTGACTGTAGTTTGCTGTGAAGATAGGTAGAGGTGGATGCCTGTGTTACTTCTTTTGTGCTACAATTGATGATGAAGAAAATACAATTGCATATGCTTGTCTCCCACAATGGAATTGGAAATTAGACCAGCATTGATTGCAGATGTTTATCTGAAGGAACTGTGATGCCTAACAAAGCCAAGCTGCTGTGAACCTTACTTTTTTTTTTTTGTAGGGTTGCAGTAATTATGGCTTTAATCTTTTCTTGAATAGATGTTAGATGTTAATCGGTGAAACAGGATAACAGCAGAAAGGAAAAAAGAAAACAAGTCTACAGGGTTTCATACATATTGATTTCCAAATTCCAGCTATAAATCAGGATATGGAAAAGATCATAGAACCTGATTAGCTTTTTTTCTGTAAACAACCCTGTACAGTATATATATTTTTTATTTTTAATGTATTCTTCCTTCCAGGCTAAGCTTGTTACATTCACAATGATGAACCCAGACCAGTTAATGACTATTTATAGCTGTGACTCTTGACAGTTACACAGTGCACCATTCACCAGACATACATGCACGTTTGAAGGCACCACCGAAAATATCCTGAGACAGGATCTAGCTACTACAAGTAAACAGATAAGTGAAGTTTAAGTGCATAGCTTGGAGCTCCTGTTGGGATGTTGACAGAACTGTGAATCTACTGGTTTCCTTTACCAGTGTAGGCTTATTTAGTCACTATGTCTGGTTTTCTACATATTTTTACGTATGCTACAGTAGAGAGACTTTCAAGTCCTAGCTGTTCATACTACGACTCTTGCAAACCTGAATTCCCTCCTGATACTGCAGCTGCCTGCAGGTTGCAACTTCCCTTTCAATTCTCAAGTTGTACACAGAGCCAATTTCCAATTTCTTTCCCTTCTCAAGCTGTACACAGACTCAAATGGCAGCTATTGGTTTCAAAAAAAGAATCATAGTGTTATACTGCAAACAGCACATAAAAGCACCCTCTGTAAGATGCCAGAACCTAGGAACAATAACAAGCATGTATCCATAACTTTTATTTTCTTTCTACCTCTGTTCATTCAGCCCTACTTTGAGAAAGATGTTTTCATAATATATTGGTTCACTTGACCTAACTGTTCATAAATAATATTGGGAAAAATAACACAAAAGTGGATTCTCAAAACCTCTGAAAAAAGGTGTCTGCATGTAATGTGTTAATGACCTTAGCAGAGTATCCAGTTACAGCATGACAGTGGAGCTGGCAGTAGGCAGTCCAGTGCGCCACTCCACCTTCTCAATCCCCGGGCATAATGCCAACCTTTATTCCTGGATGCCTGCAGGAGTTTTCACCACTATCTGACTCTAAGACCGTATATGAAATGAGAAACCCAGACTATAGAAATGAATGACTGGAAAAAGACTTATGGACAGTACAAATGATGCCTGGTTTAAGAACGCCACTGACAGTGTTCTTCCATTTAATAAAAGTGTATACTGCTGCCCTTTTCCCATTTTTGCCTCTACTTCTCTTTACAGAACAGCCTAGTAGCACATAAACACACAGTAACAGGTACCAATCATATTGCAACATCTTTGAAAATTCCCATCTAGTTAGTGGAATATGCTCTATAGGCATATAAACACTAAAAAGCAGTAACATATGTCATATATCTCTCAACCGTCTAGAAATTCCCAGAATGTACAGATTTTTGCTTCACATTTTTGTTCTGTTCCTCATAAAATTTGTGGTTTTCTGGTAGATCATTGAGGATTGAAGCAAATAAAACACATATTTGAGTTTCAGGCTTCACATCCTTCAGAAAATACATGTAAATGCAAAATCTGTTGTTCTGGTAATTATCTAAGTTTATAAGAGTAATAAATAAAATGTGTCAATAATTTTCTGCCTTTGTACTGCCATTATTTTTAGCTTTGTTCAGAATTCTTGTACTAAGAGGTTTTGAGGTACACATGTAGCAGATGTACTGCTGGCAGCAGTCATATAGACAGGAGAAATTATCCTTTTCACAGACTAGCACTTGCACCCCACCCCATGCCTGGAATTTCTGGTCTCTCAGAATATAAATTCTGTCTGTACTATTTCACTTTCTTCATAATAATGCCATAAGACTCAGTTCACAGCAGCACAGTGGTTTGCCTAACCTTGATACTGAACAAACATTTTATAAGCCAGACTGCATGTTTTTTTATAAGGCGCAAAATAATGATTTCATACAACTGCCTTCGGTTAGATTAACTCTTCTGTGCCTTGTCCAGTAAGTCAAGCCAGACTTCCTCCTCAGGGATTATGTCAACACTCAAGAATGTATGGACACTCATTTATGCTAAACATATCAACGGAAACATGAACCATCAGCTGCAGCATCCAATGTAATCATAAAGCATGAGCACTTATTGTAGGCTCTGTTTTTACACATAACCTAGTGTTAATCTTCTGAGCGTTGATGAATTGATGTTATACAAGTTGGCAGAAAGTAACCAGTTCTCAACACCCACTAGATTCATGCTGCGTGACTGCTGATAAAATAAGATTCATTTCCCATTCTTCATTATGTTTACTTACAAGGTCACAGAGGACTTGGAATAGCCTAGCTACTCCCCTCTCCTCTCCTCCATTAAAAGTAACGGTATTTATATAACCTAATCTTATTTCCGCTCAGCTGTGTTAAATTTTAATCTTGTGTTTGAAAAAAGATAGTCAAGAAGATATATAAGTTTCTGCCATTCTACCTCAGAGCAAACAAATGTTATTAAAATGGCATTAGCAAAGACTCTGAACTATTCCTGTAACAAAGGTACAGGCTTTGTTTCCTTCTACCTCCATTTGTCTGCAATATGACTCAGAGCAAGTCACTTAACCAGACAGTGCTTTCAGGTCACCCTTTAAAAAGAACACTTTTGTCCAAACGGTCTACCCAGTTCAATGTACAATATACAATAAAATTCATAATGTACCATATAATCACACATTTGGTCAAATGTTAGATATTCAGACTGTGCAGAAAACCTATTATGAAATGTTCTACAAAGGAGAAAGTTGCACACAGCATATCATAAACCGTCCTTTTTACTGACAGGTTCCTGAATTTTCCACAAACCTAAATTGTGATTATAGGACCATAGTCAGTAGATTCCTTGAGAAAAAATTGTGTGGCATCATCCTGAAGCACACTAGGAGATCTAGGCTTGAAGAATATATACGAGTTAATTGTTTTTCTTTGCATATGAAATAGAACACAAAAGGAGTTTAGGATCTGCTTAATGGGTGTTCCACTGGACTGGCAATCTATTTTGATGGTTTCTTCAGTACATAAATAAAACATGGCAAATCTTTAAAGAAAAATAGTTAACAAGTAATCTTTTTAAAAGAAACCTTACAAATAAAATCACAAGAGAACATCTAGAGACACAATTTCAGGTGACCTGGTATCCCCAGACCCCCAGCTGTGCAAGGATTGACGGTCACTTTTGTTCTCTCCCCACCAAAAAAAAAAAAATAATCTACCCACGCCCACACACTCTCTCTCAGTATGATCATAAAAGGAAAGAGTTTGCTTTCTCACTGTATCCTTCTTTTTCTTTACATTTGTTTCATTTATATAATGTACTACTAGACAGTGTCATCTTCCCCTTTTTACTTAACATATAATTGTTCTTCTTTGCATGTTAAGCCTTTCAACTTCAACTCAAATTATAAAGGCAGAACTACTGTTTAATACACAACTCATTCCTTGTGTCATTGCTTTTGTATAACTGCTGTGAAATCTTTACTGTGGCAAGACTGGGATGTTTACTGTTATGCACATTTAACTGTTTTTCTTTATGCTATGAGGTCAGGGCCAGCCTTATCATTTGAAAGGTCCAACTGTTTATCAGTTTTGATAATACTGCACAGTGAATAGTAATAGTTGGGACAGCTGAAGTCCAAGGGATTCAAGTTGTGCTTACAGTCTCATCTATTACAAATGTGGTTTGCACATCTGTTTGCATTTCTCTTTCATACTTTTTGTTGTTGTGTCTTTTGGCTTTTCCCAGTTAGGGGTCACCACTGTGGAACTCCGGTCTGCTAATGATTGGCAGTAGATTTTTACGTGCCGAGTTGCCGGCCCTGACGCACAACCTTCATTCACGCATGTCTCCACACAGAAGGCGCTCTAGCTGAGAATTGAACAGGACAACGTCTCACTACCACCGCAACTATTGATCAGAAATTACCTCACTTAACAGTATTCTTTATGTCTACTAGTGCTAATTTTCATGCTTTCAGGCAGATTATTTCATGGTTATTTACTGTAATATATTCATTAGTTGCCAATCATAAGCCCCATGTTGTTGTATCTTTCGGCTTTTCCCGGTTAGGGGTCACCACAGCGGAACTCTGGTCCGCTAATAATTGGCAGTAGATTTTTACATATCGAGTTGCCAGCTCTAACCTTCATGTCTCCACACAGAAGGCCTTTAGCTTTGAATCGAACAGGACACTGCAGCACCACCACCACAGTAATCATAAGCCCCATGTAAGCAGGAGAAACTAAAGAAAACAGTATCACTCTGTAACTCTTCTAATTAAGCCTGGTCTTATTATCTTATGAGACAGTAACTGAAGCACTGCACAAAACTAGATTGATAATCCTGCAAAAACAAAAGTGATCGCAAGCTTTATTCCAAAATAAAACTGTATTAAGTTTAAATAAATATTAAACTTCTTCAGACATCATTTCCATTTTAAATACATTTCCTTATAGTGACATCATTTCCTCTTAATCAAGTAACATTTCATTTAAAGCAATATTCAGTTTTCAACTCTAAATTCATTATAAATTATCTATTTATTTACTTTGTGAAACACATTTATTTTATCTTATTCTTTTTAACGCATTAAGCTTCAAGATTGGAGTTATTTGACAAAGGAAATAAATAGATAATTTATAATGAATTTAGAGTTGAATAAGGTTTTATATGCATGAATGGGGCAGCATTGTTGCGTGTGTTTTTTTAAAACTGAATATTGCTTTAAATGAAATGTTACTTGATTAAGAGGAAATGATGTCACTATAAGGAAATGTATTTAAAATGGAGGGAAAATTTAAAATGATGTCTGAAGAAGTTTAATATTTATTTAAACGAAAGTGCTAACATTTTAATACGGTTTTATTTTTGGAACAAAGCTTGCGATCATTTTATACTTCTAAGTGGTGGTTCGTCTTTGTGGATTTAGCTGACACGTTGCCTGCTTTTTTGTTTTTGCAAGTTTATCAACGCAGTTTGCGGTTTTTATTTAGATTGCTAATCCAACCAGTTTTGTGTTGAAAAACCTGCTCAGCACTCATTAAAGGTAGCCGACTATTGTGGTAGTGTGAGCAGCTAATACTTTGAGCCATAAAAGAGATATAAAACCGTGGTTACTAATAAAGCCAGACTAGTCACTAGTGCAATTTATAATAGGATATGTTGTCCACTCTACGAATGAGACTTGTACATACTATGGGAGTAAGACTCACATTAGGAAAATGCCTTGCACTTTGCTGATGTACCTCTCAGGCAGATCTCTGAGCCATGTAATATACAGTGACCCTGTTGTAGCTTGGTGTGGGGGCCCCCTGTGGGAATGCAGACCCATTGGGCCAAATAGGTCTAACTGGCCTAAGACCAGTCCTGCATGAAGTACAAGCTGTAGCTGAAATAATGATTCTTTGGCATCCAGCTTGTAAACAACAGTCATCAAATTCATAAATTTCAATGACATAAACACAAAAAAAAAAAATCTAAGGTTAAGACTCTATGACAGTCATGTTGTTTTTATAAGGCACTCATTAAGCCAAATACACTTTGAGCGCTTTGAGTTTACCTCATATTGGATATCTTGATGTCAGGGTAAAAGTATTGAATCCAGCCTTTACAAAAGAAAAGTAGTCACTTCTGTCTCCTTCTACTTACCTATTTTATTCAAATCTCCTTCTCACTGCCTCAGAAATCAGCATCAAATGAACTATCCATTGTATAGGACAGGACATTCCCTGCAGTTTCTTTGCTGTAATTCTATTATAACATCCCACATCTTAATCAGTGGAGTAAAATACTAGAGCAACATGCTTACTGATCCAATTAGTCAAATCAAGCAATTTAAATTATCAGATACAGAGAGAATTATAAGAGAGAACTGGAAGAGTATTCCATGATCACTGTAAAACCAAAACCATGCAAGTAAGGAACAGGTGCACAGCCAAAATAAACTGATGTCCAAAAAACAAACGGCAAACACTCAAATGTCAGCATAAAAACGTTTTATTTCATAGCATAATGAAGAGCCAATATGAGAGCAAATACAGCATACCGGTTTCAGCAATAAAGCTTTATTCAGTGTAACAATCACACATGTCCCCACCCCTTCTTATATACCAAAAATCCACACATCATTGTTTAATCAAAAATATTCATTAAGACCAAAAGAAAAAAGTGCTCCTAACTGGATAATCCACTTCTTCTCATTTTTGTCCAATATATTATTCCAGCCTGGTTTGTCTTTATCATTATACATAATTCTATCTATTATAACAAAACTAAACCTAGCTGTAGAATGCTTAATAATATGTTTATAAAGAGCATTGGAATGAAAAGCACATCTGACATCACTAAGATGTTCAGAAATGCATAGTTTGAGTGGGCGAGAGGTCTGCCCCACATAAAAAGCGGGGTATGTACATAAAGCTAAATAAATGACCCAGTTTGACTCACAATTTCCATAAACGTATATATTAAATACATACATGGTGTTGTGAAAAGTAAATTGTTTGGTGTTACAAACATATTTACAAAATCTACAATAACTGCAGGACTGACACCCCATCAAAAATGCCCATCTACAGTAGTCTGTTGTGCTCAAATATTACTCCCACTAAATTTCTTATGATGATTAGACGAGCCACCCAGTGTCCTACCGCTCTTACAAGACAAAAGACATTTGGAGGGCATCCAGTCCCCCAAGGTATCATCAGATAGTAAGATCCACCAATGTTTCTGTACTAAATCAAAGTGATGTATTACTACCGTAATTTGTCACTACTCTAAGTGGAGAACCCAACACCACTTTTTTGGTTTTATATTGTAACAACTCAGTTCTATCCAATCTCCTGACCATATCCCTTGAGTAGATGACATCCTAATATTTGTACCCTCTATTACAAAACCTGGTGTCCATCTCTTGTTCGTGTGAAGCAAACACCTCACCCGAGGAGAAAATCCTATAAAGCCGCATAAATTGGGCTTTAGGAATGTTCCTAACAATATGCCGGGGATGGCAACTGCTAGCCTGTAAAAAAGTATTGACCTGCGAATGTTTTCTATAGACTTGGGTGCCTAAGATCCCATCATCTTGTAAGTGAATTTCAACATCCAAAAAAGTGTTTCGTGTAGAATCAAAATTAAGTGTAAAATGTATGCCTTGCTTATTTTCATTCAGAGAGTCTACAAATTCACGTAAATAATCTGCATCCGAACGCCAAACTAACCAACAGTGATCTATGTAGTAGTGCCAGATGTCCACAGATTCTAAGTAAATATTATGAGTCGAATCATAAATGATCTGTTCTTCAATACAGCCCATTAATAAGTCTGCATAAATAGGGGAAAATTATGCCCCCATAGCAGTACCCTTAAGCTGCAAAGAAGATTCATCTTTAAAATAAAAAAATTCTTAGTTAATACATGTTCAGTAAGGTATATTAAAAAGATATTCCATCCTGGGCTATATAAAGAAAATAGATTCAACCAATATTCCAGGGCCATCAAACGTGCCCAGTGAGGAATACTGGTATACAGAGCCGACACATCCTAAGTGTACATATACCACCCTAGTTCAAGTTGCATCTTTTTAATAATATTCAAACACTCCATAGTGTCCTGTATATCAGATCTAAAATATCCCAACAAGGCTTTCAAATACTGAGTAAGAAAAACAGATAAAGGTTCCATAAGAGAACCTTTGACAGATAGTATTGGTCTCCCTGTAGGTTGGTTCAATTTCTTATGGGTCTTGGGTAACATGTAACCATTAAATGGAACAGTTCTTCCCTCAAAATAATTCCCTCCTCCAAGGCAAGCTTCAAATACAGGTCATCATCAGACTTAAATGCAAGGGTGGGGTCCAAAAACATCATTTGTTAGAACTGTTGCTCTAACAGTTGTTTTTGAAACTTGGCCACATACATGGCCCAATCCCAAACTACCACAGCACCCCCCTTATCAGCTGGGCTAATAAACAGTTGTTTATTCTTATGAAGATTTGACAAAGCTTGTCTAAGTAGTAGCACTAGTAAGAGCTACTAACAGCACAGTCTTGCAAGGAAGAGGAAATTGCA
This sequence comes from Protopterus annectens, assembly GCF_019279795.1. Classification (NCBI taxonomy): domain Eukaryota; kingdom Metazoa; phylum Chordata; order Ceratodontiformes; family Protopteridae; genus Protopterus; species Protopterus annectens. Next base: position 998,223,772 of record NC_056744.1, on the reverse strand, counting down.
GGAAAAAAAGGTGACTGAGTCAATTTCTCAAAAGCAAAATGAAGGTCAAATAAAGGAGGAATATGTTTCTGGGAAGCCTGATAGGAAGGATGCCTTTCAAAAATTGTTTGACTTCAAAACTAGAAGTCATTGGTGGATTCAGAGGCAGACAATCAGACATGGCTGACAAAAGAGCTCTAACAGATGTATATGGCAGGCAGAAGTGAGAAACTCACACAAATAAGAAAGGATCAAAGCAATACCCACAGAAAAGGGTCCAGGTTATGCTTGAAACACTAATGCCAAGAGGGTCTGTGAACTTCAAGCACACATTGCAGTTCCACCTTTTTTGATTTTTCAGAAGGACATGGTGTCTCTTCATACCAATCCCAAGGAGGATAATGAAAACCTCTTCCATTTAGCCACACAAAATGTTCTAGTGGTGGGTTTCCTGGCCTCAAAAATTGGTGTCTAAAAAGAAATCAAAACCCTATCACCCAACGAGTTGAATGAATGGTGGGCAAGTAAGGGAGGATGAGAGATCTCTTGTCTTGTGGGAGTAGATCCATCCTGTGAGGTAACTTGTGATGATTGCCGCTGGCCAGATGAAATAAAAGGGGATTCAATGCTGTCTGGGCCAAAGGGAGTCACTAGCAAGATTTTAGGTGTGTTGCACATGATCTTGTGTAAGACTTTTTGCAACTGAGGAAGACATGGGATACGCATAGAGAAACATTCCCTTCCAGGAAAAAGACATGGCGTTTACTTTTCAAGACAGAGGGGTTGGCATTCTGCAACAGAACCTGGGTGCCTGTTCAGAAGGGGAACCAAAAGATCTACTTGAGGAATATCCTGCTGATGAACAATGTCCAGGAAAATCACCCTGTGAAGAATCCATTCACGAGGATCTGCCCTGCACCTGCTCACAGTCTCTGCCACTAGATTATGTTCTGAAGCTATGTAAACTGGCTGAAGGGTCAAGTGATGGTGGACTGCAAAAACCCAAGCCTAAAAAAGCAGGCTGCAAAGAAGGTATGACTTTGTGTTTCCTTGCTTGTTGATATCCCACATGACTGTGGTGTTGTCTGTAAGAATTCTTAGAGGGCCAGGGACCCAAATAGTGTGGAGACCATAGGCAGTCAGAATTAGAGATCCCATCTCCTTGATGTTGATATCATCTGCCAGTTGTAGGGGAGACCAAACACCTTTGACTCTGACATTGTTAGAGGAGTTCACTAACCCTGATCTGAAACATCTGTGTACAGCTCCTGAGTGAGAATAGCAACTTGAAAAGGCAGGCCAGGATTCAGAAAGATCTGATGAATCTGCCAATAGAACTCGAGTTTGTGGCAAGGTAAGAAAGGAAGGGGAAAATCCAGAGGATGGTAATGCAGAAGCCAAACAGTTTTGAGGTACCACTAAAACTTCCATAGGTTCATAGGTAGATACTAGGCTATCTGCCCTAGGGCATTTATAAGCCTAGCCAGAGTGTATTTGGCTTCCGCCTCCCTATTAGATTAGCCTACTGTGCCTCTGTAAAGTAGGTCACAGAAGGTACCCTTTTAAGATTAGTTTACTGTGCCTCTGTCTAGCAGGGACACAGGAGAGATCCCAGGGGTGAATTTGCGATTTCCCATCCAAGCGTCCAAATTTCGCTTGAAGAGGGTCAGCGAGGGGCTATGTCTAACATGAATTGGGATTCTATTCCAGAGTGAGGGGAGCCTCTGGGAAATGAATCTGTCCCTCCAGCATGTCCTATTTATTTTTGTGCTGAGGTTAGGTCCCTGGGCGTGTAGCTCTAAGGGACTTGGATTTTGAGGTGGAGCATGTCCATTAATTCTGGGTTTGACATGGCTTTGTCGTCAGGCATAGATCGCCTCTGAGTAGGCGGTAAGCAACTGAGTAGAGCTGGAGTTTCTTTAGTCGAGCTGCATAGGACATCTGTTTGTAGCCCATGATCCTTTTGGTGAGGTACTTTTGGGGTCTCTCCAGTTGCTGCAGGTGTCGGGTAAGGTACATCCCAAAAGGGGCATTGTATTCAATTATGGGCCTGATGAGTGACGAGTAGAGGGGCACAATGACCTCTCTTGATCTAGATGCGAACCCTTTCGTGATAAGGTGGGCTATATAGAAGGTCTTTCTAACCACTTTGGCAGCGTGATTATCAAAGGAGAGATTACTATCTACGTTGGTCCCCAAATCTCTAATTACTTCTTCCATACATAATGGATTACCACCTATGTGGTAATTTGTAGGCACCTTGTTTTTCCCAAAGGGGATGACTATGCACTTTTTAGCATTTAGCTTGAGGCCGTGGTTCTGGCACCAAGCATCCATTTCTGTGAGACCCTTTTGGAGGATGCTTGTGTCAGCTGGAGATTCGATTATGGCCCCCAGTTTGCAGTCATCTGCGAACTTTGTCAGCCATAATCCCCCCGTGTTAGCCTGAACCTCAGAGAAGTATATACCGAACTAGAGAGGTTATAGAACTGAGCCCTGTGGGACACCACTTGTAACTGGTTTGGATTCGGACATGGCACCTGCGATTCTGACCATGTGGGTTCTATCTCTGAGCCAGTTTGCAACCCATCTTGTGATATAGGGGTTGATATTTAAGCTTATTTATGATGCCCGAGTGGGGTATTGTGTCGAAGGCTTTTGCGAGGTCCATGTAGGCTGTGTGGGCTACCTTGCCCTCATCTATGGCTTTGGTAACTGTTTCAAAGAAATCAACTAGGTTTTAGAGGCAAGATCTGTCCTTAACAAAGCCGAATTAGGTAGGGTCCAGTGTCTGGAGGCTCCCAATGTCTTTGTTTATGAGTTCCATGATAATACGCTCCATAGCTTTGCACACCAAACTAGTCAGGCTTATGGGGCGATAGTTTCCGTTGTGGCACCACCTTTGTGGAGTGGGACCACTGTAGCTGTACGCCATTCTTTGGGTACATATCCTGTAGTAAGGCTAAGTTTGAACAGTGACTTTATGTGAGGGTTCAGTTCTTCTTGGAGCTCGTGTAAGACACAGCCTGGGACATCGTCCCATCCCATAGATGCTGTGTTTTTTGCTTTGGAGAGGGCAGCTTTCACCTGTGCATCTGTGATGTCAGGGAGGTTACATTCAGTTGGGATAGGCATTTGCTCCTTTGGGAGGGAAGGGGGGGGGAGTTTGCACTGAATCTGTCTGCCAGGATGTTGGCTATGTCTGTAGGTTTGGTATATTTTGTACCGTTATGCAACAATTCAGAGCATATCTGTGAGTTTCCGCCCATGTTTCTGACATAACTAAAGAAGGCCTTGTGATTATCTTTAGTGTCTAGGGCAATTTTTCTTTCCAAACTGGCCTTTGATGATTTTATGAGGGATCAAAGTTTCTTGCTAATACTGATCAGAGATGCCTTCCCTTTTTGGGATTTTTCTCTGTCATGTAGTAGCTTCCTCCTTCTGTTGTATAGCTTATTTATGGCCGGGGTCCACCAGACCGGTCTCCTGTTTTTGGAGGAGTGAGTCTTGGTTTTATTTGGGATAGCACGATCCATGCATTCCTGCAGGTGCTCATAGAATGCATTTGTAAAGGATTCTGCAGATTGGGCTGTATTATCCTCTGGCCAAGGGGCTTTGAAGGATTCCACCTCAGTCTTGAGAAGTGCAAAGTTGGCTTTGGAGAAATTCTTTACAGTGATTTCCTTGGCTGGGGTTGGGGACGGGATATGGACATCCAAGGAAATTTGTTTATGGTCTGATCTTACCAATGAGGGGTTTACGTCTGGTGTGGAACATAGAATCCCCATGCTGGTGATGACCAGGTCCAATATGTGGTTCCCTCTTGTGGGAGTGGTGACCAGTTGTTCCATTGCGTTAAAGTTTATAAATTCAAGGAACCGTTGGGCGAGGGTGTTTGGGCTTGAGTAGTTATCCCAGTCAATGTTTGGGTAGTTGAAGTCACCCAATAACATAGTGTTTGGAGATACCTTCATATTCTCCAGTGTTCTCAGGAATGCCAAGTGGGGTTCCTGTAATAGGGAGGGTGCTCTGTAGCAGGCTACAAACTGAAAGGCAGTTTTGCCCGCTGTTAGTTGCACATGGATGGTTTTCTATGCTTCGTGCAGTGCCACTAACTTGGAGGTGTAGGTATCTTTGATGAATATAGATACTCCCCCTCCTTTTGTGCTTCAGTCTGAGTTTTGGGGCCGAAACGCATGGTATGAGCTATAACCTGGTAGTGCTGGGGTGCTCTCTGGAGCCTTGAACCAGGTTTCTGTTACTGCACAGACATCAATTTTCTCCATACTGAGAAGAGTCTCGAGTGCGTGCATCTTCAGGTTTAGACTTCTGGCATTGAGTAGCATTACCTTTAGTTTTTTTATCTTTGGGTTGTCTATGGAGGTGGGTTTGTCCTTTGAGCCTTGCCTAAAAAAGGCACTATGGGGGTGGCAAGAGCCTTGGCCAGTATACGAAAACCTAAGGGTGACAGGTGCAAGCCGTCCCTAGCGAAGCAACGTGGCTTGTCAAGCATGTCATCCCAGGCTGACAGACACTGGATCCCCTTTGAATGACACCAATACTTTAGCCAATTGTTGAAACTGATCATTTTGTCTTTATACTGTGGCATCATTCTTGGTGAGGGCAAGATGCTACTCAAGGTCAGGGACATACCATCCTGGGCTACATGGTCGGAGAGCTCCTCTATGTCTCTTTTCATGTAGTCCAGGGAGGTACGTCTCAGGTCATTCACACCAGCATGGACAATGACGGAGTTATACTTGGACTTGCTTTAGCGTGACCTGAGTGCTTGCGTTATGTGATGGATCCTGGCACCCGACAGGCAGCTTACAGTGACCTTCTCCTTGTTCAGTCTAGTGAGCGGGACATCAGTGTGCCGGACAATAGAGTCCCCTATAACAAGTGTATTTGGTGTGTTGTTTGGCCTTAAGGGCTGTGACTGTGAGGCACACTTATTTTGTGAGATATGTGATTTGTGGGTATTGTTGAGGGGTGGCTGTTGCTTGGATATCTGCTTAGGAGGTCTTTGCTGTTTAGGCAGATTTTTATTTAGAGCCTCTAAGTATGTTTTTGTGTGTTTATGTGTTGGGTATGCAGATGCAATAGGTCTGTGTGAGTCTGGATTTGTGGTGTGGGTGGTTACCTTTTCCTCCTGTCTGACTGTGCCAGTCTTGGGTTGAGAGAGCTCTGCCTCCAGTTTGGCTGTGTAACTGCATCACTCACATGTATTAGAGTTTGTTGGAAGGAGGAGAGGGTTGTCTGTGTACATAAGGCAATTGTAACATTGTCTCAAAATTCCCAGATTCATCAGCTGGACTGGAGAGTAACCTTGAAACTGACCCTTGGACATACCAGATTAGTATAGGGAACTGTTTTTTTTAATGATCAGATTAAGGAAGGGAACTGATTCACATATGGTGTTTGGCAAATGGAAACATAGTAATGTTCAATGCCATGGACCCTAGTGCTCAAAAGAAGTCCGTTGCAGGTAGCACTGAAAAAGGAAGAAGGAGCTGAAAAAAAAGCTGTCAAGGACAGGACCTTGGGAGAAGGCAGCAAAGCCATCATTGGCACAGTCTGAATCCTGCAGCCTAGGAATACCTGATCTTGAGAAGAGGTCAGCACAAACTCATCCATGCTCAATATGAACCCTACACTTTGCAAAAGAAGCAGCACTGTAAATCTGAGATCCTGAAGATGCTGCTGCGAGGAAGCTTGAATCAAGAGGTTATCTAAATAAAGGAAAATATGAATTCCCTAAAGCCTGCAGAAGGCCACTACAAGGACTAGATATTTGGTAAAGACCCTTGAGGCTGTAGAAAGACAAAAGGCAAAGCAGAGAGTTGATAATATGAGTAAGAAACAGAGAAATGTAAACACTTATTGAAGAGAAGGTAAATATGAATGTTAAGATAAGCATCTTTCAAATCCAGGGACACCAGGAAAACTTGGAGAAGCAACACAGGAAAAAGGAATTATAGAGACAGCATCCTGAAATAAAGAACCTTTAGAAAGGGGTTGAGAAATGAAAAATACAAAATAGGCCTTCAAGCCCCTTTCTTCCTCTAAACCAGAAACATATTGGAATAAACCCTGTGTCCTGTTGAGAAGGTGGAACTGGCAGAATGGTTCTCTGGACTAAAGATCCTGAAGAATCAAAGGGAAATGAAGCAGCTGGCAAGGAGAAGGTTAGGGAAGACCTGAAAAGGGAATAAGGGACTTCCAAACCATAAAATAAGCATTCTGTATAATGGAAAATACCAGGAGTCTGTGATTATCCATTGTCAAAAAAGAAACAGCATTGATAACTTGAGAAAAAGAGGAAGCTGGCTGACAGAAGAAGTAGCCAAATGTCAAAATGAAGCAAATTTGTCAAGGAAAGAAGGCTTTTGACTCTTAGAACCCTGAGAATACTTAAAGAAAAAACATCTTGGAAGACCTCTTACCCCTAGAAAGCTGTCTTGGCTGCCTCAGACAAAAAGAAACAAACGTACCTCTAGGCTGGTTAAATAGGATGATACCATGGAGATCATCCACGTGCAAGTTGCCACAGATAAGGTTTATCGCCATATCATGGCTAGCTACAGGTCACCATCAATACCCTTAGAGTCTCACGCCTCTTACCTAAACCTGAAAAATGGCAGCAGCAGAACCACAACAACACTGTTTTAATTGTAGATAAAGTAAGCGCTTTTGTCGATGTACTCCACCAACTTCATCAGACAAATGACATAACATATAGTTGCAGTTTAAATACTTTCAAACTGCCATATCGATTACACAAGTAAAACCATTTTTTTTTTAAATTAAAGAGATATTCCCAGAAAAAACATTTTGCAACACAGAACGCCAAAGTGGGAATAAAAAACTACATTACTAGTACTGTAATATAGTTAAATATAAATTAATTCTTTACATTAGCAAAACATTGCAAAGTCTTTATCATAAATAGAAACAGAAAAAAATATAGAAGAAAAAAATATATATATGGTTAAAAACAGAAAAATACATGGTCAAAACCAGTTGACCAGTGTGACAACAGTTTTACATAGAATTTCCAACTTAATTCATTTAAACATAAGCATAGTGGATTAGCGTCAGATATATGGTTGTTGGTGTTGGTTTGCATCAAAGTTTTTGGACGAAAAATTTTAGGACACAAATAGGTATACAGAGAATGGACAAAAACTTTGACTAGGTAATACTGTTGTCACACTGGTCGACTGGTTTTAACCACATATATATATATATATATATATATATATATATTTTTTTTTTTTCTATTTATGATAAAGACTTTGCAATGTTTTGCTAATGTAAAGAATTCATTTATATTTAACTATATTACAGTACTAGTAATGTAGTTTTTTATTCCCAATTTGGCGTTCTGTGTTGCAAAATGTTTTTTTCTGGGAATATCTCTTTAATTTTTAAAAAAAATGTTTTTAATTGTGTAATTGATATGGCAGTTTGAAAGTATTTAAACTGCAACTATATGTTATGTCATTTGTCTGATGAAGTTGGTGGAGTACACCGACGAAAGCGCTTACTTTATCTACAATTAAAACAGTGTTGCTGTGGTTCTGCTGCTGCTGTTTTTCTGCTTTTTAACTGTTTTGGTTTCACAATTTGAGGAGTTTGTTTTGGTCTTACCTAAACCTACTAGAGGTGCTCAACATCCAAACAAACACTCTATTAATGGGTGACTTCAACTACCTCTTTATAGAATGGGAAACATACACTGCCACATCTCACAGGCACAACGCTTCCTGGACTTTAACATAAACACACTGGAACAGATAGTGCACACTCCAACCACAGGATCAAACATATTGGATCTGGTACTCATCAACATGAGAGAGCGTTGCACCCCCCTTCCACATGCCCCATACTCACTACTGAAGTTGGACCACAACACTTTCTCCCTTGAAGTCAAAATCAACTATTCTAAAGCAAATTACATTCAACTGAGTGACAGTCTATCAAAATTCAAGACTTCCTCTAACCCCCGAGACCACTGCTTCCTATGCAGAATTATTCTCAAAGTCCCTATACAAACATGTGAATGGCTGCATACAGGCTGATGTACTAATCAGAAGTAAACCCAAAACAAACCTTACTGGTGGAATCCTCACCTAAACAGGGTATATAATAAAAGAAGAAAACTCAAGGCAAAAATCAGGAACAGCAACTCCCTTGAAGACAAGTGCTCTCTTACACAACGAAACAAGAAACTAATAGGTCTAATTAAGTTCAAGAAGGCTAACTATGAGGTGGTCAGGATAGCCTCACAGGCTAAGGACAATCACAACGCCTTTTTCAGCTATGTCCAGAACCTCAAAGGTAACACACAGCAGTGTGCTGAACTGGTGGTGAATGGTAACATCCTCACTGATCATGGTGATGTAGCAAATCTACTGGCTGATAAATTCAGTTCAAACTTCACCCCTTACTGCTCCCAAGCTCTAACAGGTAAATACCCCTACAAAATACTACTCCCAGCTATTAGCAAGAACCAGGTGCTGGTAGCACTTGCTAAAGCCAAGAACACTGCCTCCATGTGTGGCAACAACATCCCCAGTTGCTTCATGAACAGTCAAAAAACAACCACCCAAGGAGCACTTGAAGCACTTTTCAGCTACACCCTTGAAAAAGGCTACATTCCAAGTGAATGGAGGACTGCAACAGTCATACTCCGTCACAAGGGTGGACCATCAACTGACCCAGGGAACTAAAGACCCATTAGTCTAATAAGCCTAATATGCAAAGCCATGGAATGAATTATCATGGAAATGATAAACATAGAAACTGGCAACCTACAGACACTACACCCATACCAATTTGAAATGGTTAAGGGAAGGTCATGCCTACTTAATCTGGCAGACTTCTATGAAACGGTCACCAAGGCAAAGGACAAGGGTAAAACATAATGCATATCTTGATCTAGCCAAGGCACTCAATAAAATATCCCACTACAGCACTGTTGAAAAGCTCTCTAAGCTAAGCATAAATCCCTACATAACTCAGTGGATTGCCAGCTGGCTCACAGACAAGACCTAAGAAGTTAGTATTGGTGAGACCACCATCACCAAGAGACCGGTCACCAGTAGAGAACCCTATGGCTCCATGCTGGGCCCTCTCCTGTTTGGCATCTACTTCTCAGAAGTCAAAGCTAATGTTTAAGTCCACTGGCTCGCCAAGTTCACAGATGAGTGGTAACTTGTAGCTATTACAGATTCCCCCAAGACACCAACATATTGAAGAGGGTTTAACAAATGACTGGTGCCAAAGCCATGGCATAAAATTCAATGCCAAAAAATGCATTATAATGCTGTCTAGGAAACTGTCAACCCAAGTTAATTACTCCATCCATAAACCACCCCTAGGAATCGACCCAGTAGTATGGGATTTGAGAACATATGTAGACAGAATTCTCGCCTTTGACCAACAGGTGACTAAGATAGTAGGAAAATCGCTCTCTGTCGCCCAACTTATAGGTAAGGGTATGGCATTCTAGGACCAAGGAAGTAATAGTGCTATCCTACTTGGCCCTTATCAGACTTATCATTGAATACAATGCCCTCTTTGGCATGCATCTAGCTGGACACTTGCAATAGCTGGAACACTCACAAAGGTTTTTCACCCAGAGAATTCAGGCCATGAACACCCTGTGCTACACTGATTTCCTAAGCCTCTGTTTCTGTATTCAGTCTACTACAAGCTACTGACAGGGGATCTGTGACTGGCTTATATGGCTTCCTCAGACACAGCCTTGATAGAACTATTGCACATGTGCTAAATAAACAGCATCAGAAACACAGAGATCCAGAGATCTGAACTTCAACTGTGACATAAACAGAGCATGCTGGAAAGACATACACGCGTCCCAAAGGATCTCTGCACTATGGAAGAGGCTCCCCATTCATGCAAAACAGAGTACATTCCTGACCCTATTCAAACAAAAAATTGATAAATGGTCTGATCCTCATGGACCTTATGGACTGAGGCTGTCAATAAGAAAAATAATATCCTAAGTAACACCCCTCCTACAAATCCTTAGTTACCTCCCTACTAATATTCCCCCCATAGACATCCATGATATCCAGGACCCAAATGGTTTGGGGTATGTGGTTTGACTTGTAAGGGTCCTAGCAGTTGTTAACCTAGTAACAATCTATGAACCTATGAACCTGTGGAGGGATAATTCCTCTGGAACCTAAGAAAAGGAGAAAAAAGATCTGTTTCAGATCCTGCATGACTTTCCCTTTGTCTAGTAAGGTCTTAAACAGCTCAGCAGCAGAAGCAGAGCCAAAAAGAGGCTGGTTATCTAATAAAGAATCCAGGAGCTTTGACTTGATATTATCAAAGAAAGCTTGTATGCATGACCAAAAAACCACCCTGATGCAGCTGCCCTAGAAGGGGACTCAGCGGCATTATAACTGCACTTTGTAGAGTGATGAGCCACCTGGGAAGCAATGCTTAACAAAGAAATGGTAGAAGACTTTGTCTCAGAATCTGGCCAATCAGTTAGAATACCCCAAGTTGAGAAAAAAGAGATAGCACATGCCTAACCATATGAGCCTGGTAGTTAATGGCCCAGAAAGCTAAAGTGGCAGAAATGTACACCTTCTTCCCATACCAGTCCACAGCATCTTGTCTGAAGATAAAAGCTTAGAGGAGGACAGTGATTTAGATGTCTTGTCAACAGCTAAGAAAATCACAGCAAGGTCAGAAGAAGGACTTTTATACAAAAACATCTGAGCTTCAGGAGCTTTGTAGGACCTGTCAGGTTTCTACGGAGCAAGAAGTTGGGAAGCAGGGTCCTGAGACACTGATGAGGAACTATCCAAATAAGGAGGGCTGCAGAAGGATGGGGGGTGTAGTCAAGCTGCAAGAGCTCATAGTACCTCAGTTGGACATTAGAAACTTGGGAACAATCCAATTTAAAATGTTCCATCATAGATACTACAGCATCCCTAAAGGATAATTCTTCCATAGGGGACTCTGGAGAAAAAGGATCATCTTGCTCAGATACTAAAGCAATAGGAGAATGGATATGAGAAGAGTAAGTCATTTAGTCTTCATCAGAATCCAACTCTAATTTTTCAACAGAGGACTCAGACTCCCTATGATGTTTAGAAAGAGTAGAGGACCAAGAAATAGAAGAAGGGACAGACAAGCCCTGAGGAGGCATTAAAGCCATAAGGGCACTAAAAAGGCCCTGAGTGAAATCCTGCCATTCTTTGTGAGGATCATCTACCACAGGAGCCATATGCCTGGTCTTTTAATTCTTTTTCAGGGGGAACATCAGCCTTAACAAACCTAGGAGGCTCAAACCACTGCCTGGATTCAATAAGAGTACCAGGAACTTCCCCTGTAATTACTATCTGGATATAGCAGTCTTGGAGTTAGTATATATAAACTGCAAGGGAATGGAAGGCAGACCCTCAATATCATGAGTGGAAGGGACAAAGCCTTCCTTACAAAAAAAAATACTTTAAAAAAAGTGCATCAGTGAGGACCAGAATTCACTGTTTCTTTAGAAAACTGTGGTTTAATTCTTAAAGTGTCAGGTCTTACAGTTATCAGGTACCATACTTTTGTTAGGCAGCAATTGGAATGTATCTCATTCCTTAGGAAGACTGTCATACATTAGTATGTGTTCAACCATGTGTTTCAGAACAATCTTGGCAGAAGAGGTAGAAGGACAAATTAGCTATATTTGCCAGCACACATCAAGTTGCTTTGTTTGGAAACATTTACTATTGATTCCCACTTCCAGACAGTGGGTATATGTCCAGAGGACAAGAGCAGAGTAGAGGACTACAGCCTTGCAGTTTTTAAAAATCAGTGGTGAATTCAAACATCAGCCAGCTTATGATATTAAAGTAGGTAATTTATGAGCTTCTTTTCAAAAAACATGAAACTCTTAAAACAGAATGACAGAGAATAAAGGCCATCTAGGTAGGTCCTTCATATACTGGGGTAATGTTCCTTCTCAAAGAAGAGGAAGGAGCAATGCAAACTCTCCTATCCTGGGTAAGTCTGGTGATAGGTTGATGATTAGTGCTCAGAAATCTGCATTCTTTTTCTTGGGTAGTAACTTCCTTCCAATTCTGGAATGTCTTTGCATGATGATTTTTTTTTAATTTGGTGATTTCTAATGAAAGAGATTATAGGCCCATTTCCAGCAAAGATTATGCACAACAACAAATCTCTCCCTGGCTTGAGAGGAATGGTTGATTTACTATTCAAATAATGTATGAAATTTCAATCATAAGAGGTAGAGCAGCTTTTTGACTTGTCAGAGGCTTCTTCATCTGACAATGTACTGCTTAAAAGGTCAGTGTTTGCCTTTATATTTAAGAAGAGAAGAGGAAAAGTAATCAAAGGATACATATGCATTTGCTCTGGTGACTCCTGGAAACTGATTAATTGTCTCCCAACTCAGGAAGAAGGAAACGTTCAGTAAAGTCATGGATAACGATCACAGCTATGCCTTTGCTATTCTTACTGACAAGGTCATCACTGAAGTGCATTTGCCTTTACTGAAGGGACTGAGGACATTCATGTGAGAAAATGTATTTGAAAATTTGTTTACTATTAATTAATTCCACGCGTGTCCTGTTCTGGGTAAGCCTGAAATTCGTGTCTTTTTTGTGAGACCAAGAGAATTAAATTCACTTAGTAGTTTTCAAATTTAGGGGAGAGCAAGAGCACATTTGTAACACCTACTACAGTTATTTTTGTGTTTTGACTATGCACTCATGTCTTTTCCAATAGTTGTTGAATTTTTATAATAAACAGGCATTCTTTAAAGTATTCAATTGTATTTATTACTGCTTGGTAGTAACTTGATTAAAATGTAGCTATCATTCTAAGTCTTTTGGATTAAGCACTTGGGCTTCAGACCAGTTGTTTTACATTAGGAAGATTTGTGGCCTGCACCGTCGTGGCAGGACAGGTAGCTTACATCCTTCTAAGTTGGGAACTGTTGATTGAGGGCTCAGTGTCTGATATTCTAAAAGCATATTAGTTCTGGTTTAAGCACTTGGGCTTCAGGCTAGTTATTTTACATTAAGAAGGTTCGTGGTCTGCACTGTTGTGGGAGGAGAGGCTGGACTCTGCCCTTCTGAGCTGGGAATTTCTGGTTAAAGGCTTATAGTGCCTGCATATTTGAACTGTTTTTACTGAAATTGGTACACCTTGTTTGCTGTAGCATAGACTAGATCCAGGCCTGCTCAATCTAGCTTTCTTTGTATGCTTGTTGTTTGTTTGCTTGTTATTTCCCTGAAATGCTAATTCCACCTAAAACGCGGCTTTTCAGTGCTTCTGTGGATCCCTAGTGATATCTGCATTGCTTACTGTACTTATTTCCTTGTTTCACTTGAAAGAAAGTTACTGTTTGTCGTTTTTGCATTTAAGCTACCTGTAACACATTGCATTTAAGTTACCTGGCACTTGCTCACTAAAGCAATTATATAAGTCAGCACGAAAAAATTAAAAGCACTACACCCTCACAAACTTCCCTTGAGTACCTTATTCCCCATTGGCCCTTTTTTCAATTATAAAAAACTTCCCAATACTATTCTAGCATGTCCAAAGGTCAGTTGTCAATCTCCTCTCCAGTCCAGCTGGTGAATCTGAGAATCTTGAGGCAATGTTACAACTGCCTCATGTACACAGACAACCCTCTCCTCCTCCCAACAAATTCCAACACATGTGAGAGATGCAACCATATAGCCAAACTGGAGGCTAAGCTCTCTCAACTCAGTACTGGCGTAACCAGTCAGGAGGAGAAGGAAACCACACTCACTACAATTCCAATCTCACATAGACCTACCACGACAGCAAACCAAACACATAAACACACAAAAACATACTCGGAGGCTCTAAATAAAAATCTGCCTAAGCAGCAGAGACCTCCAAAGCAGACACCCAAGCAACAGCTACCCCAAAACAAAACACGTGCAACACATAGCTCACAAAGCCAGTCTGCTGAACAGTCACAGCCCTTAAGGCTAAACAACACACCTGATAAACTTGTAATAGGTGACTCTATCGTCAGGCACACTGACGTCCCGCTCACCAGGCTGAACAAGGAGAAGGTCACGGTGAGCTGCCTGTCGGGCGCTAGGATCCACCACATAACACAAGCACTCAGGTCACTCCAATGCAAGTACAAATATGACTCAGTCATTGTCCATGCTGGTGTGAATGACCTGAGACGTACCTCCCTGGACTACATGAAAAGAGACATAGAGGAGCTCTCTGAGCATGTAACCCAGGCCGGTATGACCCTGTCCTTGAGTAGCATCTTACCCTCACCAAGAATGATGCCACAATATGAAGACAAGGTGATCAATTTCAACAATTGGCTTAAGTATTGGTGTCATTCAAAGGGGATCCAATGCCTGTCAGCCTGGGATGACATGCTCGACAAGCCATGATGCTTCGCTAGGGACGGCTTGCACCTGTCACCCTGGGCTTCGGATATTGGCAAAGGCTCCTGCTACCCCATAGTGCCTTTTTTAGGCAAGGCTCAAAAGACAAACCCACCTCCATAGGTATCACAAGGGATAAGAAACTAAGAGTAATGCTACTCAACGCCAGATGTCTAAACCTCAAGATGCATGCACTCGAAACTCTCCTTAGCATGGAGAACATCGATATCTGTGCAGTAACAGAAATAGAAGTTATGTTCTTACCATAACGTTCCATGTTAGTTGTCTTCTTCTCGCCTTCTTCTTGCTGGATGGGTTCGGAGCCGACCTCGGCTCCGACTCGGCCACTCTAAAAGCTCGAGAGTGGTTCCACCGGCTCGAGGCTCCCCTTATATCCCACAATGCTAGGCGTGAGTTACCTCAGATCTCGTTTGTAAGCTAACCCCAGCTTATAATAGTATCAGAATAACTATAAACAAAGTCCACCTCTAAAACCAGGGAGAAAGAAGGGTGACCTACATCCTGATCGAGGAAATATGCACAACAGCATATGCCTAAGAAAAGAGGTGGTAGAAAGAGAGGTCACAATCACAACTCCTCTAGGTCTGTCCAGGCCAGGGGGAAGGAGGGTGGGCCTTAAGAAGAAGGTGAGAAGAAGACAACTAACATGGAACGTTATGGTAAGAACATAACTTCTATATGTTAAGTTGTCTATCTCGCCTTCATTCTTGCTGGATGGGACGTCCCTAGCACCTTGTCCCGGGTGGCCTAACGGAACAGACTCCTGAGAACAGTGGAACCAAAGTTAGCTCTATGTCTAGAAGCTAAATCCAACTTATAATGAGAAATGAAAGTGTGAGGAGTAGCCCAAGTAGCCGCTGCACAAATGGTGTCAATAGGCAGTCTGTCTTGGAAGGCTATAGAAGTAGCCAAAGCTCTGGTGGAATGGGCCTTAGGTTTATTAGGCAGCTTTTGGTGTCTAATTTCATAAACAAGGGAAATCAGAGATGTTAGCCATCTAGATAATGATACCTTTGAAACTGAAAGTCCCTTTCTGCCTTCTGCATAGGAGACAAACAGCTGGTCAGATTTTCTGAATTGTTTTGTTCTATCCAAATAGTACCTTAACTGACGATGAACATCTAGCCAGTGTAATTTTTGTTCAGACCTATTGGAATATTCTGGAAAAAACACAGGGAGGTCAATGCTTTGATTTAGGTTAGACGTCGAGGCTACCTTGGGCATAAAGGACGGGTTGGTTCTTAAGGATACCCTGTCCTTATGGAACAACAGATAAGGAGGTCGACAGCTGAGAGCATGAAGTTCTGAAATTCTTCTAGCTGAAGTAATAGCTACCAGAAAGAGAGTCTTCCATGATAGCAATTTTAAAGAACAGGAGGCTGCAGGTTCGAAAGGGGAAAGAATCAAAGAAGTAAGAACTAAATTTAGGTCCCAAGGAGGAGGAGGATTTCTTATAGGAGGTCTGAGTAGAAAAACTCCTCTCAAAAAGGCTTTACAAAGCTTGTGGGACATTATGGCAGACTCTGAAATACCCACATGAAAGTTAGAAATAGCTGCCAATTGAACTTTAAGAGTAGAAGGAGATGAACCTGCATGGAAGAGTTCAGCTAGAAAATCAAGGACCATTTGGATGGAAGCAGTGAAAGGATCTATGTCCCTTCCTTGAGCCCAATATGTGAAGCGTTTCCACTTACTCAAATAAATCTTTCGAGTAGAAGATTTATGGGAAGCTATCAAAATATCTCGAACAGAGTGAGATAATTGAGGAAGCCTGGCTAAGGTTGGAACTGGAGGAACCAAGCAGTGAGGTTCAGAGAGGAGGGAGCGATGAAACTGACCCGACTGATGGATCAAAAGATCTGGAACTAGGTCCAGATGCCAAGGTCGCTCCAATAGAAAATGATGTAGAAAGGGGAACCACACCTGTCGAGGCCAGTAAGGAGCAATGAGGATCAACGAGGCCTTCTGAGCGATAGCTTTCTGTATCACTTGAGAGATTAGTGGGAAGGGAGGAAATGCATACAGAAGTATGTGCTCCAAACTTGGACTAGAGCGTCTCTGCTGGGCTGGCCTGGTAAAGGGAATAGTGTGAAAAAATCTCTGCACTTGCTGTTTTGGGGAGTAGCAAAAAGGTCGCAGCAAGGCTGACCCCACTTGAGAAAAATTTCTCTCACAACAGAGTCTTTCAGAGACCACTCGTGAGGCATGAGGATAGCTCTGCTCAACTTGTCCGCGATTTGATTGGACTTCCCGGGGATGTGCATTGCTATCAGAAACCGCTGAGAAGAAATCGCCCATTGCCACAGTCTGAGTGCTTCTCGACACAGGGGGTAGGACCTGGTTCCGCCTTGTTTGTTGATATACCACACTACAGACATGTTGTCTGTCTGGATTGCAATCGTTCCCAAGGGAAGAGAGTCTTGAAGGGCTTGCAACGCTAAAAGCACTGCTCTCATCTCCAGAACATTTATGTGCAAGTGGCATTCGTCTGGTTGCCATGTGCCCTGGACAGTCCTGCCCTGATAATGCCCCCCCCACCCGATCAGGGAAGGAACAAAGGGTCTTCCCAATAAGAGCTGAGGGGAAGACATCCACCACAGAAGATGATTTCTGCATGCCTGCGTAATCATAATGGTGTGGGACATCGGAAGTTGCTGGTATGACCATTGTGCAAAGAGCATCCATTAAAGGATTCTCATGTGGAATCTGGCTAATGGAAGCAGAGGTATGGCAGCCGCCATAATTCCCAATACTTTCAGAACTAACCTGGCTTTGATTCTGTTGTTGCTGAAGAGGATTGAGACCAGTTTGTGTATGTCTGTTATTCTCTGATCTGTTAGTCTCGCAGACATGTTGACTGTGTCTAGATTTGCGCCTATAAAGGTAATAGTACGACAAGGCGACAAAACAGACTTTTCGCAATTTATTGAAATGCCTAACTTTTGACAAATGCGAAAGGTGTAATCCCTGGCCATTAGAAAAAGATGCTTGGTGGAAGCTGTGAGGAGCCAGTCGTCCAAATATGGAAACACCTGGAATCCTTGTCGTCTCAGGTGAGAAGCTACCACTGCCATGCATTTGGTAAACACCCGGGGGGCAGTGGTGAGACCAAAGGGCAGGGCCCTGAATTGAAAATGACTGGTTCCCAGCCTGAAGCGGAGGAATCTTCTGGAGCATCTGTTCATTTTTATGTGATAGCATCCTGAAGGTCTATAGAGCACATCCAGTTTCCTTTTCCCAAAGGGGAAGGATGGACTGCAGCGTGACCATCCGAAATCTTGTTTTCTTGACCGACTTGTTCAAGATACTGAGATCCAAAATTGGTCTCCAGTCCCGTTTTCTTTGGAACTAAAAAGAACCTGGAGTAGATTCGGATCCTTGCTGGTCTGCTGGAACTGGCTGAATTGCTCTTTTGCAAGCAGCTTTGAAATTTCCAAAGCTGCAATATCCCTTTGTGGTGGAACATCTGGAAGGGATTTTTGATCGGTTTGGAATGCGAACAAAGGGAATGGAATAGCCTTGAAATGATGGACTGTACCCACTTGTCTCGAGTTAGGGATAGCCAGGCTTCTGGGTACAGTGACAATCTTCCCCGACTGCCTCCGAAGGTGGACAGTCGGGCAACACCTCAGGGATGCTGAAAGGGCTTATCGGAGAAAGTTTCGATTGCCCTGGTTCTGGACCTGCCTCTAGGGCGATGTCTACCATTGTTGTTCCCCTCTGCCTCTGGCGGGAACCGACTCTGTCGTCAGGCGAAGTCCCTTGAGATTGTTTACGGAACCACATTTTCCCACTTTTCTGGCCTTTGGGGTAAGGCCTAGAAGGAGTAGAAAACGGACTCCGGCAGAAAGAGTCTTGCCATCAGTCTCGCACCTAGTCAAGGTTTCTTTCACTTGAGGACCAAAGAGAGATGATCCATCGAATGGGGAATTAGTGAAAGACGCTTTAAAGGGTCCGCAAAATTGCATAGCCACATCCAGGCATGCCTACGTAAGGCCACACCTGTCCCTGCGGCCTGCTCGCTCCATCAGCCGCATAAGAAAGGAGGCATGGAGGAGTTGGCTATGGAGTTCAGGGTAGCCAGCTGAGTGTTCATCTTATCTTGAAAAACCGCAGCTGTAAGATCCTTCAACATGTCACTCGCTTCTTTGATCAAGTCCCTTTGAAGACGAGTAAAATGGCATAGATAGTTCAGCGAGCATTGCAAACGTCGCTGGCGAGAACATCCGCTTCCCGCACCTGTCCATGGACCTAGATTCCTTGTTAGGTGGATGGACAGGTACTGAAGGATCAGCTAGTTCCTTCTTAGTGGCAGCAGCAACCACCATAGCATCCACAGAAACTCCTTTTGTCAAGAACTGTTTGTCTGCTGGTGCCGTTATGAATTTTGAGGGTCTCCTGGGAGTGGGGTCCACCGAATCAGGAGCCGTCCATGCCTTTGCTACCACCTGCATGAGGGGGTCAAAGGGAGACACCCAGGAGGTGGAAGGACGAGAGCCAAACGCCTCAAGGTACACAGATTCATCCTCCGAAGGGTTGAGGGCTGGCCAATTTCCTCTGCTTAAGGATTTCCAGAATGTCTGCAAAGGAGACATCTTCAGAAGGGGAACGGGGAACCCTCGAATCCTTTAAATCTGTGTCAGAGGTGACGGACTCAGGTGAGTCTATGTGTTTCCTCTTACACTTTCTCTTCTGAGGGGCTCTTCTGCCAAACAGGAGAGGCCTCGGAAGAGGATGAGATCCCGGGGATTCCTGAGGAGCTGGCTCTCTGCGGTCCGGGATGAGGGAGTGAGTCGACTTGACCTGAGGCACGAAGAGGCGGACGGAGCCGACTGTGGGGTAGAACCAGGTTCTAACACACTATGACCTCGAACGCACCCCTGTCAGGCAGAGCCAGAGGTCCCGCTCGAAAGCTAAAACCTCCCTCGGCACCGACAGTGATGGCTCCGAGGTCGATGTCAGAGCAAGCCCGAGAGGGAGGCGGGTCGGACAAGGGTCCGATGCCACTCACCCCTTGAGCCGGCGATGGAAGTCCGGCGCCGAGATTCTTCCAAGGAAGAAATCGGAGCCGACGATGGAGCCGAAGACAATTGTGTCGGCTCCGACGCTACCACAGTCTCGGTTCAGCGACCCGGCTCCGAGCTCAACGGAGTCGGAGCAGGAACATATTGATGGACAGGGGCAGGCATCGACTGATGAGTCGGGCTCTGAAGCATTTGGGCCAGTGCCTCAGACTTAAGAAGTCGACTCACTACCCTCTGAAGGTCATGATCCGACAGCCTCGATGACCTAGAGGAGTGAGATTTATGGCTCCGTTCAGACAGCAGAGGAGATGCTGGGCAGCGAATGAACGGAGCCAAGGGATGGTGACCTAGATCTCTTCTAGATGTCGGCTCCGAGTTCTGGTCGGAGCCGACAAGAAACCTAATACCGGCTCCAACCGGGCCGAGGAACCACAGAAACTGTAGACTGAGACTCATCGGCTCCAGCCGAGCCGATGTAGGTTTAGTAGCCTTAGGTCTCGGCTCAGTAGCTGGAGCCGAGGACCTAGAAGCCTTGGAGGGCTTCCCAGAGACAGAAAGGGAATCCTCAGGCTTGAGTAAACCTCTTAGAATCAATTTGTTCTTTCTTTCCTGCAGGACCCTGGGACTGAAGCCGTGGCATACAGCACAGGAGTCCTGCAGGTGCAAAGGTCCCAGGCAGTAGACACAAGAAGTGTGACCGTCTGTCAGAGACATTTTCTGACAGCACGCATCACACTTCTTGAAGCCTGAGACCTTTGTGTCTTTAGACATCTTAGAAAAAAAGTGTAATCACACACACCCAGTCAAACACACTGATTACACCCTATCTTATTTTAAACTCAAAAAATAAAACAACTATCAAAGGTTTTAATTTAAGAGAAACAACACACACACACCACTAGGGAATGGAAGAAGAAGGCCTGAAGGCCCGAGGGAAGAACTTATAAGTTCTTGTTGGGAAGAAACGGAATTTTAGAGAAAAAAGGAAGAGAATTCCACTAAACTAAGGGAAACAAGTGTTAAAATTAAAAATAAAAGGGTTTAAGTATACTAACTTTACTGAAAGTTTACTCACCAAGAAGGAAAACCAACACCTCGATCGCTGTAGCGCAAACGAGATCTGAGGTAACTCACGCCTAGCATTGTGGGATATAAGGGGAGCCTCGAGCGGTGGAACCAACTCGAGCTTTTAGAGTTGGAGCCGAGGTCGGCTCCGAACCCATCCAGCAAGAATGAAGGCGAGATAGACAACTTAACATACCTGGTTCAAGGCTCCCGAGAGCACCCCAGCACTACCAGGTTATACCTCATACCATGCTTTTCGGCTCCAAAACTTGGACCGAACCACAAAAGGAGGGGGAGTATCAATATTCGTCAAAGATACCCACACCTCCAGGTTGGTGGCACAGCACAAAACATCAGAGACTATCCATGTGCAACTAACAGTGGGTAAAACTGCCTTCCAGTTTATAGCCTGCTACAGACCACCCTCCCAAACCCAGGAACCCCACTCGGCCTTCCTGAGGACACTGGAAAATATGAAGGTCTCTCCAAACACCATTATATTGGGCGACTTCAACTACCCAAACATAGACTGGGAGCATTACTCTAGCTCCAACACCCTAGCCCAAAGGTTCCTAGAATTTATAAACTCAAATGCTATGGAACAACTTGTTACCACTCCCACAAGAGGGGAAAACATACTGGACCTGATCATCACCAACATGGGGAATCTATGCTCCAGACCAGAAGTGTATCCCTCACTGGTAAGATCAGACCATAAACTAATCTCACTGGATATTCACATCCCGATCCCACCCCCTGCCCAGAAAACCACAGTGAAAAACTTCTCTAAAGCAAATTTCACACTCCTCAAAACTGAGGTGGAATCCTTCAAAGCCACCGGGCCTGTGGAAAATATGGCCCAGACTGCAGAATCCTTTATAAACGCTTTCTATGAACACCTTCAGGAATGCATGGATCATGCAATCCCAACTAAAACCAAGACTAAATCCTCCAAAGGCAGACGTCCTGTCTGGTGGACCCCAGCCATAAACAAACTATACAATAGAAGGAGGAAGCTACTACATGATAGAGCAAAATCCCAAAAAGGGAAGGCATCTCTGATCAGTATTAGCAAAAAACTACGGGCACTCATAAAATCATCTAAGGCCAGCTTTGAGAGAAAAATTGCACAGGACACTAAGGATAATCACAAGGCTTTCTTTAGTTATGTTAGGAACCTAGGTGGGAATTCCCAGATATGCACAGAATTAGTCCAAAATGACAAAAAATACACCGAACCCACAGACATTGCCAACATCCTAGCTGACAGGTTCAGCGCAAACTCCCCCCCCCCCACATCAAAAGGGCAAATATCTATCCCAGCAGAGTGTTGCCTCCCTGACATCTCAGATGCTCAGGTAAGAGCCGCCCTCTCCAAAGCAAAAAACACAGCATCAATGGGACCAGACGGTGTCCTGGGCAGCATACTACATGAACTCCAAGAAGAGCTAAACCCAAACATAAAACTACTGTTCAATCTCAGCCTTACTACAGGATATGTACCCAAAGAGTGGCGTACAGCAACAGTGGTCCCTCTCCACAAAGGTGGTACCTCAACGGATCCCGGAAACTATCGCCCCATAAGCCTGACTAGCTTGGTCTGCAAAGCTATGGAAAGGATCATCATGGACCTCATTAATAAAGATATTGGGGACCTGCAGACACTGGATCCTGCCAGTTCGGCTTTGTTAAGGGCAGATCCTGCCTCTTAAACCTGGTCGATTTCTTTGAAACAGTCACCAAGGCCATTGACGAGGGGAAGGTGGTCCACACAGCCTACCTGGACCTCGCAAAAGCCTTCGATACAATACCCCACTTGGGCATTATAGATAAGCTCACCAGCTTAAATATAAACCCCTATGTCACTAGATGGGTTGCAAACTGGCTCAAGGACAGAACCCACATGGTTAGAATTGCTGGAGCCATGTCAGACTCCAAACCAGTTACAAGTGGTGTCCCACAAGGCTCATTCCTGGGACCTCTCTTGTTCGGTATATATTTCTTGGAGGTACAGGCCAACACAGAAGGACTGTGTCTGACCAAGTTCGCAGATGACTGCAAACTGGGTGCCATAATCAACTCTCCAGCCGACACAAGCATCCTCCAAAAGGGCCTCAAAGAAACAGACAACTGGTGCCAGAGCCATGGCCTCAAGCTAAACGCCAAAAAGTGTATAGTCATCCCCTTTGGCAAAAACAAAGTGCCCACAAATTACCACATAGGTGGTAATCCATTAAGTACAGAAGAAGTAATTAAGGACCTGGGGCCCCAAGTTGATAGCAATCTCTCATTTGACAATCACGTGGCCAAAGTGGTTAGAAAAACATTTTATATAGCCCACCTAATCATGAAGGGATTCACATCTAGATCAGGGGAGGTCATCGTGCCTCTTTACTCATCCCTCATCAGGCCCATAATTGAGTACAATGCCCCTTTTGGGATGTACCTTACCAGACACCTGCAGCAACTGGAAAGACCCCAAAAGTACCTCACCAAGAGGATCAAAGGGCTCAAACAGATGCCATATGCTGCCCGGTTAAAGAAACTCCAGCTCTACTCAGTGGCATACCGCCTGCTCAGAGGCGATCTGTGCCTGACGTATAAAGCCATGTCCAACCCAGAATTAATGGACATGCTGCACCTCAGAAAATCCAAATCCCATCGAGCTACGCGCTCGAGAGACTTGAACCTCAGCACTGAAATAAATAGGACATGCTGGAGGGACAGATTCATAACCCAGAGGCTCCCTTCACTCTGGAATAAAATCCCAGTCCAGCTTAGACAGAGTCCCTCAATGGCTCTCTTCAAGAGGAATCTTGATAAGTGGATGGGAGATCGTAGGTTTACCCCTGGTATCACTTCTGTGTCACTGTTAGACAGAGGCACAGTATACTAACCTCGAAAAAGGGCATAGCAAAATTAATTTAAAATGGGTGGCGAAAGCCAAACACACTCTGGCTAGGCTTATAAATGCCCTAGGGCAGATAGCCTAGTATGAACCTATGAAAAGTCAAGCGGGGTAATGTGGACACACATTCTCAGTATTTTGACTTTATCCCTGCCATGGACTTTAACCATGAATGAATCAGGACTGACATTAATATTACCATCGCAACCAGCTAAGAAGAATGATTATAGACCTGTTTTGGCATACTTCCTTGCCACTAAAAACTTGTTTTCAGGTCAGTCTTGTCTGAAAGACAAGGTGTTCCCTATGAGGGGGTGTCACAGGTAGGAGGAGTTTTAACCAGGTTTCCGTGAGGGTGAGTTCTTAAGTTGGATCCTTGCTTCATTATTCTCATTTTTTGATGTTCCACATACAGGTCATTGATGCAGAGCAAACATTCCTGTCTAAAGCAGAGACAAAAAGTAGAACGTCACAATGCTCTATATACAAGTGAACACACAGGCACAGCCTCATGATATGCTTTTCCTTCCTGATGTAATCTTATGGTGAAAAGGGCAACAAAGTCTCATCAGCTATGACTGTCCCTGCTGTGATAAGGGACTTGTAAGGTGATAAATCGCTGCTGGTTGGCACATGTATTATGGCTGAATAAATCTTCATACAGGGATGGTATTTAATGTTGACATATATAGTACTGAACTGGGGATATCACACAAAAAGGCCTGGCTATTTGAAGCTATATATAATAAACCCACTCAAGATCAGGCAAACTCTTCAATGCTATGGTAGTTAGTCAATAACAGTTCTTACATGATGGCCCTCGCTGGCTGAAACCTCTTCTCTATAATGAGCAAATTCCCAATCCACTCAGGGTAACAGCAGTGTTTCAAACAATCAATGTCACATACAAATGAAATCTAAATAAATGAGTGTATTTGCAAGTTTCACTAAGCAGCACCCAACTTCGGTGGTTCAGTTACATTAAAAATAAGCTGAATATGCCAAATGGCTTTGTCTCACTTAGCTGCTAGTTTATAATCACGAACTTCTACTTAATCTAGCCACAAAGTGAAGCAGAGTTGGCATGCATCATTTCACTGTTACAATCTAAGAACATCTAGTAGAGTAAAGTCTGTCAAAAAGATATATTTTCTCTTTTTTAAAACATACCAATGTTAAATATAATCTTGGCACCACCATCTTATTTATACTAAAGTTAAAATAAAGAAGCAGAACAAAGGCATATAAGGATAAATATATCCTCTTCCTTCAGATTAATCATGCCTGCATAATGTCAAACTCTACAGAAAAGGTGAAACAGTAAATCAATGTTAAATTTGTACAAATGCCAAGTATATCAAATATCCTACTGCTGTCAACTGGTCAGATATTATTTTAATAAAAAAAGAGAAAAGTAACAAATGCCAAAGTAAATTAAGGAACCATAACTACTGAAGAAAACCTGGTGATAATGCAGAACACTGGACTGAAATGGTGTCGTTGCATGAAGGTTGAAGTGTTACGGTAGAAATGTAGTAGCATACGTGTGCTCTGTTGTCGTAAGGTTATAAATCAAGATCTCAAAAACACTATTTATCATTCCAGTGATCTCCATTATCACTGTTCAAAGCGCACTGATGCAAATGTGTTCTAGTAACTTTTTTTAAACAAATTGCTTGTTTTTAGTTAGTCAAGGTCAGAAGAGGTAGGGACGGTTCATAGGTAGGTACTAAGCTATTGGCCCTAGGGCCTATATAAGCCTAGCAAACGGTACCCTGGCTTTTGCCACACAAGAAAATTATTTTCCTGTGCCCCTGTCAAGCAGAGCCACAAAAGTGATCTGCAGGGTGAATTTCCTATCTCCCACTCATTTAAATGCTGCATGTCAGTAAATGTTCCAACTATCAGGTTGAAGGCAGTCAGAATGCAAGATGCACTGTAGTTGCCTATTGTTCTGATCCTGTTTTCTGGCATACCTACTACAAGTAGCTATCACCCCTTTCAACTATTATTTAAGTAGTCTACTCAAGTGATTTATTATTCTGAGTATATTAATTGCTTGTATAATAAACACATTTCTTTTACTAGTTTGCATTTGGGGGATCGAGCCGTTGTACACATCCCTATCCATATGTGACATCTGAAACTATCATACTATCATTTTAATAATGTGACAATTCTTGTTGTTTTCAGTTGCAGCAGCAAGTACAAATACATACTAATACATTATATACCACACTGGTACTAAACCTGCAGTGCTCTTTATACTCTTCATTGAGGAAATGGTCAGCGTTTTAAAGACTGCACTTTCTGTTTATTAATACAACCAGTAAACTTTATGGCACTAATGGAGAACACTGAACTGAGTGTAACTCATGTTCATATTCATAGGTGTGTACTAGGCTAATGGCCCTGGAGCCTTTATAAGCCTAGCCTATAGGATTACCCTGGCATTGTTCCACCGGACCTTAGTTCCTAGTGCTTCTGTCAAGTAGAGCCACTGGAGTGATCCCAGGGTGAATTTTCTATTTCCCATCCACTCATCAAGATTTCTCTTGAAGAGGACCAGTGAGGTGCTGTGCCTGACATGTATGGGAAGTCTGGTCCATAGCATGGGCAGTCTCTGGGTTATGAACCTGTCCCTCCAGCATGTTCTGTTGATTGTGGTAATGAGGTTGAATTCTCTGGAGCGTGTGGTGCAGAGGGATTGGGATTTCTTTAGCTGTAGCATTTCTAACAGACCTGGGTCAGACATGGCTTTGTAAGTCAAGCAGAGATCGCCTCTAAGTGGGTGATATGAGACAGAGAATAGTTGGAGTTTTTTTAGTCTGTCCATATAGGACAAGTATTTAAGACCTAGGATCCTCTTTGTGAGGTAATTTTGTTGCCTCTCCAGTTGTTACAGGTGTCTAGTGAGGTACATGCCAAATGCGGCATTGTACTCGATGATTGGCCTAATGAGGGAAGAGTAAAGGGAGACAATGACCTCTTTCTTCCTGGATGCAAAAGCCTTAGTAATGAGATGTGCCACATAGAAGGACTTTCTGACCACAGTGGCAATGTGGTGGTCAAAAGAGAGGTTGCTGTCAGCCTGTGTTCCCAAATCTCTTATAACACCTTATGTGTTCAGTGGACTACCATCAATGTAATTCAAGGGAACCGGGTTTTTCCCAAGGGGGATGACGACACATTTTTGGCATTGAGTTTAATGCCATGGTTCTGACACCAGTCATTGGTCTCATTGAGGCTTTTCTGTAAGATGTCAACATCACTTGGGGAGTTAATATTAGCTCCCAACTTACAATCATCTGCGAACTTTGTCAGCCAGAGTCCTTCATGTTGGCCTGGACTTCAGAGAAGTAGATGCCAAACAGGAGAGGACCTAGGACCGAACACTGTGGGACTCCACTTGTGACTGTTTGGAAGTCTGACTTGAGTCAGCTACTTTCACACTGTGAGTTCTATCTGTAAGCCAGTTCGCAACCCACCTAGTGATATAGGGGTTGATCCCTAGCTTAGTGAGTTATTCTATGATTCCAGAGTGGGGAATGATATCAAAGGCCTTGGCCAGATCAAGGTAAGCTGTATGAACTACCTTGCCTTCATCCACAGTTCTGGTGACTGACTCAAAGAAGTCGACCAAGTTGAGCAGGCATGACCTACCTTGCACAAAACCAAACTGTGTAGGATCCAGAGTTCGGAGATTCTTTATATCCTTGTTTACTGGGTCCATGATGATGCATTCCATAGGTTTGCATATCAGACTCATCAGGCTAATGGGGCAATAATTCCCAGTGTCTGTAGTTGCTCCTCCTTTGTGGAGAGGGATTACTGTAGCAGTGCACTATTCGGTAGGGACAAACCCTGGGGTGAGGCTGTGACTGAACAGGGCACACAGGTGAGGTGCCAGTTCACTCTGTAATTCATGTAGAACACAGCCAGGGATATTGTCAGGTCCCATAGAAGCTGTATTCTTGGCCTTGGACAGTGCTGTTTTAACCTGTGCAGCAGTAATACTGGGTGCCTGGCAATCTACTGGTATTGTGATTGGACCTTTGGGGGGAGGGGAGTAAAGTTAGCACTGAATCTGTCGGCCAGTATATTGGCAATATCTGTTGGCTAGGTATAGGAGGGACCATTGTGTAGTAGCGCAGAGCAAATCTGGGTATTGCCATGGAGATTCTTTACATAACTATATAAGACCTTGTAGTTGTCTTTAATATCTGCTGCAATTCTGTTTTCATAGCTAGCTTTAGAGGATTTGATGAGGGATCTCAACCTTTTGTTGAGGCTGATAAGGGTGTTTTTCCAGTCTTGGAACTTCACCTTATTCCTCATTAGTTTCCTCCTTCTGTTGTAGAGTTTGTTTATGACAAGGGATCACCAGACTAGCTTCCTTTTTTTTGAGGAGAGTGTCTTGGTTCTATTGGGTATGGCGAGATCCATGCATTTGTGTACATGTTGGTATATGATTTGGCGGTCATGCAACTATTCTCCATTTGCATGGGTGCTGTGAAGGTAACCACCTCTGTTTTTAGGAGCTCAAAGTTAGCTTTGGAGTAGTTTTTCATGGTGGTTACCTTTGTGGTGGGGGGGGGGGTGGATTTCCAAGGTGATTAGTTTCTGGTTGGATCTAATCAGGGAGGAGTTGACTATTGCTGTAGGGCAATGGTCGCCCATGTTAATAATGACCAGGTCAAGGATGTTGCTACCTCTAGTGGGGGTAAGAAAAAACTGGTCCAGGGCATTGGAATTAATGAATTCCAGAAAGCATTGGGCAAGTGTATTGGTACATGAGTGTTTTCACAGTTAATGGAGGAGTAGTTGAAGTCGCCCAGTACGAGAGTGTTAAGTTGGACCCTAATATTCTCCAGGGTGCTTAGGAACGTGCAGTGTGAGTCTTGGGACATGGTTAGGGACCTATAGCAAGCTATGACCTGAATCACTGTCTTACCCAATGTTAGCTGCACTTGAAGTATCTCTGATGTGTTATATTGGGCTACCAGTCTGGAGGTGTGCATCCTTTATGAATATGGAAACACCACCACCTTTGGAGCTTCAGTCCAACTTCTGGGGCCGAAAGGTGTGGAATGAGTTATAGCCTGGTAGTGCAGGGGGTGCTTTCTGCTGCCTTGAACCAGGTCTCTGTTACAGCACAAATGTCAATGTTCTCCATTTTAAGGAGTACTTTGAGCGAGTGCATTTCGAGATTTAGACTTCTACTGTTGAGCAGCATGACTCTCAGATTGCATTTGTTTGTAGCTGTTATGGTGGTAATTTGGTCTTTGGAACACCGCCTAAAAAAGGCACTATAGGGGTGGCAAGAGCCTTGGCCAGTATCTGGAAGCCCAGAAGTGACAGATGCAGGCCATCTCTGGCAAAGCATCGAGGTCTGTCAATCATGTCATCCCAGGCAGACAGATACTAGATCCCCTTAGAATGACACCAGAAACTTACCCAATTGTTGACATCAATCATTTTCTGCTTGTGCTGTGGTATAATTCTGGGTGATGGTAGGATGCTGCTCAGCGCTAGGGTCATACCTGCCTGGGTTATATAATCTGAGAGCTCCTCCATGTCTCTTTTCATGTAGCCCAGGGAGGTACATCTCAGGAAATTCACACCCAAATGTGCAATGACAGAGTCATATTTACACCTGTTGCTGAGGGACCTGAGGTTGTGCATGACGGCGTGGTTATGTGGCAGATCCTGGCACCTGACAGGCAGCTGACTGTTATTTTCTCCTTATTCAACCTAGTGAGTAGGACATCAGTGTGCCTCACTATTGAGTCACCTATGACTAGTGTGTTAGGCATGCTATTTTGCCTTAGGGGCTTTGGTTGAGTGGCACACTGTTTAGGAGAGTTATGTGTCTCGTGATTAGTGTTGTGTTGCGGTGGTTGAGTGTGTCTCTGCTGTTTGGGTAGATTTTTATTGAGAGCCTTCGCAAAGGTGGATGTGTGGTTTGTGTTTTTATGTGAAGGCAGTGCTGGTGTGTGTTCTGGAGGGCTATGTGTTCCATGTGGTGTAGTGCAAGTGTTGACCTTCTCCTCTTGACCAGCGATTCTGGTCTTGGCTAGAGAGTGCGTGGCTTCCAATAAGTGCACCTCTCACAAGTCTGAATGTTGGGAGGTAAGAGAAGAGGGTTGTCAGTGTACATGCGGCAGTTGGTACAGTGCCTCAGGATGCCCAAGTTCACCGGGTTAATAGGAGAAAGCACGGGGAGCTGACCTTTAGACATGCCTAGAGGGGTGGGCATTAATAAGTACTGGAGCTGTTTCCTTGTAGAATGTTTAGTGCTGGTAGCACGTTTGTGTGCTACAATAATTGCTACATGAAGTCTGGTAAAGTGCTAAAATAATAAGCTAGTAAAAGTTCAGGAAAGGACAGAACTAGCAGATCTAAGGGAAAATTTGAAGAGCAAACTTTGGCACCACTCAGAAGCTTACAAACAGCCCTGTATACAGCAAATCTGTATCTTTACTAGATTAGTTACAGGAAACAAGTGCAGATGTGGGCTTTTAAACCAGAAACTTGAAAGAGTTGGAAAAAATTAGCCAAACAGCCAATAAGCTATGATTTCTGGGCCACAAACTACTTCTCTTGTGGTAGATAGGCTACCTACTGCTTATCACTCCCACTGATGAGCTAGAAGGCTTCCCTCCAACACAGAAAGGCTTGGGGGTTCAGAATCTTAACAACAGTCCTGGATACAGTAAAGATAAAAGAAGCTTAGAATTATTTTTCAGAAAGCAGTTAAAACAGCAGTAAAAACAATACAAGTGCAGTGCAAACTAGCACACTTGAGTGTGTAGAAGGATTAAAGCAAATACAGTTTAAAAAATGCAATTTATTTGAAATGTATTCTGAACTAAATTCAGTTGTCATTTTATTCAACTCTGAACAGTTAAAAAGTGCCAAAAAATATACTAATCAGCTAAGTAGCACACTCAGTCAGAACACAAGGAGATTTAATTTGTTAGTAAAGTGTAAGGGGAGGAAGGAGGAGCAGAAGATAATTCAAAGTTAAGAACTTAAGTGAGTTGGCCTTCTCAAATGTTCTCACTGTAGTAGGTGGAATGAACACAAGACTGGGAGGAGTGTCCCAGATGAAATGTACAGTAGGGGCAGGCAACTGCAAAGCCACCAACTATAACAAACACCACAGGAATACAGTGGGTGGGAGGGAGAAAACCAGTTTCAGCAAATCAGCAAGCCTTGAAGCAATCAGATAACAAAAAAGCTGCTATACCAGTTTTATGAACTTTAACACCAACAAAGGAATGGGGGGGACCAGTTTTAGAACAGATCAGAAACAAAAAACAATGTCAGCAAATATACAAAATAATTCAGTCAGCAAATATATAAAATAATTCAGTCAAGCAAAAATTAAGACATGCAGACCTCTGAAAAGTGAAAGTGCAAGAATTATACTCATCAGTGATATATTTCCAGATTGTTTGAGAGCACACTCCAGTCAGAACACAAGAAGTTTCTAACAGTGTATGCAGGAATTTACAAACGGGGCATTTTTAAATCAGCAAGCCTTGAAGCAATCAGATAACAAACAAGCTGTTGGACCAGTTTTATAAACTTTAACACCACCACAGGAATGGTGGAGGGGGACCAGTTTCAAAACAGATCAAAAACAAACAAAAATGCCAGCAAATATATAAAATAATTCTGTCAGCAAATATAGAAAAATAATTCAGTCAGGCAAAAATTAAGACAATGCAGAACTCTAAAAAGTGAAAGTGCCAAGGATTATACTTATCAGCGATACACTTCCAGATTGTTTGAGAGGACTCTTCAATCAGAACACAAGGAGTTTCTAACAGTGTATGCAATAATTTACAAACAGGGCCTATTTAAATCAGCAAACCTTGAAGCAATCACATAACAAAAAAGCTTTTAGACCAGTTTTATAAACCTTAACACCATGACAGGAATAGGGGGGAACCAGTTTCAGAATGGATCAGATACAAAAAGCAATACCAGCAAATATATGAAATAATTCAGTCAGCAAATATATAAAATAATTCAGTCAGGCAAAAATTAAGACAATGCAGAACTCTAAAAAGTGAAAGTGCCAAGAATTATACTTATCAGTGATATATTTCCAGATTGTTTGAGAGCACTCTTCAGTCAGAACACAAGGAATTTCTAACAGTGTATGCAGGAAAGTACAGTTGTGTACACTTACCATAAATGTAGATGTTCGAGTGTATTCACTGTTGCAGTCCTTACAAATGGGTTATCCGGCTCCCAGTAGCTTGCAGTCAGCCAGAATACCAAAGTCCTTGGTATATGATGTCAGCTGCCTCCGGATTAAGCCTGACACCAGGACGTCAGGTACAAAGGCAGGCAGCTAATGTCACTTCCTCAGTTTTTCTTGCCATAACTGTCAGGAGCCCCCAAAAAAGGTAAGACCAGGTAAAGAAAACAAATCCAGTCTGTGCCCTAGGAATAAAAGGGGGATGGAAGGGAGGGAAACCAGGACTGCAACAGTGAATACACTCGAGCATCTACATTCATGGTAAGTGTACACAACTGCACTATGTCCATCGTGTTTCACTGTTGCAGTTCTTACAAATGGGTTGATTCCCAAAGCCCAGGAAAAAAACAAAAAAGGGAGGAGGAACACCACTGATTAATGGTTGGTAAGAATGCTCTGCAACATTGCAGTGGCAAAACCAGCTCTGGACTTGAAACAAGGGCAAATTGTAATGTTTGGTGAAAGTGTGGACAGAAGTCCAGGTAACTGCTTCCAGGATGTCCTTAGTAGGTACACCTCTATGAAAAGCTGCTGAGGTAGAGGTAGCTCTAGTAGAATGGGTCCCTAATACCCTGAGGAGGAACCTTGCCATGCTGTAAGTAACAAAAGTGAATACAATGAGCAATCCACTTAGAGATAGTCTGTTTAGAAATAGCCTTGCCCTGGGCTCCCGGAGCAAAACTGACAAACAACTGATCTGACTTTCGAAAAGGTTTAGTCCTGTTCTAGGTAAAATCTAGTTGACTATGCACATCCAGTGAATGCAGCAACCTTTCTCCTCTATTCTGACGATTAGGAAAGAAGGTAGGCAGTTGGATAGACTGGTTGAGAGTCAGGCTAGAAACCACCTTAGGCATAAAAGAAGGATTAATCCGAAGAGAAACTCGATCCACATGGAAAGTAATAAAAGGCTCTACTGCCATCAAGGCCTGCAGCTCAGACACTCTTCTAGCTGAAGTAATGGCCAAAAGAAAAGCAGTTTTCCAGGAGAGAAACTTCAAATCTGCTGAGGCAGCAGGCTCAAAGGGTGACAGAGTAAGTTTCTCAAGCACAAAATTAAGATCCCAAGCAGGAGTAGGTGCCCTTTTGGGAGGCTTTAAATTGTTAACCCCCACTGAGGAACTGTTTCATCAGGGGATGAGAGAAACAGTGAGCAGAAATAGCTGAAGCATGAATCTTGATAGAAGGGAAGGAAAGTCCGCCATTAACTAAACCTGCCAGATAATCAAGAATTAGAGGAAGAGTAGGTTGAGAAGGGTCTTCTCATCTAGTCTGCATCCAAATAGAGAACTTTTTCCACTTATCTGTATAAAATTTCCTAGTACTAGGCCTCCTGGCCTCACGAAGGACCTCAACAACTTGTTGAGAAAGGTTTAAATTATGAGCCAGGCAGTCAAATGCAGAGTCTGAAGGTGAGGATGCAGAATCTCTCCTACGTCCTGAACCAAGAGATTTGGTATCAGGGGAAGATACCAAGACTGAGACTGGGAGAGTCTGCAAAGAAGTGGATACCAATGCTGCCTGGGCCACTCTGGAGCTACGATGATGGCCCTTGGTTTTTCATCCCTTATCTTTAACAGCACTCTGGGAAGAAGAGGCAGAGGAGGGAAGGCAAAGACTGATAGCTGTGTCCAGGGGAAGGACAGAGCATCCGCTTTCCAAGCCTTGTTGTGATAATCCCCGGTGCAAAAGGTTGGTAGAAGGTGGTTGGTTGGAGAAGAAAAAAGATCTACCTGGGGAGTGTCCCAGTGCTGAATAATGTGATGAAAGATGGTCTTGTTTACTTGCTACTCGTGAGGATCCAGGACCTGCCTGCTCAACTGGTCTGCCAAGGTGTTGAGCCTTCCTGGAAGAAACTGGACTACCAGAGAAGCTGCCATGGACCATAGTCTCATGCTTTGTCTGCACAGGGAGTAAGAGTGAGTCCCTCCCTGCCTGTTGATGTACCACATGATTGTAGTGTTGTCTGTCCTGACTAGAAGAGTACCAGGAGAGAGAAGATGCTTGTAAGCCATCAAGGTCTGCTTAACTGCCATCATTTTCATCAGATTTAAGTGCAATCGAGCTTGCTGATAGTTCCAAGCTCTGAATGCATGTGCCCTCTAGATGTGCTCCCCAAGCATAATCCAAGGCATCCGTGGTGAGAGTCTGGTTGGCAGGAGGTGGACAGAAAGGTAGGCCTTTGTTCTGTGCACAGGCCATTGCCCACCAAAGGAACTCTGTCTGCAGACAGGGAATCAGAGGAAAAATCAAGGGAAAATCCTGTGTGTGTTGACACCAAAGGTTTTGAGGTACCATTGTATTTTCCTCATATGCAGTCTGGCATATGGAATCATCAGAATACATGAACCCCAGGGCTTGCAGGAATTGCCTTGCAGAGAGCTGGGTCATACTTACCAGGTTCTTGAAGTAATTCAAAAGATCCATCTGCTTTTCTTGAGGGAGAGATGCCATCTGGGCTGCTGTGTTCAGACTCGCTCCCAGGAATACATTCTCCCTGGTGGGTACCAATTTTTACTTCTTTTCATTGATTGTGTAGCCCAAAGAGGTGAGAAGGTTCTTCACAAAGTCCAAATCCTTTAGACGTTGCTCTGGAGAGTTTGCTTGAATAAGGCAATCGTCCAAGTAAGGGTAAATTTGAATGTTTCTTTGCCTGCAAAAGGCAATGACTGAAGCCTGACATTTTGTAAAAACACTGGGAGCAGTAGATAAGCCAAAGGGCAGTGCAGAGAATTGGAAGTGCCTGTTCCCTGCCCTGAAACGAAGGAACTGGCTGCAGATTTTCCTTATAGGGATGTGTAAGTAAGCTTCTTTTAGGTCCAAAGTCACCAGCCAGGAATTCTTGGCCGGCATTGGCAGCAACTGCTGAAGAGTGAGCATTTTGAATTTGGGAATCACCAGAAAAGTAGAATGAACAGCAGATGCAGGGTGGTATCCAACGAGACGGATAATGAAATAAATTCTTTCTTTACTCAATCCAATGATCAAAATGAAGTACAAATACACATAAAGTCACAGTTTAAAAATGATAAAACAACAAGTTAAGCGCTTTCGTCAATACTCAGACTTCTACAGAACAGTGAATTGCTGGCTGATAACTCCTTAAATACACACCCAGTCAATTAGTAAAATATTACCCCGCATCATTTCCTTTCAATTAAGAAACATCACAGGAAGTGTAAGGTAGTAGTGAATACTCCCCCTGTTTGCAAGTACACAAAAAGTCAACTAACCAAATGTTAAATCAAGTGTCACATGTAAAGAATGTTATAAGGCAAAAAATACCAATGACAATATAAATAAATCATAACATAAATAACTGTTTAAGTTTCAAAAGTGGTGCTATAGAAATTCTATCATTAAGACCTGGAGGGGAGTATGCATTCAGTCTGATGTGCCACTTTAACTCAATGTACTCCAAATATTCCTCAACAGGTCCGCCCCTTTGTCCCAAATCAACTTGTTCAAGAATAAAAAAACTAAAACTGTGATTACTTTGGTCATTAATATGCCTAAATAATGCATTCTTCATATTTTTCTGCTTGATGTCATATAAATGTTGGTAAACTCTAAGTCTAAAAGCATTTTTTGTTTTCCCCACATAATAACCTTGGCAGTTTTTACATACTGCAATATAAACAACCCCCTTATTATAGCAAAACATTTTCTTTTTATTAGTAATGGATCCAAAATTCTTGAGATTAAATTTGTCTGTATCCATCATGAAAGGGCACTGAGGACATCTACCACATTTATACGTGCCACCTCTAGTGAGATTAGGTTTGCCTTTTTCAAGTAGTCCTTTTATTGATGTACTCTTTTTATAAACTATAGTGGGTCTCTTACCTATCTTGTCCAAGACCCCAATATCATTATCAAAAACCTTCCAATATTTATGTATTATGTATTTGATTTCTTCAAAATCTGCAGAATATGTGAGTGTCAATGCATGTGGAAAAATAGTATTATTGTGCCTCACATTATTGTGGCCATCCCTATTGCCCAATAGGGCTCTAAAGTGTCCACTGGTCCTCTTATTTATAACTTCCTGAATGATGTTTGATAGAAAAGGCTCTGGATAACCTCTTCTCTGAAACATATTGGGCAAATTGTCACATTCCTTGGTAAAGTCGTAAATGTCAGACACCATCCTGGCCAATCTAACACATTGGCCCTTGACCAGGGCCTTCTTCTGGTGCAAAGGATGTGCACTAGTAAAATGTAATAATGTGTTAGAATAGGTTGGTTTCCTATATAGTTGGGAAATAAAACAGTTGTTCACATAATCTTTCTTTATGGTAATGTCCAAATAATGAATATAATCTAGATCCTTGACCATAGTAAATCTCAAAAACTGGTGGTACTGTTCATGCGAAAATAACCTATTCAAATCTTGTTCTGATTGATTCCAAAACAGGACAATATCATCAAGGTATCCATACAATACCCATGAAGTCCTGAATTGAGTTAAAATGTATTGCTCTTCCCAATGTGCTAAGACAATGTTGGCGAAGATTGGTGCACAACATGCACCCATGGCAACTCCAAGCCTTTGTTTAAATAAATGTCCTTCAAATGTAATGAAATTGTTTTCCAAAACCATCTCCATACAAGTACGGATGGTCAAGATGGTGTCATGATTCACCAGAAAAGTGTTTAGAATGGACAAATCCAGAATAGGGCACCAGGTGCCCCCTTTTTGGGGACCAGGAAAAGTCTTGAGTAAAAACCCTGGCCTATATGAAGTGCAGGAACTGGCTCTATTGCTCTTAGGTTTAGCAAGGAAGAAACTTGTTTTTCTGCTTCTGCCCTCTAAAGTGGGGGAATATCTGGGTATCCTTGGAGAACCGGGAAGGTGTGAAAGGAGACTTTGTAGCCTTGGGATACTATTTTTAGCACCCATTTGTCATCCGTGATAGTGTGCCAGAC
This sequence comes from Protopterus annectens, assembly GCF_019279795.1. Taxonomy (NCBI): domain Eukaryota; kingdom Metazoa; phylum Chordata; order Ceratodontiformes; family Protopteridae; genus Protopterus; species Protopterus annectens. The sequence goes on along the minus strand of NC_056744.1, from coordinate 998,187,127 downwards.
GTCTGCAAAAATGCTTAACCTTCCCCCAAAGGAAACCCTGGGCCCGCAGAGGCAAGCAGGGGAAGGCCGGAGTAATTGAGAATGTTTGCATTGGGAAGTTTGCTTAGAACTCCCTGATTTTGAAGATGAAGTCTGCCAGTGTTTAGCCTTTTGAGGGGTGGAAGTCTGTCCCCCAGAAGACCTGCAGCCCCTAGAGCAAGTGCGACCCTGTTTACTAGGGTCAGGAAACGTCCAACTCTTAGAAGGGTAATGCCTGCTAAAATGAGGAGGCTGAACTTGCAGGAAGTCCTTAACAGTTTGCATAGACTTAGCCTTATCCTCCAACTTCTTCAACACCTCTTCTGCTTTGCTTCCAAAAAGACTGTCCTTATGCAAGGGCACATCCAGTAATTTAGATTTTACAGGTTCAGAAAGGGGCTGTTCCCTGAGCCAAGCATGTCTTCTGATAACAGAGCCAGTGGCCACTGCTTTGCAAGAAGCTTCCAAAGTGTCAAAACCACAATGTAGAGAATGTTTATTAACCAGAGTGGCAGAATTCAATAAGTCTTGCATGTCCTTATTCTCCATCAGGGAAGGAACACCAGCAATTTTAGCCTTAATGGCCTCCAAAGTATGTTACTGATACTTAAGCATATGAAAGAAACAATTAACAGACCTAATAGCCAGGGTGGAAGAAGTATAAACCTTTTTACCCCGCCTGTCTAAGGCCCTAGATTCCCTGTCAGAAGGAACATGATTTTTAGCAACAGTGGCCTTAACACCCTTAGGGCCCTGAGAAATAATCTCTGGATCAGCAGTAGGATTTTTGAAAAGGAACTGATGAGAATCAGGAACTCTATAATACCTGTCAGGCTTTCTGGGAGCTGGAGGAACAGAATTAGGAGTCAAAGAATTTTCCATGAAAACATCATCAACAACTTCCAAAACTGGAGGAATAGCCAAAGACATGCTGAGATAAATCCAAGAATTCCCTAATCCGCTTCTTAGACTGAGGGTAGTCCTGACTTTCCCATCAGAAATGCTCCCTGAGGGTATTCAGAGTATCCCCAAATGAGAAATCTTCAGGGGGAGAGGCTGAAGGGATAGAGGCTTCAGCATTAGAATCCTCAAAATTAGAAAAAAGCTGAGAGTGTCCCTCTTTATCAGCAGAGGCACTGGAAAACTCTGAGTCTGAAACAGACAAACAAAAACGAGGACAATTCCCTAGCCCTCTTAGAAGGAGGTGGCTGAGAGCCCCTGATAAGAGTCAAGAGATCACTAGCCATCTTAACCATTTGAGCCGGAGGCAATTGAGGGGAGGCCAGCACCTGTTTAGGGGTAGATTTTCAGCTGGGAGGCCTGCTGGAAAGCCTGAGAGACTCGGGAGGCCTAGCCACCGCCGAAGTGTGAACCAAAGTCATCAGTCTGGATCCGGTCTCCAGGCAGAGAAAAAAGGCCACTGAAGCCAGCATCTGCATAGTGGCCCTGGATCCATCAGAGGCGGCAACAGGCGGAGGGTCCGAAGACAAAGAAGAAGCCTGCGAAATGTAGGGCACAGCCAAGGCCTCCAAAGACGCCTGCTGCTGAACATCCGCGGACTGCAGGGGCAAAGGAAGCACCTCACTGGCTACTGCTGAACCAACAACTAATTTAAAAGAAGTGTCGTTGGTTAATTTAACCATAGGCCTATCGCGGTCCTTATCCTTATGCTCCTTGGGAACATCTGAAGTCGGGAGACCAGAGGATGCCATACCGACAAACTCAGGCCAAACTCCAAAGTGCTTATACAAAATCCTAGTGCTACAGTGTATGGTACGGGGGTTGAAAGAGGCACAGAGATCACAATTTGGGACGTCGTGCTCAAGGCCTAAACAAATAATACTGGAAGAATGAAAATCACGATGCGGAATCTGTTTTCCACAGACAAGACAGTTTTAATTTTCTCTGACATTCGTCAAAGCAAGAAAAAAGGGTCCCCAACGGGGTACTTGTCTGAGGATGTCTTCAACTTTATAAGTTGGAATACAAAAAGAAGGTAATCAGCCAACCGGCACTAGTGCAAGTTGCTTCTGCTTCAAGCTCCACAGCAAGAAAGACTGAGGAAATTACGTCGGCTGCCTGCCTTTGTACCTGACGTCCTGGTGTCAGGCTTAATCTGGAGGTAGCCGATGTCATATACCAAGGCCGACTGTGGGCTACCGGGAGTTGGATAACCCATTTGTAAGGACTGCAACAGTGAAACACGATGAACATTTTAGAAACAGGGGCTATTTTAAGTCAGCAAGCCTTGAAACAATCAGATAACAAAAAAGCTGTTAGACCAGTTTTATAAACCTTAACACCACCCCAGGAGTAGGGGGTGGACCAGTTTCAAAACAGATCAGAAACAAAAAATAATGCTAGCAAATATATAACATAATTCAGTCAGCAAATATATAACACAATTCAGTCAGGCAAAAATTAAGACAATGCAGACCTCTGAAAAGTGAAATTGACAAGAATTATACTTATCAGCAATATATTTCTAGATTGTTTGACAGCACTCTTCAGTCAGAGCACAAGGAGTTTCTAACAGTGTATGTAAGAATTTGCAAACAGGGGCAATTTTTAAATCAGCAAGCCTTGAAGCAATCAGATAACAAAAAAGTTGTTAGACCAGTTTTATAAACGTTAACACCACCACAGGAATCGAGGGAAACCATTTTCAGAACAGAATAGAAACAAAAAACAATGCCAGCAAATATATAAAATAATTCAGTCAGCAAATATATAAAATTATTCAGTCAGGCAAAAATTAACACAATGCAGAACTCTGGAAAGTGAAAGTGTCATAGAAGCAAGTTCAGTCCAGTGGCTGACATTACCACTGAAGACCTCAGTAAGTGCTTTTGTTATTACTGTTAACCACATTTCAAAAGGCTGAGGCACCAGTACGTCTCTCTTGAGCTAATCCAGGTCCATATAACTATAGGTAAAATACCCTACCACATCATAGCTAGTTACAGGTCCCCCACCATGAACCAGGAGAATCACGCCACCTACCTAGACTTGCTAGAGTCACTCACTATACAGCCTAAAACTTTGGTCATGGCAGACTTGAACTACCCATTTATCGATTGGGCGACTTACATGAGAACAAACATGATTGCTCTAAGGTTTTTGGACTTTGTTAATTCAAATGCCCTGGAACAATTAGTCTGCACCCCCACAAGGTGCAAAAATGTCCTAGACTTAGCAGTCATCAAAATGGGGGTGAAGGCAACTGCACTCCCCCGCAGTGTCCTGGTTAAGTCAGACAATAAATCTATCTCATTTGAAGTAAAGATTAGACCTCACATCCCCACAAGAGCAAAAAAAAATGAAAAATTTCTCTATAGCAAACTATAACATTCTAAGGGATGGTATAAAAGGCTTCAAAGCCACTGCTAACACAGCTAATGACTCCTATGCAGAGGAGTACACAAACGCCCTATATAGCCACATAAACAAATCTATTGACTTAGCTATACCTGTCAGGACTAAAACCAGGTCCCCTTGAAAAATCAAGCCACAAGAGAAACAAAAACAAATCAGAAACCTTAAGTCCACTAGAGCTAGTTACAAGACTAAAGTAGTATCCCTAGCTAAGGACAATCATAAATCTTTCTATAGCTATATCTGAAACCTAAAAGGGAATGCCCAGCTGTGTGCCGAACTTATAGTGGACAGCACCACTCATGCTGAAACTGAAGAAACTGTAACACCAGTCCTCGACTGAGTTTCTCCAAAGAATAGGTAATACAAGCTCTCTCCAAGGCCAAAAATACCACCTCTGTGGGACCAGACACCATCCCAGGCTGCTTATTAAACAATCTAAAATGAGGCCTAGTGGAGCCACTTAGCACTCTTTTTAACAACAGCCTGAACGTTGGCTTTGTGCCAACAGAGTGGATAACAGCAACAATAATCACCTTGTACAAACAGGGTCTATCAACTGACCTTGGGAACTATAGAACCATTAGCCTGACCAACCTTATCTGCAAGGCCATAGATAGAATCATCATGGACCTGATGAACTGGAAGAGAGACAACCTTCAGACTCTTGACCTGACCCAGTTTGGTTTTGTCAAGGGTAGATCTTGCTTATTAAACCTAATGGACTTCTTTGAGCATGTCACCAAAGCCCTGGATGAGGGGAAATCAGTACATACCACCTATCTTGATTTCACCAAGGTGTTTGACACAATTCTACACTCAAGGATCATTGAGAAACTCTCCCAGCTGGGGATTAACCCATATATCACTAGATGGGTGCCAAATGGCTCACCAATATAACTCACACTGTCAAAGATGGAGAGACCATATTTACCAGTAGACCAGTTACCAGTGGTGTACCACAAGGATCTGTACTGGGCCCTCTTCCGTTTGGAATCTATTTCTCTGAAGTCCAGACAAAAGTAGATGGCCTGTGGCTTACTAGGTTTGCAGACAACCGTAAACTGGGCACAATCATAGGCTCCCACAACAAAGTTAACATATTATAGAAGGGACTGACACAGGCAAATGATTGGTGCTAAAGCCCTGGATTAAAACTAAATGCAAAAAATGCCTCATTATCTACATTGGCAAAATGTAGCCCCTTATAATTACAATACAGATAGTACCCCTATAAGCTCAAATCCCGTGGTGCGAGATTTGGAACACAGGTTAACAGCAATCTAAACTCTGATCACCATGTGTCCTTAGTGGTAAGGAAAGCCTTCTACATAGCACATCTCATAAACAAGGGCATCGCTAAAAGACCAAAGAGTTCACAATGAATTAAGTTCTAAAATTCTTGTACTCAACCCTTATAAACCTAATCAAGTACAATGCACCCTTCTGTATGTACCTCACCAGACAATAACAGTAATTGGAGAGACCACAGAGGTATCTAACCAAGAGAATCCAGGGCCTCCAAAACATGACCTACATGGAAAGACTGAAATCCGTCACTGTCCCCTGTATCATACAGGCTGCTGAGAGGAGATCTGTGTCTGGCCTACAGAGCAGTCTCTGAACGTGCCCTAATGGAAATGCTGCACACCTGCAAATCAAGTGGGACAACAGTCAATCACTCCAGGGATCTTCACCTAGCTTGTGACATTAACAGAACATGTGGGAGAGACAGATATATCTCCCAGAGACTGATGCTCCTCTGAAATAAGCTCCCACTTCAAGTGAAGCAAAGCTCCTCCATGACCCTATTTAAGCACAATGTTGACAATTGGATGGGTTACTGTAAATTCACTCCAGGTGTGGCACCCATGTCCCTCATGGACAGGGGCAGTTGGTGCTGATCATAGATATGCTCTGCTACCAACGACCACCTAACTATGGTCAATTGGGGTATATGGGTGTTTTTTGCAAGGATACCCTTGCAAAGGCCCTAGGGCCATCAGCCTAGTAACCTCCTATGAACCTATTTCACAGAAACCTGCAGTCATTACAAATTTACAGCTAACAACCCTTTCTTTTATCTGGGTGTTACAGATAGAACCTAAATATCTTTGTGTTTTTAGCCGTGCATAAGCAAATGTGGAATGTGCTGACTATTGCTCTGCCTGCAATATCTTTTATATATAGTGCCCTAGCAGAAGATTAAAAATTAGCATTATGTGCACTGGTATTCTATTAAGAACCATGACATTAACAATATACCGCTTTAAGCACTCATAGACTCTTATCACTTGAAAAAAGTTCTGTTTTTGTTTAGAATCATGTGGCTCTAGTTATCCAAGGCAGAATACTAAATCATCTCATGTTAAAACATCCCAGTGACAGGTGCTGCTTAATGGGGTCTATATTAGAATACCGAATACGCATTCTTTCGAATGTATCTTGGTCGAACTAAAAAGGCTGAAAACGCAAAATATCGAAGCGGCTGTTAAGCAAATTCTTTCCCTGGGAAAGAATTTGCTCTTCGGTACTTTGCCGTTTTCGGCACTGTAGTTTGGTTTCGGAGTTGGTACATTTAAGTAGGGGGTGTCACGCCCCCTTAATGTAATGTTTGTAATTGATTTTTTTTTTTTGTTGGAACTGTTTTGACACTTCGACATTGTAAGTTTTGTTTATATAGGGTCAATTAAACACCATTCGCATTTTTAAGCATTTGGTGATTTAATATAGACCCGCTTAATGAATGCCAACTACCAGGTTTTGAAAGCATACTTAAAACAAGACAGCTCCAGCATTAGCAGTTTTAAATGTCCTTAAATTTTATCAGATGACTTTTATTAAATACTGCTTTACATTTTCTATTTAAAAAACAGTTTTATTTAAAATGCCTCTGTCTGATGAAGTCTCATTAAGTTGTAAAGACAAAAAGACATAATAACTTTTCCTCAAAGGAGAAGTTGTGGTTCCTCAATTTGCTTCATTGTTGCTCTGTTCTTTTTAAAATCTACAGTCTGCAACAAGGTTTGATAGGATCAGTGTTATTTTTGTTTTACTTGATTTCTTAAATAAAGATTGGTGCATCCTCTGAGTCTGTTTTGTGTGTGTGTGTGTGTGTGTGTGTGTGTGTGTGTATGTGTGCACGCATCTGAATGTGCATACACATCTGTGTATGCATTTATGTCTTTGCATTTTGTGGAGAAGCAAATATTCAAAACTTCTTCAGCATTCTTTGGCACACAAAGTAGTTCACAATGACTTAAGCACTTCTAAAATTACTAAGCATCTGCTATTTTAAAAATGCTATAAACAAGCTAACAGAACTGACTCAGAGGGCAAACTACTATAATTTGCTGCAAAACACAAAAATAAAAGAAAATAATACAAAATAAAAGATCAGCAAGGTATAACCTAATAAATAAACAAGGGGCATGGTATAATATCAGTTTATTGGGTATGGGTTAAATCAGGATTAACTCAAGACTGACTACACCATCTTGACCAAGGTAAATCAGGGATGATAAATCCTTACTTTCTTGGAGAAAAACAGACCATTTACCATTATTAAAGTACAGTTGTGTACACTTACCATAAATGTACATGTTCAAATGCATTCACTGTTGTAGTCCTGACTTATGGTACTTCCTGCTTCAGAAGCCCTTGGTCCTCCCAACTATGACAGTAAAAAACTCTCTCCTCCCTGAGCTGGCAGATGCCATACCCTGACATCAGGATGGTTGGATATAAATGGAGACAGCCAAAGCCATGGCATCAGTTTTTCTTGCCACTAGAAGTTAGGAGCACCATAGATGAACCATAAGCAAGGGACAAGGTTACAGAAAAGGGAGCCTGCAAGGCATCTCTGCAGAGGGTCCACTGGAAGAGGAGGAAAGAGATATAAGCTGTTACTGTAAGGAGAACGGGGAAAGAACAGGGGGGGGGGTGAAGGGAGGGAAAGAAGACTGCAATAGTGAAGACACTCGAACAGTCTACATTTATGGTAAGTGTATACAACTGTACTATGTTCTTCATGTTTCACTGTTGCATTCCTGACTTATGGGATGATTCCCAAAGCTGAGATGAGGGTGGTAGGTATCTTAAGGAGAGGAGAGGATGCCCTGCAAGATGGCAGTAGCAAATCCTGCTCTGGACTTGGAAAAGGCTGACAGGTGGTAGTGTTTGCTAAAGGTATGCACCGATGACAAGGTAGCTGCTTCCAAAATGTCTTTGATAGGTACTCCCCTCGGGAATACAGTGGAGGTAAAAGTGGCCCTAGTTTACTGTGTCCTAACAGATTCAGGGGGCTTTTTGCCATGGTAGGTGAAACAAAAGGAAATACAGTGGAGACCCACTTGGAGATAGTTTGTTTGAAGACTGTTTTTCCTTCAGAGCCCAAAGCAAAGGCAACAGACAGTTGTTCTGTTTTTCTGAAAGTTTTAGTTCTGTCAAGGTAGTAGTGAAGTTGCCTGCGTACATCCAAGGACTTAAGTAGTCTTTCCCTCTGGTTTTGTGGTTAGGGAAGAAAGTAGGCAAATGTATGGCTTTGTTCAGGGAAGTGTCCATAAAGAAAGGGTTAGTTTTGTGTGAAACTCTGTCTGGGTGGAATATAAGAAAAGGTTCCACTGCCATTAGGGCTTGCAACTCAGAAACTCTTCTAGCTCAGGTGATAGCCAGTAAAAGGGCAGTCTTACAGCTCAAGAATTTTAAATCAGTGGAAGCAGCTGGTTCAAAGGGGTAAGGTCAATTTTTGTAGAACAAAGTTGAGGTCCCAAGGAGGGGTGGGCTACCTCCTGGGAGGTCTGATGTATATCACCCCCCCAAGGAACTGTTTCATGAGGGGGTGGGAAAAGATAGGAGAAAAAGTAGGGATGTGGGCTGAAATGGCAGAAGTGTGCATCTTAATGGATGAAAAGGATAGGTCTTTGTCCACCAAGATAGCCAGGTACTCTACAATGGCTAAAATGCTGGTTGAGATAGGGTTGAGGCCTTGCTGCCAGCACCAAATAGAGAATCTTATCATCTTGGCAGAGGATGTTTTCCTAGTACTGGGTCTTCTAGACTCTTTGATATTAAGCACCTGACTACTCAAGGAGTGCAGCTGAGGGTAGAAATTTGATGAATTATCCAGGTTTAGAGTTTGAGAGTCTGCAGGTTGGGGTGCACAAACTTTCCATTTGCCTGAGTCAGCAGATCCACTCTCTGAGGTAACTACCAAGGTTTTTCTTTGGTCAAACTATAGCAGGGTGTACCAGTGCTGCCTGGGCCAGTCTGGAGCTAGCAGGATGAGCCTCGGTCCTTTTTCTCTGATTTCTAGGAGGACTCTTGGAAGGAAAGGCAGGGGAGGAAATGCATAAAGATATAGGTGACTCCAGAGGAAGGAGAAGGCATCTCTCCTCCAGGCTGTGTGAAGTTTGCTCCTGGAAGAGAATCTTTTTAACTGAGTGTTTTCATCGGTGGCAAAGAGGTCTATTTTTGGGGAACCCCATTTCTGGACTATGCTGAGAAATGTTTCCTAATGCAGTTGCCACTCATAGGGATCCATTAAGTGTCTGCGGAGGCAGTCTGCTAGAATGTTCTGAGCCACAGGAAGGTACTGAGCCATCAGGTGCAACCCCATATCATTGGCTGTTTCCCAGATCTGTATTGCCGGGTCTATATCACATAGTCGAAGTTTTATAACTTCGAACACAGAATGTTTGAACCATTCTGTTCGGAGCTACAAAACTTTGACTAGTGATAAAAAAGAAGTAAAAACAAAATAAACTGTTGTAAGCAGGGGGCAAGCCCCCCATGCACCCCCCACACTACTTAAATATACCAACTCCGAGATCACACCACATTGAAATGAATAAAAACCTCCCCTTACGGAGATTTCCATTTAAACGTTCGAACTTGTACAAGTTAAAACTTATGGTCTTGACCATATGGGGTTCGAACTTGTACAAGTTCGACTATGTGATACGAACCTGTATTGCCAGAAGGAGTGGGTGCCCCCTTGTTTGTTTATGTATCACATGACTGTTGTGTTGCCTGTTTTGATAAGCAGGACCCCTAGTTTCCAATGATACTTAAAAGCCACCTTGCCCTTCTGTACTGCCATCAATTCCTTCCAATTTATGCACCTGTGTCTGAACTGCTCTTCCCATAAGATGTGCTGGAAATGGACATCCCAGGTTGTGTCTGATGCATCTGTGGTTAAGGTTTGGCCCTGAGACTGTGAGTGCTTGCACCTCAGATTCTTAAGGTACCACTGAAGTTTCCTCATGTGTAGCCTGACCGGATGGATCATTAGTATACAGGATGCCATGTAGCCCAGTGCTCTTTGGAATTCCCTGTCTGAGAGGCATTGCCTCTGCATGATGTACTGCAAGTACTGGGTTAAGCAGGAAGCCTTGCTTGGGCAAAGGAAGGCCTTCTGGATGGAGGAATCTAGCAGAGCTCCGAACAAAATTATCCTGGTGGAAGGGTTTGTGTTGGATTTGCTGAAGTTTATGGTGAGACCTAGGGAAGAAAGTAGGGTCCTGGTGAAGGCCAGGTCCTTGAGATATTTGAATGACTTGTGGCTTGAATGAGGCAGTCATCCAGATAAGGGTAAATCTGGATGTCTCTCATTCTGTAGAAAGTGATCACAGGGGCCACATATTTTGTGAAGACTCTGGGAACAGTAGACAAGCCAAAGGGAAGTGCACAGAACAGAAAATGACTGGTATCTGCTCTGAAGCAAAGAAAACTTCTGCAGGATTCTTCTATGGGAATGTGTAAGAAGGCATCTATCAGGTCTATGTTGACCATTAGAGCCTGAGGAGTGCACATGGTAAAAGGCTTTTGAAGAGTAAGCATTTTGAATTTTGGAACTAGGATGGACAGATCCAGGATAGGGCACACCAAGAGCCTTCTTGCCTGGGAACTAGGAACAGCCTAGAGTAAAACACTTTTCCTAGCTAGTGATCTGGTACTGCTTCCACAGAGTCCTGAGATCACTAGTTCTTAATCGGAGAAATGGCCTCTGCTCTTTGGTTTTCAGGCACATCGAAGTAGCCTGAGAATCTTAATGGTTCTTTGAAAGTGAGCTTGTAGTCATTTGCGATAACTTCCAGAACCCACTTGTCGAAGGTGATAAGGGCCCAGTTTTCCTTGAATAGGTAAAGTCTTTCTCCTATCTTGAAAAACCACAACCCAATGAAAGAAGCCAAATAATAAACCATGAACTGCAGACCAATTCCACTGAAGTGCTTGTAGAATTTATTGTAAAAAATGTTACAAAAGTTCAATATACTTCCACACAAAAACGATCTTCTCTCTAGCGCCTCAGCCACACTTGCCTTTAACAGTGTAAACCTCCTATCTTGTTTGGCACTGGGGGTGGGGGGATTTTGTGAAGGAAGAGTCATTGCTTATTTCTGCTAGGGAGCTGTAGCCTAGGACTCCCCAGCCTGGGTTCTCCTGAGGACCACTGCCTTGCCCTCTGAGATTGTTGCTGCTATCTATGAGGCCTTTCTCTTTTGGTTTTTCTCTGACTGGGTTTTCATTGGGAAGGAAAGGACCAATGCTTAGTGAGGAAATTCCTACTGAACCTAGGTGGCTGGACCTGGAGGAAGTCTTTGACAGTTTGCATGGATTTTGATTTATCCTCCAAGTCTTTTTAACACTGCCTCACCCTTTGGTCCAAAAAGGGAGACCTTATCCAGGGGCATCTAGCAGCTTATATTTGACATGTTCTGGTAATGTCTGTTCACTAAGCCAAGCATGCCTTCTGATGACCAACTCAGAGACAGCAGCTCGGGTAGATGCCTCTAGGGCATCATATCCACAGTGCATGGAGTGCCTAGCTACCTGGAAATTGGAATGGCAGAGATCTAACAATTCCTTGGAGGAGTTGTTGCCCTCCAGGGAGGATATCTTTTGCTTCATTTTTTCCAAAATACTCTGCTGGTATTTTATCATATGGAATTGGCAATTGAGGGCCCTCATGACCAGCGTAGAGGAAGTATAAACCTTCTTCCCAAACCTGTCAAGGGTCCTGCTTTCTTTGTCCATAGGTAATAGGTTTTTAGAAGCACTAGCCCTAACTTTTTTGGGGCCAGGAGTGACAACCTCTGAGTCAGCAGAGGGTTCTTAAAAAGGAATTTATGTGAGTCCAGTACCCTGTAACCCTGTTTGGTTTACGAGGGGTGGGGGAAGAGAATCTGGATTGAGAGATAATTCCATGAAGACATCTTCTACCACTTTAAAAACTGGTGGGATAGCCAAGGGTTTGTGCTGTGGGAGATCAAGGAACTCCCAGACCCTATTTTTAGACTGGAATATTCTTGTGCTTGCCACTGGAAAAACTCTCTCATGGCATGCAATGTCTCCCCAAAAGTAATGTCCTCTGGGGGTGAAGCAGAGGGTAAAACCTCTTCTGAATCAGAATCCTCAAAGGAAGTAAGGAAGGGTTAATCTTCAAGGGCAGAGTCCTCTTGATCAGAGTGCTCATCTGAATCAGGGGGTTCTGGAAAGGTCTCAGGTGTAGGGTCTGTCTACCTTTTTCCAGGTGAAGAGTCGGAGAGGGGTGTTGCCTGCCTCTGACTAAAGAAATAAGATCCTCTGCCAGCCTTACCAAATCCTGCTGATAACCTGTGGGGCGGGAGCCGGTAGGCTTAGGTACAGGACCTGTGGTCGAGCTCTTCTTAGGTGTAGCTTTGTCCTTCGGATCAGTGCATGCCCACTACTCTAATGCCAGTTTCTTTGAAATAAATAACCAGTGTTGGCAGACACCCCTAAGGGACACAGTCAGTTGAGGATCGTTTGCCAGAAGCCAAACTCTGCTAAGTGATTCCAGACCCAACTGATAAACCAAATGTCAATGCCTGAGTTGAAGCTGAGGGACCCGTCAGCATGTTGGACTCTAAAAGTCTCTCGACAGAGACCTGCTCTACCACCTCGCTTGCAGAACTGGGATGCGAAGGCACCTCTCCTTCTTCTGAAATAATGAGCCTCGAGGGACTGGCAGACAGAGAAATGTTGTCATTCGAGGCCCTAAGTTTGGGTCTTTTTTTCCTTCTTTTCTTTAGGGAGCATAACCTCAATATGACCAACGGATGTCATCACGAGATGGGAAGCGGACCGCTGACTAAGGTGCTTAGACAAGATTTTGGCCCTACACCTTATAGTCCTAAAATTGAAAAGGATGCACAGACAGCAATTAGGGATGTTGTGGTTTTGGCCTAAACAAGCGACACACAAGGTATGAAAGTCTCTGTGTGGGATTTATTTATCACAACAGAGACATTTGTTAACTTTATCTGACATAAGTCACAGGTAAGAAAAAGAGTTCCCCAATGAGGTACTTAGCTTTAGAAGATTTATCACCCCAGTGCAGAAAACCAATACATTCACAGCTGCTTTGGGCTCTGACAGCAAGAAAGACTGATGTCATGGCATTGGCTGGCTCCCTTTATACCCAACCATACTAACATCAGGGTAGGGTGTCCATCAGCCCACGGATGAGGGAGTTTTTTACTCTGGTAGTCAGACTGACCAAGCGCTTCCAAAGCAAGAAATCTCATTAAGTCAACACTGCAACAGTGAAACACGAAGAACATCACCCTTTTGTTTTTTTTTTCACCATGAGTCCAGCTACAGCATACATCACTTCTTTTAAGTTGCCACCATCTCAGTATTCTTAATCCATATTTTGATTTTTACTCTTTGCCAATCCTACTTACCACAATTCGCAAACATGTACAATACAATACACCACAGCAAAACTAAAACAGATACCATTTGTGCAATAGACCTTTACTTGACACCCAAGAAATATTTACATGCTTAGGTTCATAGGTTCATAGGTTCATACTAGGCTATCTGCCCGAGGGCATTTACAAGCCTAGCCCATAGTTTTGTGGCTTACGCCACCCCTTTAGTATGGGGAACTATACCCATTATTTTGCTGTGCCTCTGTTGAGCAGTGACACTGAGGTAATCCCTGGGGTATATCTGCGATCTCCCATCCATTGGTCAAGATTTCTCTTGAACAAGGCCAGCGAGGTGCTCTGCCTCACATATACCGGGATTTTATTCCACAGCATAGGGAGTCTTTGGGTGATGAATCTATCCCTCCAGCTGGCCCTATTAATAGTCGTGTCGAGGTTTAAGTCTCCGCCTTGTGGCTCTGACGGATCTAGATTTTTGAGGTGAAGCATATTCATCAAATCTGGGTTTGACATGGCCTTGTATGTTAGGCAAAGGTCACCTCTGAGCAAGCGGTGTTTACTGAATAGAGCTGGAGTTCTTTCAGTCGGGCAGCATAGGACAGATGTTTGAGACCCTTTATCCTTTTGGTGAGGAACTTTGTGGCCTCTCCAGCTGCTGCAAGTGTCGGGTCAGATACATTCCGAATGGGGCATTGTACTCAATCATTGGTCTGATGAGTGATGAGTATAGGAGACTATGACCTCCCTTGATCTAGATGAGAATCCCTTCATGATAAGGTGGGCAATGTAGAAGGTCTTCCTAACTACTTTAGCTACATGGGTGTCGAATGACAGACTACCATCAACCTGGGTCCCCAGGTCCCTGATAACTTCTTCTATGCTCAGTGGATTGCCACCTATTTGGTAGCTAGGGGTAACCTTGTTTTTCCCAAGGGCATGACTATGCATTTTTGGCATTTAACTTTAGGCCATGGCTCTGGCACCAGTTATCCGCTTCTGTGAGACCCTTCTGAAGGATATCTGTGTCAGATGTGTTTTCTACTATGGCCCAGTTTGCAGTCATCTGCAAACTTTGTCAGCCATAACCCTCCTGTGTTTGCTTGTACTGGAAAAGTAGATGCCAAACAAGAGTGGGCCCAGGACTGAGCCCTGTGGTACACCACTTGTGACAGGCTTTGAGTCTGACATGGCGCCAGCAACTCTGACCCTGTGGGTTCTGTCACTCAGCCAGTTTGCAACCCATCTTGTGATGTATGGGTTAACATTTAAGCTGATGAGTTTTTCAATGATACCCGAGTGGGGTATTGTATCGAAGGCCTTCGCCAGATCGAGGTAGGCTGTATGGACTGCCTTTCCTCATCAATGGCTTTGGTGACTGTTTCAAAAAGTCAACCAAGTTTAGAAGGCATGATCTGCCTTTGACAAAGCCAAACTGGGATGGATCCAAAGTCTGCAAATTCCTATGTCTTTATTTATGAGGTCCATTATGATCCTCTCCATGGCTTTGCAGATAAGGCTTGTCAAGCTAATGGGCCGGTAATTTCCAGGGTCGGTGGAGGCACCGCCTTTGTGAAGTGGGACCACAGTTGCAGTGCGCCACTCCTGGGTACGATCCAGAGGTAAGACTATGATTAAACAGCTGTCCTAGCTGTGGGTTTAATTCCTCGTTGAGTTCGTGGAGCACACAGCCGGGACACCATCAGGTCCCATGGATGCTGTGTTTTTGCTTTGAGAGAGCAGTTCTCACTTGGGCTTGGAGATGTTTGGGGGCTGCAATCGCTTGGTATAGATATCTCTCCTTTGGGGAGGGGAGAAGTTTGCACTGAACCTGTCAGCCAGTATGTTGGCAATGTCTGTAGGATCAGTAATCTTCACATCATTTTGAACTAGTTCTGAGCATATCTGGGAGGTTCCTCCCAGGTTTCTAACATAGCTAAAGAAGGCCTTATGATTGTCTTTTTGAGTCTTTAGCTATTTTTCTCTCAAAATTTGCTTTGGATGATTTTATGAGAGCTCTTAGTTTTTACTTATAGTGATCAAGGGTGTCTTACCTTTAAGGATTTTGCTCTATCTTGTAGTAGCTTCCTCCTTTTGTTGTAGAGTTTGTTTATGGCTGGGGTCCACCAGACTGGACGCTTGCCTTTGGTACAAAGAGTCTTTGTTTTGCTTGGGATTGCCTTATCCATGCAGTCCTGCAGGTGCTGGTAGAAGGCATTTGTAAGTGATTCAGCGGCTTGAGTACTGTTTTCCTACCGCTCGGGGCCTTAAAGGAGACCACACTAGTCTTTAGAAGTGTGAAGTCGGCTTCGAGAAGTTCTTTACTGTGGTCTTTTTATTTCAGGTGGGGTGGGATGAGGACCTCCAGCGAGATTAGTTTGTGATCTGATCTCACCAGTGAGGGGTATACTTCCGTGTTGAACATTGTGCTACCATGTTCGTGATGATGAGATCAAGTATGTTTTCTCCTCTTGTGGGATGGTGACTAGTTGTTCCATGGCATTTGAGTTTATGAATTCCAGGAACTTTTGGGCTAGGGTGTTTGGGCTTGAGTAGTGTTCCCAGTCTATATTAGGGTAATTGAAGTCACCTAGTATGATGGTGTTTGGTGATACATTTATCCTCTAGTGTTTTCAGGAAGGCCATGTGAGGTTCCTGAGTTTGTGAGGGTGGCCTGTAACATGCTACAATTTGCAGAGCAGTCTTGCCTATGGTTAATTGCACCTGGATGGTCTCCGATGCATCGCGTGCTGCCACCAGTCTTGAGGTGTGGGTGTCTTTGATGAATATGGATACCCCCTCCTTTCTTGGTATTGTCCGGATTTTGGGGCCGGAACGCATGATAAGAGGTAAAACCTGATAGTGCTGGGGTGCTCTCAGGAGCCTTGAACCAGGTTTCTGTCACTGCACAGACATCGATGTTCTCCATACTGAGAAGGGCCTCGAAAAGTGCATTTTGAGATTTAGACTTCTGGCATTGAGCAGCATTACCCTTAGTTTTTTTCCTTTTTGTGTTCTAGGGTGGTAGGTTTAGAATTTGAGCCTTGCCTAAAAAGGCACTATGGGGTGGCAAGAGCCTTTGCCAATATCCGAATCCCAGGGTGACAGGTGCAAGCCGCCCTTGGCGAAGCAGCGTGGCTTGTCCAGCATGTCATCCCAGGCAGACAGACATTGATCCCCTTTGAATGACACCAGAGTTTAAGCCAATTGTTAAAGCTGATCATCTTATCTCTGTATTGTGGCATCATTCTTGGTGAAGGTAGGATACTGCTCAAGGTCAGGGTCATACCTGCCTGGGCTACATAATCAGAGAGCTCCTCAATGTCTCTTTTCATGTAGTCCAAGGAGGTACGCCTCAGGTCGCTTACACCAGCGTGGACAATGACTGAGTCGTATTTGTACCTGCTGTTGAGAGACCTGAGTGCTTGCGTTATGTGGCGGATTCTAGCACCCGACAGGCAGCTTACTGTGACCTTCTCCTTACTCAGTCTGGTGAGCGGACGCCAGTGTGTCTGACTATGGAGTCACCAATGACTAGTGTGTCTGGCATTGTGTTTGGCCTTAAGGGCTGTGACTGTTTGACACTCTGACTGTGAGGTCTATGTGTTGCAGGTGTTGTGTTCTGAGGTGGTGGTTGTTTGGGTGTCTGCTTTGGTGGCCTCTGCTGTTTTGGTAGATTTTTGATCAGAGCCACCGAGTATGTCTTTGTGTGTTTATGTGTATGATTTGAGGTTGTGATGGTACTATGTGAGACTGGGTCTATAGTGTGTGTGGTAACCTTCTCCTCCTGACTGGTCTTGCCAGTCCTATGTTGAGAGAGCTCAGCCTCCAGTTTGGCCGTATAGTTGCATCTCTCGCATGTATTTGTGTTTTGTGGGAGGAGGAGAGGGTTGTTCAGGTACATGAGGCAATTGTAACATTGCCTCAATATTCCCAGGTTCACCAGCTGAGCAGGAGAGGACACTAGCAACTGATCCTCGACATGCTAGAAGGACTAGACAAAAACTTTAAAAGAGATTCCGGGGATGTGGGTGACCGAGAAATGGGGTTTGCCTTTTGGGGTGCTATCTATAAGAGTGTCAGATCAAGGTAATAAGTACTGTAGGAGCAAGTGCTAGGTTTAACAGATAGAGAAAAGTCTACTTGGAGTCAAGTAGAGATGATCTTTTAGGTATTAGAGAAAGTGCTAGTAACAGGGATGCTTAAAGGTAAGATTGAAAAGAATGCACTCTGCAGTGTGCACTAGAGAAGTTAGATATGAAAGTAGGTAACTTGAGTTTTACCTGTTTAAAAAGTTAAGGTTTAGTGGAGAGTTACTATTTTTAAAACAGCAAGATGGACTGAAAGGGGTGGTTACTTTTGTATTTTGGTACTATGAAATACTGTAGGATGGCCAATAAATTTAAATAATTGAAGGAAGGATTTCAAAAGTGATGGTTTTGTGATTACTCACATAAGCCAGTGAAAGTAGAGAGAAATGAGATATATGGTCAGATTAACATAAGAGGCGGGCAACTAGAAAGACAGTGGTATTTAACAAGACAACTTAAATGGGTGGGAGGGAGGGAGGGAAAAATTCTGCCTGACTCAGAACAGAGAGAGCTGTGGTCTCTTTTGAAGTTTTAATATGCTGTTTAAAACAGAATGCAAGCAAAACACAAGATAAAGAAAACAAACTACAGTATTCAAAATATAGAAAGGCAATACAGAAATACAAAAAATAACAGCAAACTAACCTTTCCTTCACAGCAAAGTGTAGCAGAGTCTGGATGAGCCTTTCTGGTAAAGCTCTGAAATGTTTTAGTTTACTCCTTAAATAGAAATTTTAGTTCCTAGCTCCACCCCCTCTGTTAACAAGTGATTAACCTTAAGTGACCTCTTCTGTCTTATGAATGAGTCCTTAATTAATCAGTTCTTATTTCTGCCTGACTCAGAACAGAGAGAGCTGTGGTCTCTTTTGAAGTTTTAATATGCTGTTTAAAACAGAATGCAAGCAAAACACAAGATAAAGAAAACAAACTACAGTATTCAAAATATAGAAAGGCAATACAGAAATACAAAAATAACAGCAAACTAACCTTTCCTTCACAGCAAAGTGTAGCAGAGTCTGGATGAGCCTTTCTGGTAAAGCTCTGAAATGTTTTAGTTTACTCCTTAAATAGAAATTTTAGTTCCTAGCTCCACCCTCTGTTAACAAGTGATTAACCTTAAGTGACCTCTTCTGTCTTATGAATGAGTCCTTAATTAATCAGTTCTTATTTCTGCCTGACTCAGAACAGAGAGAGCTGTGGTCTCTTTGAAGTTTTAATATGCTGTTTAAAACAGAATGCAAGCAAAACACAAGATAAAGAAAACAAACTACAGTATTCAAAATATAGAAAGGCAATACAGAAATACAAAAATAACAGCAAACTAACCTTTCCTTCACAGCAAAGTGTAGCAGAGTCTGGATGAGCCTTTCTGGTAAAGCTCTGAAATGTTTTAGTTTACTCCTTAAATAGAAATTTTAGTTCCTAGCTCCACCCCTCTGTTAACAAGTGATTAACCTTAAGTGACCTCTTCTGTCTTATGAATGAGTCCTTAATTAATCAGTTCTTATTTCTGCCTGACTCAGAACAGAGAGAGCTGTGGTCTCTTTTGAAGTTTTAATATGCTGTTTAAAACAGAATGCAAGCAAAACACAAGATAAAGAAAACAAACTACAGTATTCAAAATATAGAAAGGCAATACAGAAATACAAAAATAACAGCAAACTAACCTTTCCTTCACAGCAAAGTGTAGCAGAGTCTGGATGAGCCTTTCTGGTAAAGCTCTGAAATGTTTTAGTTTACTCCTTAAATAGAAATTTTAGTTCCTAGCTCCACCCCTCTGTTAACAAGTGATTAACCTTAAGTGACCTCTTCTGTCTTATGAATGAGTCCTTAATTAATCAGTTCTTATTTCTGCCTGACTCAGAACAGAGAGAGCTGTGGTCTCTTTTGAAGTTTTAATATGCTGTTTAAAACAGAATGCAAGCAAAACACAAGATAAAGAAAACAAACTACAGTATTCAAAATATAGAAAGGCAATACAGAAATACAAAAATAACAGCAAACTAACCTTTCCTTCACAGCAAAGTGTAGCAGAGTCTGGATGAGCCTTTCTGGTAAAGCTCTGAAATGTTTTAGTTTACTCCTTAAATAGAAATTTTAGTTCCTAGCTCCACCCCTCTGTTAACAAGTGATTAACCTTAAGTGACCTCTTCTGTCTTATGAATGAGTCCTTAATTAATCAGTTCTTATTTCTGCCTGACTCAGAACAGAGAGAGCTGTGGTCTCTTTTGAAGTTTTAATATGCTGTTTAAAACAGAATGCAAGCAAAACACAAGATAAAGAAAACAAACTACAGTATTCAAAATATAGAAAGGCAATACAGAAATACAAAAAATAACAGCAAACTAACCTTTCCTTCACAGCAAAGTGTAGCAGAGTCTGGATGAGCCTTTCTGGTAAAGCTCTGAAATGTTTTAGTTTACTCCTTAAATAGAAATTTTAGTTCCTAGCTCCACCCTCTGTTAACAAGTGATTAACCTTAAGTGACCTCTTCTGTCTTATGAATGAGTCCTTAATTAATCAGTTCTTATTTCTGCCTGACTCAGAACAGAGAGAGCTGTGGTCTCTTTTGAAGTTTTAATATGCTGTTTAAAACAGAATGCAAGCAAAACACAAGATAAAGAAAACAAACTACAGTATTCAAAATATAGAAAGGCAATACAGAAATACAAAAATAACAGCAAACTAACCTTTCCTTCACAGCAAAGTGTAGCAGAGTCTGGATGAGCCTTTCTGGTAAAGCTCTGAAATGTTTTAGTTTACTCCTTAAATAGAAATTTTAGTTCCTAGCTCCACCCTCTGTTAACAAGTGATTAACCTTAAGTGACCTCTTCTGTCTTATGAATGAGTCCTTAATTAATCAGTTCTTATTTCTGCCTGACTCAGAACAGAGAGAGCTGTGGTCTCTTTTGAAGTTTTAATATGCTGTTTAAAACAGAATGCAAGCAAAACACAAGATAAAGAAAACAAACTACAGTATTCAAAATATAGAAAGGCAATACAGAAATACAAAAAATAACAGCAAACTAACCTTTCCTTCACAGCAAAGTGTAGCAGAGTCTGGATGAGCCTTTCTGGTAAAGCTCTGAAATGTTTTAGTTTACTCCTTAAATAGAAATTTTAGTTCCTAGCTCCACCCCCTCTGTTAACAAGTGATTAACCTTAAGTGACCTCTTCTGTCTTATGAATGAGTCCTTAATTAATCAGTTCTTATTTCTGCCTGACTCAGAACAGAGAGAGCTGTGGTCTCTTTTGAAGTTTTAATATGCTGTTTAAAACAGAATGCAAGCAAAACACAAGATAAAGAAAACAAACTACAGTATTCAAAATATAGAAAGGCAATACAGAAATACAATTATAATAATGCTTTGCATATCTTACAGCCATATACTCACAGTTTCGCTGCATCCTATTCAAAATGCAATATGGGGTAGCTTCCTTTTCCCAAAAACCTGGCAAAGGCAATCCCCAAATAGACCTTTAAGTTATTTTCTGAAAAAGATTAACTTTAGAATATAAGTAATGAATACTCAACTGTGGGTGTGTCAGGATTTACCTACTTCTGGGAAAATTTACCTACACAGGCTTCAGCCTTGTGCATAAAGTACTGCGAGTTGTATGTAAGCCCTGTCTCACTTGTAGTCAAGTGATTATTATTATGTTTTATTTCAAACCAAATTCAGG
Organism: Protopterus annectens; assembly: GCF_019279795.1. NCBI lineage: Eukaryota > Metazoa > Chordata > Ceratodontiformes > Protopteridae > Protopterus > Protopterus annectens. Next base: position 998,166,267 of record NC_056744.1, on the reverse strand, counting down.
ATACTATTAGAAAACACAGAACTACTAAAAGACCTATAAAGGAAAACCATGTGATCACAATTTATTTCTTTAATTTTAAACAATATTTAGACTGTGGACGCTTAGTAGGAAGTATTGGCCCAGCTTTTGGGACACCTAAGGCAGTATATTATAACACTAGACCCTATATCAGGCCATTATAGTGGTACAATGAATTACAAAAGAAAAATGCAAACCTCTTTGAGAATATTACAGGAAAAACAATACTAAGATATGGTGAAAAGTACTTTTCAGTTTTCAGGTGTCACTGCCATATAACCAGATCAGTAAGTTTCCATGTTTATTAGTATTCCCTATCCCCTCAGAATACTGCAAGCATGATGCTGAAGCTCTTGTTTGTCCTTCTGCATCAAACAATCAAGAAACCCATTATGATTTTGTAGAGTATGTACAGTATAAAGATCAGAAAGGCACTTTATGAATCAAAACAGCACAACTGTCATGCCTGTTGGGCATCATCTGGACTTATAGCAAAGATAGCCTATTTTCACAGCTCATGCCTGTGTGTGGGTAATGCTTAGTTTACAGACAGCTGGTATGATGGCAGAATCCGAATTACCAAAAAAGGTCATCCATTGGTAAACCAAGCATAACTCACAACCAGCTATGGGTTATTACAGTTGTGTTCATTTTGTATAATAGTGTTAAAGGCCTTGGCCAGGCCAGGAAGCCGCACTACTCACAAGTGGCCTGCATAGCTACATAAAACAGACTATAGCTGCTCTACATTAGTATACTTAACTTGCAGTTGCCCTTAGCAGATAGAAGTTGCTCTGCATAGTGCATATTCAATAATTACTTAGTACAAGTAATTGTTTCCAACACAGTATAAAGTCTAATATCTACTTCATTTTATATAATAAAGTACTCTTTGTATTCAAACAAATTCTCCTAATCCTTGGACTACAGTGGAGGGTCATCCTGGTTGTCTCTCTTCTGTTGCCAACCTCATAGTATTTGGTATCCTTAGACATCACAGCAAATGCTTAATACTCACATATAATGAACTTTTACTTAGTACAACACATTCTTTTTGGCAGAAATGCAAGTATTTAACTAACATGGAGGCCTCATTCTCAAATAAGGGCACACACTGAGCAGTACACACACATCCACAACAACCTACACTAAAATCTCTTATATTTAGGCTTCAAATGAAGCCCATGCCAAAAGCCTCCTAGCTCTAAGACTAGGTCTTATCAAAAATCAAACTCACTATCACCTTTTTGCATACTTCCAGCAATGAGTCACCAGGATGTAAATCATCAGAGATCTAGTACACAGAACCACTCAACAAATAAAAACATTTTAATGACTGTTGACTCTACAGTTAGATACACTGATTTCCATTTTACTGGTCGAAGACAGGGTCATGTTGAGTTTATTTCTGTGCTAGGATCTCTGATATCTCAAAGGCCCTTATGTCCCCCTGTGCTGGCAAATATGACTACAACATGGTCGTGGTCCATATGGATGTGAATGACCTGGAGTCCAAAGCCCTGAGGGACATACAGAAAGACATGTCAAAACTCTTCATGCACGTCATAAATTTAGGAGAGACTCTGGTCCTGAGCAGAATCATTTCTTCTCCATGAATGATGCCCAAGTACAAAGAAAAGATAATTGGCTTCAACAACTGTCTTTATAGTTGGTGTCATTCCAGGAGATTCCACTATTTGTCAGCAGAATACAAGCTGCTCAACAGTCCTAATTGCTTTGCCAAGAATGGTGTGCCTCTTATTTCAAGGTTTCTGCATACTGCTGCCCCCACTGTGTCTTTTTTTTTTGTACTGTCCAGCTGAAGGACAGCGCAACATTACTAGTATATCAGATGTAAAACAGGATTGCATTAACCTAGGTCTACACAATGCCAGAAGGCTGGACAACAAAATGCCCAACCTTGAGGCTCCCATGTCTGTGTAATTGCTGAAACTTGGTTTAAATATTCAGAAAGCTTTCCCTCCATACCACGTTTTCAGACCTAATGGCAACTGTGGTAAGTTCTCCATGTTCATTAGAGACCATATCTCCTCTAGACAGATCCCCAGGGACCCAACAGACAGAGATCACTGAGCTCCGAATCACACTAAACATAACCAATTATCAGTTTATAGCCTGTAACAGGTCACCCTCTTTGTCCCTGATAATCACGTAAAGTTCCTAGATGTAATAAATGAACTCCCTATAAACAAAACATCCATTATTTTGAAAGACTTTAACTACCTATCAATAAAATAATGTAGGATACTCCCAAAAGTTCTTAGGTTTCATAAACAAAAGCTCACTGGAACAGATTCTTAACAAACCCACTAGAAGGCATAATATTATTGACCTTGTCCATATAAATATAGCTTATTTGTATAATAATTTCCTGGTATCTCCCTCCCTGGATTACTCTAATCATAAACATGGGACCTTCACTACTTAAAATTACCAAGCTAAAATACCAATCTCAGAATGCAAGGATTTCAAGCATACAAATCTCATTAGATTCACTTATTCATACATAACCCTAGACATCACCTCAGCAGAAAGCTACACGAGTTCTAAGTTCACTTAGATAAATGTACAGAATTGAAAGTATCTATCAGATATAAATACGGTGAGAGTTTAAAAGCACCTAGGGGTCCAACAACGTAAATAAACTCTAGAATAAAATAAAAAAAAAACTATTTAATATTATTCAGCAGATCAAAAAACCTATTAAGGATATTAAGGCAGCCCATGATTTGAGGTTAACATCTGAAGCTATGGACAACTACAAATCCTTCTTTAGTTAAAATAAAACCCAAGATTCCTCAAAACTAATTCTGGATGGCACCACATACTCTGACAGGGCAGACATTACCAACAAACTTGCTAACAAATTTAGTGCCAAGTTCACCCCAACAATGACTATCCAAAGTCCACTTATCCCTGAAGTCCTCAGACTCCCATTATCTCAAACTTTATGTACTAAACATGCTCTTAAAAACAAAAATACTTCCTCCATGGGACAAGAACATATACCAGTCTGTTTAATAAATTTGTATCAAGCAAACGCCAGCTTCATCCCTGAAACTTGATGCACAGCAGTAGTGATGCTACTCCATGAGGGTAGCCTTACTACTCACCCTGGGAATTACACTCCCACCAGCTTGACACACTCATACGAACAATGCTAAAATGTGTAACATAATATTTGGAAAAGCTCCCCCCACCACCAGCATACAACACAGACATTATCCCACTCCAAAATAAGAATGTTGCTGGAGACCATGGTACTTGGATTGATAATTTCTTCTCCTTTGGTCAACACATAAGAAAGTTCTTCTATGTAGTACAGCTGATCACCAAGGGGATATCTTAAAGATACAGATAGGTCATTGCCTCATTATATTCAGCATTGTTTAGATCAGTTATTGAATACAGTGCCCCTTTGGGAAACACCTCACTAGACATACTGAACAATCAGAAAGACCCCAGACATTCCTAACTAAGAAGATTACTGGCTTGAAAATCCTAACCTACCAGAAAAGAATGGCAGCACTGTCTCTTTATCCAGTGCCTTAAAGATTCCTAAGGGGGAAGTTTATGCCTTCCAAGCTATTAGGGACCCTAAAATCCAGAATTATTTTTGTATCTCTACAAATACCAGAATAAAGGATCTAAATCAAGACTAGCAGATAAATAAAACAAGATGGAGGGACAGAGTCATTACACGGTGTCTTTCCCACCTCTGGAATAGACTTCCATTGCAAGGAACTGGACAACTGGATGGAAATTCAGAAATTCAACCAAGGCGTTTCTCACCTGGCCCTCCTTGACAGAGGACGTTCAGCCTGAGAATGGGTGCTAGCAAGACATTAACAGTCACATGACACGACCGTCTTCTATTTCCTGTTATGCTACGATTAGCCCATGTTGTAAAATTTTGTTCATATTTTGAGCATCCTACAGATCTTTTAATCTTCACTGTAAGTCTATCTTCAATTAATTAAACTCATCTTTTGCAGTAGTAATGACTATATACAAGATTCTCTTAAAACTGAAATGTGCTTCTCAACTAGTCCCACAATTTGTATATTACCTATAAACCAACAAAAATATAACAGACAACTAATACATGTTAATTGAACCAAACATTTTGAAGAATTTCATATTTAGATTTGTCATTACCACTCTATCTACCCACTAACATCTCTTGGTCAAATCAGCTCAAATGACAGTGTTCACTGAGTACCAGTTACAAAGTGAACCCATCTTTTCTATATTAGGTTTTATCTTTATTTATTTTAAATGCGTTAAGGTGAAAAAAGAGCATGAAACTAAAAGAACTCATCAAACAAGATGTCTGCTTATTAACTGTTTATTTAAAATTGTAGGTTTCTTTTGTTGTGGTAAAACTAATGATTACAAAACATTAGATCAGCTGACTTGTAAATACTGTAGGTAGTAAAGAGAGGCAGCATGTCACAGTATCTTACAGTTTTTTTTGCAAAACAGCAGGCAATTTTTCATGCATCACTGGTTTGAAAACAAACAAGAAATAAAAACATAAATGCAATATCCAAATGTATTTTCAACAGCAAGATACAGGAATGGGGGTCGACGTTCTGATGATAATTAAAAAAATGGCTGAGGAGACTTCTGAAGAGCAACAACCTTAAGTTGTTTCCTTTATTTTAATAATCTTAACCTGATAAAATGTAAATAAAAGTGTATTATTAAAACCCCTGACTTCTAAATAGCTAAAAAAAAAACAGGAAAAATAAACAAACAGCCAGATGGCTTTTAGGACCATGCAAATATGTCCATCAGTGGCTTCTCATGTTGGCTTGTGATGCCCCAGCACTTGCCCAGTAATCAAGGAGCCTCAATCCTCACCACTAGCACCAATGAGCGATGCACATTGGGAGGATGACAAGTACACACATTATTTCCAGATGCAGCTCTCTGCATTAAGTGCATTTTCCCTTAAGAGCACACAGAGACCACAGTCAGTCTGGGCATGGTTTCTCCCTCTTTCACCAGATCCCCAGTAAGACTCCCCACTGGCAGAGCTATAGGGTTGAGATCTCAGCTGAGTGGCCAAGACAAGACCTCCAGCACCCTCTCTTTCCAACCAGTGCTTTGTGTCCCTGCCCAAGTAGCTGACACACAGACATTTTGAAGTTAAATTTACACACACACACAAACACACACACACACACACACACACACACACACACACACACACACACACACACACACACACACACACACACACACACAAACTTTACCCAGACTATAAGGTAGTTATCACTGCCACTAGTCATGTCCTTATCAACTACTTAAAGGCCCTTAACAAAGGGTGTCCAATCTTACTGTGTGATATTACTATCAATACAAATAGTAGTTTGACCAAGAACAAGGCTATTAGGAGTGGCCTACACAGTGGAACCAAATAAAATATGAAGAGAATACAGAATACTCACTCTCTCTCTCTCACTCACTCACTCTCTCAGAGAGTTCTTAAATTAATATCTCAAATATTACTGTTGGGATAGCTTACAAGATGACATCACTTCTTGTCATCTGACTCTATCTCAGGTAAAACTATTGATGTAGCTGTTAGTGTTTAGCATCTACCTGTGAAAATACATAAACAAGAGCTTTTCTTAGATCTAAGACAGATCCTGGAAGTCATAAAACAATAAAATACTTCCAAGACAATACAGTGACCCTCTACTTCTAGACATTGTGTCTGTTACTGCACTGAAACTGAAAGATAACATCCTTCTTTATGGCTTGGCTATAAAGTAATTTAATTTAGGATCCCTATATCGAATCAAACCTTTTCTAACCCCAGCAACTAGAACCAAGATTGCACAATCTCATCTTCTATCAACTCTCCTATATGCCTCTCCTATTTATACAAACCTTAAGAAAATTAATCTTAACAAACTTGAACTTGCTATAACAACATTGCTCGCTTCGCCACTAGTAACCCCTTTAGGACTCACCATTGTATAAACCTAAAACTACTAGGCTGGCTTGAATTCCAAAACTACCTTATAATTCCTCAACTCACTATTGCCCATAAAATATTACACCTACCTGACAACACCCCAATACTCTCTCAACTTTTAATCCCTTACAACAATCTTAACTCACTTCGCTCCTCTAGTAAACTCATGACCAGATCTATAAAAGCAAACAACACAGCGGGTGATTCTCTTTTCACTAACACAATAGGTAGAAGTTGGAATCTCTTACCTAGTGACATAACTCTGACTACATCTTTGCCACTTTTCAAACAGAAAATTAAACTGTACTTCCAAAATCACTGGCTTTGTTCCTGCTGTACACCTGACTAACCATCTTCTCTCACTCTGTTTCTCCTCCACTCTTTTCATCTCTACCTTATTCAGTTCTGATCCTATTATTTTTCGAGATTTAAGTATCTACATATTCTGTACAATTGTTGCTATTTAAGAACTGTATATTGTAACATTGATTTCACTTTGAAAGTATCTTTCATTATTTTTGTTTCTGTAATTCTTATTTAGCTATATCTTATAGTAGTCAATTTTTATGTAATGTACTTAGTATATAGTGGAGCTTTTCTCCTCAGGCCTCTGCTGAAAATGGACATGTATCCAGCCAGACTAGCCCGGTCAACAAATGTAAAATAAAATAAATAAATAAATAAAATAAATTTCATCTATTTTATCAGTTTTTTTTCTATATTCTGGTTTCTCCTTTTATAATATGTACATCTAAATAGTTACAATAGTGTATTTACCTTTCTGTTTTGTTCCAGTAGGATACACTGTGGATACATTTTTAAAGCTCAGTACTTTACAACCCTTTTCAATACACACTTCTGTACCAGCAGTTTGATATACACATAACATACAGTTCTGATACATTTGTAACAGAAGCATATGAATCATGTTAATATTCACAAATGACATATAATTATTTACAAAATTCCAGTTAGCTGGGCTGGCAGCATCTCCTTTTGTGACACGGCTATATGCTCTCTGACAGTTACTTAAGTCTTTAGGGAAATAACATAGTCAGGACAAAGAGATGGAGGAGTGGAAATTATGATTTTTCTGCTGTTGGGCTTCTGCCAGGTTCTCCTCAACCAAGCACATATGTTCCCCGAGCCTTATCCTGAGGTTTGGGACATATGGTACAACATAGTCAAAATGTGAAAAACCTGTATACTCCTGGGGCACCTCTCTGTATGCAAGCAACAGATGGGGCAAATATTTTCCCACTCCCTCTTAAACTGGTCTGCAAATGCCCATAGCATTGTCTTTAGTGTAAAGTTTAACATCTCAACCAGACTATTCGTCTGGGGATAGTAGGGGGTGGTCTTTAGCTGCTTCACCCCACAGTGCTTCCACAGACAAGCCAGTAGGTCTGACATGAAATTAGCACCTCTTTCAGGTAGTACTTCTACTGGGCAACCTACCCTGCTGAAAATCTCTAACAAAGCATTTGCCACCTTTTCTGCCTCAATGGAGGACAGAACCACTGCCTCTATGTATCTAGTAGCATAATCTACTTACACTAGGATATACTTCTTTCCTGTGGAAACTGGGGTCCTTAGAGGCCTCACAATATCCATAGCTACCCTCTGAAATGGCTTCTCAATCACAGACAAAGGCATCAAAGGAGCTTTGACACTGTCTCCTGCCTTGTCTACCTTTTGACACTGCTCACAGGTCCTGCAATACCTTGTTACATCCCTAGACATAACAGGCCAACACAAGTTCTGCATAATGTTTCTTTGTACGCTTTATGCCTATATGACCTGCAAAGGGAAAGTCATAGGCTATGGCTAGAAGTTCCAGATGGTAGGCTCTGGGCACTACCAACTGCTGTATTCTCTCACTCTCTAGCCCTCATTCAGTAATCCACCCCTATACAGTAACCCTTTGTCCCAGCATACATATGATCCCTTCCCTTGAGAATCAGGTGAATCACTAGCTACCTCTCTCAGGCCTTGTAATGTAGGATCTGAGAGCTGAGGCTGTCTCAGCTTTCTCTTTGTAACCCTTCCCAGCTCCCCTTCCACAGGAAGTCTGGTATTCTCTGAGAGTGATGCCTCACTGTCAACCTGGGTACTACAACTCACCTCTGCCCTTGCAGTCACTCTGTCGAAGGGAACATCAGTATCCACCAGCAGTTGTGGCTCACTTTCAGTTTCACTGCTACAAGGTAGTTCCCCCTCTGAAGTAACCACCACACCAGTCCTGGCTTTAAGTCTGAGGTCTGTCTGGGCCCCCCCCTCCCCAGGCTACCAGACCCACATGCTTCTCTCCAAGCCTGACTGCATGTAACTGCATCCAAACAAGGTACTGCATTATCAAAATCAATCCCTAACAGGACATCTGCAGGGATATCCTCAAACACACCTACTCACTTGCTTCTTTTGCCGCCCTCACAGTCAAGGTGAACCCTAGCCAAAGATGTTTGGAATGGGGTCCCTCCTAAAGCTCTGACTGGAATAGACTGCCCAAGCAAGTAGTGCTCCTCTTTACTGAATACAGGCTTCAGAATGGTTAGGTCAGAGGCTGTGTCTCTCTTAGCAGTGGCCTGTTTCCCATCCACTAAGATAGGATATAACCTCTTATGGTAGTTTGGTACCCTTGTTGTCTACAGACAACGCACTGCTAGCATTCTTTCATTCCACTTACTGGCTCTCCTACCTTTTGTTCCCCATCTTGCCTCCGTGGACATCTATATGCTACATGGTGCCACTGGTTGCATTTAAAACATTCACCCATTGGTCCTGGATGTGTACCTGGACTAGTAGCTTCCCCTGCTACAGGCAGACACTGTTGGGGCAGTTTAGGCTGCCCACCAATGGTTCCCTTACACCCATGTGCAGCACTGAATATCTCTTTCCTGTGCAGTGATGCCCTGCTTGCTAGGTATAGGTCTCCCTTTTCCCCATCTCATCTGCTGTGTTACATTCTCTATCCGCTAACCAGATTCCCATGTCCTCAGGCAAAGTGCTAAGGGCTTGTTCCCTCACCAATAGGTGTGCCAGCCCTTCAAAAGTGGTGATCTGACACCCACTTCCCCATCTATGAAAATAAGTGCTTAATTCAGCAATATATTCACACACACTTTCATCTGCCTTGCGTCTATGCTCAAGAAACTTATTTCTTTAAGTTTCATGTGTTAACTTAAAACACTCTAATAAACAATTTTTAACAGTATCATAATTTAAGCAATCAGTATCAGACAATTCAAAAATATCAGTTATCACTTTACCATGGAGTAAGTGGGTCAGGAACCATACCCACAGCCACTGGGCAACATTATATTGTTTACATACCCCTTCAAACATATGAATTAAACTATCAAAATTATCACCCTCTGTAAATTGTGGAAGAAGTTTACTGACCTCTCTTCCTTCTGGGTTGCAGTTACTCTATTCCCCACTGCCTCCATGACCCTGCTGAAGAATCAGCATCTCCTTTTCATGTTGCCTCTTCCTCTCGTTTTCCTTCTGCTTCCAGACTTCCCAGTCTCGCTGCTGATTCCAATTCCATTTGTTTCTTTTTCTCCTTTTCTTCAGCCTCCAAACACCTCAGTTTCTCATTTTCTTCAGCCTCCAGATGTCTCAGTCTCTCTGATTCTATTTCCAAATGCTTTGCCACCAGTTCAAGTCTCTAACTCCAGACGGATTTTTAAGTCCTCTGTGGAAAGGCTGATCTCTCCACTTTCTGAGAGTTGTACATTCCCAAGGCCAGTCGGATTGTCTTCCTGGTTGCTGATTTGTGATGCAGCTGTGACTAAGACTGCAATTATTTCAGCTTTAGTCAGGCTGGCAAGCACCAGTCCCTTGTCTTGCCACATCTCAGCCAACTGGCTCCTTGTCAGAGCAAGCAAGGCAGATGTGGTGAATGGGTCTACCAGCTGATGTTGTCAGGTCAAAAAAATACAGAATACTCAGTCTCTCTTTCTCAGACAGTTCTTAAATTAATATCTGAAATATTACTGCTGGGAAAGCTTGCAGGGTGACATCACTGCTTGTCATCTGACTCTATCCCAGGTAAAACCCCCATTGATGCAGCTGGTAGCATTTAGCATCTACCTGTGAAAATACATAAACAAGGACTTTTCTTAGATCTAAGGCAGATCCTGGAAGTTATAAAACAATAAAAACACTTCCAAGACAACACAGTGAACCTCTACTTATAGACATTGTCTGTTACTGCACTGAAACTGAAAGATAACATCCTTTTTATGGTGTGGTTATAAAGTTATTTAATTTCGACTATTTTTCTGAAGTTTGGCAAGTTAACCTTCTGTATTCAAGTTTCCCCTTTTAAAATATATACATCTAAATAGTTACAATAGCCTATGTACATTTCTGTTCTGTTCCAGTAGGGTACACTGTGGATACATTTTTAAAGCTCGGTACTTTACAACTCATTTCAACACATACTTCTGTACTCGCAGTTTGAGATCCACATAACATACAGTTCCAATACATTTGTAATACAAGCATATGAATCATGCTGATATTCACAAATGACACATAATTGTTTACAAAATTCCAGATAGCTGGGCTGTCAGTATCTCCTTTTGTGACACGGCTATATGCCACCTGACAGTTACTTGAGTCTTTAGTGAAATAACATAGTCAGGACAAAGAGATGGAGGAGCAGAAATGATGGGGTTTACCATTAAAATGGATACACCTGTTGAAATTCACATCAAGACTTAAGGAACCAAGTTTGTCATGTGCATTTAGAGGAAAGTCAGCATTATTTTTGTTGGAAATGGGTAAGGCCTAAGGATAATAATTGCTGTCTTCTTCTGTATATAACTTTTATTGACATCATATTTTGCAGTGGTAACTTTTTTGATCCCCTATACTGCAGTGCTCACTCCAGTTTTGGAGACACATCAGGGCAGATACATATGGAGTAGATCTTAAACAAGGATTATCTGGCAGAAGAATAATGAAACCCAAGTTGTTTACCTGAAGAATATATTATGATATCTTTTAAATAACTACATAACGATTATTATTTTTAAAACATTATTTAAAGTGAAGTTGGATGTAGTATAGGATGTAGTGTATATGTCCAAATCATGTTTACCTGAAGCATAAGTTACAAAAGATAGGTGCCAAAAATCACAAATGACTGAAACTGTATGCTGAAAACAGAAATTCACAAAAGTGCTGCACACTAAGCAAAAATATTGAGCATGCAAAATTGCAATTAATAAACATAAAGATAATTTTGCAAGTATAGCAAGCCCCCCAAGAGGCACCTACACACACACACACACACACACACACACACACACACACACACACACACACACACACACACGCACACGTGTCTGTATGTATACATGTATGTGTGCATATGTATATTAGAACTGGGAATGTGAGAGCAGTCTCCCACATAAGGGTAAGGACGAGGTTTCCTTCTGTGTATCCGTACTTGTAGTTCTTCGTGAAATTGCCAAATAGTAAGGAACAAATAAATAAGTTTGCTTTTGTAGCAGATTTCATATTCTATGCAGGACAGCCATGTAAATTCAGGGAATTACTTTGCAGTGATATGCATCTCACAGTCTGTGATTTAGTGATTCAAAAAAAAGATAAAGCAGAAATGGCAGCAAAACTGCTAAACAACATGCTATTAAACATCAGAATAAGGAACTCACTATGAAATGAGAACTGTACTTAGGTAAATCTTTGACTATTGTCAGTTCAAATGCAACTGTTTGATTCCACAATGATCATACAACTGTAAAACAAAAGGGTTTTACACCAGTATTTAAAATAAAAACTAGTATAAGCTGAACAATGTAATTGACTCATTTTGTTTTGTATCTCTTACTCATTTTGAACATGCATGATCCTGAATTGAACCATATAGGTATGAGAATATCTATTTATATAAACTCCAGATATTTTTTGATGTTGCCTCATGTATAGTAGCAGTGTATAAAAAGTACAGTATGTATACTTATTTATCATGCCTGAAACTTTGAAAATAAAGTACTGGCTACATATGCTTTGACTGTTATTTGTTTCTAAACATGAAGCAAGCAGGCTGGAGAGAAGAGAAAATAAATCTATAATCACAATCGGACTTTAAAGTTTTATGTTACTATATTGTTATCAATTAGTCTAAAATAGATGTAGCAGCTAAGGAAAATAGGATGGCATAAGGTGTCTCGTGTGAAGCTGAAACAGTTACTGGAAAGAAAAGACTGAAAGGTAAAACAGCTGCATTTTCTGCTTTGTACAGTTGCCTATAATATCACAACAAAGTTCTCCCAGACTACAAAGTGAAACATGCATCTGGACGACTCCCCCACCCTTCCCATTTACTGTAAGTAGTAATTGAACACTGCCCGTGGCCACTTTTGCCTTTGTGTGACAGTATTCAAGGATACTGCGTCAGACTGCAAGGACATCCTACCAAATGCTTAAATGTTTTCTGCCTCCTGTTTCTTGACAGTGAAATCATTCTTTTTGTTTTTCTTTATCAGATGTCAAACTGTAATATATTAAAAATAAAAGTTTTAGTTAAACAGTGTCAATGCACATGCAGCCAAACAATCTGGGCGACTCACTTCAAACAGTCTTGCAGACCCCACCAGACAGACTTGAGGATAAAGTTATTTAATGTGCCCCTCCCAAAGTAGCTGCAGAGCTGAATGTAAAGTCAAGTGCATGTTAGTTTAAGGAGGCCTGTAACAGGCCACCCTACTAATCACTATGAAAGGAGCCCATTCTGTAAGGGAGTTCCTCACCAAGTATCCTTCACTGACTTTTCTAGGTCCCTTTTTAAAGCACACTATGCTGGCAGTAAACCAAATAACCACTTTAATAAACGTATATTCTTATCATTGCAGAAACACAGTAGCATCTGCTCTGACATGACAACACAAATCTGTGCAAGTACAGTTGTGTAAAATCTTACCATAACAGTAGATGTTCTTCTCTTCATGGTTGCAGTATTCTACACCTGAGCGATCTCCTGCCAAGGATAGCCCAATGTCCAGCCAGTATGCCAAAGCTTTCAGCTCCTAGAGGCACCATATGTCACACATATGTTCCCTGCAAAAGATGTAGGGCATAAAGGTGACATATGGACGTAAACACTACAAACTTCTTTGCTGCCAGTTCAAACACCATTATCATCTGTTAGTCTGAGCTCTCTTCGGCTCTGCTGGTTATCAAGCCATGGTTTCAGATAACTGCCCCACTGGGGTTTCTTCCTTTTTATTCCTGTTTGTTATTATGGTCATGTCATCCAGAAAAGGAAAATATCAGTGTGGAAGACAGATTCCCCATAAAGACCATCATGACCAGTGTTACTGTTGCTTGGATGCTTCCCATAATATAATGGGTGTTCTATCTGCCACTACAAAGTCACCTCTACTCTTTATCCATGGCTGTTGGCTCAGGGTGCAGTGACAGAATCCTTCTGTCCCAACAGTCAGCCACCTGCCAAGACGAAGGCCAAAAAAGTCAGGCCTAATCCAGCTGCTGTGAAAACCCTGAAGACTGTCCAGTGCTTGCCTTGGATTGCTTTGCTGTGAGCAACTGAATACTGATTGTTCTGTCAGCTATGACCTCCTACAGGTTGGAGGCTAACATGGATCTGACTTCTCTCACATCCTCAGAGCTTTTCAAATGTATGTACCGGATGCTGTGGGGGAACCTCAGCTGATAATATGCAAGGGACTGAGGGGGTTCCATAGATCTTAGTTTGGGAGGAAATTCCTGCCACCGTTATAGAGTCACTTTAGTGTTCTGACCCTGGGTCACCTGTGATTCCTGCTTTTAAAAGTTGGTTCTCACTAAAACATAATCAGGATGATGGACTGGATTGTGCCCTCTAACACTTTGCTCTCAGGGCACTGCCCTCTTACCCTACCCTAGCTATGCTACTGCTTAGTTGTTTCTTGATGATGAGTGCAAGCAGAATAGAGAAAGTGGAAAAATAAGCAGCAGTGAACTGCAGAATGTAAATGTTCTGTGAGTTGGCAGCCTATAGAAAACACTTACTGCCCTCTTAGATAAAATGGCCAAAATGAGGAAAAGTGAACACAGGAGAACTAGAGATAAAAATGCTGAAAGAGGATTGTGAAAGACACAAGGGAAAACATGAAAGGCCAAGCTAGATCTTCCTTCCACAATTTCCCATAATACCCCTGACATTGCATGACAACTAGTGAATCTCAGTTTTAACAGTTTATTTATTTCTTAATCAGCTAAGTCAGCTATTTTTCTTTGACCCTTTCTGACCACAAAGACAAGTCAACTACAACATATATGGGCACACAGAAATCAAACAGTGTGTTGTAGGAGGTGGTAGTAAACTATGGTACCAGGAGAAAAAAACATTTTGACAGGGGAAGACCATCCAAGCTCTAAGTAGTCTATGACTGGAGGTCAGGATTGAACCCAGAACTGAAAACCAACTCAGACATGGGAAGAACAAAGACTGTGACTGGAGGTTAGCAATGAACTCCAGACCTTGCACTCAGCCCTGGACGCTAGAGCTGAGTGGAAGAAACCTTACACATCACTAAGCCATCCTGCTGACATTCTTAGGCATGAAACTCCTTTTGTGTTCTATTTTGCAAATGTTAGGTAGAACATAACAAAGAATGGATGGGCAATCTACCACTTAGTCAATAATACATCAGTTAGTCCAAACTGAATAAATATACATAAAGCATCTTTAAAGAAGTATACAAGATAGTGTGGTCTCTTTTGTAACAATTTGCACAATGCCACACGTCATGGGATCAGTGCATTTTACACATGCCCTCCCTGTTCATTGGAAGCTCTGCAAAGAAGCAGGAGAAAGAATGCATGGCATAGGAATTAATTAGGAAGAAATGAAGGCTGAATGCCTGGGTAAGAGCAGCACAAATTCTGAATCTGTTTTATGGAGAGTTTGTGATTAGACTGGTTTGCATCAGCTTGAGGTTTATGGATGTCTGTCCTAAATCCATGCAATCTAAATCAGAAAGTTGAACTGAACACATTTTTTTAGAATATTACATTGTTTCAGCTCAGCAGATGAGATGGTCTACAACTGTTACTTATTAAAGAAGACAATGAGCAATGTACAGTGGTGATGTATGTATTATGGGTAATATATTAGCTTCAGCAGATAACAGTGTTTTTTTCTTTTTTGCATACATGTGGGACTGACAAGGACTACATACGCATGTGGTTATAAATGCAAATTACTGATTAAGAATCAAGGATAAGAAGTGGAGAGCAGAAGAGGAATGGCTTAGATATGCTGGCTGTGGGCTGGCAGTGTATAAGATTATATTATTTATGGTGCGAGTTATGGATAATGGTAACTGGGATTAATCATTCAAGCCATCAGCACTGTGGCTAATTAAATATGAAACAACTCAGAATGGGTGGCTGCAACTACTGAGCTTTGTAATATAAATGTGGTTAAATTCTGTTAAATATAAATGCAAAACATACTTTGAGTTTGTATCTGCATTTCATGTGAACTGAATGCACCTGAATTCTTAATTTATGCTGCTGAATATGTGACATGCAGTGCAGCAATGTATAAAAGAGCTTCATTGCAGCTCACAGCAACACCCTGCAGGTTACATCCACTGGATTAACAAAGTGCGACGCAGATTCTGATGCTCTCCTGACAACTTGGTAGGAAGCATATCTGTGTGGTGAAGGTGATGTTCATTTAATGGAACAGTTGAAAGAATCAGGAAATATTACAAAAGTAACAGAAACAAAGGTATCATAAAGTAGATGCTGTCTTGTCTGGGATGTAAAAAAAAAATTTAGTGACGAGTATTTTAACAATAGAGATGATTATTTTTCCCTCAAGTAGATCAGCTTGTGAAATAGCAAATCTTATGACTGTCAAAGAAACCCAGGAGGGGGATAATGAAGGAATGACTAACTCCATGACTTAGATGTGAAGTGACAAATGCAGCTACTTGAAGTTTTTACGTTTGACTCTGCATAACATCTCCTCCTGACATCACCCTGGATAAAGTTTTCTGACAGATTACTTAGTTGTAGTGGCAAATCATTGCCATGCATATTCTGAAAAACTATTTAACTTGAAGACATAGAGCTGAAGTCATATTTGTACTTTGAAACTGTGTGTGCATGAGCATGTTTAATGATCACAGTGCATTCTTACACCAAGTATACGACCTCTTCCTTGCACCCATAACTTAAGTTTGAATTTCAGTACTAAATAATTTCTTATTGTTTCCATCCATTATGTAAATCCTCTTTCCTGGTGAGATCTATGGTGATACAAAGCTGAAAAAGATTTACTATACTTCCCTATCCCCCAGCAGCAAACTCTACCTCATCCTGTGGGATCCTTTTGCATTTCTGTGCAGGGTGAGAAATATCACCCCCTGAAAATCCTAGGTCTGTCCCAAGGCCTCCTGTCAGAGATAAACTTCTGGTACACTGCTATGTAGTCACCTTCAGAAGATGCCTAAACTATCTGAAATGACTGTTCTAAACAGAGTGGAGCAGAAGTTCTGCACCAAGATCCTCCTATACCATAAAGCTTTTCATACTATCACAGAAAATCTGCACAGCTACCCCAGGAAGGAGCTGAATTCTGCCATTTATACTGATGATGTCATCCATTCAGTCATTACCAAAGCTCAAGAACAAACATAAGGATGGGGACATACAATAGTAACTGGAGGACTTCCTTCTATAATTAGGTGTTTGTTTCACAACCAGAGACTATAGCAATGCCTGCAGTTCTGCTACAAGTGCACCTATATACATGTTAGAAGTTCCATCTACCTTTACTCATGCACAAGAACTCAAGTGACTTAAATTCCTCCACTAGATATAGATGCTCCCACTACCTATAGACAGCAAGATACTATTTTCCAACAAGAAACCAGGACATTTGCTTTGTGCATTAGCTACATACACAGCACTTAAGTGCTTCAGCTCATACTAGAGATAGAAATCACTTAAGAAGACTGCTCTTCATGCTGCTCTGCAATGGACACCCCAGCCACACAAAATAAAGTTCATCCCTGTTCATATGCATGCACAACTTAGATCTTTGGATGTGAAACAAAAAGTTTAGCCTAGGATTGCAGTCTGTATTATCAATGGACACAGACAGCTTCTAGATGCTTTATCCAATGCACAAGTTCCCTCAAATTATTTATGGTATGATCCCATTGACGTTGGGATGAGTAAGGTCAATCCATTTTTGGCACAAAAATGGAAACTGGCTAGGCTTAAGATGCCCTGCAAGGACAGCTATCCTAGTATTTAGCTATGAACTTATAAGACAGCATCCTCTGCAAACAGCAAAGATGCAACCCTCATATTCGCAAACTGACTATTCTGCACCCTGGCTGCCGCTTGATATTCAGTCCATGAAAAAAAAAACAGGAGAAGAGATAAGACATGTCCTTGGTGAAGTCCTACACCCACTTTTCACATATTCAGTCAGTGGCGGCTGGTGACTTCAAATCAAAGGGGGGCTGCAGGAGACACCTGAATGGGGTGTGGTCAATGGGAAGGGGTGTGACCAACTAGAAAGGGGAGGAGCTATGCTCAAAACCACAAAAACTGTAACTTTGATTAAATACACTGCCCTGGGTGCCAAACCATCATTATGAGTCCAATCAAGACAAAATGAAGTGTAGAAGAAAAAAAATATTTCAATGCATTGGCTGCATGACAGCTTACTTTATATCAAATGGAAACCAAAAGGTTGTGAGGCATGAAAAAATAAATTACTTTTTAAATACATTACTGGAATACCAGTCAAAATCAAGTATAAGAAAAACAAGCAGCACTCAACTCAAACCATTTCTCCTTGCACTGCAGTTCTAATTATAATTTATATTCAGCTTTATAAAATTACCAAGTAACATGCTGAAAGTAGCAATCTCTGTGATACCCCCGCTTGTAAAAATGTTTCTTATCCAAAAAAGACCTGCTGCCTGACAACAACTATTTGTTTCATGGGGAAAACATGATCAAATTAAAAAATGAAAAGCAAACAAGAAAAGCTCAAGATACATTGCTTAAAGGATTACTGTACAGGTTATGGGCCACACATGCTAGACTGGTATTCTGTTTAGTCTACAGGTAAAGCCTGCAAAGATGACTGCAAGTCTCCAACAAATGTAATGAGATTCTTAAAATAATGTAATTCTGCCCTTTATTACAAATATTGTCATATGCATTTCAATACCCAAGGCTTATATGTTATCTAGTTATGCAAGTATTCTCTGCATGGCAACAACAGAAAGGCTTTCAATGTTGGCAATTCTTTAACAGTATGCTTATTAAAGCTTACTTGCATCTAACAATCTCAGAGAAGCTTACCTGATGGTCATTAAAGCATTGCTACTGAAACACAGAGCAACAGGCACTTTCTGAATAATAATAAGCATAAATCAACAGCATAAAAATATGACTGAAACCAGAACATTCTGCAAAATCAAGGACAGATGAAAAGCCACTGTAGTACTTGTGTCTACCTTGGATGGGAGGATACTCTGCACATTTACACTGCATAACTGCTCCTTGCCTTGCTTGGACACATCCAGAGTCACTACATGGGGGAGTGGGGTGCAACAAGTATGTCACAATTTGAAATGTCTCTGGCCGACTGTGATGGCCCTGACACATTTGTCATACCTCTCAACTTCAGAGCAAGAAATGTGGACAAAGCCATACATAGAAGTGGGACAGATGCCCAAAAATAAGGACAAATTTTAAATATTGCTCTTATACACTTAGAAAGATAATAGAATAGTAAATCTTGCATTAGTATGAATTTTCTGAAGGATATGAAATCTGAAACTCAGATGTCTGTCATTATTTTCTAACTTCGGTCTTTAAAGATTTGCCACTAATTTGCCAAAAAAACACAATTGTATGAAAAATGGACCAAAAATTTTATGCAAAAATATAAAATAGCCACACAATACAGCTGGGAACCTGTCAAAGAAGGGACACTTTTTTAATATCAGTACTGCTAACTTGAGCAGCTGACAAAATAAAATAATCTACATGCATTTCTGAAATAAAAGTAATCTATAACTCTGATTATTAGTTATTTATTAATTGTAAACCCTCCACGTTTCTTCCAAAATTGCCATTTTGTGGAGAGATTATTAGGGGTAGAGCAATATTTTTAGCCAAAATTGGGGACAGTTGAGAGGTTTGGATATGCCTAATTCTATAAAGCAATTTATTTGCACGTACTTCTCAACTTGTTAATGCAGGAAATCTGGACAAGGCAAAATATATTGGGGGAACATATAAACAGTACTAAAAATTGCTCTTGTATAAACTGAGACAGTTGATAGAATAACAGGTCTTGCGTTAGCATGCATTTTTCTGAAGGTTATGAAGTCTGAAACCCAGTGTCTGTCATTATTTAGTGACTTAAATCCTACATGATTTGTCAGAAAACCTCATATTTTGTGAGAAACAAACCAAAAATAAGAAGCAAAAATGTATTCATTCTGTGAAAATCTGGATCGTTGAGAGGTATAGTTCAGCCGGGGCTGTCTTTGAGTTTGCCCCCCCCCCCACAAAATCATGGTCGAATAGAGCCTCCCCCTGCAGCCATTCCAATGAACCATTAATTGGCTATTTCACCCCATTTATCATAAACAGTAATGTGCATATTTGCTTTACTTCTACGATGATTTGGACTTCATTTGAAAGTTTTATTTTGCATTTTACAGCACAGACACTAAGACATCTGCTAAACAAAGCAATGCAGTCTCACAATGAAAACAGACTTAGCATTAAAACTTCTCTGCCCTTGAAACTCACATTCATTGAAACAGCATTGAAACCCACATTCAAAGAAAATACATTTGGCTAGTGGCAGATAAAGATTAACTTGGGGCTGTTTTCAAATCATAGGCCCCTTGCACATGAAACATACATGTGTCTGTTGGTACACCTTCCTGATTGTATTAAATTATATTCCTTGTATAATTCAGTATAGCTTACATTTATTGTTTTGAACATTTTTCCAGTAAACAATGAAAGAAAATGCATGCATCAATAATGTCAAAACTGCCCAATTCAGAACATTTCCATCATAAAAGTCTACTCAAATTTCTATAATCCACCAGTATCAGTAAATATGCACTATTTCTGCTGAAGTAAAAGTCATCTAAATAATTCCACATTAAAGAGATCTGTAACTAATGAAGAGGTTGCTGCTAGCAAACAACTTTATATTTCATTGTTTCATCTACAAATAAAGCGGCTGTTGCCCTTGAGGAATAAATTGCCTATGTTACATTAAAAAAATGATAAGATAGTAATATTGCAATAGGGAATGGATGGCAAACTGATAATAGGTTCATAGATACTAGGTATCTCTGCCAAAGAAGACATTCTTAGGACTGCAGCATCTACCCCATTTAAAAGTACAAAGTACAGTATCAGCAATGCATGTACATACTGTGGGAGTAGAATCCACAGCTATCTGCATCAAAAGCAAGTATTCAACCTGTTATGCTATTAACAATGCAAGCAGATGTAGCACAAGCAGCACTAAACTTCCCTTCCCTTGAAGCTCTCAGCTCCTTGTAAAATCCACGCTACACTCAACTGTATCTCTCAATTTTGCAGCACAACAAATCTGGAAAAAGCCAAAATTTATTGGGTCTGGGGACAAAAGCCCAAAAACTAAGGACACATTTTAAACATTGCTTGTATAATCTTGGAAAATTGCTAGAATAAAGTGTCGTGTTACCACCATGCGTTTCGCTGCCAAGTTGTGAACCCAGGACCATGTACACTACAGTCAGAGCAACATACCACTATGCCAAATCAGCTGCTTCTTGAAAGATAGGAAGACTGAAACTTAAATTACTATCATTTAGTGAATTCAGTTCTCACCATAGCTCTCAACCTCTTAGCACAAAAAACCTGGACAAAGCCAATAATGGGGGAATACAGCCCCAAAAATAGAGACAAATGTCAAATACTGATCTTATAAACTTAAAAAATGCTAGAATAAAAGGTTTTGTGTTACCAAGTATTTTCTGAAGAATATCTTCTTCTTCTTTCGGCTGCTCCCATTAGGGGTCACCACAGCAGATTAACTGTTTCCATTTATTCCTGTCCTCTGCATCTTGCTCTGCCACACCAACCACCTGCATGTCCTCTCTCACCACATCCATAAACCTTATCTTAGGCCTTCCCTTTTCCTTTTACCTGGCAGCTTCATCCTTAGCATCTTTTTCCCAATATACTCTGCATCCCTCCTCAGCACATGTCCAAACCAACGTAATCTTGCCTCTCTCACTTTGTCTCGAAACCTTCCAACCTGGGCTGACCCTCTAATATACTTATTCTTAATCCTGTCCATCCTCATCACACCCAGTGCAAATCTTAACATCTTCAACTCTGCCACGTCAAGCTTTGACTCCTGCCTTTTTGTCAGTGCCACTGTCTCCAACCCATATAGCATAGCTGGTCTCACTACCCTCTTGTAGACCTTCCCTTTCACTCTTACTGGTACTCGTCTGTCACAAATCACTCCTGACACTCTTCTCCACCCACTCCATCCTGCCTGTACTCTCTTTTTCACATCTCTTTCACACTCACCATTTCTCTGAACTGTTGATCCCAAGTATTTAAACTCATCCACCTTCACCACCTCTACTCCCTGCATCCTCACCATTCCTCTGTCCTCCCTCTCATTCACACACATATATTCTGTCTTAGTCCTGCTAACCTTCATTCCACTTCTCTCTAGAGCATATCTCCACCTCTCCGGATTCTCCTCCACCTGTTCCCTACTCTCACTACCGATCACAATGTCATCTGCAAACATCATAGTCCACGGGGACTCCTGCCTGATCTCGCCTGTCAACCTGTCCATCACCAGTGCAATAAGAAAGAGCTCAGAGCTGATCCTTGATGTAATCCCACCTCCACCTTAAACGCATCCATCACTCCCACCACTGACCTCACCGCTGTCACACTACCCTTGTACATATCCTGTACCACTCTTACATACTTCTCTACTTCTCTGACACTCCTGACTTCCTCATACAATACCGCAACTCCTCTCCAGGCACCCTGTCATATGCTTTCTCTAAATCCACAAAGACACAATGCAACTCCTTCTGACCTTCTCTGTACTTCTCCATCAACACTCTCAGAGCAAACATAGCATATGAAGTCTAAAATTCAAATGCTGTCATTATTTAGTGAATTCAGTCCTTCACTGATGACAAAAATCCAGAAAATCACAGATTTTATGAGGAACAGAACAGAATGAAAACATAGGGCAAAAATCTGGACAGTTTACACAAGTGGTGGTGGGTAGAGAATTCAGGCTCTTGCTACCTGTATTCAAGGTACAGGGTTTGAGCCTGAGTAACTTTAGCCTAACCATCCACATTATATTATTAAAAATGTTTCCCTACCACAACTACTACACAAAACAAATGAACACAGATCACACACAATACCCAACATGAATGCCAAAAACATGCAACAATACTCTAAATCTATCCCCTTACCTAGCTCTTACTGTTCTCACAGACACTTGTACATGCACACTGTATGCTATAATATAATCTCTTCCACAGCCATCTTTTCTGTCAAACATTAATTTTCATGCTCACTCCTACTTACCTTACCTGAATTCACTGTATACAATTTTAATTCAAACCATTTTAGATTCACACATATGTGCAGTCACTCTTTTTACACACACACACGTTAACTAAACAAAAAAAAAACTCACTTTACCACTTTGGAAAATCTCCAATCCTAATTATCCATGCACACCTCTCAAACTACAACTTTCCCAATAAAAAAAAAAGTGCTGTATCTACTTCGACAGTGACAGACACCATGCAAAGTCTGGCAAAAACAGTAAACTTTAGACTCCTCCATTGCACTGGAAATAAAATGAGCTGGCTGTTAAGAGGCCCGCGATAGTGGATTTGAAAACAAGTAACATCAACAACTAACTGAAAACAGTTATTCAGTATGTACACATAACAGTGTTTATGGCAAGCAAGTATTTACTGAATGACTGAGAATGTAGTATTTTATTCCCCCTACCTCAATAAGTTAAAAAAACAAGTGACTGTCTGTCTCCGGGTCTAATTGAGCAAGTTTAACTCACAAACTCAAAGTCTTTCTAACTCCGACTGTATTCTGTAAGCAAGCCAAAAAAAAAGTTGTTTAACGGTAAACCATCCACCGTACAAAAGTCAAATAAGCATCCAAGCACTGTGCTGCTAGTAGTAGTACTGATTGGTTCTCGCTCTCTTTTTCGCAAAGAGAGTGAGAACCAATCTGTAGCCATACAGCTGTCCGCATCACGTACGTGACTGTGGACGTAGCAGTCCAACCCCCTTCTGTTTTACTGTGCGGTTAACCGCATAACCTTTTGGGCATCACATTGATGCCTTCTTTTTTCCTTAATCTGGACTGAAGTCTAGATTTAGATTTAGAGAGATTAAAAAAAAAAAACGGAACTCAACGAGCATGCGCAGTCCGAGTTCCGGGTCTGTGCGAGTCAGTCGGACTCGCTTAGAAACTCAGCCACCAGCCAGCAGTAAAAATTAAATAATAATTTATAAATATATATAAATATATATTTTTAAACTGTTCTTTTCAACTGGGAGGGCTGCAGTCCAATGGTACGAGCCGCCACTGTATTCAGCTTAATGGTGAGAATGCACACTCAACTCTTTGACCTCAAATACTGGGAATCTAATGTCAAAGTCAAAAGTCAAAGTCAAAGTAAACTTTCTTGTCAATCAGATATACATAGCAGTGCACGCTGAATAAAATTAAATTGCTTTGGTCCCCGTGTAAGACATAACAATGAACACATAGTTTAAATGGCAGTAAGATTAATGCAAGTACAGTAATAATTAAAATATTAGCAACACAATAAATTATCACACTTGGACAGGAAGACATTAAACAATATTATACTAGTAGGTACTGCAAGACTATGACTTCACATTGTGACTGTTAGAATATTGCACTTCATCACTTGTAGTAATGGGGTCTATATTATCGGAAGAAAAGTTTCAAACTCCAAATACCATATGGTTGACACCATATGGTCGAAGTTTGAAAATTTCGAATCCAAAAAAAAAAAAAAGAACTGAGACAGGCAAACTGTCATAAAGTGTTTTATGCAGGGGGGCAAGCCCCCCTGCACCCCCCACAACCCCGCTACTTAAATATACTAACTCCGAAATCGCATTACACTGAAGTAAAGGGAAGAATTCCCTACAGCGATCTCTGTTCATTCTTGCGATATGTCCCATATTTGCACATTTGGTACTGACCAAATGGTATTCGCTTATAGTGGACTTCGCTGTACTAATATAGACCCATAGTAATGATATATACTGATGTTCATATTGCACATGTATGGTGTGGTGACTCACTCCTGACTATTGCACATTTAGGAAGTGACAGCATAAGAAATCAGGCTAACTGTACCAGTTATTAAAGCAATTTGCCAGAGTGATTACTATAGCTGATACTTCATAGCAAGTGGCATACTGATCTAATTATTCACTGTCATGCCTGGCATTCAAGTTCAGCAGCCTTATGGATAGAGGGAAGAAGCTCCTGTTCAGTGTAGATGTTTTGCAGTGTAAGCTGAGATACCACATGGCCCAGGAAAGGCAGAAATACATGCCATGGAGCAGGTTGAGTGGGATCATTGATTATCTTTCTAGCCCTTCCCACACACCGAGGCTCATGCAGATTGTCCATGGATGGAAGTGAGGAATCAATGACGTTTTACACTGTCCTCACCACCCGCAGGAGAGCCTTGTGGTCAGATGCTTTGCAGTTGCCATACCAAAGTATGATGTTATTTAAGAGGATGCTCTTGATGGTCCCCCTGCAGAAGGCTTTGAGGATGGACTGAGACAGGTTTGCCTTCCTCAGTTTCCGTAGGAAGTGCAAATGTTGTTGTGCCTTCTTCACTCTGTGGCTAATATGAGTCGGCCAGGATAGATTATCTGAGATATGCACCCCCAGGAACTTGGTGTTTTGACTCTTTCCACTGCTACCGCCTTAATTTCCAGTGGTTGATATATCTCCTGAGTCCTTATTATCCCCATGTCACAAGAGCAAACAGCTGATCCAGTCATCCCAGCCATAATAGAACTGGTAATAGCTCTCAAGAATCACAGGCTCAACTTCTGAAAGAACTTTCCTTTTCAGCACTTCAGTGTAAGTTTTCAGGGAAGACTGAGAACTGCACTCCTACTACAACTGGAAGAAAACCTCCTGTCCTCTTTTTCAAAAGTGGGAATATTCCTAATTTCGACACAACAATGAAAATTAATTTTTAACCATGACAAAAAAAATGCCCAGTGCTATCAGCATTTCTGGCCAGATCTCATTCAAGCTCATGCCCTTGACATAGGGAAACTATTTAATCGCTAAAGTGACCTTGTCTGCATAAATGGATACAGCTCTGACAGTTGTTTCTTGTACTACATACTCAGTGGAGGGCATGCCAACCTAATTCAGGAGTTATTTGAACTTTTTTTCCACACACAGACAATGTCCCCATTCAAGGCTGATTTCCTCCTCACCTGAATTGCTTGCTGTTTTTTTGTAGAATCGTTTACTTATTTGAGGCCAGACAAAACTCAATCTGTATGACATCACCAAATTCATCCTGTGCTTGGGCCTTCATCCAGGTGACCACTGCAGCTTTTGCCTTCCTCGTCTGAGAGTACCAATTGGATCTGTTGGGCATATCCAAGATCAAGATCATGTTCCTAGTATTATGCAGAATGCTTCTTTTTTTAACTTAACTATTTCCTTTACTGGTGGCCACTAGCAGGTCCTAGATTAACCATTATGACAAGGACAGACCATCTTTTGTCATAACTCCATGCTGTTACATTAATTATTCAGTTCTTAAACAGTGCCCATGTATCTGATCTCAGCAGGTACATGGAAGAAACACTTGTGGAGGTGTGTGTGTGTGGGGGGAGGGTGCTGAACTTATCTCACACAAACAAATCTGCTAGATGTTTCCAGGGCACCATCACAGTATATCCAGGTTCCCAAGGGTCTGGCCAGCTACTTTCCTCACACTCTGACCCCACTCACTACTAAGTGATTATTCCTAACTTCAACACAACTCTGAAAATTCATAGGTGTTTACTAGGCTAACCACCACAAGGGCCTTTTTAAGCCTAGCCATGCATTTCAAATCTCTGACAAGTTCTGGTACCCTTGATAAGTGTAAGCATGGGCCTGGGAGATTAATCATTTACAGGTTACCTGTGTCCATTAGAGACACAGTTGCCAAACCAGAGGTGAATTTCTAGTTTCCCATCCAATTGTCCAAATTGTACTTAATTGGTTTAGGGAGGAACTTTGCTTCACATGGATGGGGAACCTGTTCTATACACAGGGTAGTCTCTGGGATACATCCCTAGAACTACGTGCCCCCAAAATGTATCCTTACGGCTGATGCCAGTGACTATAAAGTTCATTTTTTTTTCTTAACCCAAGGTGCTCTGGTACCAGCTAAACACACTTATGAGCACATTGGTGTTTAAACATGTCATTTGTTATGGAAATTCATAATTAGCATAGTTGTGTAAAATAGTTTCCCACCAACTAGGTTAAACTCAGGAAAACTGTCCATCCCAATGACATCCCTCCAGGTACCTCCATCATTCCTCACTCAAGCACTGAAGAGTATCATTAGAACTCCAGCATCAGTAGTTGGCATCCTGCCAATCACCACACCCAAGGTGTCTATGAATGTAAAATACACCAAATAGCTGTTAGGTGGACATACACAAGAAACAGAGAACGCTTTCCTATCTGCAACTCTCAGTAATATTACTCTGATTCTCTAGTCTTCAGGCCTAAATTCTAACTGTATGACATGCAGATGGGGGCTTATGAGTATCCCCAACCCACCACAGCCTCTCTCACTGGTCAGTTTCTCACTAATAGAGAGAACACCCCTGTTTGAGAAACCTGGTTCCAGAAGCATTGCAGTCAGTAGATGTAAGGTCAACTACTCTATTTGGTGTTCTAACAATTTTCTTAGCATTGGAAAGGTCTAAGCCATTAAATTCTGCCTTACTCCTGCTTGCCACTTGACTAAGAGTGCATGCAGACTTTACACCTTTTGCTTGCAGATGGTGAGCCCACACAGCAAATCCAAACATTTTTGATCTGTGCCCATCCAGGCTATGTGGTCTGTCTGACTACCAAATGCTTGCCAGCCAACAGCACCAATTCAAGTAGTAAGCCCAGTAACACCTGTTCAAGTGGTGAGTTCTGTTACCCCTATTCTGACTGACATTTTCTGAGTAAGTGAGCCATCACGGGACTGCTGCTTATCTGGTACCTACCTCAAAATCTGCCATGACCCTACAAGGGGCACAAAGCTCCAGAAAAACATTGTTCTAAGGATAAAGAGGGAGGATGTATACCTCTCCATCACAAGGTCATGCTCTCATAATTATTATATATGTCTTAACAGACCAATAATAGACAGACACAAGAAGGCACAGTGAGTGAGAGAGCCTAAATTCAACATTTTTATAAGAAAGAGAAATCACTGGCAGGTGAAAGCGGCCAAAAACAAACTGTTTACTCTGGCAGCCTAAACTGTTAAGCCTAAAACATATGTAGCATCTTGCTACAACCAACTGTATGGCACCATATTTACCACTGCATGCCTAAAATGAACCCTTTTATTTTCAAACTGTACTTTCTTCTACTTCTTCCTGAAACAGGCAATGTATTTTGTATTCAATGATTCTCCCATAAAGCATATTATGTCCTGAGTAAGAGCGGATATTCGCGAAAGAGAAGGTACCGGAGACCTCATATGGTGATGCAACTATATGTACCACTAAAAGCTAAGCTACACCCCCTCTCGAAACAGAACATACGAGTGCAAAGCTACCATGGTGCCTCACATTTCTGCAAAAGTTCCCATTCAAGCAGCACTATTTCATCATAATACCATCAAGAGCTGTATTTTTACAGAAATTCCATAAAGGCTGATGGTTGACATGATAAACAATGGCAGGGCTACACAATGAAGTGAGATATTTAAAACACTATTAAAAAAGGGCCATGGACTACTCCAGCGTCAGAAAATGTATACAAGTTTATTATTTTATGCCAGATCACAAAGTCTGCACGGCTTTGATTTGTTTTTCTTAATCCCTCCCCATTAAAACTGACAGCCTGCTGTATATTCAGACTGTTTATAGTATGCATATTTAAAGAAACTGAAAAATGCAGCAGTATCATCATAACATCTTGGCATAAGATTTATAATCATCTGCATCATTCCCAGAATTATAGCTCATAAAAATAGAATTTTATTATGTCTTTCACTTTTACATGCTGTACACTTACTCATTTCAGCTGCATAAATGGTCATGGGAAAATGTTCTATTACGCAAAAGCAAATGTCTGCTGCATAACAAATTGTATCTGGTAATCAAAACACACAAGAATGTGTGTACCTCTCAAGAGGACATAAAAGTATGCATACAAATGCTAGGGTTTGCATTTAGTAATTAGAATGCATCCATGTGCACAAAATCCACTTATAAGATCACATGGTAACTGCATACATCAGAGTATAAGAACCTACATTGACATACACATCTGCTTAGTGTAACACAAGATGGCGAACACACCTAGTGGTCAGAAAATGCAAAGACAGACATCAGGTGAACAATATATATGGGTGTGCTTTTTTTTTTTTTTTTGGTGGAGGAGATTAGCGGACACAGTTGTCAGACCATCTAAGTCTGTAAAACTGGTCATAAGAATGAATGTAGGGGGTGCACATCTGGTGATACAGAACATACATGCACAGACATCTGGTCATCAACCCATAGCTACATGGACATATCTATCATAATATATGTATGTACATCTGGGAATGAACACAGTGAGTTGTTTATAAGAACACAGGGGAAAGAGAACCAGAACTGAGATGAGTCCATTAGAAATCCAGGAAAATCTAGTTACTTATTAGGGGAATTGGGATGACTGACTTTATTTTTCTCCTTACTTTTACAGAGACTGGGAGGAGTGGAAAGGCGGTGAACACTAGCTTTCTGGGCAGTGTTTAAACTAACCCATATGGAGAATAGAACATTTTGAAGGATGCATTAGCGTATACCACACATAATCTTGTCCATTTTGAGGGGGGTATCAGAACAGTAAAGGTTGTGTCTAAGATGGTGGGATGTTGCTCATAAAGGAAACATCATGGTTCATACAGACTAACAAGCTTTCCAAGGACAACTACTGTGTGCATCTGTACTGTGAATATTCGGTGACTCCATCTTTGTAATGCTGCCTTTTATGTGCTGACAATTAAGAAATGTCTCCATTTATGGATATATTTTCCCATACACATGGATGCAGTGCTGTAAATGGCTTAAACATCACATCTAAAATCCTAGTACATAAATGGGCTATGCTATGGCACAGTCTGTTTACAGTACAAGGGCATACTTCCATTATCTACAGCATGTTGGGATCAGAACTGCCTGGTCACTGAAGATACGTGAAATCCCCATGAATGTTGTTGTTTCTAGATTTAAAATGACCCTTAAATATCAGAGCTCATCTGCAGTCTCAACAGATAACAAAGCTCTAGTAACTGCTGGTATTTTTGTCTCCTGATAACTGCATTTCACACAGTCCTCAAGAAGAGCTTTGTTTTAGACATTTATGTTTGTACACCGAGGGCAAAAATACCATATCCTCTACTAATGAAACCAACAGTGTTACAGTAACATTCTTGTTAAAAACAAGCATTTTGAAAGGGCAAAAAAACCACTCTGCTCCTACATCACTCACACCCCAGTGACTCTAAATATACTAACTCAGGAGGTCAGTGAAAATTGAAGGCAAGAAAATATGCCCTTATCTGCCAATGATCAGTGACCTCACAGTTAGTACTGCGGCAAGGTTTGATGTTAAATGCAGATCAATGTTTTTGTTTTTTTTTTGCCTGCCATGATGTTAAAATACACAATGAATGTGCTTTCAAAACAACCACATTTTCTTGGTTTAACACACTAATCCCTTTTAATCAAAAACTGTGAAATGGTTAGTGGATTGTTGATGTTTAAATGAACAGCAGGACAAAAACTCAAGTTATTTTTTTTATATGCAAAGTTATCTTTCTGCACATACATAACTGGAGACAAAGAAAATAAGTCGGCCTATGTTGTGAATTTTAATTACAGTATTTGTTTTCACTGATAAAAAAGTCTTAATTTCATGACATAAGTACAAAGCAATTCTTTGTGTGATAGGTTTAAAGGTATTCTTGCCTGTATGGCCCAAAAATGACTTTATACACTGCTCTAATTAAAATGCCCTGCTTCAAGAAGCACACTTCCAGGTTACCTTACAGATAAAGTAACAATAAATCTCTATCAGGGGCTTCAACTTCAGAAAAGAATATTCTTCTTACCTATCTCCTCCCATAGAATCTTTTAAAAGACAATGCATAGTACAATATTCTATAGAATGAATTAGGTGCATCCTTTGTAAGAATTAAATAGCAGCAAGGCACAACTGTTTTATTTCTCTTTTGCTGACAGATACACAGAGCTGTGGTGAGGCTCATTGGTGCCATGGGCAATGCCCTCATTTGGTGTCGCATCCACCAGTCTGAAATAAGTTGAGGACCATGAAAAGCCCTCTCAAAACTGAGGAGAAAAAAAAAGGTCTTCAGTGTAAACGGCTATTCATGTATGTCCAGAATGTACAGAATGACTCGCATGTCAGCTAGAATGCAAGCAGAATCCATAATAGTCCCTTGACACCTTGCCACATTACAGTGACTTTTTAAACAAAGATCATCTTCAGGCTACACAAAGAACTATATGAGCTCCTGTCATTCAAGCAGCTGCTAAGGTGCTTAAATGACTGTTGATACAGCTTGTAGGAGCCCACTGACACCTCGTTTACACTGTGATTCACACCATCAATGAGGGAAGATCATGCCAGCTCAATCTGGTAGAGTTCTCGGAGAAGGTAACCAAGGCAATAGATACGGGCAAAACAGTGCATGCTGCCTACCTTGACCCGAACAAGGCATTTGGTACCCACTCAGGCATTGTAAACAAACTCACGGAATTAGGCCACTCAGGCACTGTAAACCTCTATGTTACATGGTGGAATGCCAGCTGGCTCTCATATAGATTAGGGAAGTTAGGATAGGAGTGTCCACCTCCACAAAAAGACTAATCACTAGTGGAGTTCCTCAGTGCTGGGACCTCTCCTTTTTGGCATCTACTTCTCAAAAGTCAAAGTCAACGTCAAAGGCCTCTGGATGACCGAGTCTGCAGATGAAAGGGAGCTGTCACAGAATTCCCCCAAGACATTAATATCCTCCAGGAAGGGCTAATATGGACAAGTAACTGGTGCAACAGACATGGTTTAAAACTCAGTGCCAAGAAATGCATAATAGTACTCTTTGGGAAGTCAGCTGCCACAGGAAACTATCTCATTAATAGCACACGCCTAAGAGTAGACCCAGTAGTCAGAGATTTTGGGACATACGTAGACAGCAACTTGGCTTTCAACTAACGTGTCTACGGTAGTAAGGAAATCATTCTATGTTGCTCAACTTGTAAGCATGGGTATGGCATCAAAGTCCAAGGAAGTCATCATTCCACTGTACACTGCCCTCATCAGATCCATCACTGAGCACAATACCCACTTCAGTATGCATCTGACCAGGTACATGCAACAACTGAAATGTCCACAGATGTTCCTCACAAAAATAACACATGGCATTAACAACATCTCCTACATGGATCCCCTTAAACCCCTATCCCTATACTCTGTCTTCCACAGACTGTTGACGGGTGATCAATGTCTAGCATATAGGGTATTCTAGGATACCGTGCTGATGGAGCTCTTACATATCTGCAAAACAAATAACACCAGAACAACTCGATCCAGGGGCTTAAACCTTACTTGCAACATAAACAAGACATGTTGGCAGGACAGGAATGTGGCTCAGAGAAAACCCCTTCTCTGGAAAAGGCTTCCCTTCCATGTGAAGCAGAGTTCTTCGTTGACCCTATTCAAGTATAACCTGGACCAGTGGATTGAGAAATCAGAAATTCACCCGTAGTCTGTGATCTATATCTAAAGGTTTGACCCTGCATACACATTACACATACCCATAAAACTAATCTCTAGGGCACCAAACTTGTTGGGTACATTTTGGATGCATGGCTAGGCTTAAAAAGGCCCTTGTGGTCATTAGTCTAATATACACAAATGAATAGCTTGTGCACAGGGCATCTGACCAGTTTGCTGTACATTTGCAATGGCCTTGTAGATACACCTATAGTGAACAGAAATAAGTGTCTCATTAATCTTAGAAACCCTTGACAAACCACTGTCAAGCTTTCATCCTGCAGAAAAGGACTATAATCACCTAGGCTTTTCCCAGCTTTCTTATGGTTATGACAGCTATACAGTGACTACATGATACTATGGGTCTACGTGGCACGATCGAAATGTCAGAAGACTGACTTTCATAAGACCAAGACCAAAAAAGCAAAGTTTCATATGAGTAAAACTTCACAATACCGACGTTCAGAAGACTGAACATTTGAAATGCCGAAAGCCAAAACTGAGCAGAACAGGAAATCTGCTCAGTTCCACAATGCAGTGTGATCTCAGATTGGTATATTTAATTTGCAGGGGGTTTGGTGGGGATGCTGGGCAGTGCAGCCCCCCTGCAAAAAAGTTAAAGTTGGAATTAAATAGTCATTATTGAATTTAAGAATTTGTAATGAATATTCATGTTGGTGCTATAGATACCGTCATGAACATTCTGTGGGATTTTCTTTGGGTTTGCAGGTATTAGTTGGTGGTAGTGTACTGTTGCTATGTTGTTTTTTGTGTCATAATGTTGAGTGGGAGGTAAGTTGGGATTTTGTTGTTTCGGTTTTGTATATGCCGAATATTTTACGTGTCAGGTTTGTGAGTTTTCAGTTTTGTGGTCTCAGTCTTGTAAAAGTCAGTCTACTGATATTTTGATCATGTGAAGTAGACCTGATACTCTCTCTTTCTATATATATATATATATATATATATATATATATATATATATATATATATACACACACATATATATATATATTACATTGCTTGGAGAAATACCTTTGTTTGCAGCAAAATGCTCTTTTATAGATTCAGAGGTATATACTAAGCTAACAACCACCAGGGCCTTTATATAAGCTTAGACATGCAACCCAATCCAATCATGTCCCTATGTATCACAGACATTTATTAAAAAAGTGTATGTTAGTTAGGAAGCTTGTAAAGGTTATATGGGGAGTATATTAGTTTGGGCATTATTGTCTGCCTCTGTTTATTACAGACATAAGGGCCACACCCAGGAGTACTTTCCAGTTTCCCATCCATTAGTCAAGGTTGCACTTTAATAAAGTTAGGGATGGACTCTACTTCACATGGATGGTGATCCTTTACCAGAGCATGGAAATCCTCTGGGACACACATCTGTCTTGCCAGCATGTCTTATTTATGTCACAAGCAAAATGTAAATCGTGGCTCTGATGCTGTTCATTTTGCTGATGTGCAAAACGTCCATCACAGATGGATCTGTGGATGGCTTGTATGCCAGGCATAGATTGCCTCTCAACAACCTGTAGGGCACTGAGTGTAGAGACACGGATTTAAGGTGATCCATACTGGACAATGTGATTATACGCTGGATTCTCCTGGTAAGGAATCTTTGCATGTATTCTGACTGTTGCCTATGTCTAGTCAGGTACATGCCGAAAGGGACATTATACTCAATGATAGATCTGATAAGGACCAAATAAAATGGCACTATGATTTCCTTGGACTTGGATGCTTAGTTATAAGTTGGTTGACCTAGAATGATTTTCTTTCCACTTTGGCCATATGTTGGTCAAAGGCCAGATTGCTGTCTACATATGCTCCCGGATCACAGACTACCCAGTTATGTTTTAGGGATATCTTATCTATGGAAATTATCCTGGGTGTCAGTTTTTCCAAACTATAATGTATTTCTTGGCATTGAATTTTAATTTCTGACTTTGACACCAGTCATTTATATGTGTTAGACCCTTTGGTAAGATGTTCGTGTCATGGTGGGAATATATGATAGCTCCCAATTTGCAGCCATCTGCGAACTTGGTCACCCAAAGGCCCTTGACATCAACCTCTACCTACAAGAAGCAGATGCCAAATAGGATAGGTCCCATCACGGAGCCCTGAGGTAGCCTGCTGGTGACTGATCTCTTAGTGGAGGTGGTCTCACCAATCCTGACTTCCTGGGTCTTGTCTGTAAGCCAGCTGACAATCCAGAGGGCTCTATAGATGTTTTTGCCCAGTTCATTGAGTTTGTCAATTATATCTGAGTGGGGCACTGTATCGAATGCCTTAGCCAGGTCCAGTTAGGAGGTATACAATGTTTTCCCCTCATCCATTGCCTTGGTGACCTTCTCAAAGACGTCCACCAGGATTAGAAGGCATGACCTCAGTCAGACAAACAAGTCTGTAGCATCTGGGGTCGGTTGATGGTCTGCCCTTGCGAACTGGGATAACTGTTGCAGTTTGCCATTCTCTTGGTACAAAGCCTATTTTGAGGCTGCAATTGAAAAGTGACTCAAGTGGCCCTGATAGGTCATGTTTCAAGCTATTTAGAAGGTATCTTGGGATATTGTCAGGGCTCAGTAAGGCTGCATTTATGACCTTAGCAAGTGCATCCAGGACCTGCTCCCTGTTAACAGTTGGGGGGTTATGCTAGTAGGTATTTCATGGGGGTAGGCAGGAGGGAAGTGGGTGATGAAGTTTGAGCTTAATTTGTCAGTCAACAAATTTGCTATGTTGCACTGCTCACTTAAAGTGGCACCACTGACCACCAGCTCCACACACTTACTTGTGTGTGCTGCTTTTGAGGTTTTGGACAAAGCTGTAGTAGACCTTGTGGTTGCCTTTATCCTGTGAGGCTATCTTGACCTCATAATTGAGTTTCTTGGACTGAATTAGTCTTCTTAGTTTGCTGTTTAAATAGAGCTTCTATTATTATAGGAGTTGATCTTCCTGATTTTATCCATTACTTTTTTCCTATTGTTATATATCTTGTTAAAGTTAGGAGTTTGTTTTGGGCTTACTTCTAGTCGGTAAAGCAGTCTCTATATAATCATTTACATGTGAACAATTCTACATTGGTTACTGTGAACTCGTGCTTGGGAGGGGCAATGAATTTGACAAACTATCATTTAATAGGATGTAGCTTGCTTTGGAATATTTCCTAACTTCTACAGGATTTGCCAAGGTTACACAGTTGATTTTTATTTCAAAAGGAGACAACTTTGTGGTCCAAACTCATCAGTGAGGATGTAACACTGGGGAGGAGTGCTCTCCCATACTGGTGACTACCAGGTCCAGTATGACTGAACCACTGGTGGGAGTGTACACTATGTGATAAAGGGTATTTGTGTTAAAGTCCAGGAATCATTCTGCCTGCAAGTATGAGGCAGTGTATGTTTCCTAGTCTATAGAGGGGCAGTTAAAGTCTCCCATGAAAAGAGTATTTGGTTTAAAGGTGAGTGTCTCCTGCAGGTCTAGGTATGAACTATGGGATTCTAGGGACATACAGGATGACCCATAGCATACTAGGATATGGTATGGAACTTTGTCTATTGTAATTCTTACCTGGATAAATTACAGGGCATTATCCTGTTTAACCAACCTAGAGTTATGCTTATAGCTAATACAGATTGAGACCCCTCCATCTTTTGTCCCTGTCTGTGCAGTTGATGGTATAAACGTGTGGAAGGCACTGAAGCCTTGCACTGCTGGAGTACTTTCATTGGATTTAAACCATGTCTTGGTATTGGCACAGATGTCTATATTCTCCAGAGTGAGGAGAGCTTGTAGGGTGTGGAGTTTCTTGTTTAGGCTCCTAGCATTGAGCAATATCACCATTAAGTTTCTTTTGGTTTTATTTGCTACATTGGTAGGTTTGTCATTTGGCATTACCTAAAAAAGGTTCTAAGAGGGTGGATAACGTTTTAGCCAATATTCAGAAGCCTAGAAGAGAAAGGTGCAGACCATCCTTTGCAAAGCAATATAGTTTGTTAACCATGTCCTCCCATGCTGACAAATATTGAATCCCCCTGGAAAGACACCAGAAATAAAGCCAATTATTGAAGTCAATCATCTTTTGTTTGTACTATGGTATCCTTCTTGGTGAAGGTAGAATGAAGCTCAGTGCAAGGTAAATACTTGCCTGAGACACATTTTCAGAGAAAAAGAGATTAATAAGGCCTCTCGTCATGTAGTCCAGTGAAATACGTCTCAGGTCATTAATGCCCACATAGACTATTGTAAAATCATACTGGTACCTGTGTTGTAGTGACCTGAGTGACTGCGTAACTTGGTGGATCCTGGCTCCAGATGAGCGGCTCACCATTAGCTTCTCCTTGTTCAGTCTGGTAAGTGAAGCATCTGGGTATATAATGAAGTCCCCTATGACAAGAGTCCTAGGTAATGCATTTGCTTGCCTAATGGGCTTTGCTCTTGGGGCTCCACTGGTTGCAGATGTATGTATGGCATTTGGTAATACTTTTGGTCAGTGCTTTAGAGATTGCTGGGGATAGGCGTTGCCATTTACAGACTTAGATCCTTGAGGATTGATTGGGAAGACTGTTTTTAGTGCCTCAGCATAAGTTGGTCTGTGTGTGGGACACTATGTCTGGCAGACGTAGCGTGACAACCTTGTTTGCATGCCGTATTTTTGCCTCCAGTGAAACTGTGTATGTGCATCTCTCGCATACTGTGTTTATTTCTTTTGTCTGTAAACGTGAGACAAATCCTACATTGTCCCAGGATGCACATATCTACCAATATCACTATGGAGACACATTTGTAAATTGCATATCATGAAGGGTGAGAAGTACAGAGAAGGAAAAAATGTTAGTGCATGCATTTAATTTCTTATGCACTTTCATAAACACAATGAAAACTTGAATGTTCTGCAGTATGTATTTGTTGATTTGCTTCCTGTCTAATATTATTAAGTGATGACAGGGTTAAGATTTGTTCTGAGTAAAAAGTTCTGTAGTTCTAGGAGACAGGACCTTGATTTCCTTGTCTTCAATGTATGTGTTTCGTGTGAAAGTTATTTGGCACCTTAACAGTTTAGTGCTGTACACTAGGATTTCCGAGCCATTTGTGTGCTACTACATTAGAAATTGCCATTGGGCCCAAACGGGAGACATGTTTTCTGTCAAGTATGTTTGTGGTGTACCAATACACAATTTTAATAATCTCAGCACAGTTTAAAGTCTCTACAGGTATGCTTTACTAAAACTTTCTTCACTAGTTTTGATTGCATGTGAGCAGGTAAATAGTACGCATCTGGGAAACTGATGTCTTTATAATCACCTATATTAACAGCTTTAGATATAATTGTGTGCCACTGAGGGTCTAATCAACAGAGTGTCCTTCTCCGGACATAGAGCAGGGTCTAATCAAATACAAAGGAAAGGAACAGAGAGGATTCCTTCAATGGGAGTGTGAGTGACCTAATTATAATTGTAGATCTATTCCTTTG
Organism: Protopterus annectens; assembly: GCF_019279795.1. Classification (NCBI taxonomy): domain Eukaryota; kingdom Metazoa; phylum Chordata; order Ceratodontiformes; family Protopteridae; genus Protopterus; species Protopterus annectens. The sequence goes on along the minus strand of NC_056744.1, from coordinate 998,128,555 downwards.
GCATGAGAGTAGGTTTTTATAATGGGTGCCAGTACAAGTAGTTTAAAATATCCCAAGTATAGGACTCCAGGCAGACATCATTCTAATAAGTATGGAAGAGACAGCTGGAATTTTTTGGTAAAATTATCTGAATAAGAAATGATAGTGCTTTACAGTTTCAGGAAAAAGGCACTTTTGAAAAGAAAATTTTAGAAAATCTAAAAAATAAACTAAAACAAAAGGGTAATAAAGTACTAGCCTCTGGTTGACCAGCTTTTAATAAGTGACAAGAAGAATATAAAAATAAGGAAAAGAATTGCAGTTAGAAGCTTATAATATAACTTGGCTAGGTTAAAGTCACAGCTGCATGAGACTAGTAGAACAGTAAATATGTTACAAAAATTAGCAGATCAACAATGCCTTTCCTGGGGTATATACCCATTAAGAAAGTTAGAAAAATTATTCGTCATGCAGCCAGAATCATCTGATCATGACTGGTCGCCATTACCTGCTGCACCTTCTCTCCCCCTCTGAGAGGGCAGATAGAGGTGACTTTTGCAGAAGCAGCTACCAATTCCCCAGATTCAGCCCAAGTTACTTCCAGCACTTCCAGTCATCCCACTGGGTTGGATTACAACGCTAGACTCCATCAGCAATGGCATTCATTCCCCACCATAATATCTCAAGACCAAATGCTAATGTGCATAGCTAATAAAAGGCAATAATTGTGTTACAAACATAAATATGGAACAAATGCTAAACATGGGGAAATTACAAATATTTCCTAATAAGAGTTTCTCTGCAAAAATAGTACTTTAGGTAAGATTACACACATTATTACCCAATTTCTGATTATTATAGACAGGGAAGAACATCAATGGGCATCCCCTGCATGTCAACCTGCTGGAGAAGAGACAGAATCTGACTCTTCTATTAATTCTGATATACCTTCCACACAAATGCATCCTTTGCAAGACGTATCAAACCTTGCAGCAGCTGGCAAGATAGAAAGGCTGAACCTAGTAAATGAATAGTATTACCATGGACTACATTAGATTTTCAGACCATTATAAATTCTCTCCCTGATATTCAAACACAAACAGGAAAACATTCAAAACTCTTAGAAGGACATGTATAGTTACAAAAGCCTACCATCAAAGACTTGAGAGTGGTATTAAAAGCCTCCACACCTCCTGTTATTTTTTGGAAAATATGGGATAAATCTAATGAAGGCGATGACATTCTACAACATACAGTTGATGGATTTCTAGCTGCTAGAAATAAACTCTTAAAAGCCATTACGACAGCGTACACTCTGCTCCTAACTGTGCAAAAATAAAAGCTATTGTGCAAAGACAGAATGAATCTATTGATGCATAATGGCAGAGCATGATAGATGCTTTTGAAGCCTTCTCTGGCCATCAAGAGCCTTTGGAAGGTGCGGCAGCCAGGTGGTTGACAGCTGCTTTTTAGAGGGGTTTTTCCATCAATACAAGAACATATTAAGAAGGTTTGTTTAAACAGGCCTATCTTAGGCATCCAAGAAATAGTAAATCAGGAATAGTATGTAGCAGATGATATACTTGTGGAAGAAAAGGAACAAAATAAAAAGTTAGTTGCTGTTCAGCTTCAGCAATTCAATACCGACTCCCAAGGGAGGGAAATGGAAAGAAGAAATTGTGGAGGAAGAGCTAAATGCTGATTCTTTCAGCAACCTCCAGGACAGTATCACTAAAATTATTCCCCCTGATTCACCAACATCACGTCAAGGTACACAACATACAAATACTTGTTTTAATTGCAGTCAGACTGTGCATTGGTGAAATAAACATCCATTAGCTAGACAGCAAGCAAATTCACCAGATGCTCAAATACCATGGCAACCAAAAAGAAACTATGATTACATCAGCAAACGCCAAACATCATCTACTTTCTAAACATACAATGCAGGATATAGATGTATCTGGAGTTCTTTTAGATTATCCACAAACTAAACCTGCTCCTGCTCCTATTCATATTGGATCAGCATGCTTTTATTGTAGGAAATTGTGGTAGACATTTACTATGTAAACATAGATGTGCTGTTTATTGCACATCTGTGATCTAGTTTTAGATATTCCTAATGAATCCTTAGGATTATATTCAAATATTATATGTTCAGATGAAGATGCCCTTTTTGCTTTTATAACATCACAGAAAACCCCAGAAAATGCTGATATACAGGAATTGCACTGCAGCTCTAGACTACCAATGACAATAAGGTAGGGCTCATAAAAGATGCAAAACCTGAGCGTATTATATTAAAACCTTGTGAGCACCTGCCTAAGGCAGTTCAGCATCCTTTGTCAGTAGAAGTGGTGAAAGGTATCAAACCTGTTATTTCTACCTTATAAAACAAGGCATCATTGTCCCGACTCACAATCCTTTTAATACTCCTATTCTACCAGTCAAGAAATTGGGTAAAATTACATATTGTTTTGTACAAGATTTACTTTCAATGATTGCTGTACTAGTACCAACATTTGCAAGTATTCCTAATACTGCAACAATACTGACTTATGTCCCTTCAGATACCACACCTTCTCAGTGATAGATATTTCAACTGCCTTCTTTTCTGTCCTTATACATCCAGACAGCCAATCCCCACTTGCATTTACTTATAAAGGACAGCAGTGTACTTGGACTAGATTACTGCAAAAGTGTGTAGAATCTGCCACACTCTTTTCTCTAGAGAAATGAAGAAAAATTATGCAAGATTAAGTTTCCTTGTGGGCCTACTTTGATTCAGTAAGTACATAAATTGCTTTTAGCTTCAAGAATTTTATGTGATTGTAAACAAAACACTATTTTTCTTTTGACTCAGTTATCAAAATTAGGATTTAAGATTAATAAAGACAAACTGGAGTTATGAAAACCACAGGTTCAGTACTTGGGACATTATATTTCGGAGGGCTTTAGATTTTGCCTTCAAATATTGCTGTGATCTAAACTGCACCACACCCAACAACATTGAAACAGCTGCAAGCTTTTCTGGGTTTAACAGGTTACTGTCAACAATGGATTTGTAACTATGCAGAAGTGGTAAAACCTTTATTAGACTCATTAAACAAAGATACCCCTGAACATTTACCCTGGCAGAATTATCATGAATAAGCTTTTGTTCATTTAAAAATGCATTGCTTTTAAATCATTCTGCACTATGATTGCTTGATTTTTCTAAAATAATTTTTCTGTTTTGTAGTGAAAGAAATAATGTAGCATTAAGATTGTTAGCACAATGCAGAAATAAGGGTTTTACAACTTTTGATTATTTCAGTACAAATCTTGATCCTGTAGCTGTAGCCCTCCCACTGACTTAGGGCAATGACTGCGACGACATGCATAGTAGACCTCGGTGGTGCACTAACTCTCAGGCAAGAGACTTGCATGTCAGTTCTGCACTCTGTAGAAGCTTTGTTACTGAAAATTAAAATGCAATATTTACCTGCAGCATAACTGCCTAAATATGAATTGTCATTACTTAATTACCCTCTTCACAAACTGTTCAATGTCTACCCCATAAACCTGCTTCTTTAATTCCTACAGTGGACAAAGGAGAAACCTACAATTGTGTAGTTGTTACTTACACTGTGCCTCCTCATAGATTAGATTTGAAAGATGTTCCTTTAATGAATCCAGGTCTAATTCTATTTGTAGATGACACCTGTGTTTGAAAAAATGATGGTGAACTTGTAGCAGCCTTTTCTGTTTGCACGCAAGACAGAATTTTATTACCTGTTCAATTAAATGGAAATGTTTCTGCTCAAAAAGTCTGATCTTGTAACTATAACTGAAGCCTGTAAAACTGGCAAAGATCAGTCAATAACTATGTTCACAGACTCTAGTTATGCCTGTGGTGTAGTTCACAATTTTGGAACACTTTGGAAAGAAAGGGGTTATTTAACATCAGTAGTGACAGTTATTAGAAATGCTATTTTTGTTAATGAATTGTTAGATGCTAAATTATTACCAAGGGAGATTCCTGTAGTGAAATGTGCAGCACATAAAACAGATGAATCTTTTTCTACAAAAGGTAATACTTTTGCAGATATGGCAGCAAGAAAGGATGCACTGTCTTATTTTGTTGAGCCTATATTTTTGCTGCAGTTGAATAAAAATGACTTTTCTTTACAGGAGCTTTTTCTTTCCAAGATCACAGATAGGAGTCTGAAAGAAGGTAATGGAAATTGCTCTCAGGACCTTTTGTGATGCCAACTGGATGGTCGACTAGTAGCCTCATATAATTTCCTAAATCAACTGGTAAAAAGTCTACCCTTTTCATTTGGGTAAAACTGTATTAATTAAACCAATTTCCATTGAGGGTTATGCCCCTCATCTCTCAAGTCACTCAACATTTTGTAAAAACTTGTTTAGAATATAATATGTCTGTTCAAGTGCAGGTGCTAATTTAATCATTAAAAAAGCCTTGGGGACCCTTCTGTTCCCTTCAGTGGGATTTCACTTAACTTCCTTAAGTGTAGATATTTTGCTGCGTGTTAGTAGCAGATGACTTTTTTTTTTGAATGGGTAGAAACACATCCATGTGTTAAGAATGATGCCCACATGGTAGCAAAAAAAGTTATTGTCTGAGCTTATTTCTAGATTTGGTGTTCCTTGTAGCATCTAGTCTGCCGAGAGCTACCATTTTTCTAGTTAAGTAAAACAGCAGCTTTGTAAAGTATTAAATATTAAATTACAGCTTCAGTGTTCCTACATACCAAAGGCTTCTAGGATAGTGGAGACAGCTAATCAGACAATCAAACTTAGACTAGCTAAAGAGTGGGATGAAACTGGTCTTAAATGGCCAACAGCATTGTCTTTAGTATTAGACGTACAGTTAATGCCCCTAGGAAATTTTCCCTCATGAAATCTTCATGGGCAAACTCATGATGATGCCCATTAACACCCTCCCTAAAAACCTAGAAATGCAAGATATGGATGAAACCATGCTTTCATATTGTAAATCCGGGTCTACCTGAAAACACCGAATGCTGACAATGCCAACAACGAGATAACCAACACTGGAAGATCGACAACGGAGATGACCGATGATTGAAAATCCCGATGCTGAGAACATGTTGAGGTAAGTGTGTGATAGTGACAGACATTAGGGTCAGGGTGCAGGTAAGGTAAGTGCGCGATAGTGACAGACTTTAAGGTTAGGGGCGGGTTAAGTGAGTTAGGCGATAGTGACAAACTTTAGGGTTAGGGGCGAGTTAAGTGAGTGAGGGTTAGTGCACGCGTTAAGTGAGTGTGCGATAGTGACGAACCTTAGGGTTAGGGTTTGGGTTAAGGTTAGTGCATAGATAGTTGTGTATGTAAGGTTTAATGTAGGTTTGTACGTTTTTTTGTGTGCTTGTGTTGTGTGTGTGTGTTTTACGGAAAAGGTATTTGTTTTGTTTTGTTGATTGTTGGGATTGTGGTTTGTCCGGCATGTGAAGTTTCGTGTTTTTGAACTTTCGGTTTTGTGGTGTCAGTGTTTTTGCGTGTCGGTGTTTTCAGGTAGACCCGTAAATCCCTGTGTTCTCTTTGGTGGAAATACCATTATATCATTCTGCATGTAGGCCAACAACCAACAGAGCAGGATGACCATAACCTGCATCCTGGAGACTTTGTATAAATCAAAGTGCATTCCTAAAGAAATTCACTTAACACCAGATGGAAAGGGCAGTACTTGGTTTTGCATACAACTGATACAATCATCTGTTGTAAGGACCTCCCCACCTGGATCCATGTACCGTCTGTCAAAAAGACCCTCCCTTTTGACAAGTATAACTGAGACATCACTGACATCAGGTCATGCAAGCCGGCAGAATCTGACAACAAACCAGGGATGTTGATGCATCTGGAAGTAACAGTCCATGACATTTTGCCATCCAAACCAAATCTGAAACCAACCGTGAACTGTTTGCCATACAGCCTAATTCCACATCCACGATTTAGCTCGCATTCATACCTGAATACAGTTAAGTTACCGTTGCTAACTGATAAGCATGTCAAATCCTATGATTCTGCTATCTCATCCTGGTCTGATCCAACTTATAATGATTCTCCTTCAACCATTACACATTCATCCTGCCCTTTGGACATTGATTTAGAAGTTGCCTTATCCAGACAATGTTTCTTGTACAATCATCTGTGATTAAGGCCCTTGGTCTATGACTTTTTCATGATCAATTTCTTTTGCACAACTAACAGCCCACCCAGCAACTTTGTTTACAATTTCTTCACAACACTTCCCAGCCCCAACATGCTTGCTGTTCCTGGGGACCAGACATCATTACAATTACTAAGCTTTTCATCATCACTTTGTTTTACCTGCTTTTGCCATCCGGAACAGTAAGTGCGCCATCCTCTGTGACCATTGGAACTGTAAAGTACTGAATCATTTCTTAATAGACATACATACTTTCCCAAAAATACAGACAGGTGTTTGGTTAGAACTGAAATGACAGCATCTAAACGGTATCTTAGATTTAATACTTTTTCAGCTGCCTTGCATACTTATTTACAGACCCTCACCGTTAGTAGCTGCTGGGTTTATACACATATTCCTACTGCACATGATGGGGATATTTCACTGATTCCTATATCAGTGACTGATTCTGAGCTTCATAATGCATTTCACCTTATTTTTCTTGCTACAAATTGGAATAATAAACATGTTTCTACTCCTTTTACCATAATGCTGCTTCAGTTGTCTATGACTGTTAAAGGACATGTTTGCTATCGCAAAAACGGAACACTTTTTGTCAAAATTAGTACTTGCAATTTCACCTGGAAAATTTATGATGGAGCTGGAGAGCAGGACATGATAGCATTACGTGAATATAGATACATTTGTGACAATCAAGATTATCCCTGGTTACCTACAAAATGGTCTGGTTGTTGTTATATTGGTCATATTATTTCAGCTATTTGACATTTCTGCTTTGCCAAAAGGAAATATACTTGATGCTCATCACAAGAGAGACAATGCTTTTAAAGGGCTTGCTCAAATGAATTTTGGTAATGTGGTCATTTCTGGAGCAGGCATTATACTGCTTACGGGGCAGTAAAGTCCATCTGGGAACTTAGGAAGTTGTCTAAGCCTTTGGAAATATTAGGTAATTCTACTTTTGAGCCTATTGATTTGAAAACCCAATAACTGACTGCAATGCGCAGTGTTGTGCTACAGAACCCCACTCAAACTTTACCCCCACATCTAAAGGAGGTACGTACACACTCATCCAAACAGAGTGCTACTATTTTATTCCTGATAACACCGGCGCCATCTGTAGTCAACTAGAAATAATTCAGAAATTTGCTAAATATTCACAGGCCAAATAAGCTGACAGTTCCCAATGGGCATGGCTAATCAACCTTTTCTCTGGATGTGGAGGAGGAATTTTAAAGTTTTTCATGCTTATTGCCATATGCTAGGCCTTTTTCTTTTTATTATGAAAGCATGCATATTAAAATTATTAAAATCTAGAAAAATGTTGATTTTAGAAGCAGAAAACTGAATCACTGCCAATGACCAGTCTTAGTAATCATGTAGGGAAGACCATACAGCGACTAAAAGACAGGACTGGTAGACACCTGTAAGAGATAACAAATAAGAATATGAAGAATGCCTTAGCAAGACAAATTTTAGAGCTACCAGGGCATAGTTTTAGTTTTAGAGTGTTACAAAAGGTTCATAAAAACATTAAGGTGGAGTTTACGACTACAGGCACATTTCTATCGTGCCATAAATAGTAATGTAAGTATAAAGCCTGTTTTAAATGGTCACAGACTTAAGAGCACAAAGATGATCAGATAATTGGTTGATTGAATAATTGTAATTCTTATACTGACAGGCTGTTGCATAATATATAATGATACGTGTTTTAAACAACTGCATCAGGGTCTGAAGAAGCGTAGTAGTACGTGAAAGTGCTTGTCCTTTGTTTATTTTATAAGTTTTATTAAAGTGGAGTCAGCTGCTGTGGTCATCCTGCTGGTCTTTTCTTTCACACTCTTAGTAATCATAGTACAGTAGGAGTAAGAGATAAAAATAAAGTGTTGCAAGACTTTTAGTAAGATATATAATAATCTATATAAAGGATTGCAAGAATGTGAAAATATACATAGCACAGAATGCACTACTGATGACTTTTCATAGTATTCAGATTGTTTTTTTTTTTTTTGTTCTGTCAAGATGTAGCCATATTACATTGCAAATAAGACTATATTTTTGAAACAACTGTGCAAAGATTGTTCATGCCAGGGAAAGGAAGAAACAGCACGTGAAAAATGTCTGATAGCAAGTGAAAGAGTGTCCTTTCAACTGAAAACCTATAGTCATTGTCCAGCCATAAATAAACATTATGGTTTGGGTGATGTTTTACAGCATCAGATGAAGAAATGCAAAGTGTAGGTGTAGACAGAAGGGAAATATTAGTGTGTGCATTTCATTTCTAATACACCTTCATAAGCAGAATGAAATGTTGAATGTTTTTCAGTATGTATCTGTTGATTTACTTTGTGTCTATTATTAGAAACTGCTGACATGGTGAGAAAAGTAAAGGATTTGTTTTGAGTAGAAGGTTCTATCATGGAATTCAGAAAGCATACCTAATATGGAAAGTCATAAACAAGCAGTCAGGATATCTTAACAAAACTAATGGCGTGTTCATTTTAATTGGCCAGTGATGGTTCTAGGATTATTACAATGTTGGATTTAATTGGAAAAGGTATACACAGTGATTTCAGTAGTCCAAGGAGACAGGAACTTAATTTCCTAGTCTCCCATGCATGTGTTTCTCTGTGCAATAAAGGAGACTGTTAATTTCTGCTGAGCTGTCTCATGTGAAAGTTATTTGGTATCTTAACAATACTCAAGCTGTCTGGACATGTATTTTCGTAGGCTACTTTATGTGGACTGGGTTATACAGAGGTATCCTTAGGTGGTCTCTGGGGTTTGGCACTAGACCAGGTAAGATTGTGTGAAGATGTGATAGTAGTGCTGTTTAATTTGCAAACTAGATGCTCTAAGCTTGACTCTGTGCATCGGCTTTGCTTTAGCCACATTGAGTTACAGGTTTCAGTCCTAATGGTAGTTTTATAGATAAAATGTACTTTAGTGATGTTTATGTCTGTACAGGGCACTGATATCCTCTGGATGTAAAACATTAAGAAAGATTGTTTGTGAGTGTAATGTTACAACTTAAACAAACTACCCTTACAAGGCACTTTCAAGTATTAGGGACCTTTAGAATGATTTAAAGGCAAAATTAGCAAATGAAGCAAGAATAAAGCATTCTAAATGGTTAATTGAGGTGTAAAACAAATCCCTTACTCTGGCAAAGATGGAGTAGGACTAACTCAGGACCCACTCAGGGTGTGGCAAGGGCATCAAGCAGATGGGAATACTAGAAAAATGAGCAGGAGGCAATCTGTAGTAAGGAAGGTTTACTCAAGAGCAATACCGGTTTCTTGGGTGGGCACTTAGTATTACGGATAGATAGAAAATAATGGGTAGGAAACTGCGTAAATAGGCCACACAACAGATAATAGCAATGAAAGAGGGAGGTAGGGACTTTGGAAGTTAGATGACCATAAATGGCAGAAGCCAGAGACACAGCCTTTTAAAATGACAAGAGAAGATTGGGAAAAAAATTCAAATTGGAGGTCTAGTCCTATGGTTAGAATTTCAGACACTTTTAATGTCTCAATGAGGCTGGGGCAAACTCAAAGAACAGGGGAAAAACAGTAGCAAGGTAAACAGAAAGGCACTGGAATGTAACTTTAAGCAGGTATATACAGCTATAAAATGTACTGAAGCACATATCCTGGAACAGAAATCACAATACTGCCACTACTGCAATCCTAACACAAACTAAGACACCAGACTACTGGAACACAACTTTAAGCAGGTATGTACAGCCACAAAAGAGTAGCGAAGCACAAATCGTGGAGCAGAATTCACAATACTGCCACTGTTGGAATCCCATCATAGACTAAAGCACCAGACTATGCAGAAATTTACCAGTAACACTGCAATAAATGATTAAATGAGTCTCAAATATGGCAGTAGATCACAGTTCTGCCACAACTGTGAATGATTATACAAGAATGAAGCTCCAGATTGAGTTCAAAATACAAAAAATGTTAAAATCTTACAGTAATACACAATCTTTTCTCAACAGCAAATGACACTACAAGACTATAAGGTCCCAGAACAAACAACAAAAAATACAAACAGATAACTTTTTTGCCTAAAACATGAACAAAACCAGTGAAGCACAAAAAGTATCTCTACACAGCTCAGTATAAGTGCTACTCAAAATATTCAAGCAGAATTTAAATATTTTTTCTTCCCTTTTGATGAATAGATTTTACCTCACACTTTAATTTCACAAGAAGGTATTGTTTAAAATTTGTAAATGTGTTTGTAACCTAATCTTCAAAAGGTCTACTAAAGTAGAAATGACACATTAAAACTAGAAGAAATTTTCACAAGGTAAAACTATAGGGCATTTGTTAAAGTTCACAACACTATCATTTTAAAATTACAATAAACAGACACTTTTCCAAGTAATTGGATGTTCTTTCCAAATATTTCATTATAAGAGGACCCTTCAAATTCAGAGGTTAGAGTGACTAAACACTTTTAAGAGATGGCAAAATATAAATACAAGACAATAATGGATTCAGCTGAGCAAACAAAGCGAGCTTGTCATCATTACAAAACTGCAAGACTTTAACACCAAATGTTCAAACAAAATAGCACAGATGCACCATAGGATCTCAGTGATCTTACTGAACCTCATAAAATAATTTCACTCTGAATACACACAAAACAATTATAAAATACACAACCATAAACGAAATGTTTAAAAGCCACAGTACTAGTAGCATGAAAAGCAATAAAAAGTTGAACTGTATATACATTATCACATATAACCTTTATCTGTGCATGCAGCTCACACTTCAAAAACAGCTCTGTTTAATTTTTTTCAATGCAAAGAGATGAATAAAGAATCGCTACACTACGATGGGCCTATTTTAAGTATGAGACAGGTATTTTAACAATAACTATACTTTATAAAAGCTCTAGTCAGAGGCAGACCAGAAGGTTATTCAGTTTACCCACTTTCAGTGATGTTTTCCCTTCTGGGCTTTCCCCATATGGAGAAACTATTTCAGTAATGGGTAAATTAAACCGAAGAACAGACAGACAGTAATTATTGTTGCAGTATTCTATAGGTAGAAAACAATCTGGTGTTTGCACACATGGCTAATGTTTTAACTTCTTGTTCTGAGAAATGCACTCTAAGTCTGTTCAACAACTGCATTTTACCCATGATTATCATCTTTTAGATTAGATGTCTCACGTTTAAAATTTCCAAAACTCGGTGTAAAACAATATAACCTTCTAAACAGTCCCTTATCAATCAGTGAAATAAAAATTGTAATAAAAAAACTAAAAGTCAACAAATCCCCAGGCCCTGACGGATTTACAACCATGTTCTACAAAAAACTCAGCAATATACTAGCTCCAATACTGCTAAGACTATACTGCTTTATTATAGAAAATGGCTTTACAAATACTTAAATAATTCAAAGACAATTTTAATCCCAAAACCTAATGCAGACAAGCTGAATCCCACAAATTACAGGCCTACTGCCCTTAAAAATCTGGACATAAAGATACTGTCTTCAATGTTAGCTAATAGATTACAAAAAATCTTGGATAAAATGATTTCCCCAGAACTTATAACGGCCATCAAGATGATTTATAACAATGCCACAACCACGCTATGCATTAACAAGTGGTATTCTAAACCTATTAAAATCACAAATGGAACTTGTCAGGGTTGCCCACTATCTCCATTCCTTTTTAATAATTATCTAGAACCACTACTACTCCATATCTCCCAAAACACATACCACCATTTCCCAAAGGTATATAACACAATAGTAAAATACTCTGCTTTTGCTGATGACCTAAACTTATACTTCAAACTCCCTAATACAGATTTACCAAAAATACTTTCCTCAATAGAACAGTTCTCTACCGTTGCAAATTATAATATGAACCCCCAAAAATCCTCAATCATCCCTCTAAATCCCATGAACCATAACACGGCATACTTCCCTTTAGTCGACATACCCATAACATATAAGCTAAAATGCCTAGGCATAAACTTCTCTCGTACTTACAAAGAAATGTATAGCTCAAATTTCCTAAACACATGGGATAAAATTAGGCAAGACATCTTAAGATGGGAAAACTTTTTCTCTCTAAATCTGCCATTATTAAAATGAACATTCTTCCCAAAATTCTATTTCAGCTAAACTCTATTAACCTCAAACTACCAAAAAAAAATACTCAAAGCAGTGGAAAGGGCCCTCTCCAAATTCCTATGGTACCCTAAAACATCAAGAATAAGCTACAAAAACCTTAGCAGTGGAAAAGGCCATCTCCAAATTCCTATGGTACCCTAAAACAACAAGAATAAGCTACAAAAACCTTACATTACCAAAAATAAAAGGCAGGCTGGGGCTACCAGATTGTGGCCTATATTACCTTATTATAAAAGCAAACAGGTTGATCCAAATTGCAGAATATGATAGTGCAAAAAAGACTTGGTACCCAATATGGGTTAAAATATGGGCAAATTTACTAAATTCCATAAACATAAATCCCAAAGCTGTTCCTTTCCTCCAACTCCAACAAACATTTTTTCACAAACTACACCCAATAATCAAAAATGGTATTACTGCATTCCAGTCCCTTTTTCTTTCTATCAATCTGCAGAATTCGTTAGTACTGTTACAACCAATCCATATGAACCCGAATATTACGTTAAATAATAAAATGGTTGATCTCAAACCATTCCCAAGAATCAAAGAACTAATAGTATGGGATATCCTACAGTACAAAGATGACACACTTGATAAACTAAGAGAAAAATTCAAGTTGACAGCTTGCTATAATTACATTCTTAGACAAACTATATCAATAATAAACCTAAAATATTCAAACCACAAAATAGAAATACAAAGTATAGAAAATACTCAAAACATAATCAAAGCTCTAAAAGCTGAAGAAAAAATGTTATCAAATTTATATAAATTAATAAATGAGTTAAAACACCAATCAACGTTACTATACTCAAAATACTGGGAAAACATTAATAATAATATCTCTATAATACAAAAACAAGAAGCCATTAATAATACCCTAAAACTTACACCTTTCAAAAATCTCATATACACACAACTGATGATTAAGAATAATGCATATTATACCCCAGCTGTTTTCAAAAAATTTGGTTACAAAAAAAGCTCACTGTGCCCCTTCTGCTCTAGGGAAGATGTGGATATTCTCCACATCTTCTGGAGCTGTGAGAAAATCTCCATGCTCTGGTGTTCTCTAAGAATGCAACTAGAGAAAGTTGGATACACAAAAACTACTCTCTCTTGGGAAACAATGATCCTGCATATTATTCCTAGTTCATCATAGGAATCCACAAACATATCTTAGTTACAGTATGTGCACTACTTCAATTCTATATATCTAAAAATTGGGTCAATAGCAAAAACATCTCATGGAACAACTTTAAAGAAATGGCCGTTAAATATATCACCTCTCACAAACTAGCTACTAAAAGTATTAAAAAAGATTATACTTCCAAACATACTGGAATTCCCTCCTAGAGACAATTTTGATTAACATACAGAATACTTAAAAATATAAATATAAAAATGTCAGGTAGGTGGCGGATTTAAAATAAAACCTCATGTTATTGAACATAATCTCTGTTACAGAAATCACACTTCTGTGATTAAACAAAAGGATGGCTTCCAAGATTGTATATATTTATATAATGTAAATATGTTTTTTTTTCTCTAGGTTTTGGAAAACTTGAAAGTTTTTTCTTTTCTCTTTCTTCTTGTTTTTTTCTGTTTTCTTTTTTCCTTTTCTTCCAGTTTAGACAATTAAAGGTTTCCTGCATATGCAATCCTAATTCTCGACGTCCTCAGCATAACTCTACACTAATCCCTAGATATATTGTAACCATCTCAACTGTAAATCATAAAGTTTCTTGCAAACATTTAAATATTTTTCTTTGGAAAGTTTGGATACCTTTACTCATTTATGTATTACATGCTGTATTGTCTACAATTATTTTGTACTTTCACTTTTATTATGTATTTGTGGGAAATACAATAAAAAGGATTTTTCAAAAAAAAAATGTCTTATGTTAACTGTCTTTCCTCAATTAGCTTCACTTTTTACTATCATAGGTTCATAGGTAGATACTAGGCTATCGGCCCTAGGGCCTATACAAGCCTAGCCAAAAAGGTACCCTGGCTTTCGCCACCCAAGAAAATTATTTTCCCGTGCCCCAGTCGAGCAGAGTCACAGAGGTGATCCCCAGGGTGAATTTCCTATTTCCCATCCAATCATCAAGATTTTTCTCTTGCCTACCTGCCCTTTACCCATTTACTACTTAACACTTGAAAGTCCTTAAACAAAAATGTTGTGGCTATTTTGCAGTTTGTAAATGAACGCCTTTATCTTTAAAATCGATTACTGAAGCAAATTCCTCAAATACTATATCATGACCTTCAGCCACAAAATGTGTATAAACACTTGCATAGAGAGAGAGAGAGAGATAGATTTATCTTCTTGTTATGTACCTTCTTTACTGCATACAGCTCAAAATTGGGAACAGTCCTCCTCAATGACCCTCCATAACATGATTTTAGAGTCCTGTTGAAATACTCCACCAGGATGTCAGTCTGGTTTTGATAAACCGAGGTCCTGAGTTAGGGTATTTTAAAACAGTGGCATAGGTGATACACAATTTTGGACATAAATGGATGATCCTTGATCAGATGATATCCCCATATGAAAAATAAATGCAGCCAACATGATGGTAATTTTTATAAAACATGTTTACTTACAAAAGTTACAAAAAGCCTGGTCATCAAGGTAAGATAACATCCATAACATATTTGGGTATTGCATACAACAAAAAACGAAGTTTCTGGTGCTAGTCTACTTCCACATAAGAAGGGTTCTAGGTCTTTCCTCTTGAATCACTTAGGGAAAAAAGAAGTTATGTACTCATCATAACGTTCCATGTTTGTAGTCCATCTCGCCCTTCATTCTTACACATGGGTTCGGAGCCAACCCTGGCTCCAACTCGGCCTTTTTACAAGCTCAAAGTCTTCTAGTCAACTCATGGCTAGGTAGGTATCCCATATTGCACCAGTACAATCCCCAGATCTTGTTTGCTGCTAACTAAGAGAAATAATAACAAATCATACAGAAACAACCCAATAACAAAAGGTCTCCAGTGAATAATAATAACAATATTTTTATGTCTTCAGATACTTTCAGGATGGGGGTAGGTGGGTTCATAAGATTGAAGGGCAAGATAGACTACAAACATGGAACGTTATGGTGAGTACATAACTTCTTTATGTTCTGTAGTCCTATCTCACCTTCATTCTTACACATGGGATAGAGTCCCTAGCAACTTATTCTTGGGTGGCTAAAGGAAAAATACTCCTGAGTACCGTGGAACTAAAGGATGCTCTACCCCTGGAAGTCAAATCCAATTTGTAATGAGTAATAAATGTGTGAGAGGTATCCCAAGTTGCTGCTGCACAGATATTATCAAGTGGGACCCTGGCTTGAAAGGCTGCAGAGGTAGACTGAGATCTCGTAGAATGAGCCTTAATTTTGAAAGGTAAAGGCTTACCATCAGAAGTGTAAATGTAAGCTATACAGCTAGAGATCCAATTAGAGAGGGTCACTTTGGAAACTGGTAGACCTAATCTGGAGTCGGAGAAGGAAATAAATAATTGGTCTGACTTCTTGAATTCCTTAGTCCGGTGCAAATAAAAACATAATTGTCTATGAACATCCAACTGATGAAACCTGTATTCTGCTGCGTGGTAATGAAAAGGGAAGAACACCGGAAGTTCTATGGATTGGTTCAAAGTGTTATGGGAACAGACCTTGGGGTCAAAGGATGGATTAGTACGAAGAGATACTTTGTCTTTGTGAAATATCAGATAAGGGGGTTTGACAGACAGTGCTTGTAACTCTGACACTTGTCTACCAGATGTGACTGCCACCAGAAACAAAGTTTTCCAAGACAGAAATTTCAAAGGTGACAAATGAGAAGGCTCAAAGAGTGGAGCCGTTAATTTGGATAGCACAAAATTTAAGTCCCATGAAGCAACCGGTTCCTGAAAGGGGGGTCTTAACAAAGTGGCATCTTTAAGGAAAGTCTTACGCAACCTATGTGACATCAGATTAGAATCTTGTAGACCTAGATGAAAATTAGAAATCGCTGCCAATTGAACCCTGATTGTGGCAGCCGCAGATCCCTGGTAGAAAATGTTAGACAAAAATTCCAAACCCACCGGAGCAGAAGCGGTATAAGGGTCAACATTCTTTTCCTCAGCCCAGATAGAGAACCTTCTCCATTTACTGGAATATAATTTCCTAATGGAGGGTTTATTTGAAGACGTAAGTATATGAGTCACGGAGGGTGAGAAGTTGTGAAGGCTGACCAGGGATGGAAGTGGAGCAGCCAAGCTGTCAAACTGAGGGTGTGTAGCGTGGGGTGAAGCGAGCCTGACATGTGCATCAAGAGATCTGGCACTGGGTCTAGAATCCATGGATCATCTAGAAGGTGAGGCCCGAGGAAGGGGAACCAAACCTCTCGAGGCCAGTAAGGGGTAATGAGGATCAATTTGCTTCCCAGCTGTTTCGCTTTCTGAATCAACTTGGATATGAGAAGAAAGGGAGGGAAAGCATAAAGGAGACCCAGAGGCCAATCGTGAACAAGTGCATCTCTCGGTGACTCCTCGGAGGGGGGATGAGGGAGAAATATCTGCTGCATTTGGCATTGTTTGGGCTGACAAAGAGATCGCAGGAAGGCTGTCCCCATCTGCGGAAAAGCTGCTCCACTATTTCCTGCATCAGAGACCACTCGTGAGGCATTAAAATTGCCCGGTTGAGTTTGTCGGCTATCACGTTGGTTGTCCCTGGGATGTGCATCGCCACCAGAAAGCGCTGGGAATATATCACCCATTTCCAAACTCGAATGGCCTCTCGACAGAGTGGGTATGATCTAGTTCTGCCTTGTTTGTTGATATACCATACTACCGACATGTTGTCTGATTATACTGCAATTATCCCAAGAGGAAGAAGGTCGTGAAGTGCTTGCAATGCCAGGATCACCACCCTAATCTCTAGAACATTGATATGCAGGTGAGCCTCGTGATCTTGCCATGTGCCTTGGACAGTCCTGCCTAGAAAATGCCCCCTCACCCTATCTGTAAGGCATCCGTGGTCACAGTGGCATCGGGTTGGCAAGGGAAAAATGGAGTGCTCATGGTTAACTGATTGGGTTGAATCCACCAAATGAGGTCCTTGCAAGAGTCTGTTAACAGAATGTGATGAGTTAAGGGCAGTTGGAAAGACCACTGAGATGACAGGAGCCACTGAAGAATCCGCTTGTGTAGTCTGGCTAGCGGCAATAGTAGTATGGTAGAAGCCATGGTCCCTATAAGCTTCAGAACAGTCTTGGCCTTAATTTTCAAAGGGGGAGAAGACTGTGAATTTGAAGAACCAGATTCTGTGCCCTTTCTACTGGAAGATGAGCCAACATGGCTACTTTGTCTATTTCTGCACCTATAAAAATCACAAATGAGAGGGCAATAAGGCAGATTTTTCCCAATTGATAGTAATCCCCAACTGAGCACAGAGTTGAATAGTAGTGTCCATGGTCTGAAGAAGTAGATGCCTGGTGGGGGCGGTCAGGAGCCAGTCTTCCAGATACGGGAACACCTGGAATCCTCGACATCTCAGGTGAGCTGTCACTACTGCCATACACTTGGGGAACACCCTGGGGGCTGTGGTGAGACCAAAGGGCAGAGCACGAAACTGGTAGTGACTGGCTCCCAGCCGAAAGCGTACATGACTCCTTGACGCCCTGTCCATTTTTATGTGGTAGTAAGCGTAATGGAGGTCTATTGAGCACATCCAACTGTCTTTCCCTAGTAGTGGGAATATAGACTGGTGTCACCATCCGGAACTTTTCTTTCTTTATGGATTTATTTAATTTGCTAAGGTCCAAGATAGGCCTCCAGTCCCCTGTATATTTTGGCACTAAAATGAATCTGGAGTAAGTTTCAAATCCTATCTGGTCTGCGGGGATGGTTTGGATGACTCTTTTTGCCAGCAACTTGTTGACCTCCACAGGATCCCTGTGATTGGGTGGAACATCAGGGATCCTCTTGGGGATGGGTCTACTTCTAATGTTTTGCCGACCCATAGGAAATAACCGACGCCAGAAACCCGACAACACACAAACCCGACAACGCGAAACACCGAACACCATAACACCGACACACTACACGTCAACAACACAGTACACTACAACACATATCCACTAGCCCCAACCCAAACCCTAACCCTAAGGTCCGACACTACCGCACACACTCCCTACCTGCACCCTAACCCTAACTCACTTACACACCCCAAACCCCAAGCTCCGACACTACCGCACACACTCCCTACCTGCACCCTAACCCTAACTCACTTACACACCCCAAACCCCAAGCTGACACTACCGCACACTCCTACCTGCACCCTAACCCTAACTCACTTACACACCCCAGACCCCAAGTTCGACACTACCGCACACTCCTACCTGCACCCTAACCCTAACTCACTTACACACCCCAGACCCCAAGCTCCGACACTACCGCACACTCACCTATCACACACCCTAACCCTACATCCCTGAGTATTCAACACTTACCTGTCCGCTCCCTACTCCTACATCCCTCACTATCGCATACTTACGAGGTCACACATTCCTTGTCGGTCTTCTGTCTGTCGGGATTCGAGTGTCGGTCAACTGCGTTGTCGGGTTTCTGGCCGGTTATTTCCCTGTCGAAAAAAACGGCTTCGGCATTAGAAGTAGACCCCTTGGGGATATGAGGTGGCAGAGAAAAGGGTATGGAATAACCTCTGTTGATAATTCCTTGTACCCATCTGTCTGGAGTGATACTTAGCCAGGCTTCCAGATACAAAGAAATGCGACCCCCGACCATCTCCAGAGAAGAACAGTTGGACCCCACATCAGGAGCGCTGGTAGGGCTGACCCCGAAATGAATCACGGCCTCCCTGGTTTTGCGGCCCATCCCTGCATTTATGGTGATGTCTACCATTTCCTCCTCTTCCTCATCCTCTGAAGGAGGAGTCACCCTGTGCATCCTGGAAAAACCTCTGGGACTTCTTGAACCACATTTTACTACCTCTCTGACCCTTGGGATATGGTCTAGAGGGGACGGTAAAATGTACTCCCACTGCAGAGAGTGTTTTCCTTTCTTGCTCGCACCGGGTGAGTGTCCTTTACCTTATGTCCAAACAATGAAGAACCGTCAGAGGGGGCATTGGTAAAGGTAGGCTTGAATGGTTCCACAAAATTACACAAGCGCATCCAGGAATGCCACCTTAGGGAAATTCCAGAACCCGCTGCTCTGCTCGCTCCATCGGCTGCATAAGAGATGAGCCTCATGGACAAGTTGACAATATAATTCAAGGTGGACAACTGGGCAGACACCTTCTCAGGGACTCCTTCAGTGGATGTACCTTGTAGAGTCTCTCCTAACTCCTTAAGGAGATCTCTCTGAAGCCTTGTGAAGTGTGTAAGGTAGTTCAGTGATCTAAGAGTAAATGCCGCTGATGAAAAGATAAGCTTCCCGTATCTGTCCATCGTTCGAGATTCTTTATTCTATGGATGGACAGAAGAAGAAGTCTTTGCTAGCTCCTTCTTAGTAGCCGCTGCCACCACCATGGCATCTACGGGAACACCCTTCGACAAAAATTCCTTCTCCTTGGGAGCTGATAGAAATTTATTTGGTCTCCTGGGGACTGGCTCCACTGCATCAGGAGTATCCCATACCTTCTAATGAGCTCAAACAGTTCGTCGAAGGGTGGAGACACCCTAGAGGCTGAAGGTTGAGACCTGAAAGCCTTCAGGTTCACCGACTCCTCATCAGAAGGGGTGACAGTGGGCCGGCCACACCTCTGCTTAAGGATCTCCAAGATGTCTACAAAGGAGACATCATCAGAGGACAACTTGGGGGACCCTTCTGACTCCTCAAGGTTGGTGTCTGAGGTAAGAGACTCGCCCTGGGAGTCTACATGCTTCCTCTTGCATGACCTCTTCCATGGGGGTTCCTCAGAAGGATATTCCGGGGAGGTCTCAGAAGAATAAGGGCCATCAGCTGGTGGCTCCTGAGGCTGCGGGTCTCTGCTGTCCAGAGAGGGAGTAGGTGCTGAGACAGAAGTACGTACCCTAGAGGGGAGAGTGTTGGTACCCCTGGTAGGAGCTGATGATCGGGACAGCAGACACCTCATCATCTCGAATGCCAACCTCTCATGCTCCGAAGACCTCCCCGGCTCCGAGGGGACCGAGGATGCCATCGGTTCTAGAGCCATCGGCTCCGAGATAGATGTAGGGTCCGAGCTCACCCTAGCCAACGCAATGAGAGGAAGGCTCGGAACCAAAGAGGTTCGGTTCCAGGCATCCCTGTCAGGGCCAACCAGGGAGCTTTGGCTCCTAGACACCATGGATGGCAATGAGTGTGTTGGAGCGGAACTCGGTTCCGAAGCAACCTCAGGGGGAGCTGGTACAGAGGGTTCCACCAGTGGTACTGAACACTCCAGCTCCGAAAGTCTGGCATGGCTCGGAGGAGGAATCACACAAGAGTAACGGACTCAAGTGCCCCGGAACCGACTGGGTCCGAGCCAACAACATTTTAGGTAAGACAGATGACTTCAGGAGTCTCAGCACTACTCTCTCCACATCTTCTTCTGATAAGCTCCTGGAAGATCCGGAAAACAATGTGGGAGAACAGGATCTCTGTAATATGGGTGATCTTAATGTAGGGGAGACCGGTAAGGGATCTGTAGACCGGCTCCAATATCTACTATCAGTGGTTGGCTCCAAACTACCTGGTGCCGACACTGTAGCAACAGTAGTAGTAGTAGCAACCCTGCATCGGCTCTGATCTCAGTGGAGCCGAGGAGGCAGCAGGTTTGTCAGATTTAGAAATTTTGAGAGGCGGCTCCGATGCACCAGCCGGCACTGGGGAGGACCTCTTAGAAGATTTAGACTTCTCCTTTTTCGATCCATGAGACTTAAAAGAGGAGGAAGAGCTAGCCAGATCTTCCTCAAAAGAGGCTTAAGGAGACCTTTTAATAAAAGTTTATTCTTTCTCTCATGCAATACCTTGGCACTAAATGAGTGACAAAATAGGCATGTTTTTTGTAAGTGGATGGCCCCAAGACAGTATACGCAGTTACTGTGGCCATCCATTATAGAAATCTTCTGTGAACATTTCACACACTTTTTAAAGCCAGATGGCTTATGATCCTTGACCTCCTTAGACATCTCACAGAAGATTGCCAATCAGACACACACAGAAGAAAAGGGAAAGTGGGAGGACTAGGTCCTCTAACTTAAACGGGCCTAGCCCTGGTAGAGAATGAAGGGAGAAAACCTAGGCCCTCTAACTAAAATGGACCTAGAAAGGAAAGGATCAGAAAGACAATATAACAGTCTCGCACACACATCAGAGAAGAAATACAACCTCCAATAATTCAAATAAAGATAACAAAGGTCAAAAACCCCGTTCTAACTGCAAATTCAAATAAGCGGAGAGCTCTTCAAGCAAAAACTATTTATTTTAATCTAAGTACACTGAGAGAAAGCTTATCTAAATTTTGAACTAATGCACTATGTGCAAAGGCGCCTACAACCACTAATATCAACAATATCTGAACTAGGGATATATAAATATATAAAACAACCCCAGTGAAGAAACTAACTGGCACACAGGATACCAATGAGAACGATAAGGCCAACGACCAACTGTTCTCAGAAATACTTAACACAACAAGAACTCTAGTAACTGCTAAACTAACTACAAAAATGACACTAATAACAGCTATATGTTGTTGTTTTTCTTTCGGCTTTTCCAGGTTAAGGGTTGCCACAGTGGAACTCTGGTCTGCTAATGACTGGCAGTAGATTTTTATGGTGCCAAGGTGCCAGCTCGATGCCCAACCTTCAACGAAGGCACGCTCATTCACGCATGTCTTTCGAACGCTACTCAACCATGGGGAGGACATGCAGACTCCACACAGAAGGCGCTCCAGCCGAGATTCGAATGGGAGAACCTCTTGCTGTGAGGCGACAATGCTACCGCTGCACCACCACGGCTTATATACTAACAGCAGCTATATGAAGCTATCTAGATATGAAAAACAGCAGAATTTAGTCAAAAAAATCAGCAAAATGTGTTAGACTTAGCCACGGCCAGGAAGATGCACATCCTAACTCGTCGACGCGGCAAACGAGATCTGGGGATTTTACTGGTGCACCATGGGATACCTACCTAGCCACGAGCCGATTAGAAGACTTTGAGCTTGTAAAAAGGCCGAGTCAGAGCCGAGGATCGGCTCCAAACCCAAGTGTAAGAATGAAGGTGAAACAGGACTACAGAACATTATTCCTTCTCAAGAAACACTTCTCTGAGGGTTCAAGTATCTTTTCAAGATTTCCAGACTTCAATGGTTCTACCTTTAATTTGTCCTTGGTTCACACAGCTCTTATTACACTAATTTTGCTAACATGGTTTAACTATCAGCCATACCTTAAATCCCCATTAAAGGGGTATCTGCTATGCACACAGTGAATATAAACAACTAAGCAACATTACAGACCTTATAAAAATATCAATTCATACAACTTATGGATGAGAGCCACCACTCTTTGTTAAAATATATAAACTTACATATACTGATCGATGAAATGCAACACAGATGTTCAATACATCAGACAGAGTCAACCCCATAAAATTCATAAATATATTATTTTTGCAGTGGAGCAAGTCCTCTACACCACAAGATATATATATATATATATATATATATATATATATATATATATATATATATATATATATACACACACACATAGACACACACACATACATATGGGTCTATATCATTTCATTGAAAACTCATTTCACTGAAGCTTAATTCATTGACACATATTCATTGAAAGCTCACTTCACTGAAAGCCCAATTCACTGAAAACCCATTTCACTGAAACTCGTTTCATTGAAAGGTATATATGGCCTTTTCCCCACTGTTGTACGATCCCGGAGTTGGTATATAAGGTAAGATGGGGTGGGGGGTGTAGCCCCCCACATATTGTAAATATTTTAAAGTATATAGATGGATACTTACAAGTGTAATGAAAGAAGTCTTCCAGAAGACAGCATATAACCTATTTATGTGGGGGGCTGTGCTTTATATACTAACTACAGGATCGCACAACAGTGGTGAATTGTCCATATATATCTTTCAACGAAATGAGTTTCAGTAAAATGGGTTTTCAGTGAAGTGAGCTTTCAGTGAATTGAGCTTTCAGTGAATATGTATCAATGAATTAAGCTTCAATGAAATGAGTTTTCAATGAAATGATATAGACCCCATACAAATATATATATATATATATATATATATACATATAAATACATATATATATATATATATATATATATATATATATATATATATATATATATATATATATATATATATGCATGAGTGTTAGTGTGTCAGGGACTTGCCTCCCTGAAACACCAATAGTCACTATAATCCTCAGTTATTCAACAATTAACTTATCAAACCATTGAAACTACTTACCAACCCTGCCTCTAGGCTACTGCTTAGTGGTGACATCCACCCAAACCCTGGACCACTTTCAGATAACACCAACCCATCTAATCACTCTAGTCTCAACACCCCTGTGCATCCAATCCTAAACAGAAAAAAATCAGACCTATTGCTAATGAACATTAATATTAGAAGTACAGCCAACTAATTGGATATCCTCCATGCCACTCTAGCTACATACTCCCCAGACAAAGTCATAATCACTGAAACATGGTTAAACCCAAGTACAAAAGATAATGAAATTATTACTCCATACTACGGGTGGATAGACTCAACAAAAGAGGAGGTGGAGTTGTTGTCCTCTTTAAAGACCATCTCACTAACTTCCTTGAATGCAAACCCCCAACTGGACAGTGCAGAAATCATCTATACCACACTAACTGTAACTTCAAGAAAAACACTTAATATAACTGGCTGCTATATCCCACCTGGAAATAATGTCCCAGTTATGGAATGTCTGCTGCACTGGGCAAGTAGTACCATCAGCGAGGAGACATTCATACTGGGTGATTTTAATTTAGGCTGGTTTGCATGTGATACAGATCACCCCATCTATCACATAATTTTGCATGATTTTACACAATTATTCAAGAACCTACCCGAATAGATAAAGCTAGTAAAAAACAATCCACCTTGGATTGGATATTATTAAATAACTCCTCTCACTCATTCCCATCAGGTTGCCTTCCTGATGGTCTGAGTGACCACCTACCCACATTTCTTATACAACAACACATATTCCCACCAAAACCTACTATGTTTAAACAACCCAGAAAAAAAAATAACTTTAATCTTGACAACTTCCTAGCTGACCTACAAAGGTGCAAATGGACTCCACTCAAATATCTTGACCTAGATGATGGAGTGAACCACTTTAATAAATCTTTCTTAGATATATTAAATGCACATGCCCCTGTTAGAACCATCAGAGTAAAATCAAACAATGCCCCCTGGGTAAGCAGAGACACTAGGGCCCTTCTGAAAACTAGAGATAAAGCTTGGGAACTATGGCATAAGACTAACACAGTAGTTTCTAAACAACAGTATCAAGAACTTAAAATAAGGCAAACCAACAAATAAAACAGGATAAAATAAATTTCTATCATAAAATTCAAACCGTACATCAAAAAAACCCTCAAAAATTCTGGCCAGCTATAAACTCAGTCCTTCACCCAGGAAAATCTACTACACCAACGCCAAACATCCACAACAATTCTGATAGCATAGCTACCATTTTTAACAAACATTTTACTGAATCTATAATTGCTCTTTTCAAACAGCAAACTCCTACTCCTGATACCAAACCTCCCAAGTCTACAACTAGCAATGCCTCATTCTCTTTCTCCCCAGTTAATACAGCCACTATAAAAAAACTACTCCAGAAACTAAAACCTACATTTGCCATAAATAACTTACCCAGTGAATACCTCAAAACTGCAGCTGAATCTATAGCCTTCCCAGTATCAATCCTTATATATAGATCCATTCTCGAAAACAAGGCCCCTCAACTGTGGAAAATTTCCCATGTAATCCCACTTCATAAAGGGGGACTTTCCACAGAACTGACAAACTATTGGCCAATTGCTATTCTTTCACCTCTTTCTAAGCTACTCAAAAGGTTTATTCATCTCCAGGTCATGAAATTCTAATTAACAAATAACCTTCTCGCAAACAGTCAGCATAGGTTTTGCCCATCACATAGTACCACTACAGCTCTCTTATCCTTCACTAATACCGTAAACTATCACAGGCATAACAACAACTTTGTATATGCCATCTTTCTAGACCTATCAAAAGTTTTTGATATGGTCTCCCATTCCAAACTAATAGATGTACTAACTGAACTATCCTTCTCACCATCTGCCACAGCATGGTTTCATAACTATTTATCTGGCCATCAACAATCTATTCTATGGCAGGGTGACCTATCTCCATGCCTTCCTTTATCCATTGGTGTCCCCCAAGGATCTATCTTGGGCCCTCTCCTTTTCTCCCTCTTTACTAATAATCTATACACAGCTACTCCACATGGTTCTATAATACAGTATGCAGATGATTCAAAACTTATCCCTGCTGCCACTTCTCTATCAACTGTTCATTCTCAAACACAGGAATCTTTCACTTCTGTTGAAACATGGTTAGCCAATTCCCATCTAATCCTGAACCCAAATAAAACTAAATTATTACTCTTCCAACCTAACAAGACATGTATCTCATGCCCAACATATTACATAATAGCCAAAGACAATACTGTGATCTCCCTGACAACCCATACAAAGCTTCTTGGAGTGGAAATAGACAATACCCTAGAATTTGACTTGCATGTCTCCCTAACTATAAAAAAAGTCCATAAAAAACGTGGACGTCTATATAGGCATAAAAGGTTCCTGACCACAATGGCTAATAAAATTGCTAAGTTTGCATCTGACTGCCCATATAAAACACATCATTGTTGTTGTATCTTTCGGCTTTTCCTGGTTAGGGGTTGCCACAGTGGAACTCCGGTCCGCTAATGATTGGCAGTAGATTTTTACGTACCGAGTTGCCAGCCATGACGCACAACCTTCAACGAAGGTACGCCCATTCACGCATGTCTCCACACAGAAGACGCTTTAGCTGAGAATCGAACAGGACAATGTCATACTGTGAGGCGACAATGCTACCGCAGCACAACCACCGCAGTTTTATAAAACACAGCATTGTACAGCTTTAAATATACTAGACTGGCTTGAGCTTCCCAACATTATTCTTTACAACCAACTCTCTCTCACAAAAATTGCAACACAACCAACTAGAACCCCTGCACTACAAAATCTCATCCTTCCTTACAGTTCCAGCAGACTTACTCACCATCTCCAAGGCCAACAACACTGCAGGAGAAACTTTATTTTCCAACTATATATCTCGTATATGGAACTCCCTTCCTAACTCCATTCTCTCAATCTCGTCCACTAACCACTTTAAGCCATCACTTAAAGCTTATCTAAAAAATAAGTGGCTATGTTCCTGTGCTAACCCCTCATGAGTGCTCTGATACATCACAGTATACCCAAAACATATCCAACTTCTCCCCCGGTGTTTAATCCTTTGTTTCTTTCGACCTGTCTTAACCTTATATCTTGACATAAGTCATACCTACAAATAGTACTAGCAATGTTCAAAGCCTAGATTTTGTTGTGAAGATGTAACAAATTTGTATGTTCTTATGTATACTACATTTTGTTTACTTTATACTTTGATTATTGTAATGTATGCATGAAAATTTACTGTCACTCATGGAGCTTTTCTCTCCAGGCCTCTGCTGAAAAAGGATATCTGTCCAGTTAGACTTTCCCGATAAACAAATGCTCAATAAAATAAAATAAATGTATGAGTGTTAGTGTGTCAGGGACTTGCCTCCGTGAAACACCAATATCTTTTGTGAATTTTATACAAATTAGTATATTACATCCATGTGCGCACACACACACACACACACACACACACACACACACACACACACACACACACACACGTGTGTGTGTGTATATGCTTATGTATATGTATTGCGTGTGTGCTTTTATATATATATATATATATAGATATATATATATATAGATATATAGATATATATATATAGATATATAGATATAGATAGATATATGAGTCTACTTTTACTCATTGAAATTACACTTCTTCGCATTCCAAACAGCCGACTCTACTTCAGTGGACTTCCATTCAACTGAAAGCATGGATTATCAAACTCCTTTCCCTGGGAAATTAACCACTTGGCCACCAGAGTGAACTCTGCCCTTTTCCCCCATGTAGTGCGATCTCGGAGTTGGTATATTTAATTAGGGGTGGTGTGGTGGGTGAAGCCCCCCACATGGGGGATGTGGGGGGAGAAGCTCCTCACTTGGGTGGGTTTAATTTGTTTCTGTTCAGTTTTTTTCCCTGGTGGCCAAGTGGTTTGTTTATATATGTATGTATATATATATATATACATACACACACACATAAAATAAATTCAATAGATCAAGCAAAACTGCTATATCTTCGCATAAAAAAATTAATAAAAAAAAATAACAGCCTCCTGCACCCCCACATCTCCTGCTAATTATTTATACCAAATCAGAGATTGAACTGCAGGCTAATTTTCAATCAGTTGTATAGCTTTTTTTTCATTAAAAGGAATGCACAATTTGATCATCTCAATGGTACTTATACATCTACAGCTATCTATCTCTATATACAAAGACATACACAAATGCGCGAGCGCAAACACACACACACACACACACACACACACACACACACACACACGTCCATACATCAAAATATCAAAACATGTAATGGCAAGTAATCAAGCAAAAATGCTCAAATAGCATCCTATTAAAAAAACAAAAAGTAAAGTAAAAAAAAAAAAAAAACTCTTTTCTCTCTCTCTATATATATATATATATATAGATAGATATATTATACATCAACTCAGAAGCTGAACTATAGTAGTAAAAGGGAAAATTTCCAAACCACATTGCATTTTAGATTGAAAAAAAAAACAGCTGATTGTGCATGCCAGCTTTTTAAATGACATGCAGCAACTTTTTTGTACAGCCAAAGGACAGTAAACCCTATATTTCTAGTTTCCTGGCTATTTGTCAATTGCTCCGCTTATTGGCAGTTATTTTTGCTGTCACAAACTACTGAATGCACTCACTATTCATTGCAGGATTTACCCAGTCCTACAACACTGACTGTGGTTTCCTGTGCAGTGTTTTCCTTTTGGTAAAGGTTGTTTGAGCGTATTGGGACAGAGCCCCCACATTGTGGGGTGTGGTGGTGATGCCCCTACAGTAAAACATGTGCACACAGCTTACTTTTGTTTTTGCATTACAGAATTCAGAAAGAAGCTGTGTGCTTTCTTTTTGCAACTGGTTTCCTTTCACATATTCTTTTTTTCTAATGTTTTGTGTTTTCAAAGTTCTAGCATCAATGAAATTGGTGCTGATGTAATGGAATGCAGATTATTGATAACATACACACACACAAACACATATATATAATTTATGTGTACTTTATATGCATTACTACCAAAATGAACGGAGATGCTCTGCAGATGGAAAATTGAAAGACGGATGTTCGATTTTCTGTGTTGCTGAAACCCCCGTGTTCGAAAGTTCACATCAGCAAATGCACAGTGCATTCACGGATATGAACTTGAAGTACTGCACAGAGATCATGGTATAGTTCAGGTTGGGGCATTCATCCCTTTCCTCACTGTAGTGCAATCTCAGAGTTGGAATATATAATTAGCAGAGGGCGAGGAGCACAGCTCCCCCCGGGGTGTTTCTGGGGGGCTTGCCCCCCTGCAAAAATGTGATGTGAGGTGTAGGAGTTTCATTTACCTGAGCTGCTATATGGACATCATGTGATCTGTTTGGCAATAATGTCGAATCTGCCAAATTTGTTCGGCAGATTCGACATTGTGACCTAGTATATATATTTTTACTTTCGCTTTTTTGTGTCAATGTTACGAAAGAGATTTTTTTATACCAGCGACACATTTTGGTAGTAAACCACTATATATATATATATATATATATATATATATATATATATAAAATTGTTCGTATACATACACGCATATTTCTCTGTGTTTGTTTGGGCATGTGTGTGTATAGCATACTGCTTTTGCATCTTAGAAAGACAATGACGGACTTTCTAAGATAGCCACCAGCTAAGATAGCACATACTACAGCTTTCTCCAAATACTAGCTAAGAATCTAACCCCATGTAAGGCTACAGCTGCTGCAAAAACTACAAAAAGGTGTCACCTTTGAAGAACTAACTACTTTCCAAAAAAATAAATCATTTTTTTTCAACATCTGACTTAAAAAAATAAGAAATACATGCCAAAGCTTTGTGTGATGACTAAGCAGTGTACTCTATACATGTGCTGGGCCTGAAAAAAACAACTGGTAGCTACAAAGAAAAGCAGAAACAAGTATTGTTTTACAAAATAAAGACAAATGGAACAAATGGAAACTCATTAATCAAAGACAAGATTATCTTTAATAACATCTCCTGAAAAAGAAATTACTACCAAGAGGCAGAAAACTACTAAAGTACAAACTGAATCTACAAAACAACATTTAAAGACAAAGTGAACAATCCTTTGACATGGAGGATTTGAAAGTAGCCTTGATTCCTCTGCAAACAGAAATACAATCTTTTTCTTCAAAACTCACAGCGTTTGGTAATA
This sequence comes from Protopterus annectens, assembly GCF_019279795.1. Classification (NCBI taxonomy): domain Eukaryota; kingdom Metazoa; phylum Chordata; order Ceratodontiformes; family Protopteridae; genus Protopterus; species Protopterus annectens. The sequence continues at coordinate 998,098,475 of NC_056744.1, read as the reverse complement.
ACTTAGACCAAATATTGTCTAGACTAGACAAAAATGAAGCCAGAATACTGTGCACTGAAACAAAAATAGAAGAAATGCAGAAAGCCAACACCTGTACTGAAAACTCAAAGAATTACAACAAATGACTGATCTAGAAGCCAAAGCAAGAAGAAACAATGTATCAATCAGAGGCATCCCAGAAAAACTGAGCAATCACAACTAAACACTGTGGCAAAAGAAATCTTTGATTCCCTTCTAGAAAACAAAGAACTATCTCAAACAATAGTCATAGAAAGAATATACAGAGCATTAAGAAAATCTCAAATTTTGGATGCCCCTAGACAAATATATGCAAGAATTTTGAATGCTGCACATGCCCATTTAATAATACAAGCTGCAAAAAAAGCAAATTCATCATTTGGAATGGCTGCAAAATAACTTTTGCTCAGGACCTGCCTATACAAATTAAGCAGCTAAGACAAGCCTTGTCACCTTTCTGCACCTATTTGGCAAACAAAAGCATCAGATTTCAAATGAAATACCCAGCGACTCTACAATTTCATCACAATGGGTTAAACTATGCAAAAAAAAAAAAAACCCAATGAGGAAGCAAAAATGGCTTTTCTCAAAGCCTTTAAAAAATTATCAAAGAAACCATCATAAAAATAGTACCATTATTGTAAATACTCCAAATATCAATGATTTAAAGAATCATAAACAAACTACAGTTGCTAAATGCATCAGACGACAAGGCAAATCATTGAAATTACCTTAAAACTCTTAATTCTTCATATTCCATCTAAAGGTTCTGAATCCAGGCCTTGGATTACCTCCACGCCGGTGCGAATGGACTACAATGCCCAGAATCCTTTGTGAACGTAAAGAAGGGCAAGAAAAACATAATGAGGTCAAAGGAATGTCTACGGCATCTCTTAAAGGTTGAAACACCTCTGTAAGCCTGCGTTTGCATAAGGAAATGAAAGTAAAGCTTAAATACTGCTGGAAACCTCGGATTTGTACTTTAAAGAGCTAAAAAATTAAGAAAATCGTCCAAACGATGATCGGATGGTAATCCCAGCACAGTTTTAAACTGAAACTGTATAGAACTTTTGTTTAAATAAACTATTTTTTTTTAAATTGCATAAATGTAAAATAAATCAGCTCTATGGCCTGATGCTGTAGTAATAGTTGTCATTGAAACAAAAAGTATTCACTATTTACAAAATTTGAAGCTGGTCTACTCTTTAGACTGTATTCAAAAAAGAAAAGTTTCTTGATGCAAGAATTGTGCAAAAACATTCTGTAACCTGCTATCTTTAAATATGTTCAAATAAGTACATTTGATTTTTGCTTCTGTAAGCTAGAAAAAGAAAAACTTTGTTATGCCTGTTTGATTATATAATTCTAAAGCTGTCCTGCAAAGTTAGATATGTGACCTTCAGATAGTTGCATTACACAGAATGCTCAGGTTGCTTAAACAAAAGGGTCGATAACTAAATGTTTTCTTTATGACAAATATTCATGTTCTAGTTTATTGGACAATGCTATTATGTATGTTGTAATTTTTCTTGCTGGGACTTAGAATGACAGGATTTGTTTGTATTATAGTTGTAAATATTTTTTATATCTCTCTTTCAGTTAGTGGGCTAGCGTGGGTAAGCATGAGGGGGGATCTGAAAGGGAATGATGTCATACTCATATCCTTAGTATGGTTTTGTACTAACACTTCTATAATGACCTTAAAATTGCACTTGTCCCTACATCCGTACACTACAACAAAAAATTCACAAACCTGTGGTTAAACTAACTTGATGACTTCTATAGATTCGTGGAATGTAAAGGTCCTAAAAATAAGAAAAAAAAGAGTCTTGTAATGCATTTACTCTTTAAATCTAAAGCTGAGATAACCTTCATTCAAGAAACACATATGCTGAAAAGATCAATGGGAGAAAGATACGAAAAAAAGTGGGTGAAACATATTGTAGCTGCTGGGGACAGTACAGCTTCTAGGGGAGTTGCCATAACAGTTAAAAGATCTTTTGATGGTATTATAAAGAAGAGCAACGTTGATCCTAATGGCAGATGGTGCTTCATTACTTGTGAACTACTAAGTTTTAAAAAGCCTTTCTTAATATTAAATCTTTATGCCCCATGTGTCCACCAATTAAATTTCTTATAAGATACATATAAAATTCTAGAGAATGTCCTTAACTATTTATACATTATAGGAGGCGACTGGAATATGATAAGCAATCCAGCAGTTGACAGAACAAAGAAAACAAGTAACCAGTACAACTTACTATATTACTAGAGGAAATGACAGAAGATTTTAGGCTTGTTGACCCTTTTGAACTTTATAAACACGATACATCAATTAGTAAATTCACTTATTTTTCCCTGTACCATACGTCTTGGTCCAGAATAGACATATTTCTAATATCAGAAATCTTACTAAACAACACAGTTACATATAATATTGAACCCAGAACAATATCAGACCATGGAAAGATAAATATTTCAATAAAGTTGGCTAGTCCCACACAAAAATAACTAGCCTTTGCGAACTGGACCTTAAATACTAACTTCTTAAGGGATAAAGACGTGCTAAGAAAAATAAAGGACATCTTTATTCAGGCTAAAAATAATTTTGAGGTATCAGATATACCGTTTGATATTCAATGGGAAGTAATAAAAGTTACTATAAGGGGAATATTGATTCAAAAAGCTACTCTCTATAAAAAAAATTAAACAAGGATAAAGTTGCAGTTCTAGAATCAAAATTAAAAAGTATAGAGCTACAATTACAAGCTAAGTACTCACCAGAACTTGAAAGTCAAATGTACACCCTGCAAGGACAATTACATAAAATTCAAACACAACAATATTCTTTCACTGAAATTTATGCAGAATGGGTGCAGTTTCCTTCAAAAGCACTTGCTAGAATCATAAACATTAAACTTAAACATTCCCCCACCAAAATAAAACAACTCAATTATAAAAATGATATTCTAGACACGGATCAGGAGATCATAGCAGCGTTTGAAGAGATATATCAAAAATTATATGGACCACATGACCGGTATAATGAAACATTATATTACCAATTTACTGATGATTTAAAGTTTGCAGTACTAGAAGAGACACAAATAGATCTTCTTAAGGCCCCCATTAAAGTAGAGGAAATTATAGCTGCTATAGATAAGTTGAAACCAGGTAAATTTCCAAGGCCGGATGGGTATGTAGTGGAATTCTACCAGACTTTTAAGTTACAAATAGCTCCAATATTACTGAAAGTATACAACTACATAATAGAATTTGGAATAAAGGACATATATATCAATAACTCAAAAAACATATTCATACCAAGACCCAACTCAGATCCACTAAATCCAAACAACTATAGACCGATAACACTTATAAATATCGATATTAAAATCCTATCAAGAATCTTAGCTAATAGAATCAAAAAAGACTTTACCCTTCATCATATCTGCTGAACAACTAGGTTTTAAGAATAACAGGCAGGTCTGGGATAACACACTCACCATTGATTCAATCATCATTTTAAAAGCTAATGATAAATTCCCTAGTAGATGCCTCCAAAGCTTTTGATAGGGTAAATCTAGCTTTTCTTTTTAAGATACTCAAAAAATTTAGCATCCCCGACGAATTTATAAACATGGTGAGGGCCCTATATAACAATGCTACGACAACACTATGTATAAATAAAAAGCAATCAAAACCTATTCAAATTGTAAATGTCACAAGTCAACGGTGTCCACTATCACCGTATCTGTTTAATATTTACATAGAAACTCTCCTTCTTAAAATATCACAAACATACCATTACTTCATGAATCTTTATAAAATCTCAGTAAATTATACAGCATTTGCTGATGATCTTAATATTTATTTTGAATTTCCAAACATAGATTTAAACAAGATATTAAATTTTATTGAAAGATTTTCAAAAATTTCTAACTATGCCATTAATCCAAATGAGTCTGTCATTTTTCCCTTGAATACTCTAGGACACAAAGAATTCTACTTCCCTGAAACTGGAATAAAAGTAAATTATAACCTCAAATATCTGGGCATCACATTTACTCACCCCCAATCAGAATTAACTAAACAAAGTCTTTTTAGAACATGAACAAACATTACATAAGACTCTAAAAGATGGCTTAATCTTAACCTATCACCACTCTCTAAGGCGGCCATAATTAAAATGAATATACGTCCAAGAATACTGTTTCATTTTAATACTATAAATCAAAATATTCCGAAAAATGTATTTTCCAAGCTTGAAATGCTTCTAGAGAAATTTATCTGGCATACAAAAAAATACAAGAATAAAATATATGAGACTGACATTATTCAAACAGAAAGGTGGACTAGGGCTACCAGACTTTTAAACTTACTATGACATTATAAACACTAGTCGAATAATACAAACTGCATACTATGAAATCTCTAATAGAGCATGGCATCCCATTTGGATAAAAATATATCATAAACATATAAATTCAGCAAACATAAACCCTAAAGTAATACCCTTTTTGAACTGTAAGACTCTGAGGTGTCTTAAAGTACATCCCATAATTATAAGGAATGTATTATCATTTCAAAAGCTGTTATCCTCCTTAAATCTTAAAGATACTTTGATATTGGGACAACCAATACATTTAAATCCTAACATTAAGCTAAGCAACACTATGTTAAATCTAAGCCAATACCCACTAATAAAACATACTACTATTTGGGACTTCTATCAAAGTAAAAAACCAACCGAGACTTTGAGAGAGAGGTTAGAAGTAAACAAAAGTTATACCAGTATCATCAGGCAATACTATACTGTGTGTATATATATATATATATATATATATATATATATATATATATATATATATATATATATATATACACTATATATATATATATATATATATATATATATAGGTCTATTTTGAAACATCTAAAACCCATGACATCTAATTTCATAACATTGAGACCAGAACATCTAAAACCCATTGAATTTCATAACATCTAACACTACAAATCACAAGAAAATAACACCCCCCCCCACATATAACAACGCAAAACTACCAAACACAATTTTTACTACGTTTATGAAGGGGGCAAGCCCCCCCTGCACCTCCAATGTGGGGGGGAGTCTGCCCCCCACACCCTCCCGTAAATTAAATACACCAACTCCAAGATCGCACTACAGTGGGAAAAAGTTAATTTCCAAACCCCACTGTATCAAGCCCCCCTGTAGAAACGTAGTAAAAAGTGTTTGGTAGTTTGGTGCCATTATATGTGATTACATCTGGAGGGGATGTTATTTTCATGTGATTTATACTGTTAGATGTTATGAAATTCAATGTTATGGGTTTTAGATGTTTTGAGTTTTGGATGTTCTGGTCTCAATGTTATGAAATTAGATGTTATGGGTTTTAGATGTTTTGAGTTTTGGATGTTCTGGTCTCAATGTTATGAAATTAGATGTTATGGGTTTTAGATGTTTTGAAGGGGACCCATATATATATATATATATATATATATATGTAGATCTACTTCATTTGCCCTAACTTCTGATTGACCGACACCCATTTGCCCAACCCCATTTGACCGAAATTTCATTTGACCGACACTTCATTTGACAGACAATATTATTGGCAAGTAAATGGGATATGCCCCCTTCCCCACTGTAGTGCGACCCTGGAGTTAGAATATATAGTTGGGGGGTGTGGGGGGCACAGCCCCCCACAATGGGGGTGTAGGGGGTGAAGCCTCCTACTTACTTTTGTTTTACTAAGCAATATTAAAGCAAAACTAAACGATATAATATGAAATTAAGTGGGGGGCTTTGCCCCCCACACCCCCCAACTATATATTCTAACTCCAGGGTTGCATTACAGTGGGGAAGGGGGCATATGCTATTTACTTGCCAATAATACTTGTCGGTCAAATGAAGTGTCGGTGAAATGAAATTTTGGTCATTTGGTGTCGGGCAAATGGGTGTCGGTCAATCGGAAGTTAGGGCAAATGAAGCAGACCCATAGATAGATATATATATATATATATATATATATATATATATATATATATACATACATACATACACACACACACACACACACATATATATATATATATATATATATATATATATATATATATATATATGATAGTTATTTCAGGTGTGAGGACACATTAATGTACTAGGCCAGTGATGCATTCTGCGCAGTGAGTAGAACGGAACAGGAGTTAAATATAACACACTTAATGGAAACTTATCCTGATTTACATGGCAACAAATTATCCTTGTTGTTACATGGAGTGTAGGTCTCACCCTACAAGGATTAACTGAATGTCATTATATCTGGTGAAATAACCCTACATGAGTAACATAGTCTTGTCTTGCCTGGTGAAATATTTATGATTTTTTTTCTATCTCCTAATCAGAGATCATGTACCCCAAAGGAAATCAGATACAATGCAAGATTGTGACCCCAGAAGTCCTCTGAAACACTGAATCTAGTGCCTGTATATGGGGCCATATGACAGTTTCCCTACAACAGTCTGAAACAAACATTTTTGAGAACGTTGACAGTATATTTAGGTAAAATGCTGCACTCTGTACTGTAATTCTACCTACAAAGATTTCATCGCTTCTCAGTGACACAATATATGAAAGCACATTGCTTTTGTTACAATACAGAGTCTAAGGCTTACCCTATATGTAATAAACAGAAATCTTGTCTCATCTACTTTTCTATATATTTTTTTCACATTTCAAAAAAATGTTCTCTTAATACGACATATTTTCACCCTGTCATTTAAAGGCCTATGAACACTCCATTTGGTACCTATGTATACAAGACCAAGGGGCTATTAAAGAAGAAGTTACCAGTCAAAGGATTTAAAAAAAAATAAACTGGAGGATGCAGGTTTAGGACACATTAAAAGGCTATGTAACTAGGAAAAGGTGCTAATCAGGAACCCCCGAAGAGAATAAAAATAAAACCATACACTTAGTCTTGCATAAACAATTATAAAATGTTTAGACACATAACAAGCAGAGAACCTGACCAACTGTGAAGTCCAAAAGTCCAAAAACAAGGAGGGAAAAGGGAAGTACTCAAAAATGCCCCAAGATGAAGTAGTAACTATTAAATGCAGCAGCAGAAGAAGACAAATATGAATGTCAAAGAAGTCTGCTGATCTGTAGTCATAATCAAGACTAACCAGGGGAAAATCTTATAGTCAAAAAATGGCAAGTAGCATGTGGCAAATTAAGCATGGTTGCCACCTTTCCCTGTTTTGAAAACTGGACCGAATCACATTCCCTGTACCACTCACAGCCACACCCATCTCCACCCATTTTCCGGCCACCTGCCACTTTCCCTCCCATTTTATCACATCAAAGAAAGAGTACATCAGTTTGAGGCAGAATGCCTTATTTTACTTTTCTTTCTGTTTTCAGCTAGTTTAGGACTTCATTGCACTACTTTAGCAATGCTTTTCATAAAAAAGTAGATCCTGGGCTGCATTTTTTCAAACTCCAGCATTCTGTTTGCACAAATAAACAAAATACTGGCGTTTGTACAGCACTTTCTGGAGTACTAGACAATCATTCTGATTTCCATATAGTCCGAAAAAATACCAGATAGGTGGCAATGTTACCATTAGGAGCCAAACAAATGTTTTCAATGGCAAGAAGAAAACTGAAAATGGAGGAGAGAGGAGCAGGTATTATGGGAAACGGATGAGCTTGACTGGCTGAGAAAGCTGTAGCTCCTGAACAGTGCATGTGCAGAGATGGAGAACCCACGTCCTAAAAGGTAACAAAGGCTGAATCTAGTTAGCAGATATAATATTACACAACTGCAATACACATAATCCAAAGTGTAAACTCATACTAATAAAAGTATCACATATTACCTAGAATCCAACCACAAAAACACAGGAAATACATAAAATAAATATATCAAACTGTAAATCCTGTATTACTCACACGCTGTAATGAATCCAACATCAAAATATCAGGAGATTATATTCTTCCTACATTCCACAGTGTTTATGTAACCTTAAACCATAGCTATTATATAGTCAAAGGATTAAATACATTAGTGCAACCTTCAGTCCCAGAACAACAGTGCTTAATGTATGAAGATTAGTTGCACAATTCAGTCTTTGCCTAATGAGCACAGACATGTTACCACAGTCTATATCCTAAATTGCACTGCTTCAGTACAACTTTTATAATTAATTCATAGTCAATTAAATTTTCTTTCAATGAGATATTAAACTAAGGTCCCAGGTGCATGAGTTGGTGATAACTTAGGTGGATGTTAAAGATCCACTGGCATCTATTAAAAAAAATAGAAATTTGCCTATTTTAAAAAAATACCTACTCAGATCTCTCTCAAAAATAAGTTGCATGTCTAGAAGGACTAACCTAGTCAACTAACTAACTACCATTCACAAGATTCTGCTTAATCCAGTCCAGTACACAGGAAAAACTGTCTTTCGTTTAGTTTTGACCTAAAAATTGTAATTTTAGTTCATTTTCCACTGTCAACCTACAAACAAAGAATGTAAAGTGACCCAATTTACATATATTATAATGTATATTTTGATAGCATCATACAGGCAAATGTATGCTACTTCATGGCTGTTACTACAAAATTCTCTCTTTTCCACTGTTTGTGCTATCCTGATCCTCTGGAGCTTGAATGGTTCTCCACTGAAAATGCCAAGGAACCACTGGAGTTTACTCATCCAGCAAACTACAATAAACAGATACGATTACTGGTAGGTCCACAAAAGCACTGTGCAGTGTTCAAGAGGTGATATAACACAGTGTGACTTTAGTTTAAAAGGTCCCCCATGTTTACACCATCTAAGGAACACTGCACGACACTCATAATCTTTTAAGTTGTAGAACCAGCAGGAGGAAAGTAAGAACTATAGTAGATGTGCACATCTTTCTCAGCATGCCTGCACAGTACTTGCAATACTGTTATAGTATGCTTGTGAAGGCAGTAAGTGTATACAATGGGCTTGTTAAATTATAACAAGCTGCTCTGGAACAGATTCCCCATCCACATAAAATAAAGTTCAGCCCTGACCATAAACATGCACAAATTAGATCTATGAATGGGAAACAGAAAATTTATCCCAGGACTGCTTCCTGTACTACTAATGGACAGAGGCAGCTACTAAATGCTTTATACCATGAATGAATCCCATTAAATTATCTATGATATGAACATAGTCATTTTCATTAGGGGTAATATATAATTATCGATCATGGGACAGGTAAGGCAAATGGGATAGAGTAATTCAAGCACAAAAAAGGGAAAATTCTCTAGGCTTAAAATGCCTGTAAGGATAGTTAGCCTAGTACTTACTTATGAACCTATAACTATGATGCAACAAAGGTATCATTTCTCTGTATAACTCTGTATCTTAATAACACATAATGAGGTACAATCTTCTTCTTCTTTCGGCTGCTCCCATTAGGGGTCGCCACAGTGGATCAACTGTTTCCATTTCTTCTTGTCCTATGCATCTTGCTCTGTCACACCAACCACCTGCATGTCCTCTCTCACCACATCCATAAACCTTATCTTAGGCCTTTCTCTTTTGCTGTTACCTGGCAGCTTCATCCTTAGCATCTTTTTCCCAATATACTCTGCATCCCTCCTCAGCACATGTCCAAACCAACGTAATCTTGCCTCTCTGTCTGTGTCTCCAAACCTTCCAACCTGGGCTGACCCACTAATATACTTATTCCTAATCCTGTCCATCCTCGTCACACCCAGTGTAATTCTTAATATCTTCAACTCTGCCACATCAAGCTCTGACTCCTGCCTTTTTGTCAGTTCCACTGTCTCCAACCCATATAACATAGCTGGCCTCACTACCCTCTTGTAGACCTTCCCTTTCACTCTTACTGGTACTCGTCTGTCACAAATCACTCCTGACACTTTTCTCCACCCACTCCATCCTGCCTGTACTCTCTTCTTCACCTCTCTTCCACACTCACCATTACTCTGAACTGTTGATCCCAAGTATTTAAACTCATCCACCTTTGCCACCTCTACTCCCTGCATCCTCACCATTCCTCTATCCTCCCTCTCATTCACACACATATATTCTGTCTTAGTCCTGCTGACCTTCATTCCTCTTCTCATACTGAGGTGCAATACAGAGGATAGTAAGTGAGTCAGCAACTGTAACCACTTTATTATGTATTTAAGATAAGGATGCCAAGAAATTCACCCAAAGTGAAGCTCGAGAATAGAATCCTGGCATCCATGTGAAGAAAACACATAATTCAGGGTTACAATCCACTGACATGCTCATAATTCTTTGTAGTGCATGGAGGTTTTTCTTGTCTATGTTTTACATATTAATTAAAAATAAGATTAAAAAAATGAAAGCCAGTAAAGCAGTGGGGGAGTGTTTGATGTCTCACATATTCATAAGGAAAGCAATTTAATTCAAAACACTTTGTGTACTTCAGTAGACATCAGGCAAAAACTGGAGTTGAAACAAAGCTGTTTCGTGCCCTGCTGCTGCTATTTACTCTTCAGTGCTGTCTGCTTTTAGTGCCTAGGGGTTGCTTAACAATTGCTATGCACCCCTCTAAGAGTTGTTAAAGTAAGGTGTTGTGTTACAGCAGCAGTGAGGCGGATATAATACAGCCATCTTTTCAGCGTAATCAGGTTGCTGCATGCACTGCAAAGTATTTCTGATCTTAACTGAAAAGGTCTCACTGCTGTATTCAAAGTCTGTATTAGGCAGCAGACCCCAAGAATGTATATATCCTATGGTGAGCAAACTACAAAGTGCTCAAGATGACACTATAAAATCAGTGGATGGGCTGAGCAACTACTGGAACATGGTGCCACACATTTCATAACCACATGTCACAGATCTGTTACCTGACAAACTCCTGTCTCTATTCACCTTTACTTTTTTGAGGCAAGTTATCCTTATACAGAAAGTCAGGTTGGAAAATCTGGATTTTCAGACTACAAGACACATCTGAAATTCACATGGCAAATTGTAATTTATATCCACTAAAGGGCATGTATCAGTAACAAGTGTTAGGTCACTGTATGCAGTCTCTTTGTTGTAAACATACACTCCAGCATTCCAAATGAACTTTACAAAAGACCTGCGTTAGAAATCTGACATTGTGAATGTAATCAATCAGTTAAATATGCTATGATACTAAACAAGTGAATATCAAAGTGGAGCAACGGGTTGTGACAAAGAAAAGACACAATTATTATCAGGTATTTCTGCTTTACTAAAAAATAGCCTCAGTCAAATAAAACACATACATGCAAATATAACATATTTTCCATAAAAATACTACAGACAGAGGATGAGATGAACCCTCAACGCATGTTTGTGTGAAATGATGCTTTCAAAACTTGTAGTTATTCATATCCTTTTTAGTAAACTTCTTTCTGTCAGAATTAAAATCGATTACCTTCTTGTTTCTGAAGTACATGTAAGGCATCTTTGATCCAGTTTCAGCTTCTTTCCTTGTTTCATTACAAGGAAGCTACTATATTTGTCTTTCCATCTCAGAAAACTGTAATCAATATTTCATTTGCATTTGTTAGTCATTACCCCTGACAAGAAGCCAACAAAAACAGGAATAATACAAACATGTTGAGAGCCACAACTGAGCAAAAGCAGCACACATCACGAGCAGAGAGAGGTACATTGTCACATACACAGACTCACCCCTGGATTCAGCAAGCCCTGCATGGCGTGCATGATCAGTGTAAGAGGTAATGTTGGCAATATGACGGCCGAGCGATCCACATACATGCCCGTTTGACATGCACGAGCGCTCTTGCACTAGTCCTGCACGTTCCCAGCCCCCGTATGCAAATTACCCCATTTGCAGGTGAAAACCATGCAAATGAGGTAAATCTGCTATCTAGGAAGCTGGAATCAGGCCGTGCAGGACTAGCGTAATATGCAGAAATGTACTCGATTAGTAACAGAGTATGGTTCTGCAAAATCCAAAACAGAGACATGACAGCTCCAAATAAAGTCTGCATATCATTGAGGAAGCATGCCATTGGCCAAGTATAAGGCCACTGGCATTGCAAACAATACAAAAAGTAAAAAAATACAACTTTTATTTTATTTCCTCTGATCACAGCTGTTTAAGCATAGGGCAGCGGCGCGCAAACGGGATCGGTGGGAAAATAAGAAAATAAACCTAAAATAAGCATTCTAATTGAAATTAGTATTCTGCCATGCAAGTCAGTGGCAGGCAAAAGACAACCTGGCCAGTGAATAGTGGTTGCTAAGGGGTGAGGCTCAGTGTGACACATGTAACTATGCATTAGCAGGCAATCCAATGCAAATGAGGGTAAGGATAGTGAATCCCAGTTTTCCCCGGCATGTGAGGCAGGTCCCAACAGTGTAAGAGTATGAATGGCTGAGTGCAAGACTAGGAGGTAGGTGACATCATGAGTGAGTGTGTCAGGCACACTGTAAGCGGATTGGAGCCCTGTGGCTCGGGTTTTCTCCTAGCTTAGCACAGCTAAGCTAGGGGGTATGTCTAAACCTGCCTAGCACTCTTGACAAAGTGTAAGTGGGTGTGTGCGCCGCACACCGGGATTTACAGGAAGAAAAAAGGAAGTTAAACCAGGAAATAGCAGCAGTATGCACATTTGAGTACTGCGATTGCTCAACGGGCACCCAGGCTGAAACAGAAGGGTAATGGGAAGGGAAAACAGCAGTAGGAAGGTAATCAAGGGGTACTAGCTTAGCTGCCAGGTGAAACGTATTGGAACCAGCCAATTACACAGGCAGCAGACCAGCTCGGCCCAGAACACTACTATAAACTATGCAAACACCTACCCCTCTGGTTTTCCCCACACTCTACACCACCGGTGTAAACAAGTGGGGAACTTTTAACACTCACAACAGCAAAATGTTAGGGGCTGCAATCGCTATTATACAACTTGTGGAAGAGGCCGAGGGTGGTGAGGATGTGAATGCTGCCGACCAACCCACAGTGAGGAAACGGAGAAGAATGTACAGACCAAGGGTAATCTACCAAGGGCTACATGAGCTGGAGATAGTGGAGCACTATAGGGTGGACAGGGACCTCTTACCGCAAATTGTGGAGCTGTGCCGGCCACGCCTCACACAGAACTAACAGAGGGGAACCCATCCCAGTGGACACCAAGGTATGTGTTGGCCTAACAATACTAGCTACAGGTACCTTCCAAAGGCCAACTGGGGATATGATAGGGATCTCACAGGCATCAGCATCCAGGGTACGCCACCAGTTCCTGGATGCCATGTCAGCATATGTATATTTCCCATTCACCCGTGAGGCGTTGGCCAGCAATATGCATCTCTTCCACCAAATAGCAGAATTCCCTGAGGTAGTGGGTGCAATAGACTGCACGCACATATGCATCAAAGCACCACCCTGTGAGCAGGGTAGGGTCTATATCAACCGCAAGGGCTTCCCTCCATCAACTGCCAGGTTGTGTGCAATGCCCAGGGCATAATACTGAACATGTTTGCTGGCTGCCCTGGAAGCTATCACGATTCCCACATCTAGCATCTGACGCAGCTGAACAGGAATTTGCCAATGGGAACATCCCACATGGTCACCTAGTAAGGTATGCTGGATACGCACTGGAGCCGTGGCTGATGACACCCATCAGAAACGCACACACACCTGAACAAGAACTCCATAAAGAGGCACATGCACAAACAAGAGTCATAATAGAACGTGTGTTTGGGATGCTCAAGTCACGGTTCCAGTGCCTGGACACATCCCGTGGGGCCTTGCAGTACTCACCAACTACATGTACCCAAATTGTTCCTGTATGTGCCATGCTACACAATATGATCCTGCGGAAACAGCTGCAGCAGGAACAGCATGGGGCAAAGCCGCACAGCCCCCCACCATTGCCAAGGCCTGCACAGGCACAGAGTGACTCGGAGGAGTAACAACCTGAGCCTGCCCCAATAGGCAGAAGGAGATGTGCCCAGTATGCCCTGGCCCTGGCAAAGAGACAACGCATAGCACATACACTGACACGAAGGGACCCAGGGAATAACATCTTCTCTGACTCTCACATACAGTAAAAGGGATGCCAGACATTACACTACCTGTGCCTAACCATGTGTATGGAGTGTACTATGTGCATCTGACATAGGCAGCCCTGCAGCACCACCCTCAATACTGGGACACCCACAAGATAAGGGACACACACATGCCAGTCAGGAGGGGGGGGGTCACATACCCAACAACCGTCACAACCAGCAGGACAAGTGTAGACAAACACAAACAAATGCTGTACTATGGACTCTAAATGAGGGCTATGGGTAACCACCCTCCAAGGCCTACACAGACAGACTACAGCAGGCCAGGTAGTGGGATGTCAGTAGTGAAGAATAAGAAGTTAGAAACTAATATGTAGGTAATTAAAAGAACTCTAGTACATTGGTATGCCCTAGCCAGCACATCAGGTAAGACTACAGACTGAAATAGAGCACTTGACATACCAGTCCTAGCAAATGTGTACAAGTGTCAGATGTGACCCCCCATCCTACATAGACATACAGTAACAGTTAGGTGTGCCCCCCCCACACCTGTGTAGAAATGTAGAAATAGTCAGGTGTACCCTCCCCCTTTCCTACACAGAAATATAGTAACAGTCAGGTGGGTCCCCCGCTATGCAGAAATGTAACAACAGTCAATGCCAAATGATCGATGGATACCCTGCAGACACAGCATGCTACCTGTCGGTGTACAACTCAAAGGTCAGCACTGCAGTACAAACTACCTGGACTTGATCCACACATGCAATACAGACGACCTTACTGGGCATGCTCACACACTTAGAGAAATGAAGGCAATGTCAGTCAGCAATATACTGAAAGGTCATACTGGGCATGCTCACACACAAACACATGAAGGCCATGTCTGCAAACACTAGTGGACCAGACATATCTGGCAGTTGCAGTTGTTAGTGCAGACACTTATCAGTATGCACCACTCATGCCTTGCACACACAGTGGATAGGAATACAGACATATATGCAAGGACAACACACTATAATAAGCCAAAGGTAGATGGACTTAGATGTGTTGAAGAGGGTGACCGTGACAAGGAGTCATCAAGGCCTGTCCCACCTAGCACACAGCCAAAGGGTCCCAAGCACATGAGGTGCAGATGTCACTCACTGCAGATACTAGCGACCAGTACCTGTCAGCACCACAAACTATGTGGTGCATGTGCCAGCTGTGCAACATGACTGTACAAGGCAGTAGTCATCTAGTAGCTGTATACATGTACCTGTGACATATGACCCCGTGTGTGGCCGCATGTGGCATGTCACCCCTAGATGAATGGGTTATGGCCCATGCACACACCGCCCACCCTATAGCGCTACTATGACAAGCCTGCTGAGGTCATCCAATGTGAAATGCACCTTTGGGAGAGATGTAGCCCAGTAATCTCTGTGGCGCGTCCCATAACTGCATACTGCTGTAGTGTGATAAACTAGTTAGACAGGAGTTCTAATCCATATCCTGGCAACTGTATGTGTGAGTGTGTGTGTGTTTGTGTGTCTGTCTTTGACTGTGTAGACAGCAATGCCTTTTAGGCTACTCACACTCCTTACAAGTCATATACCCACCTTTGGCAAGGCTGCTGATGTCACCCACCTAGAAATACACCTCTGGGAAGGCTGTAGCCCAGTAATCTCCATAGCGCATCCTGTAACTGCGTACTGCTGTAGTGTGATAAAGTAGTTAGGTAAGATGTCAATCCCCAGACGTGGTAACTGTGCATGTGTGTGGATTTGTGTGAGTGTCTGTCTGTTTCTGACTGTGTAGAGAGCAATGCCTTTTAGGCTACTCACACTCCTTATAATTCATATACCCACCTTTGGCAAGGCTGCTGATGTCACCCACCTCGAAATACACCTCTGGGAAGGTTGTAGCCCAGTAATCTCCGTAGCACATCCTGTAACTGCATACTGCTATAGTGTAATAAAGGATTTAGGTAGGAGTTCTAACCCCAGACCTGCCAACTGTGTGTTTGTGTGCATGTCTGACTGTGTAGAGAGCAATGCTTTTTAGGCTACTCACACTCCTTACAATTCATATACCCACCTTTGGCAAGGCTGCTGATGTCACCCACCTAGAAATACACCTCTGGGAAGGCTGTAGCGCAGTAATCTCCGTAGCATGTCCTGTAACTACGTACTGCTATAGTGTGATAAAGGAGTTAGGTGGGAGTTCTAACCCCAGACCTGCCAAGTGTGTGTGTGTGTGTGTGTGTGTGTGTGTGTGTGTGTGTGTGTGTGTGTGTGTGTGTGTGTGTGTGTGTTTGTGTGCATGTCTGACTGTGTAGACAGCAATGCTTTTTAGGGTACTCACACCCCTTACAATTTATATACCCAATTTTGGCAAGGCTGCTGATGTCACCCACCTAGAAATACACCTCTGGGAAGACTGTAGCCCAGTAATCTCCGTAGCACAACCTGTAACTGCATACTGCTGTAGTGTGATAAAGCAGTTAGGTAGGAGGTCACATCCCAGACTTGGCAACTGTGTTTGTATGCGCATTTGTATGTGTGTGTGTGTGTGTGTGTGTGTGTGTGTCTCTGTCTGTGTAGAGAGTAATGATTTTTAGGGTACTCACACTCCTTACAAGTCATATACCCAACTTCGGCAAGGCTGCTGATGTCACCCACTTAGAAATACACCTCTGGGAAGGCTGTAGCCCGGTAATCTCCGCAGCACATCCTGTAACTGCATACTGCTGTAGTATGATAAAGCAGTTAGGTAGGAGGTCAAACCCTAGACTTGGCAACTGTGTGTGTGTGAGTCTGTGTGTGCGTGTCTGTCGGTCTCTGACTGTGTAGAGAGCAATGCTTTTTAGGGTACTCACACTCCTTACAATTCATATACCCAACTTTGGCAAGGCTGCTGATGTCACCCACCTAGAAATACACCTCTGGGAAGGCTGCAGCCCAGTAATCTCCGTAGTACAACCTGTAACTGTGTACTGCTGTAGTGTGAATTAGAACCATGGTAGGGTTCCATCCCCACCCATGGCAGTTCTGGATGTTTTGTGTGAGTCACTGTCTGTGTAGGGAGCAATGGATTTTAGGCTAGTCACTCGCAGTAAAATTCAAATGCCCTAGTTTGGCAATCCTGCTGATGTCAGTCATTGTGAAATACACCTTTGGGGAAAGAGTACTCCAGTAATGTCCGTGGTGCATACTATAACTGCGTAGTGCTGTAGTATAGTAAACTAGCTAGGTAGGGGTTCTACTCCCAGACATGACAGGTGTGTGTGTTTGTAACTCATATCCTGTGTAGAGGTGGTTGTGACTGTGGCCAATGTGGAGCGGGTTTTGCATATTTCTTATATGGTGGCCCTACTATATATCACAATGTCCATCGTACAGGGATAACAGATGTGAAATGAGTGAGAGGCTGGGGTGCAAAGCCATACTCATACATGTGAAATCAAGCCCAGGCAATCACAGTTAGCAACCTCAGTATTACCCAGAGCACACTTTCAACCCATGTCTCATACACACACACATGCCTAGGCAACAGTCAGTACGTGGGTAGTACACTGCATATTGACCACTGATAGTAACTAGAGTGACAGCAGTGGGCTACAGAGCGCATGTCACCCTGTCCATCTGTCCAATATGCACGTAAGTGCAGACAGTGCATGTTCCCCAAGGACACCTGCACCACCTGTGGTGCCATCACATGTGACCCACAATGGACATACCATGCCTGACAACATGCCCTGTATGCAGAGATGCCACTGACATCAGGGAATGCTGTTAGCATGCTCTCAATGTAAGTGCAGGGTAAACCTGCTGGCCATTACCAGTTCCCGCCACATGTGGGCAGGACTGGCACATCTGATGATAATCTGTATTCACAAAATGGGCCAGACACCCCAGGTACAGTTCCACATGTCACTGTACATGCATGTGGGAGGTGTGCACATCCCAGACACCGTCCGTGTCATGGATTAAGGAACACATACATGGCAAGCAATGCACAGTATTGGCCACACACAATAGTCACCCAGGTGACTGAATGGGGGATACAATACACACCTGTGTGGGCAAATGCAGACACTACAGCCCTGAGCCACAATGCAGACCATCGTCATATGGCCTGATGCCAAGGTATACCCATGGCCTAGCCTTGTACAGCCGTCTGGCACAGTCGAACACCACACGTCCATGCAGACATGCACCTATGCATGTCAGTACTGGCACCCTGTGTGTGTTGTATGTTCATATCCACACTCCCTACAACCCCCATGGGCATACTACAGCATGCTGTCTGATGTCAGATACCTCCCCATACCCTTTGCTCATACAACCACCATATGACCCATGTGGTGCATGTGATACCTGCATAGTGATGTGATGTGGCAATCCCACTACTGATGAGTTGTACTCCTGGCCCTTCCAAGTGTGTCAATGTGTGCATGTCCCTGTGAGAGTGTGGCTACCGTATCCCTGTTGCACATGTCACTCACCATCACATATATGTTCTGAGTGCGCTACAACAGGTAACCCATGTGGCGCATCCAATAACTGCATCAAACCGTGATAGCACTACATAGTTGTCAGGGATTTGATACCCTGTGCTGGTAGGTGTGTGACACAAACATGCTCCAGTTTTACTTTCCCACCCCTCCCTGACATGTCTTTGCCTCTGTCTGCCTCTCCCACCCCCTCTCTGGTGGATTTGGAGACCTACACCTGCTTTGCTTAGGCAGCAGCATGTGTATTTTAAGTGATGTTCATGATCAGCCGATGGCCTCTGCATGAGTTGCAGCCCTCCCCTAGCTGACTGCATGTGAAACAGCTGTGGTAACATTCCCATAGCCAATTGCATGGAAACACACTCCAATATCTAGGAACATAATAGTGGTGTTGGTCCTTTTCATCCACTGTGAGCAGGAACTAGATCTGCCGTTTGGCAAACAGCATCTCAGATGGATTGGGGTTTACCTCTAACAACATACACTGTAGAAAGAGGGCAACAAACAGGAGGGGGATGTGCCTCACCTGACTACAGACTATAAGTGCTGCTATACTGCATTTGGAGTAATGTTGGTTTAACGGTGTTTGTGTGGATATGGCTGTCGTACATATCTCAATACCTGCCATGTCAGTTCCATGTTAATGAGGAATCCCCATCTGCAGTGTCATCTGCAGATTGGGCAGTGTTGTATCTTTGGTTTCATGTGTCACCCACGGAGCATCTATCTGTGGACGACAGAAGGTAGTGTGAGGATTGCAGTCTGTAGATAGTGAAAGCTGTGATGGTCACTGACGTCATATCTCTCACAGGACATATGTTGCAACAAACCCTGTTACAACAGTAAATGTATGCGGTTATCACAGCAACATGTCAATATTGGCCCTGTGTATGTGCTTTCAGCTATACCTCTGTCAACCTTTGTACACATGTCATGCATGAAGTGGTGCATATGTGCTGTACACCATAATTAGTGTCATCATATCTGATAACAAACCAGTGATATATCCGACTGCTACACATGTTATGTACAGTAGGAGTTATACTTCACAACATTACCTGGACATTCTGTGGATGTTTGTACAGTACTGAGATCTGTGTACCTATAGTGAATGTCAACAGTGTGTGTATTGTTAATACGTACTTTAGCCTGTGTACAGACTGTGGTAGATGTCATTGTTCTAGTTCCCCTCCTATCTGATGTTACATGCTGCTCCACTGTATGGTACTGTATTGGCGTACATGTTTGTAGGGCCATATACACACATGTCCCATACCACAGACAGCCATCAGACCAAACTGTGTGGCAGCCCAGTATATGTAGGGTCAGTCTGTGAGTGGCACATATGAGGATGGTGTAGAACATGCTAGCTAACCATATGTGGCTGTGGTTGTGTTCACATTCGTTGTGGTTATGCACTTTCACACAGGTGTATTGTACCCTGTGCTGTGACGTGCCTGTTGAGCCTGCTTTATATGCAGGTACATGTGCATTCCCCCATAGGAGATGTAGGCCAGTGTTAAGCCAGTCTGCCTGCAGCCTGCACAGTGCATTGTTACATGCCTAGCAGCTTAGTGTACTTACCCAGTGAGATGTCATGTGCAGATACTTGCCAGATGTACCGCTGCCGGGCCTCCCTTAATAGTCATGTATGTCAGACAGAGCAGTGGGATGCTGTGCAGATGTGTGTCAATATCTAGTGGGTAGTATGTGGCCATGGCACCCCTGTACCAGTGGTCATCATGTGTCAGGCCAGACAAGGATGTGTGAATGCATAACCTGTGGTGGCAAATGTATACCAGTCATTATGTGTTATACCCATCTACATGGCTGTCTACATCCATATCGTCAGGCATGGTACACATGTTTAGCATTAAGGGCTTATGTGTATACCTCTGGACTGTACAGTGTGTGTCAGACTTTCCACATATATTGGCCAATATCTCTGCTGCAGTCCACAGCTGCATTACATGCTAGGATGTCTGTCAGTAGCCAATGGCACACATGTTATAAGCAGATGTGACTTCCCACACACACCGTGTCTGTGAAGACAATCCCAATGACAGTAGCAATAGTCTACTAGTATACCAGCTATACATACCTGACATCCCCTTCAACTACGAAATTGGGATCATATGGATTGGGATTGGGCTACACTCCATGTCCAGGACATATGGTGGAAATATATGTACATATATGTATCCAGATAGCCATATATATATGATTACACATGTGTACTACTCCCAATTACCACTGTCATGGCAACCACCCACTATAAATTCCCACATCATGTGGGCGTGGTCCCTTTACATTTCCTGTGTGATGGACATCTTCCTGTGTGTGGGCATCAGTGTTACCGACAGCAGGTAGTAATACCTCTTACACCGTTATAAACATACTGGACAATATTAAGATACAAACAAACACCATAATACTGGGTGATTCCAAATACTCTGCCATTACCCGGGAAAACAACTCATGTACCACCACCCAACAGTTCTGGGAACCCATACATTCCAACCCCCTGGATCAACTAATCCATTGTCCATCCAGAGTCTCCAATATCCTAGACCTGTTCATTACCAACATGGGAGTCAGGTGCTCCACACCAGTGGTCACCCCTCATAGGTCAGGTCTGACCATAAGGTATTCACCGTTTACATCCACAACCCACCCCTACCTGCTTGTAATGATTCTCCATAAATACCCTCTGCAAAGCCAATGCCATGCTACTCAAGTCACAAGTGACAAACCTCATGACACCCACGGAGATGGGAGCTAAAAGTGCAACTGGTGAATCCTACACTAAGGCACTGTATGGGCACATCCACTCGTGCATGAATTGTGCCAACCCACACAGAACCAAAATATTGTCCTCCAAACAAGGAAGCCAATCTTGTGTTCCACTGGCAAGACACTGTTGCAGTTAAAAGGATAATCCCAAAATGCAAACTGCTCCCTTACCAGCCTCAGTAAGAAGCTGCTATCCCTCGAAATCTGCCACAGCTTGTTATATAAATATAACTGCTATAGATTCCAAAGACAACCACAAGGCATTCTATAGTTATGTCCAGGATCTATACAGCAATGCTCAGAACTGCTCTGTGCTACAAAAGATTGGCATTAAATATACTGATTCAAAGGGGTGTTCCAATATCCGGGCAGAACGATTTAGCACCACATTCAGCCTCCCTCACTCCCTAAAAGACCCATCTCAGTAACAAAAGGTTGCCAAATTCCAGTAATCATGGTCATACAGGTGGAAACCACCAACTCCACTGCTAGGAATACAGCATCCATGGAACCAGATGACATCCCGGGCTGTGTAGTACATGAACTACTACATAACCCTGCATCTCACCTAAGTGTCATGTGTAATCATAGCCTCACCTCAGGCTTCTATCCCACTGAGTGGCAGGCAGCTACAATTCTCACACTCCACAAGGGGGAATCCACCTTGGATCACAGGAACTACCACCCCATCAGTCTGACGAGCCTGATGTGCAAGGGCATGGAATGCATTATCATGCAACTTATTAACAAAGACATTGGCAACCAGCAAACACTGGACCCCACCCTGGTTGAGCTTGTGCAGGGCCGATCTTGTCTCCTGAACCTGTTTGACTACTTTGATTCAGTCTCCGGAACTGTGGAGGAGGGTAAGGCGGTACACACAGCCTATCTGGACTTTGCCAAAGCCTTCGACAACATCGGCCACTCTAGAGATATAGTTAAACATGTGAAGCTGGCCTTAAACACTTGTGTCACTTGATGGGTTGCCAACTGACTTACCGACGGAACCCAGACTGTAAACGTAGCCATGTCCAATCCCTGCTCCAGACAACTGACAATTGGAGTACGTCAGGGTCGGTCCTTGCACAGCTCTTATTTGGCATATACTTCCCTGAAGTACAGGCCAACACTATGGAACTCTAGCTAATAAAGTTCACAGTTGACTGCAAACTAGGAGCCATTATTGCATCCCAAATTATGTGGATATTCTACAACATGGCTTTACAGGAACAGATGCTTGGTGCCAGAGCCATGGGCTCAAGCTTAATGCCAATTAATGTACAGTTATCCCCTTTGGACATACCATGTACCCATGAATTACCACACAGGTGGCAGTACACTAAACACCGAAAGTGTGCTGACAGACACAGGTGGACAGAGGTCTCACCTTCATTAACCACATAGCCACAACAGTAAGGAAATCATTCTATGTGGCACACCTCATCACTGAGGGCTTTACATCCAGAAAAAAGGGGGTAATTGTTCCACCATACTCATCCCTCATTACATCCTGTATAGAGTACAATGCCCCATTTGATATGTACCTCGCAAGACAGCTGCAACAGCTGGGAAGGCAGTGGAAATACCTCACTATAAGACTCACAGGCATCAAACAGATGGCCTATGCTGACCATCTAGACATCCTCCAGCTATACACTGTGGCATACTGTCTACACTTTGGCTATCTCTGGGTCACATACAAGGCTATGTCAAACCTTGGGAAATGACATCAGTAATATGTGTATGTACTGCCATGTACAGTACATGTGTCTGTGTGCTGTCATTACAGTAGCAAGCAAAGGGTATTGAGTGTCATGTCTGGGACACACAAGTATATGAGGCCTGCACAGCACTGTTATCCATGTGAATGTGTGACAGGCAGGGGTAGCAACCCAGGGTATGTGCTGTCAGACAGACATGCAGTGTAACATGGCATTACTACTGTCAACAGTGCTGTCCCAGGGAAGGGTGGAGTGCTAACATTACTACTGACAACAAGCACACCTGCGGGCATAGCTGCACTCTGAGGGTTCAATGTCATGTTCCTGGTGTGTGGACTGTGTCACCGTATATATATCCCCTACTGGATAATAATAAGACATATGGAATGTACTGTAGAGTACCGTCGGTACAGCACATGTTAGTGAGGGCTTGCAACATGTAGTAATGGCATACTTATTGTTGTCAAACATCCATCTGTTGACACATTCATTCTACTGCACAGCTACTCGCCAAACTGGTGTCTGTCAGTCCCTTTACAGATGTGCAAATGGCAGGTCTCCAGCTGGGATACGTACAGACAACCTATGCTTGATTGGCACCGACATGTGTGGCCAGCTGTGTACTACCTGTTACATATAGGAGACTTCACCCTGTATGGGCCACATGCCACGGGTACCTACATTACACTACCACAGTCAACTGAACATGCTTGGGTACAGGTCTCCATCACAGACACTAACCATGTGTTGTAATACATGTTGCATACATGTCAACTGGATCACCTCGGTAGCCATGTGCAGAAGGCACCCACAGGATTGGCTGATGCATATCACTCTCACCCTGCCAGTCACTAACGTGGTGTCTATCAATAGATTGCCTCCTGGCACATGGCAGGTGGCATGATACCAATGTACACACACACCCCTACACATCCAGTCCCTCCATGGACAACAGCCAGGAACACAGCTATGACCACCTGCAGCAATGCACCACAGTATTGACACATGTATGTGTGCATTACTGAGGATAGCATCGTTTGTGTGTTAGTTCACCTGTAGTTGGAAATTCCATGACAGCCTTCACAACCACCACCACTCCCATTGTCATAGTCAGATGTGGCTGCTGCTGTATTTGACATGACATGTAGCTTGTTACATTCCTCTTCCTAACAGCTACATGTGCCATGCAGTACCAGTACAACAGTGTAGTACAAATGGGTTGATAGCATGGGAATCCCATTGAGGTCTGCCACATGTGTGTATATGTTCATGTCTGCATATCGGTAGGGTACACCATTCTGAGGCCACATACTCCTATTACACTACACATTGCCACACAGTAGTACAGATAGTGTTGTCACTGCCCATAGGTGTGGCATTGCAATGCAACACCCTACCTTGCCTGTGGCATGTGCATTATATGCATATCCCTGTGATACCACTGTTGTGATATGCAATGGGTTGCATTGGCGTCATGGGCAATGTGTGATAGTGGGTATGTCAGAGTATCAAGATGGGTTCCAGTGTGTACAATATCCACTGGGGAATGTGGGTGCTGTGTACACTGTCATTACACCATGGTACACCCGGTATATATCCCACATACCACTCTCTGGTGACCACAGTCACCATCACCCATACAGGTAACTGATGATAGGATACAGCCCAGTTACACATGTGCTGTGTGCAGCTTACCTGTAACACACTGGACACATGGACTAGTTCGCTAGCAGCAATACACCCAGGTCTCTAAGATGTGCGTCTGCCTGTTATGTCAGTCAATGTGTATATGATGGTATGACACACTATGTATTCTCCATAGACAAACATTAAATCCCCCATTACCATATTGTACATGTCTGTGGATGTTCTGCATGCAACGTTTGACCTGGTACACACCTCACCCTAAACGTGGTGTCGTGTGTGCAATGAAAGCCACACAGTCCAGTAGGACTACATACCTAGGTAGGGGTCTAGTCACAGTGTTGCCAAGTAAGGATGTGTGTGTATGTGCATGGGTCGACATAAGGGCGCAGATTATACATGTACCAGCAGGTCACCGGTCAATGTGGCACAGGCAATAACTGTTATACAAACCTGTGACATGTGTGCAACTGTACACCAGATATGACACGGCCATGGTGTCACCACAGTGCCATACCCTTGTGGAATGTGACTGCAGACCATCCTCCTGCTGACACATGTACACCTACAACACAAATTGATAACATTATGGCGATAACAATCAGTGTTACTAACTGAAATGCATCATAGCTGCATGGCTACACTACCTGACATGAATGCATTACACATTACCCCTGACAACATCTTACACTGCAGTACATTGCAGCACTCTGTTACAGTCATCGTGTGCATCAGAACCATATTAGCCTGTCCCTGCATCGATGTTATGGACGACAAGGATGTGGCACAGGTATCATCATACTCACAGGGTGTGTTGTTGGTTTGCCAGAGGCCAAGGGTGGTCCATACATGTGTCACCATGTGTGTGGGTGAGAGGTTTGGTTCACTGATTGGGGCATGGTGATGTGGTGTGTGTCGGTATGGAGTCGCCCTAGGTGTGGTTGCATAGTGTGTGGGTATGCATGCACACAGTTCTACCATGTGGCTGCCCTATACGGGTGTTGTTGGACAGCTGCAGACCATACCTGGCAGGGTGTGCAGTTCATTGCCTCTGGCCATAGACACGCTAACTGTGCCTGCCAAGGGTTCCATGGGCACATGCAGGTACAAACCTTGAGGTGCTACTCTCCCCTGATGATGACAGATGTCTGTTGGAACCATGTCCCACCTGGGACTGGCCAGGACCATGTGTACAAGGCCTGCTGTGGTGTGGTGTGGACAGCACCCCCAGTGGTGTGCTGGGGCTGGTACGGCCACTACGGGAGTGGCTTGGCATCCTGGCACGTCCACATTAACCGCCAGCTGCTGGTGTTTCTGGCCTATGTCCACACAGCAGTCGCACCACTCCCAACACATGTTCAAGCACGGACATACCACGGTCGAGGAGGCCCATCATCTCACCCCACCGACTCTCCATGACCTCGGTCTGTTCATGGAGGGCAGCAGCAAGGTCATAAAGGTTGCCACTTACAGATGAGAAAGCAGCCATATGCAGCCTCAGGCCATGTCTGGCGTACATTTCCATATGTGCCTGTGCCTCCATTATGGCCTGAAACATTCTCCTGGTGGTACCAGTTGTGGCGCCTCTGCCAGGGGCATGATGACCAGCAGCCCTCCCACAAGCACCATGGTACATCTGCCGATGTGGTGCCCTGCCAGCCATCTGGCTATGCCAACTGTGACCCGACACAGTTGGCATAGACACCACACTTTCCTGGTCACTGGCACCAACCGCCAGCTGTTCCTCTACTATGGCCACTTGTGATGGAGTTTGTAGGGACACTGTAACTGTGTGCGGGCTAGGGGTGGCAAGGAGGGTGATGACACATGATGGCGCAGTGTCAGCCTCTGACAACCCCACCTGTGCCTCAACAGTACCATCATCATCGGTGTCTGTACAAACACCTACCCAGTTTGCATGCAGGAGGGACCCTGACCCACCTCGCCACCTGTGGGGGAAACAAACACACACTAAGACCTGTACAGCATTGCATAACAGTACACGCATTTACACACAAACACACACACAGTCACACACACACACACGTACACCCACACACAGACAGTTCACCTTACTACCTCCCTTTCCCTGGGTTTACAGTCAGTCCCACATTCAGTTACATATGTTCCCCATCCTGCATGGCACTTGCTAACATGCACTCATTAATACTACCCATTAACATATCATTCCTCTCCATGCCTACATGTGTGATCACAACACATGACCTGTTACTCCATCACCTCCCTGACTTGGGTGGAGTAAGTTGTACATGACCTCACTGCTGTCATCCAGTATTACCCTGTGTATGTCCAGTCATGGTGTCCATGGCTCCTATATGGTTGGGGCTGCTACATTCACTACATATGTCACACACTCATACTACAGTCTTGCTCAGTCCATGCCACATCTGCTGCACGATCAACCCATCATGCGGACAAAACCTGGATACACTCACGGATGTGCTCTGATAATTTCTCATTGCATTAGTAGTGCTGCATAGGTGAGTAGCCGGTTATCTATCTGCTGCTGGCAATATGATGTGTATACCTGGTATGTACTTTCCCTCCCAATGTTCCATGCTACAGACCTTGTTATGCTATCAGCTGTCCTGTGTTCACTTATCAGACAGGTTGTCCTGGCGTCTCATGTGTCACTCCATGTACATGTACAGCACAATCCCAAGAAGAAGTACTGCCATGTGATCAATCCCACTATCACCTGTATATACATGGACACCCACACAAACAGACACACATGTACACACACATCTGACATGCATTGAACACACTTCACTCCACCAGATTGCACTTACAGATACAATCAACACCTCCCCATACACACACACACCCCCCTACATGTGGGGTTGCACAACTTTTGTACACACAGTCCTCCCATTACCCTTCTGTCAGCATGCATTACATATGGTGCTCAACAGCATGCAGTGCAACTATAGTGACTTCATGCTAGCGGCAGTATACGTGTGTGTGATGCATGGGATGTGTTGGTAGGTGATGGCCCTTCCCCTTAACACTGCACCCATGTACAAAGTGTTACTGTGGACCTGTTCTGCACCCTGCCTTGTACTGTGCACCATACCTCACAGGTGTACAAATCATTGCTGCATATGTAGTACTGTGTCAGTTATATCAGCTCCAATGCTCACAGCCCCTATGTGTTACAACAACTCATACCTGGGATGATATGTGAACAGTTATCATTTGTGAATGCCTGATGTCTGCTTTACAGATCACAACATCAGCAGCGCATGTATGACCAGTACAAGTGTATTACACTGACAACCATCAGACCTTACCATAGCTGTGGGGGGGTGCCTTACACATGTCCCAGAACTCTGCATGGTTGCAAGGTCAACCCATGTGCACATCCCTTTGAGTGCACACACTGCTGTCACTATTGCTGTGGGATCAGGGTTACGTCTGCCACAGTTACTTAACCTGATTGTGTGCAGATACAGCCATAAGAGTGTTGATTCACACATGTCACTACTGTAGGCCGTGTGTCCTGCCATACTTCTCATCCCTGTGGACACATTGCACAATGACAGGATATTAGTTATCTTGCATGTGTCTGTTGTACCCTTCCAATACCCCAGCATGGTCTCTACTGTGATGCAGTGCATTTCACAGCAACAAAACTTGAATGTGTACAGCATGCAGTACGGGTAGGTGTCTTAGATGTGTGCATGGACTATCCCATAACTATTACATGCCCAGTGTATTGTCATGCATGAACATGAACTATACTCACTGGCTACAGTCTGCTGCCATGGTGGTATCCTGGAGGGACCTACATAAGAGTGCGAAAAAGTTAATGTCAGTGGCCACAGCTGTGGCATTCGTAAAGGGTGAGTGCAGCATTATGTTATATCAACAGTAGGAATCCACAATACTACAGCTTATGCATGACTGTTTATTACTAGTACACAGCAGCAGACTATGTATATGACATCTCAAATTTGCATGATGTACCAGTACAGATGCGGATGCATACACAACAGTGGTGTACTGATGTACCCTGCGGCCTTACTTGCATGCTCCTCAGTCGGTGTGTCGGTGGCACCCACCTCCACAATGTGCCTTGCCAGTTGTTGGCGCTGCAGGCGGGCAGGTGCCACAAGGTTGCTGAGAAGCTCCTCCACATGGGTGAGGGGAGGATGGGAGGGTTCCCCCCTGTTGTGAGGTGGTCCCCCTGTACAGCAGCTGCATGCCAACGTACATGGTGAAGCAGGTTGGTGCAATGATGCTGGACCTGCTCATAGCTGTGGTTCTGCAGTCAGACATCATTGACCTTGCAGACTAGATCGTTCCACAGGGTGGTCCTCTCCTGCTGATCATGGGCTGTCCAGCCAAACAGCAGTTCATAGTGCTGTACCAAATATTCAATGATGACTTCTGTTTCGGCAGCACTGTAAGCTGGCAAACGGGTGTGGGCCATCTTCCCTGGAAGACATAAAGATGGAAACAAGTCTGAGCAACTCATACAGCAGGGTTACCATAGTTCTTAATACACATCTTTGTCTCCCCCCACCATATCAGCTGCAACAAACCGTTCACAGAATGCAATTGGTATGTCGGCTGCTTACCTGCCATTGGGACATATGTTGCATTGTACCAAGCTTTGTACTATGTGTTTGTGCCACGCTTTGTGCTATGTGTTTGTAACCATGTTCTCTGTGGGAACACTATCTTTGCTGGCCTGTTACAGACTATTTCACCTGCATGCCATTGTCAGTACCACTATATATATATATATGTATATATATATATATATATATATATATATATATATATATATATGTATATATATATATATATATATATATATATATATATATATATATATATATATATATATATATATGCATATATATATATATATATATATATATATATATATATATATATATATATATATATATATATATATGTACATACATGTGTAGATATATCTTGTAGGTTGTCTATATGAGTGTCTGTGTATCTGAAGACATACACGTCTCATTATATATCACACAGATATTTATCTATATGTGGGGTGCATACAGACATGTGGTTCACAGACTTTAACAGTCTTCCATTCACAACTGCACTGTTCTGTCTTGCTGCAACACGGACTAACATTAAGGTGGTATATATGGTGAGCAATTGCTGGTAAGCCTATTATACACCTATGGCATTTGTGCATGCTACATTACACATTAACATGACTGTCCTGCAAGTCGTGTGTTCTGACACCCATGTGTCTATCATGACGGCAGTACTTCCATTACCAGCTATTGCCCACACTAACATACCAAACACAGATATTTATGACTTGCATCTTTGTCATTCATTGCTGATCTGCACAGTTGGTGGGTATGTCCCACTGCCTACAGGGACAGACAGTATTGTCCACAGCAGTTGTTCAGCAAAACATCATTACAGGGACAACTACAGATGGCACATATGGAACATTCCACATCATATATCCTATTAATCTATACCACATACTACATTCAGTTACATACATCTATGTTTTATATACCTTTTTTTCTGATGGCTGTGACACCATTCTGTTGTTGGCGTTTATTTATTTATTTTTTCTGTGTGTGTGTGTCTGTCTGTCTCTGTCTCTCTCTCCACTACAGTGATTGAGCTGGTTTGAATGGATTGCAGCATGGCTTTTGTAGGTGATGCACATGATCAGGTGATGGGCTCTGCACCAATCAGTGTGCAACAGTTGCTAACTGCATGCAGCCTGCTGTGTAGTACTTCAGATAACCACTGTCATGGCAACCCAGTACTATAAATTACTGACTCATGTGGGCATTGTCCCTTAACCTTTCCAGTATGGGCGACATCCTTCCTGTAAGTGGGCAGCAGTGTTACAGACATCAGGTTGCAGTACCTCTTACAGCAGGACTTGCAGACACAGGCCAACTACACATTTGTATGAGGTTCCAGACCTACAGTCAGAGTGAGTATTGTTATGTGCATTGTATATTGCTGGTCTTGCAGTGTTTGTGTGTACATAGTAGTTTAGGATGGAATGCAGTCTGTCTGCATAGCTCTCAACTGTAGGCCTACCCACATGGTGGCCAGTGGATTGTCTGTTTGGTTTTGTCTGTGCACCATACAGGTCTCGTCCTAGATATATCACCAGCAATCTGTCTGTTGTGTGCTATCAGTACATGGCTACATCCATTTGTGTTTCTGATGTCTTATTCCTGCATAAGGGTATGTTGCAACAAATCCTGTAACATCAGCAATTTCCAGGGT
Source organism: Protopterus annectens (assembly GCF_019279795.1). Lineage (NCBI taxonomy): Eukaryota > Metazoa > Chordata > Ceratodontiformes > Protopteridae > Protopterus > Protopterus annectens. The sequence goes on along the minus strand of NC_056744.1, from coordinate 998,067,449 downwards.
GTGTAACAGCAATATTGCAAGTATGGCCCTGTGTTCCTGCCTCTGTCCTCCACATATTTGGCAGGCTTTGTCCTGCTGTGATGCAGTTAGGGGTTGTTAGGTAATGGCCTATCATTATTTACTGCTAGCATTCCTGCTATCATCCCAGTCATATCTTGGACTCCCAGAAAATGTGTTGGTCAGGGTCCATACATGTGACAGATACATTGACATTACTACAACTAATACATTTCCACCTAGGGCTTGACTAAAGGGTGTAATTGGAGGCTGCTGAACTACATCTGTAATTGTTGATTGTTACTTATCTTGAAGGCAAATCCTTTGTCTACTGTTGTACGAAGTGAAGGCCTTGGCCTGGACAGCATAGTATGTTATATATCCACATTGCTTGCATCTACTGTTTTGATTTGGCCTTGCATTCATCACTGATTAAATATTTCAAAGTCTATGTGCTGTAAGTAATGACATACATTATTGTGCAGTACACAAATAAAGGTTTTCTGTGTATGCATGCCTGTGTATCGTGTCATGTCCTTTGAATTGTGAGTGGGTATATGTTTAATGTAAGTATTCTCATTTGTGGGAATGGTTGCCACACTACACATGTCACAGGTACCAGTTACAGGGCTTGTGGCTGAGGGATATACTTTGCACACAGTACTTCCACACTACTTATACATATGTATGGCTACTAATACCTTTTGTCTGTGTATATGTGTATGTATCTATATATCTTGTATATCTTATCTATCTATATATATATATATATATATATATATATATATATATATATATGGATCTACTTAATTTGATCGACAGACCATTTGATCGAAACTCATTTGGTCGAAAGTTCATATGATCGAAAACCAGTATTCAAGGCATAAAACTGGGATTTGTCCCCCTCCCCAATGTAGTGCGACCCTGGAGTTGATATATATAGTTAGAGTGGATGTGGGGGGCACAGCCCCCCACATTGGGGGGTGAAGTCCCCCACCTATTTTCGTTTAAAAGAAAAAAATAAAACAAAACGTAGACATTTTAAATGAAAATAGGTGGGGGGCTTCACCCCCCACATCCCCCTAACTAAATATATCAACACCAAGGTCGCACTGCATTGGGGAGGGGGACAAATCCCAGTTTTATGCCTTGAATACTGTGTAACTAGCAATGTTTTAAGTGTATTAGAGCAGTATTTGAAAGATATCCCTATTTGTACCCACATTTTGGCACACTTTGTCCACAGTTCTTACATTAAGAGGTTGTGTGGTATGATAGTACTACATTTCCTGTAATGTTGACTGACTGTTGACTGGTTGGTATGTTTGTGAAAACAGCAGGGTTATGTACATCTGCCATGGCTTACTGGTAAATCACTTTGTGTATGGTGTGCAGGGTCCTGGGTTTGGACCTTGCAGAGGCTGTATATTTTGCTGCTGGGCAGAACACTGGCCATTGGATACAGAGTGGTTAAGGGACTTTTGCACAGTTGTAAGTGGGTGTGCGTGGGTTTGCGTGGAACTAAACAATGCGAACCTCTGGGTGCAGTTTCTTACACCCAGGTAGCTTCTACTTTGCTTAATCTGTGTAGGCAATGCTTACCCCCATGCAAACACACTTAAACATGCTTACTACTGCTTATCTATGCTTACTTGTGCTTACATCTGCTTACTAGTGCCTTATTCATTATGACACTGACACTTCGCATGTGCATTTAATGCAGTACTCCAGTTCACATTTAAATGTTATTTTGTAGGTTATACAGCAAAACGATGTTCATATAAAGATTTCACATGGAAAATAGAATGTGCTGCAGTGGGACTCGAACCGGGAATGAGTGCTCATTAGGCGGATGCTCTACCCACTACACTATTGCTGTTCTGCTTCATTTGCATATTTCTACAATAATGTCATACCCATGTTCCCTTCCCCCAGCCCCCAAGCTCCACGTACACAGCATCCATCCATTCTCCAGTTGCTAGCCCAGCCATACCACACCTCCGCACATTTCCCTCTCTGCACGTCTCGGTACTCCTCCAGTATACTGTCTTGACCCAAGCTTCTGCAGGCTCTTCATCCATTTAGTCCATGTACGTATGAGCCTTTGCTTGATCCTCCTCCAATACTGGTGGAGACATCGATGTGACCCACAACTTTTGGTTCGTCCCGCCTGTTATTGTGTCAAGAGTAGACTTAGCTGGTTTACACTGTTTCTTCCACTGGTAGCATCCTGCCAGGGGTTTGAAAAGCAGGGGTTTTCTTACACACCTGACCAGCCTCATCTTCCGGTTCCACGGAACCAACGCACCACTTTTGACATTCTATGCATGAAGCACACCCATATGCCCCCACGGCGTGCACCGTTTTTCATTATTCTCTTTGGTATTATGCAAGACTACTGTTCTCACAGTATGATTGGACAGGCACTGCTCTTTGATATACATAAACTGCTCGAAATACTATGGTTGAGCAATGTACCCATGCTTGCTGGTATTAATCTACATACTTACATACATTTCCTATACTGTTGAATGACTGTGCTGGATGATATGTTTGTGATCAAAGCAGCTGAGTGTGTATCTGCCATGGCTTAGTGGTAACTAAGACTATAGTGTGCCCGGTCAGGTGTTGCAACCTGGGAGTGCAGATTATTTTGTTAATGGGCACGATGAGAGCTGTTGGCTACTGAGTGACTAAAGCACTATAGAGCAATTGCAGACGGGTATCCGCTGGTTTGCACAAGGCTCAGCATTGCTGACCTATGGTTGCGGTGTCTTACACTGAGTTAGCTTCTACACTGCTTAAGCAGTGTGGGCATTGCTTACCGCCGCCCACACAGGCTTAAACCCGCTTGCTCCTGCATTCCCCCACACTACTTCATGTATTTAGTTTACATTTGTTGACCAGGACAATACGACTGGATGCTTGTCCATTCTCAGCGGTGGCCCTGGGAGTAGAGCTTCACAGTAAACCTCAGCTACTCACAAGTAATACTGAGGTGTTCACATTCATAGAGAGTAACAGACCTAACATAGCTATGTACCACATTATTCATGCTTAGTTTATGTTAACATGTCGGTATTATACATGCTTAGGTCAGGTTTACATGTCAGGTATGACTGTTGACAAAGGTCAGTTTAAGGTGCAGTTGGAGTCCAGTTTAACAGTTCTGGATAGGTTACACTCAGGTATTTGGGGTAGGTTTGGTTATTCCATACCTGTGTGGTAGAGTAGAAGAGAATAGTGAAGGGGTAGGTAGGTAGAGGGGGAGACACTGTAACTGTATAGTAGCCTGCTGGAATATTTGGTAGGGGAGCAATAGGGAAGGTTTGATGGATGTAGGGATTTGTATGCGAGGCAGGACATAAGGTGTCGGTTTCACTAGTTGATGTAGGGGTATAGAGTGTAAGCTGGGGGGGGGGGGGGTTCACCAGGTGGTGAGCATGTACTGATCCAAGTGTGCTTGTGGTGTTCCTTCATGTGTTATTTACATGTGTCCTGTGGGACAGCTGAGGTAATACATGTGGGTAGGTGGTTCCAGATTCTTCCAATATAGTTGGGGAAGAGGGTGTCACCTACTTGTAACTGTAAACATTAATAGAAATGAAAAAGGGATTGATAGGTAAGTGGTGTTCATAGAGCACAAAGAGGGAGAGATAGTAGGGGAATTATCCAGGGATGTGCAGGAAGGCTGAAGGGAAGGTCCATAGCTGGCCATTTCTTCTACAGCAACAGCTGTGCATATACACTGCATTTGGAGGTTGATTTGGACAGTCACAACCCTGGGTGAGGACTACAATAATAACTTGTGATGGCAATTAGATCAGCTTACATGCCTACAGTGGGATGTTGCGACAATGTGTTCTTTGGTGTTATGTAGTGGGTTTTGCAACAACACATCTAGTTATACCGTACTTTGCCATGTAAAATAGACTGTGCTGCAGTGGGAGTCATACCTGGAATGGCTGCTCGTTAGGCGGCAGCTCTGCCCAATTCACACTATTGCTTACATCCCAGGGGTGGTCTAAATAGAACCGCTCCAGCCAACACCTGCATGCCTCGGCCCATAATTTCATACCCATAGTTCCCCACCCTCACCCCTCCTCTACAGCACTCATCCTTACTCTGGGTGCAGGTCCGGTCTAACCACACCACTCACACTCCAAAGGCTCCTGAAATCCACCAAATGAATCACAAGTAATGAGCACAGCACAGCTCAGTCAAAACAGGAACCACGAATCACTGCAGCAAGATTTCTTTAATTAAAAAACCATCGAACAGTATAAACACTTAAAACTGTTGAGCGCTTTCATCTAATACATCAGATTTCCTCAGAACATAAAACCAAATGTAACACAACATTTAAATAGCATAATTTCCCGCCCTTTTTGCCAATTAGCTCATGTTAATTAAGCTTTTTAACCCTTGATTAAATATTTAATATAAAACAGACAATCTCCTATAGTCTCAAAATTCAAGAATGCATATTACCAATTCTATATGCCTATATAAAATTATTTGAATAAATAGATAATACACTGTTCTATATGATGTATTATATAATATAGTATATTACTAATATACCTTACACAAATAAAATAAAATATTTCCTTTGGCATGAATTTCCTATGTACCCCTATGGTGATGTGTAGATATGATTATACTGGTGTGAGTATCTAATATACTTTATTTGTCCTTTATTTCCTCAACAAGGGTTTAGTGGGTATAACTTCATTGAGACCTGGTGGTGTAGCTGCCTCCAACCGCAATTGCCACTTTATTTCTTTTTCCCCCACTATGGCCTTGATATTACCTCCTCTGAGGTTGCAACTAACTACCTCCAGTATTCCAAACTTAAAACTCATACAAAGCTCATTATTTAATATGTGTCTCGATAATGCGTTGTTGACATCATTCTTTTTAATACAATACAAGTGGTCGTATATTCTATTTTTTAGAAATCTATCAGTCATTCCAACATAATAATTTTCACAGGTATCACAGATAGCCAGGTATACCACGTGTCTTGTTAGGCAATTCCCATTTTTAAAAAATATCTTGGTTCTATTTCTATCCTTAAGTATTATGTTCTTACCTTCATAAATGTATTTACAATAATTGCAGCACCCACATTTGGTAGTACCCCTACTTCTACTTATGACATCTTTGTTGGAACTTTGTCTTATATCTATAAGTCTTTGTAGACTGTTGCCTGCCCTATGGACGAACCTAGGTATTGAAGGAACCTTGTCTCTAACGCCTGCATCATTTGTTAAAATGTGCCAATGTTTTGCTATTATCTGCTTCACCTGGTATGCTTGGTCGCCATATTTCACTATACATGCTCTGTTGTACTGGTCCCTTTCTACATTATTATATCTCTTTTGCATAGATATACCTTTGCCTATCAGGGGAAAATATTTTATACCCCATTCCTGCATAACATATTGAGTTAAATCTTCCAACATCCTATCAGGGTATCCCTTTTCTCGGAACATAGCCTCCATAACCTTTATTTCCCTAATCATGTTGTTCCTTTCTGATGTCATCCTCACTGCCCTAATCATTTGACCTTTCACTATGTTGTACTTTACTTTATAAGAATGAGCAGTGGAAAAATGTAAGTATCCATTACTGTAAGTCTCTTTCCGATATATCTTAGACTGGAATGTCTTACCATCATTATATACATAGACATCTAAGTAATTTATTCCTTTATTGTCCCATTGGTATGTGAACTTTAAATAGGTGGTAGTACCATTAATATAATTCACAAATTCCTCTAAATCCTTGATGTTCCCTGTCCATAACAAAAAAAAAAAATACATGTGGGTAGGTGGTTCCAGATTCTTCCAATATAGTTGGGGAAGAGGGTGTCACCTACTTGTAACTGTAAACATTAATAGAAATGAAAAAGGGATTGATAGGTAAGTGGTGTTCATAGAGCACAAAGAGGGAGAGATAGTAGGGGAATTATCCAGGGATGTGCAGGAAGGCTGAAGGGAAGGTCCATAGCTGGCCATTTCTTCTACAGCAACAGCTGTGCATATACACTGCATTTGGAGGTTGATTTGGACAGTCTCAACTCTGGGTGAGGACTACAATAATAACTTGTGATAGCAATTAGATCAGCTTACATGCCTACAGTGGGATGTTGCGACAATGTGTTCTTTGGTGTTATGTAGTGGGTTTTGCAACAACACATCTAGTTATACCGTACTTTGCCATGTAAAATAGACTGTGCTGCAGTGGGAGTCATACCTGGAATGGCTGCTCGTTAGGCGGCAGCTCTGCCCAATTCACACTATTGCTTACATCCCAGGGGTGGTCTAAATAGAACCGCTCCAGCCAACACCTGCATGCCTCGGCCCATAATTTCATACCCATAGTTCCCCACCCTCACCCCTCCTCTACAGCACTCATCCTTACTCTGGGTGCAGGTCCGGTCTAACCACACCACTACAAACTGCCCACTCTCCACTTCTCGGGACCCATCTCATACGTTGTCTCCACCCATGGGTCATCAGGCTTTCCCATCCTTGTACTTCGAGTACATACACTCCCTGCCTTGCTAAATCATTGCACAGACGGGACTTCGATCATCAAAAATTTTGGGGTGTCTCGCAAGGGACATTCCTGTCTCTGTTGCAAGATTAGACTTGGTGGGTCCACACTGTTACCCCCACTGGTATTGTCCTGCCTGTGGTTTGGGGAGCAGTGGATTGTTCACTTTGTGTATTTGTAAGTTTCCCCTGTCTGGCTGGGGGCGGGGTAATGCTACGTGTTACACATATGTTGATTGGGCCCCTCATCCCCACTGGCATGGCCTGTGATCATATGTCATTCTTATGTGCTGTATCATATCATAGATATATATCTGTATATATATATATACACACACACACACACACACACATGCATATGTATATATATATATATATATATATATATATATATATATATATATATATATATATATATATATATATGTATGTCTATATATGTACATATTTACTACAGAGAGGGAGAGGTATATATCTATTTAGTTATGGGAATATATACACACACACACACACACATACCTCTACATATTTAGCTTACATGTACTATAATGTAGACTGGTATTGCTGGATACTGTGTTTCGTGTGCATACCGGCCAACCTTGTGTGCCACGCATGCTTTGCGATACCTACAAATAAAACTGTCGGTGTAAACAGAGTCACACGTGAAATCTATTGTTAGTACCAGGGAAACATTCGTCCCATGCAGGACAACCCAAAAATTGGGTATTCTACTTTCATTTAAAACCAGAGTTACAAAGGTACCCATGGCTATGTGCATGGACTACAGTGTGTGCCAGAGCTAGGATACTTGGGTCAGGACAACATACAGGATGGGTCCTGAGGGGGGGAGAGTGGAGGAAGGGCAATGTGTGGTGGTGTGGTAGCTATGGGCCGGTAACCAGGGAAGGGATGATGGCTGCGTGTGTGTAGCGGGGGGGTGGAACTGTGGGTAATGAATGTATGGGTCAAGGATGGCCTGGGTTGGATGGGCCTGTACTGGTTGGCCCGCCTAGTGGGTGGTGCAGAGGGGAATGTGATGTCAACATGTGAAACATAACAGAGGGCTAATTTACATCCCTAGTTAAATGAAACACGTACAATACAATGACCTTGGTTCAGCTTGGTAGTGTATTGCAGGGTGGACGTATTTGGCTGGGGGGTATGCCAATTTGTACGAGACGTATATTGTTTGGGGCCTCTCATGCCCATTAACGGTGCATGTGGACATATATGTTTCTGGTAATCTAACATTGCTATCTACAGATGTCTGGCCATATATACCTCTATGGGTATATATATTTGCTTACATATTTCTAACTATGTCCATATATACCAACAGAGACGTATATCTGCGTACATATATGTAACTTGCTGTGTAGATGTGGACAAATAGGTGTTAACATTTATATGTATAGATGTTGGCATTTAAATGTATATATGTTCATATATTTGTATATATATATGTATATATTTCTGTATATTCTTATATATATATATATATATATATATATATATATATATATATATATATATATATATATATATATATATGTATATATATATATATGTGTGTGTATATATATATATATATATATATATGTGACTACATCTATAGATATGTTGTATCCGTTTAGATAGTAATATATTTGCACACACACGTCCATCTAGATGTAGGTATACATTCTCTGTACTGTTGCATGACTGGGCTGGAGTTATGTTTCTGACAACATACGATTTATGCATATCTGGCATGGCTTACTGGTAAATCATTTTGTGTATGGTGTGCATGGTCCTGGGTTCCAGCCTTACAGAAGCTGTTTGTTTTGTTGCTGGGCAGAACGCCGGCCATTGGATATGGAGTGATTAAGGCAGTTTAAAGCGGCTGTAAGCAGGTTTGCGCAGAGGTAAGCACTGCTAACGTCTGATCACAGTTTCTTGCACCCAGTTAGCTTCTCCTTTGCTTAATCTGTGTCGGCAGTGCTTACCCCTGCGCAAATGCACTTGCACACTCTTACTAATGCTTACATATGCTTACTACTGCTTATCTGTGCTTACACCTGCTTACTGTTGCCTTACTCATTATGATACTGACTCTTTACATGTGCATTTCCTACAGTATCCAGTTCATAAATATATGTGGGCTTTGCAATACAACTACTGCTTATACCATACTATGTCATGTAAAACAGACTGTGCTGCACTGGGACTCGAACTGGGACTGCCTGCTCGTTAGGCAACTGCTCTGCCCACTACACTATTGCTGAGATGCTTCATTTGCATATATCTTCCTCGTTATCCTCTTCAGCCTTTTTAGCTGCTTTAACTGTAGCTAAGCAATGGGCACACATGCGCACCTACAGTTAGCTGTATTCAGAGTTTTAGAGGACAATACAGGGGTTTCTTCTTTTGATTTTTATGTGCTGCTGCTGTCGTACAAATGGGGGACTGTTGGTGGAGATATGTGGACACCTATGAGCGTTCTCACTCATTTATTGCCACTTTCGGGTGTTCAGCATTGCAGGGCCGTATTTATTCTGAGAGCTCTGCTCTCAGACATGCCCCCTGCACTCGTATATGCTCAGTGTAAGCCTGGGAACTCGGGCAGCGCACCTTCATTACTATGCATGACGCACTGCTGTCCTGCTCCTAAATGGGTGCTTCCGTGCAGGACTTGACTAGCCCTGCACAGAAGATTATTAAATCCGGGGTTCAGTCCATTGATTTTACTTGTTTAACCTTTGCTAACTAATATGTAATACTGAAGTACAAACTTTTTTATTTGTACGGATTCTAACCATGGCTGTAGATTAACAAACTTCATACACCGCTTCCTTGGATGCTATGTGTACTCATATTACAGTGGCAGTGACACAAATAGCAAGAAAAGAAAAGAATGGCTCAAATAAAACATTTCAATTAATGAATGAATAAAAATAAGTATTACAAGAAGGATAAAGCAGTATGCAGATGAAAATGTTATTATTGCAATTTGTTCAATACACTGCATTTGTATCTTTTGTTCTACAACCAACTGCTGTACAATTACCTAGACTGACTTATCATTGTACTGTTTTTTCTATATAATTTGCACATTGATTTGCTGTACATCACAACCAGGTTGAGCCTGCAATTGATCATGCTTGATTAGTACTCTACCCCAACAAACAAATGTTAAATAAAAATAAAAAAAAAATAAAATATGCAGGCCAGTATGTCCCTCCCTGTTGTAAACACTCAGGACTCTGGCACTGCTGCCAGGAGGTTTCATTCCCAAGTCCTATTGCACCTGCATCCTCTACAGCTACTATTCCAGAAATAAGTAACCTGTGAAAAGGAAGCCCTGCACCCAAAGAAATGTCTCAGATTGTTGTGAAAGATGGATAGGGCAGGACTCCTCATAGCTGCACAATATCTTTGTAAGTAGAAAAACAATGCTATCCCTTTAACAATAACAACATGACATTGCTTGAATTGAATGTTTATTGCTCACAAAATCCTGGTAAACATTAGAAAGAGCTCATACTCACTTATTCTTAAGTGATAAAAACACCTAGTATCTTTAGATTAGTATTTTGTCTGAATAATTGCATTATATCTCTCAAGTTAAGCACTATAGTTCTTATAATGGGTTATGTGGTAATGGCTCTTCATTAGTATCACCCCAATCTATTGACCAATGCCTAACCTGTCTTCCTCATTTCTAAGTGATATCTGATTTTACCTGCCTTTATATACCTATTGTAGTAGTTGGCTAAAAACATGACTTCTAGTGTAAATTGTATGTATCAATTGTATATAGTTAGTTAGCTCGTGGTAGTTATGTTTTTCCTTTTCTTTGTGTTTATGTTTTTTACTACATAGATGTAACATATCTGTGTCTTATGTTGTTCTTGTGTGTGTTTATTACTGAAAAATGCAATAAAGAAATTTTTGAAAAAAAGAAAGAGCTCATACTCAAAACTCTTTTTACATTTGTTATATTGTCTGTTCCTGACAACAGGTTGCAATACAGCTTCATGCTGTATACTCCTTAACACCATAGCCAGAAGACTGCAAATAGATAAGTCATACTAGCTGTACAACAGGTCTATGGTGGCCTACAATAACACATTTCTCAAAGAAGGGGAGCATTATTCCATACTACATCATCAACCCTTTACTAGACTGCCAGACAACAGGGATGGAGACAAGATATTGTAAGTGTTCAACAAACTTAAGGTAACTTATATCGATCTATCTGTGTATCTAGCTAGTTACCTGTCTGGAATTGTGATACTCCAGCAAAAACACAAAGCATTAACTCTCCAATCATCTTAAAAGTTCAAAACCCAGCAAAGTTTTTGCGTGGACCCCCATACCCTCTGTAACTTTTATATACTAACTCTGAGATCAGAATACAGTGAGGAAAGGGAAAGGCAAATTCCACAGTCAAGCTCTACTGTTTTAAGATCTTGCACAAAGTAAAAACAGTACTTTTGGATCAAATGGCCTTAGTATCAAAATACCAAAACACCGAAGACCACAATGTCTAAAAATCCCTCTATCAGTGTAAACCCAAAAAGGAATGTTGACATGGGTCCTGCAGGAGGAGCAAGTCCAGGAGTGCAATATTGTGGTTTTCAGCATTTTGGTTTTTCAATGTTATGGTCTCCTGATTATGAATTTCAAGATTGTGGGCTTCAAGCTTGTGATAGGAAACCTACATTTTACACACACACACACACACACACACACACACACACACATCCACACACACACACACACACATATATTTTGGCAAGACAGCGTAGAATATGGCATGCTCTGGCAAGCTGATTTGATGAAGACAGAAAGCTACAAAGCATATGTATTTTTCATGCGTTGTCACTAAAGATATGGAAATGCAATGAAACTATTTTTTTAGGAATCCACTGTGCAACTCCCTACACTGTGTAGCATTGTAACAGAAAGTATTTGTTTCACTTTGCTCATGCATTTGTTGAAGATTGAAAAAAATGCATTTATCCTACACCACACCTCAAGCAGCAGAACATCTAAAGGTAAAGCTGAGCTCATTTGATGGACATATGTGCATTGATGGAAATAATCCTACATACTAGTGTCTAGTGACGAGGGTTGCAGTCTAGCTTATCAGCAGTTGAAACCAAAAGGCAATATTTTAAATACTGATAGTGCAGTAAGAGAAAAAAACAATAAAATTAGTAGTTAGATCTTGCACCATATTAGTGAGGAAAAAAATACACACCTTGAAATGTTAAATTATTTACATGGCCTCAAGAAGACAGGAGAACAAGATACACATATTTTTGAGGCTGCCAAAAGGTAAAATTTTTTAATTTTATACACCTATATACTTGGCACCATCTTACTTAAAGCAGATCATAGGAAAACAAGTAAATGCCATAAACAGACCTCTCAACTGCCTCTATTTCCAAAGATCATTCCTATTTTTAGGACTGAATTACCCTTGCACAGGACGTTCCTGCTTTTGTAGGTATGTTCCTATTTTCAGGCTTAACTTACCGCTTCGCACAACTTACCAACCCGCCATCATTACATGTGATTTTTTTAGTTGTCTAGTACACAGAAAGCCACACTGCATGATGAAGATACTAGTGGCAACAACAAAGGACACACACTTACAACTCCCTTTTTCTGAAGAACATGTTATGTCCTACGTCTGAGGTGCAAGGTATCTAAGTGACGTACTATCACCAAATTTTTAGAAATGAAATGCCTCAGGAGAACAGGAGCAGCTAATGAGAAAGAAGAGAAAGCTGGTACATGTACATTTAGAAAGAAAGAAAAGGAAGACTCCTTGGCCAGAAATAGGAGGAGTAAAAAACAACCAGTGAAAGAAGGGAGGGAGCATGGAATACTTCAAATGTGATAAACTGGACATCTATTGTTATGGTAAGTTCTTACACAGCTGCGCTATGCCCTTCCCTTTTCACTGTTGTAGTATTCCTTAAACAGGGAGAGTACTAGAATTATTATAAAATATGGGAAAAAGAAGAAGGAAGTGGAACCCTCCAAAAACCCATGGTGGATAGAGCTAGCAAAACTTGCTCTGGCCCTAGAAATCACATCCAACTTATAATGCTTACTAAAAGTTTACATAGAAGACCAAGTAGCAGTTTCCAAAATGGATCTAGCATTCAGACCCTTGATAAAATCTCCAGAATAGGCAACTACTCTAGTAGAATGAGTACAAAGAGAAGTAGGAAGCTAAGTATAACAGAAGGAAAGAGCTTTAGAAATCCAAGAAGAAACGGTTAGCTTAGAAAATGGTAAACCCAGTTCCTTGTCCTGAAAAGAAACAAAACGTTGCTCACGATTTCCTAATATCATCTAAATGAGATCAGTGTTGTCTGTGCAAATTCAAAAATACAGAATCCTCTCACTATTATTTTGAGGAGATGGAAAGAAAAACTAAGAAAAAAAATAAACAACTGAAATACAGAAACCAAGTCAGCAGCACCTTGTCCCAACACCAGAAATATATCAGGAATCTGTTAGGAATAAAAACCATTTAATTGAAGTGCTTTTCGTCGCCAAAATGTGGCAACTTCTTCAGAAAAACATACAAAGTTTCAAACAGCAATATATAAGCAGTTAAGTCGTGTCACACGATAGACACACCTCCAACTAATACATTTCTTTAAAAAGACCTTCACTAAAAAACATACATTGTTCATAAATAAAAAATACAAAATAAATTAGCTGCAAGTTTATCAAGACAAAAGTCTCATCAATTATGTTATTAAGTATTTATAAACCAAGAAAAAATTGTTAAAGCATTAGGTTCAAACAACATTAAATTCAAACCACAATACAACCCAACCTCAAATACGCCCCTCTGGTATTTTGTTCAACTAAAATAAATAAAAGTGTGTTCACAAATTTTACCAGTTACCGTTTCAGGCTTCTTAATTTCAATAGACAGGCAATATTACAAGCATCGTTCAAACCTGGGGCCACAAATGCGTTTAAACGAATTTGCTATCCTAATTCATGTTCTTCTAAAAGTAAATTCAATGGACCACCTCTCATATTAGTTTGAATTTGATCTATAGCCTTAAACAAAAATTTGTGGCCCACGTTGTTCGCGATATGTCTTGCTAATGGATTATCCGTCTTATTGACGGAAATAGCATAGGTGTGTTCGTACATGCTATTGCGCAGTCTACGTTCGGTCTTTCCCACGTAGAATGTGGGGCAACAAACACACCTTGCTATATAGACAACCAGTCTAGAATTACAGTTAAGTTTGAATTTGATCTCAAACTTGTTGCCATTAATGCAAAAAGTATTACCTACTTCTATGAATCTACACATCTTACAAGATTCACAAAATAGAAGTTATGTCCTTACCATAACGTTCCATGTGGAGTGTTCATCTCGCCTTTGTTCTTACACATGGGTTCGGAGCCGATCCTCGGCTCCGTGCCGGCCTATTGCAAGCTCTGCATCGAGAAGAAGCTCGAGACAATCTAATACCCACAATCCCTCTCTGCCTTTACCTCAGATCTCGTTTGCAAGCAAACCAATCTCCAGAGAGAGCACATTCATGCTTACATCACATATGCACAGAAATAAGAGTCTATACATAACTATATATATAAAAGAACAAATAGACATATATATATATGCCAACTATGTACACAACATCTGCAAAGCAGTAGCAGAATGCTCCCGGCCAGGCATCAAAAGAACATTCTTCTTAAGGGCGGGAGGGTGGGAATGTAAGAACAAAGGCGAGATGAACACTCCACATGGAACGTTATGGTAAGGACATAACTTCTATATGTGATAGTGTTCAATCTCGCCGTTTGTTCTTACACATGGGTAGCGTCCCTAGCTCCTTGTTCCTGAGGAACTCACGGAAGGGCGTTCTTGAGCACAGTGGAACCAAAGGTTGCCCTGTCCCTAGAAGCCTTGTCTACCTTATAATGAGAAATGAATGTATGTGGCTTAGACCAAGTAGCAGCCGCACAAATAGCGTCTAGTGGTAGGCGGCTGCATGAGCCAGAGATGTAGACACTGACCTTGTGGAATGTCCTTTGGGTTTGTGTAAGAGAGTTAGATTTGAGGAATCATAGACATAGATTATACAATCCGTTAGCCACTTAGAAAGAGTTCTTTTGGTAACCGCTAGTCCTTTCCTGCTATTGGCAAAGGCCACAAAAAGTTGATCAGTTTTCTGTGATCTTTGTTCTATCCAAGTAAAATCTTAGTTGTCTGTGTACATCTAATTTGTGCAACATATACTCCATCTTGTTGGAGTGATTTTGAAGAAAGTGGGTAATTCAATGGACTGATTAATATTGTTAATAGAACACACTTTAGGGAGGAAGGATGAATTAGTTCAAGAGAAACTCTGTCAGAGTGAAAGATCAAATAAGGGTGCTTGATGGAGAGAGCCTGAAGTTCAGATACTAAGCCTAGCGGAAGTAATGGCTACCAAAAAGAGAGTCTTCCAGGACAAACATTTTAATGGGCAAGAAGAGGCAGGTTCAAAGGGGGCAACATTAATTTAGATAACAACAAGTTTAGACTCCAAGGTGACGTAGGAGATCTGACTGGTGGTCTAATGTGAAAAACCCTTTTAAAAGGCTTTGCAAAGTCTGTGGGCCATAACAGGAGCCCCACATTCTTCCACATGGAAATTTGAAATGGCAGCCAATTGAACCCTTAGTGTAGCAGGAGAAGCACCCTGATGGAATAAGTCCGTTAAAAACTCTAATATTTTATTCAAAGGAGCTATAAAAGGATCCACTTGCTGTGTATTCGCCCAGAATACAAATCGCTTCCATTTACTAGAATATGTTTTAGTAGTGGAAGCTTTATGAGAAGCCACCAATATATTCGAACTGCTGGCGAAAGAAGATCAGACCTGGCTAAGTTGGGAACTGGAGCAACCAAGCTGCTAGATGGAGGGACGAGCGGGATGGGGAACCCCTGACGAGTGAGTCAACAGATCTGGCTCTGGGTCCAGAATCCAGGGTTCCGAATGCAGTGCGTCTTCAGGAAGGGAAACCAAATTTGACGAGGCCAGAATGGGGCAATGAGGATTATTGTCCTGTGAAGGTTTCTGGCTTTCTGGAGAAACTTTGATATCAGGGAAATGGAGGAAATGCGTAAAGGAGTCCCGGGGCCAATCGTGAATCAGTGCGTCCCTGGGGACTTCCCTGGAGGGGGTAATAGGGCAAAGTAGCTCCTGCATTTGGCGTTCATTGGAGACGCAAACAGATCGCAGGAAGGCTGGCCCCACATGTGAAAAATCCTTTTCGCCACTGACTGTTTTAGGGACCACTCGTGCGGTAACAGAATTGCTCTGCTCAGCCTGTCGGCTATGACGTTGGATGACCCCGGGATGTGCGTTGCTATTAGAAAGCGACCCGTGGACTCCGCCCACTGCCAGATTCTCATGGCCACTCTGCATAGCTGATAGGACTTGGTTCCCCCTTGCTTGTTTATGTACCAGACTACCGACATGTTGTCCGTCTGAACTGCAATAGTTCCTAGAGGAAGAAGGGGAGCAAAGTGTTGCAACGCTAGAAACACTGCCCTCAACTCTAGAACATTGATGTGCAGATTGTACTCCAAATTGGTCCATTCGCCTTGGACTGTCTGTCTCTGAAAGATGCCCCCCCACCGTATCAGGGAAGCGTCCGTGGTCACCGTAACTGTAGGCGTGGGTAGCACAAATGGTCTCCCCTTGGAAAGGTTGCGTTTGAAGCCACCAGTTTAGATGTGTCTTGCATGCTTTCGTTATAAGAATCTCGTGTGTTAGAGGTAGTTGTTGAAACGACCATTGTGCAAACAGTAGCCATTGAAGGACTCTCATGTGCAGCCTTCCCAAGGGTATTGCAATAAGGGAGGCTGACATGAGTCCCAAAACCTTCAGTACCAGTTTTGCTGGAGATTTCCTTGACAAAAGTAGAAGACGTATGTGAGTCTGAAGTGATAGTATCCTTTCCGGGGGAAGTCTTAGAATTAACTGACGTGTGTTTAATTCTGCTCCTATGAACAAAATATTTTGTGATGGCTGAAGCAAGGATTTTCCGAAGTTCACGGAAATTCCTAGGTGAACACACAGTTGAAGAGTAAAGTCTCTGGCCTGTAATAGTTGACGCTGGGTGGTGGCAGAAAGGAGCCAGTCGTCCAGATACGGAAACACCTGGAATCCTTGGCGTCTCAAGTGAGACGCTACCACTGCCATGCATTTGGTGAAGACACTGGGGGCTGAGGTCAGACCAAAGGGCAGGGCTCGAAATTGAAAGTGACTGGCCCCAGCCGAAGCGCAAATGATCTCTGGATGCCCTGGCCATTTTGATGTGGTAGTATGCATCTTCTAGATCTATTGAGCACATCCAGTCGTCCTTCTGTAAGAATGGAAGGATCGATTGAAGCGTGACCATTCGGAACTTTTCTTTCCTGACGAAGGTATTGAGGTAGCTTAGGTCTAGGATGGGCCTCCAGTCCCCTGTTTTCTTTGGAACTAAAAAGAACCTTGAGTAAGTCCCGAATCCTTGCTGGTCCGCTGGGACTGGTTGGATGACTCTTTTTTCTAGCAGCTTTGAAATCTCTATAGCTGCTGGCTCTCGCAGATGGGGCGGTACATCTGGGAGTCTTTTCTTTGGAATGGGATGGGATAGAAAAGGGATGTTGTAACCTCTGGTAACCACGCTTTTTACCCACTTGTCTGTAGTTACATTTTGCCAGGCCTGAGGGTATAAAGCTAAGCGACCCCCGACTGCCTCCAGAGCAGGACAGTCAGGCCTCCTCTCAGGAGTGCTGGAAAGGTTTACCAGGGAGTGTATCCCTGTCACCTTGATGTTGCGGACCCCCTCTGCCGCCTGGGCGGCGTCTTCCACCTCTGCCCCCTCCTCTGCCTCTAGAGGGGGCATTTCCCTGTGTGCCTGGGAAAGATCCTTGGGGTTTTCGACACCACATCTTCCGACCACGCTGCCCCTTGGGGTACGGTCTGGTTGGGGTGGAAACGGACTCCGACAGCAGACAGAGTCTTTCCCTCCTGTTCACACCGGGTAAGGGTCTCCTTTACTTTGGGGCCAAAGAGAGTGGCACCGTCAAATGGGGCGTTAGTAAAGGAAGACTTGAAGGCTTCCGCAAAGGAACATAAGCGCATCCAGGATTGTCTGCGAAGAGCAATCGCTGAAGCTGCTGCCCTACTCGAACCTTCGCCGCGTAGGGAAATCAGCCTCATGGACGAGTTCACAATGGATGTAAGGGTATTAAGTTGCGCTGTCACTTTGTCTGAGACAGCAGCATCTGTAGTACCCTGGAGGGTATCTCCCAACTCTTTGACTAGATCCCTCTGTAGACGTGTAAAATGGGTCAAATAGTTCAGGGATCGCATGGAAAAAGCCGCTGAACTAAAAATGCGCTTCCACCTATCCATCGTCCTAGAATCTTTATTAGGGGATGGACAGATGAGGAAGACTCTGACATCTCCTTTTTCGTGGCCGCTGCCACCACCATAGCGTCCACTGGAACTCCTTTTGTTAAGTAGGACTTGTCCTGAGGTGCTGTGATGTATTTATTGGGTTTCCTTGGGACTGGTTCCACTGTGTCAGGAGCCTCCCATGCCCTTGAGCAATTAGTTCCATTAATTCGTCGAAGGGAGGAGTGACCCAGGAGGAAGAAGGGCGAGCACCAAATGCCTTCAGCAAAACTGACTCATCCTCAGAAGGGGGAAGGGACTGCCAGTCACCTCTCTGTTTCAGGATCTCCAATATGTCCGAAAAGAGACATCTTCTGAAGGTGACTTAGGGGACCCTTCTGACTCATCTAAGTCAGTATCAGATGTCAAGGATTCTTGTGGAGAATCCAAGTGTCTCCTCTTACACAATCTTTTCCTAGGGACTTCTTCGTGGGGAGCATCCGAAGAAGCCTCCGAGGAAGAGGGGCACCCTCAGGGGTGGCTGAGACACTGGTGCCCGACGCTTGGATGTGGCCGTGGGTGCAGAGGAGGATAACGGCCCTTTATGGGAGGAGAGGTTGCTTCCACTGATGTGGTTGTCTGGGTAGACAACACCTTCCTCATTAGGTCGAACGCCCCCGGGTCCCGCATCGAAGAATCTCCCGGTTCCGAAGAAATGGGAAGAATCCCGACACAGGCACGAAGGCATCGACCCGAGGACGGAGCGAATCGATCCGTGCGAGGCCCGAGGAAGAGTCGGAACCGAACGCCGGTTCGACTCGCCCGGAACCAAGGACAGATCGTCGGCTCCGAGACTCCGGTATCGGGTCCGGAGTCGAGGTGAGAGGAACAGACCGAGAAAGACGGTTCTGGACCCGAGGGCTCCACAATCAGAAGATCAGCCTCTTCCGGCTCCAAAGACTGAACAGGTCTCGGAGGAGGAATGGATGGAGACACTGGGAGGCCTTCAAGTTTCAACACCAACTGGGTGGAAACGAAATAAGTTTGGACAGGGCGAATGCTCCAATAACTTCTGCACCACACGATCCACATCGATATCAGAGTTTGGAAGAAGAACGGTCGAAGGAACCGAAGACGGAGCCGACCTCAATAAGGTCGAAGGAGGGAGCTCCATCACCGGTTCCACAGACTTCGAGGCTCAGGAACCGATACCAGTTGAACACTCGGCCCGAAGTCTGTGGAACCGTGATCTAACTTTTGCTGAAGAGCTCGGCGCCGATGACTTGGGCTCCGACGTCTTCCATTCCTTAGAGGATTTCGATGCCTGGTCAGAAGCATCCAGAGCCTCCTGAAAGAAGGTTTTAATAAACCTCTGTCCATGAGTTTCCTGCGCCTATCTGTCATGACCCTCCCACTAAAAGAGTGACAGATAGAACAGTCCTCTTGCAAGTGGAGAGGGCCAAGGCAGTAGACGAGGAACTATGGTTGTCAGTCACTGACATTTTCTGGCCACACTGACAACGCTTAAATCCTGATTTTACCTTATCAGACATTTTACAAGAAAAAGACAAGTCCAGTATTATAGTCAAATCCGAGAAAAAAAGTGTCAAATCCGGTTTAAATGTCAAATCCTTTTTAAATTTAAGAAGGGTTGTAGGCCCCGAAAAACTCTAACCGATTAATAAGATTAACGGTACCGAGAATTTAACCCACTCAACACACAATCACTCAGTATATCAAGATATATCAAATAGAACAAAAAAATCCAATAAAATATAACAAATTAAGTTATATCTTAACTTTAGATGCTCGAGCTAGCTCCCAGCGATGCGAACGCAGCAGCGGCAAACTAGATCTGAGGTAAAGGCAGAGGGGGATTGTGGGTATTAGATTGTCTCGAGCTTCTTCTCGATGCAGAGCTTGCAAGAGGCCGGCACGGAGCCGAGGATCGGCTCCGAACCCATGTGTAAGAACAAACGGCGAGATTGAACACTATCACATCAGTAATTCCTGCATATTTATGTATTTTAGTCTGTTGACCACCACTTTCAAGTAAATTCTTGAGGTTATAACCTCTACGGAAAACTAACCAAATAAACAAAAAACCAAAGCTTTAGGAAGCAACCCACTCAAATTAAACGTAAAAGGTTATTTGATAATATTATTATTTAATAATGTTAGCACACGCTTTCGGAGAGCTCAATGTCCCTCCTTCCTCAGACAAAAAAATAATTAGGTGAGTACAATTTAAAACAAGATTTATACGCATCTGAACCAATTAATTATGCTAAAAAGGTGCAATTAAAATCTAAATCAATTGAAATAATCACACAGTAAAACCGGAAACAACTAATACAAAATAACGCACTTTAGCTAATACCAATCCAAAACTAATACTGCTATACAAACAACCAAAAGCAAATAACGTTTAATTATATATAAAATGTAAATGTAAAGTAAAAAAACAAACATTTAAAAACCATGTCACCTTTTCAAATGTTTTTTAGAATGCAACTAATAGAGGCATGGTCGTTCAGACCAGGGTACATGTAGGCAGCAGTGCGGATTTGCCAAAAAAGTTCATCAATTTCTAGCTGGTTCTGCCAAGGACCACCCCTAATATCAAAATTAATTTTCTTAAGAACAGTGAACTTAAAATGGTGGTCCGGAAATTCACTAATATGCCTAGCCAGAGCGTTGTTGAGATCGTATCTATTTATGGCGTACACGTGTTTGTAGATGCACTGCTTCACTTTCCTTTCGGTCTTAGGTTCATAGGTTCATAGGTTTATACTAGGCTATCTGCCCTAAGGCATTTATAAGCCTAGCCCAAAGTTTTGTGGCTTACGCCACCCCTTATGTTAAAAAATACTGTGCCCATTAGTTTGTTGTGCCTCTGTCCAGCAGTGACACAGAGATGATTCCCGGGGTAAACCTATGATCTCCCATCCACCGGTCAAGATTTCTCTTGAACATAGCCAGCGAGGTGTTCTGCCTCACATGGACCGGGATTTTATTCCACAACATAGGGAGTCTCTGGGTGACAAATCTATCCCTCCAGCATGTCCTATTTATATCCGTGCTAATGTTTAAGTCGCTTGCTCTAGTGGATCTGGTAGATTTGGATTTTTTGAGGTGGAGCATGTCCATTAATTCAGGGTTGGACATGGCCTTGTATGTCAGGCACAGGTCACCTCTGAGCAGGCGGTATGCGACTGAATAGAGCTGGAGTTTCTTCAGTCTGGCAGCATATGACAGATTTTGGAGTCCCTTTATCCTTTTGGTGAGGAACTTTTGGGGTCTCTCCAATTGCTGCAGGTGTCGGGTGAGATACATCCCGAATGGGGCATTGTACTCGATCATTGGTCTGATAAGTGAAGAGTACAGGGGAACAATGACCTCACTTGATCTGGATGTGAATCCCTTCATGATCAGGTGGGCAATGTCGAAGGTTTTTCTAACCACTTTAGCAATGTGAGTGTCAAAAGAAAGGCCACTGTCAACCTGGGTCCCCAGGTCCCTGATAACCTCTTCTGTGTTTAGTGGATCGCCACTTATATGGTAGCTTGGGGTTACCTTGTTTTTCCCGAAGGGTATGACTATACATTTTTTGGCATTTAACTTCAGGCCATGGCTCTGGCACCAGCTATCATTTTCCGTGAGACTCCTCTGAAGAATACCTGTGTCCGATGTACTTTCCACTATGGCTCCCAGTTTGCAGTCATCTGCAAACTTTGTCAGCCATAGTCCTCCTATGTTTGCCTGTACTTCTGAGAAGTAGATGCCGAACAACAGGGGGCCAAGGACTGAGCCCTGTGGGACACCACTTGTGACCGACTTGGAG
Source organism: Protopterus annectens (assembly GCF_019279795.1). Classification (NCBI taxonomy): domain Eukaryota; kingdom Metazoa; phylum Chordata; order Ceratodontiformes; family Protopteridae; genus Protopterus; species Protopterus annectens. Next base: position 998,045,638 of record NC_056744.1, on the reverse strand, counting down.
TCTGACATGGTGCCAGCTACTCTAACCCTGTGGGTTCTGTCCTTTAGCCAGTTTGCAATCCATCTTGTGACATATGGGTTTACATTTAAGCTGGTAAGTTTCTCTATAATACCCGAGTGGGGTATTGTGTCAAAAGCTTTTGCAAGGTCAAGGTAGGCTGTATGGACTGCCTTTCCCTCATCAATGGCCTTGGTGACTGTTTCGAAGAAGTCGACCAAGTTCAAAAGGCATGATCTGCCCTTGACAAAGCCAAACTGGGTCGGGTCCAATGTCTGCAAGTCCCCTATGTCTTTGTTAATGAGTTCCATTATGATCCTCTCCATAGCTTTGCAGACCAGGCTTGTTAAGCTTATGCAGCGGTAATTACCAGGGTCCATAGAGGCACCGCCTTTGTGGAGTGGGACCACAGTTGCCGTACGCCACTCCTTGGGCACATATCCTGTGGTAAGGCTAAGATTAAACAGCTGCCTTATGTGCGGGTTTAGTTCCTCATTGAGTTCGTGTAGCACACAGCCGGGGACACCATCCGGTCCCATTGATGCTGTGTTTTTAGCTTTAGAGAGAGCAGCTTTCACCTGCGCATTGGAGATGTCTGGGAGGTTGCACTCCGCTGGGATAGTTATCTCTCCTTTTGGGGGGGAGAGGGGGGTGAAGTTTGCACTGAACCTATCTGCCAGTATGTTGGCAATGTCTGTGGGTTCAGTGATTTTTGTTTAGGGTTTAAGTCTCTTGCTCTCGTGGCTCTGGTGGATTTGGATTTTTTGAGGTGGAGCATGTCCATTAATTCCGGGTTGGACATGGCCTTGTATGTCAGGCACAGATCACCTCTGAGCAGACGGTATGCGACGTAATAGAGCTGGAGTTTCTTCAGTCGGGCAGCGTATGACATATGTTTGAGCCCCTTTATCCTTTTGGTGAGGAACTTTTGGGGTCTTTCCAACTGCTGCAGGTGTCGGGTAAGGTACATTCCGAATGGGGCGTTGTACTCAATAATTGGTCTGATAAGTGAAGAGTACAATGACCTCTCCTGATCTGGATTGAATCCCTTCATGATCAGGTGGGCAATGTAGAAGGTCTTCCTAACCACTTTGGCAATGTGAGTGTCAAAAGAGAGGTTACTGTCAACTTGGGTCCTCAGGTCCCTGATAACTTCTTCCGTGTTTAATGGATTACCACCTATGTGGTAATTAGGGGTTACCTTGTTTTTCCCAAAGGGTATGACTATACATTTTTTGGCATTTAGCTTAAGGCCATGGCTCTGGCACCAGTTACCCATTTCTATGAGACCTCTCTGGAGGATGTCTGTGTCTGATGGAGTGTCAATTATGGTGCCCAGTTTGCAGTCATCTGCAAATTTTGTCAGCCACAATCCCCTATGTTTGCCTGCACTTCAGAAAATAAATGCCAGACAAGAGGGGCCCAGGACTGAGCCCTGTGGGACACCGCTCGTGACCGGCTTAGAGTCTGACATGGCACCAGCAACTCTAACCCTGTGGGTTCTGTCCTTGAGCCAGTTTGCAACCCATCTTGTGACATATGGGTTTACATCTAAGCTGGTGAGCTTTTCTATGATGCCCGAGTGGGGTATTGTGTCGAACGCTTTTGCTAGGTCAAGGTAGGCTGTGTGAACTGCCTTACCCTCATCAATGGCCTTAGTGACTGTTTGAAAAAGTCGACCAAGTCCAAGAGGCAGGATCTGCCCTTGACAAAGCCAAATTGGGTAGGATCCAGTGTCTGTAGGTCCCCAATGTCTTTATTTATGAGTTCCATTATGATCCTCTCCATAGCTTTGCAGACAAGGCTCGTCAAGCTTATGGGGCAATTTCAGGATCCGTAGAAGCACCGCCATTGTGGAGTGGGACCACAGTTGCCGACGCCATTCTTTGGGTACGTATCCTGTAGTAAGGCTAAGATTAAACAGCAGCCTTATGTGTGGGTTTAGTTCCTCATTGAGTTCATGTAGCACACAGCCGGGGACACCGTCCGGTCCCATTGATGCTGTGTTTTTGCTTTAGAGAGCAGCTCTCACCTGGGCATCTGAAATGTTTGGGAGGCTAGACTCTGGTGGGATAGATATTTCTCCTTTTGGAATTTGCACTGAACCTGTCTGCCAGTATGTTGGCAATGTCTGTGGGTTCAGTGATTTTTGTATCATTTTGGACTAATTCTGAGCATATCTGGGAGTTTCCACCCAGGTTTCTAACATAGCTAAAGAAGGCCTTATGATTGTCTTTTGTGTCTTTAGCGATTTTTCTCTCAAAGTTGGCCTTGGATGATTTTATGAGTGATCGTAGTTTTTTGCTAGTATTGATCAGAGATGCCTTCCCCTTTAGGGATTTTGCTCTGACATGTAGTAGCTTTCTCCTCTTGTTGTAGAGTTTGTTTATGGCTGGGGTCCACCAGACCAGGCGCCTGCCTTTGGTGGAAAGGGTCTTGATTTTATTAGGGATTGCTTATCCATACATTCCTGGAGGTGCTCGTAGAAGGCATTTGTAAGGGTTTCAGCAGCGTGGGTTGTGGTTTCCACTGGCTCGAGGGCCTTGAAGGATACCACTCCAGTCTTAAGAAGTGTGAAGTTTGCTTTTGAGAAGTTCTTCACTGTGGTCTTTTTTGCTGGGGTTGGGGCGGATGTGGATCTCCAGTGAGATTAATTTATGGTCTGATCTCACCAATGAGGGATATACTTCCGTGTGGAGCATTTTGTCCCCATGTTTGTGATGATCAGGTCTAGTATATTTTCTCCTCTTGTGGGAATGGTGACTAGTTGTTCCATAGCATTTGAGTTTATGAACTCCAGGAACCTTTGGGCTAGGGTGTTGGGGCTTGAGTAATGTTCCCAGTCTATGTTTGGGTAGTTGAAGTCACCCAATATGATGGTGTTTGGAGAGACATTCATACTCTCCAGTGTCTTCAGGAAGGCTGTGTGGGTTTCCTGAGTTTGAGAGGGTGGTCTGTAGCATGCTACAAACTGTAGGGCAGTTTTACCTATGGTTAATTGCACCTGGATGGTCTCCGATGCTTCGTGCGTTGCCACTAACCTGGAGGTGTGGGTATCCTTTACGAATATGGATACTCCCCCTCCTTTTGTGGTTCGGTCCGGATTTTGGGGCCGGAACGCATGATATGAGGTATAACCTGATAGTGCTGAGGTGCTCTCAGGAGCCTTGAACCAGGTTTCAGTCACAGCACAGACATCGATGTTCTCCATACTGAGGAGGGCTTCGAGGGCGTGCATCTTGAGGTTTAGACTTCTGTCATTGAGCAGTATTACCCTTAGTTTTTTCCATTTTTGTTTTCTAGGGGTAGGTTTATCATTTGAGCCTTGCCTAAAAAGGCACTATGGGGTGGCAAGAGCCTTTGCCAATATCCAGAAGCCCAGGGTGACAGGTGCAAGCCGTCCCTTGAAGCAGCGTGGCTTGTCAAGCATGTCATCCCAGGCAGACAGACATTGGATCCTTAGAATGACACCAGTAATTAAGCCAATTATTAAAGCTGATCATTTTGTCTCTGTATTGTGGCATCATTCTTGGTGAGGGTAGGATACTGCTCAGGGTCAGGGTCATACCGGCCTGGGCTACATAATCTGGGAGCTCCTCTATGTCTCTTTTCATGTAGTCCAGGGAGGTTTGTCTCAGGTCGTTCACACCGGCATGGACAATGACTGAGTCATACTTGTACTTTCTGTGGAGTGACCTGAGTGCTTGTTTTATGTGGCGGATTCTAGCGCCCGACAGGCAGCTTACTGTGATCTTTTCCTTGTTCAGTCTGGTGAGTGGGACGTCAGTGTGTCTGACTATGGAGTCACCTATAACAAGTGTGTCTGGCATTGTGTTTGGCCTTAAGGGCTGTGACTGTTTAGCACACTGACTTTGAGAACTATGTCTTGCATGTCTTATGTCTTGAGGTGGCAGTTGCTTGGGTGTCTGCTTTGGAGGCCTCTGTAGTTTTGGTAGATTTTTGATCAGTGCCTCCGAGTATTTCTTTGTGTGTTTATGTGTTTGTTTTGCAGTTGTGATAGTTCTATGTGAAACTGGGTTTGTGGTGTGCGTGGTTTCCTTCTCCTCCTGTCTGGTCTTGCCAGTCCTGAGTTGAGAGAGCTCAGCCTCCAGTTTGGCTATATAGTTGCATCTCTCACATGTATTTGTGTTTTGTGGGAGAAGGAGTGGGTTGTCTGTGTACATGAGGCAATTGTAACATTGCCTCAAGATGCCCAGATTCACCAGCTGAACAGGAGAGGACGCTAGCAACTGACCCTTCGACATGCTAGAAAAAGTGAAAAGGTTTGCTGTGTAACTGAGTCAGAAGGGGCCTAAAGGGAAATGGGTACTCAAGGGGATTCTAGGCTAATGTAGTACTTTGTTTAGTATATAAGTACTTTACCTATATAAAAATGCTTTAGGAGCAAGTGCTGAGCTTTTGAGATAGAGAATAGACTGTTTAGATTGCAAGTAGAGAAGTTCTAAGGGAAAAATTGAAGAGCAGACTTTACGGAGCCAGAAATAGATTAACCTTGTTTAACCGGCGCTGCCCGATGGTGCTCTATGGGCAACTCCCCGCTAAATCACGCAAAAGCGCGCTAAAGTGGGCTTTATAGCAGGGGGTTGAAAAGAGCTAGGAATTGACCCAAAATGGCCAATAGACTACAAGTTTCTGTCTGGAACCACTGCTCTAGGGACAAATAGGCTGCTCAGTGCTCCCCACTCCCACTAGTGAACAAAGAAGCTTCCCTTTATCCAAATAAGGATATGGAATAGCACAGCAACCAAGCCAAAGCCCAGAGATCAGCAAACTTTGAAGACTGGACTATTCTAGTTCAGTAAGGCGGGAAAACAAGATTTTTTTTGCTGAAAACAGAGGAAAAACAGACAGTAGATGCTATAAATGCTTTTAAACGGCTAGCGCACTTGAGTGTGTTAGCCTACAGGTAAAATTAAGCAACAAATAACTTTTTAAAAGTGCAAAACAGTTAATCAACACAAAAACAGTTTAAATAGAATGCAGAGCTGTATAAACAGGCGAAAATGCAGTCGCTAAGCAGTAAATAATCAAAAAGCCAGAAAAAAATACTTAAATCAGGAAAAAGTCACTCTTTTGCTCTCTGCTGCTTGTAAAACTCTGCAGGACACCACGAGGAGCTGTGCTGAGTTGAATACAAGCGAAAAAGCACGCTAAAGTGGGCTTTATAGCAGGGGGTTGAAAAGAGCTAGGAATTGACCCAAAATGGCCAATAGACTACAAGTTTCTGGCTGGTGCCACTCCTCTAGGGACAAATAGGCTGCTCAGTGCTCCCCACTCCCACTGGTGAACAAAGAAGCTTCCTTTTATCCAAATAAGGATATGGAATAGCACAGGAACCAAGACAAAGCCCAGAGATCAGCAAACTCTGAAGACTGGACTATTCTAGTGCAGTAAGGCGGGAAAACAAGATTTTTTTTGTTTTTTTGTTTTCGTCTTTTTTTGCAGAAAACAGAGGAAAAACAGACAGTAAATGCTATAAATGCTTTTAAACAGCTAGCACACTTGAGTTTGTTAGCCTACAGGTAAAATTAAGCAACAAATAACTTTTTAAAAGTGCAAAACAGTTAATCAACACAAAAACAGTTTAAATAGAATGCAGAGCTGTATAAACAGGCGAAAATGCAGTCGCTAAGCAGTAAATAATCAAAAAGCCAGAAAAAATACTTAAATCAGTTATAGCAAATACAGTTATAACAAATGCTCTGAAATATACTGTATATTTCCAAAATGTTTGAGAAGGACAGTCAGAACACAAGAAGGTTCAGGCGAAAGAGAAAAAAAAAGTTTTGTTTTACTTTTTGAAAGGGAAAAGGAGGAACAGAAGGCCTTATCAAATGTTCTCTCTGTATTAGGCAGAATGAGCTAATGACACTAGACTGGGAGGTGTGTCACAGTAGGGGTGGGCAACTGCAAAGCCACCAAGTATAAGAGCAAGACACCAACAGGGAGGGAGGGTGGGACAAAATAGCCTACAGACAGCAAGCACTAGAGAGACAAATGAAAGTTTTTAAACAGATAAGGATTTGTGAAGATACTGAAAAGACAAAGTGCTTTATATATATTAAATTTTAAAAACAGTAATCTGTAAAAATAATCAAAAAAAATCAAGATACTTATATTTTGAGCTCAGTTGCGGTCAACAACTTCTCCAGTCTGCACTGTGTGTAAAGACAGAAACCCTATCAAAGTTAGGGCTTAAAAACCAGAACAGCTTCTTTTTTTTTTTTTTTTTTTTTTACAAGAACACAAAAGAACCAGCCCCCACTAGCCAAAGATAGTTACACAGAGGAAATGTTTCAGTTTACACAATAGCCTACAGACAGCAAGCACTAGAGAGACAAATGAAAGTTTTAAACAGATAAGGATTTGTGAAGATACTGAAAAGACAAAGTGCTTTATATATATTAAATTTTAAAAACAGTAATCTGTAAAAATAATCAAAAAAATCAAGATACTTATATTTTGAGCTCAGTTGCGGTCAACAACTTCTCCAGTCTGCACTGTGTGTAAAGACAGAAACCCTATCAAAGTTAGGGCTTAAAAACCAGAACAGCTTCTTTTTTTTTTTTTTTTTTACAAGAACACAAAAGAACCAGCCCCCACTAGCCAAAAGATAGTTACACAGAGGAAATGTTTCAGTTTACACAATAGCCTACAGACAGCAAGCACTAGAGAGACAAATGAAAGTTTTTAAACAGATAAGGATTTGTAAAGATACTGAATAGACAAAGTGCTTTATATATATTACATTTTAAAAATAGTAATCTGTAAAAATAATAAAAATCAAGATACTTATATTTTGATCTCAGTTGCGGTCAACAACTTCTCCAGTCTGCACTGTGTGCAAAGACAGAAACCCTATCAAAGTTAGGGCTTAAAAACCAGAACAGCTTCTTTTTTTTTTTTTTTACAAAGAACACAAAAGAACCAGCCCCCACTTGCCAAAAGATAATTACACAGAGGAAATGTTTCAGTTTACACAATAGCCTACAGACAGCAAGCACTAGAGAGGCAAATGAAAGTTTTTAAACAGATAAGGATTTGTGAAGATAGTGAAAAGACAAAGTGCTTTATATATATTACATTTTAAAAACAGTAATCTGTAAAAATAATCAAAAAAATCAAGATACTTATATTTTGAGCTCAGTTGCGGTCAACAACTTCTCCAGTCTGCACTGTGTAAAGACAGAAACCCTATCAAAGTTAGGGCTTAAAACCAGAACAGCTTCTTTTTTTTTTTTTTTTTTTTTACAAGAACACAAAAGAACCAGCCCCCACTAGCCAAAAGATAATTACACAGAGGAAATGTTTCAGTTTACACAATAGCCTACAGACAGCAAGCACTAGAGAGACAAATGAAAGTTTTAAACAGATAAGGATTTGTGAAGATACTGAATAGACAAAGTGCTTTATATATATTAAATTTTAAAAACAGTAATCTGTAAAAATAATCAAAAAAATCAAGATACTTATATTTTGAGCTCAGTTGCGGTCAACAACTTCTCCAGTCTGCACTGTGTGCAAAGACAGAAACCCTATCAAAGTTAGGGCTTAAAAACCAGAACAGCTTCTTTTTTTTTTTTTTTTTTTTTACAAGAACACAAAAGAACCAGCCCCCACTAGCCAAAAGATAGTTACACAGAGGAAATGTTTCAGTTTACACAATAGCCTACAGACAGCAAGCACTAGAGAGACAAATGAAAGTTTTTAAACAGATAAGGATTTGTGAAGATACTGAAAAGACAAAGTGCTTTATATATATTAAATTTTAAAAACAGTAATCTGTAAAAATAATCAAAAAAATCAAGATACTTATATTTTGAGCTCAGTTGCGGTCAACAACTTCTCCAGTCTGCACTGTGTGTAAAGACAGAAACCCTATCAAAGTTAGGGCTTAAAAACCAGAACAGCTTCTTTTTTTTTTTTTTTTTTTTTACAAGAACACAAAAGAACCAGCCCCCACTAGCCAAAAGATAATTACACAGAGGAAATGTTTCAGTTTACACAATAGCCTACAGACAGCAAGCACTAGAGAGACAAATGAAAGTTTTTAAACAGATAAGGATTTGTGAAGATACTGAATAGACAAAGTGCTTTATATATATTAAATTTTAAAAACAGTAATCTGTAAAAATAATAAAAAAAAATCAAGATACTTATATTTTGAGCTCAGTTGCGGTCAACAACTTCTCCAGTCTGCACTGTGTAAAGACAGAAACCCTATCAAAGTTAGGGCTTAAAAACCAGAACAGCTTCTTTTTTTTTTTTTTACAAGAACACAAAAGAACCAGCCCCCACTAGCCAAAAGATAATTACACAGAGGAAATGTTTCAGTTTACACAATAGCCTACAGACAGCAAGCACTAGAGAGACAAATGAAAGTTCTTAAACAGATAAGGATTTGTGAAGATACTGAATAGACAAAGTGCTTTATATATATTAAATTTTAAAAACAGTAATCTGTAAAAATAATCAAAAAAAAATCAAGATACTTATATTTTGAGCTCAGTTGCGGTCAACAACTTCTCCAGTCTGCACTGTGTGTAAAGACAGAAACCCTATCAAAGTTAGGGCTTAAAAACCAGAACAGCTTCTTTTTTTTTTTTTTTTTTTTACAAGAACACAAAAGAACCAGCCCCCACTAGCCAAAAGATAGTTACACAGAGGAAATGTTTCAGTTTACACAATAGCCTACAGACAGCAAGCACTAGAGAGACAAATGAAAGTTTTTAAACAGATAAGGATTTGTGAAGATACTGAAAAGACAAAGTGCTTTATATATATTAAATTTTAAAAACAGTAATCTGTAAAATAATCAAAAAAATCAAGATACTTATATTTTGAGCTCAGTTGCGGTCAACAACTTCTCCAGTCTGCACTGTGTGTAAAGACAGAAACCCTATCAAAGTTAGGGCTTAAAACCAGAAAAGCTTCTTTTTTTTTTTTTTTTTTTTTTACAAGAACACAAAAGAACCAGCCCCCACTAGCCAAAAGATAGTTACACAGAGGAAATGTTTCAGTTTACACAATAGCCTACAGACAGCAAGCACTAGAGAGACAAATGAAAGTTTTTAAACAGATAATGATTTGTGAAGATACTGAATAGACAAAGTGCTTTATATATATTAAATTTTAAAAACAGTAATCTGTAAAAATAATCAAAAAAAATCAAGATACTTATATTTTGAGCTCAGTTGCGGTCAACAACTTCTCCAGTCTGCACTGTGTGCAAAGACAGAAACCCTATCAAAGTTGGGGCTTAAAAACCAGAACAGCTTCTTTTTTTTTTTTTTTTTTTTTTTACAAGAACACAAAAGAACCAGCCCCCACTAGCCAAAAGATAGTTACACAGAGGAAATGTTTCAGTTTACACAATAGCCTACAGACAGCAAGCACTAGAGAGACAAATGAAAGTTTTTAAACAGATAATGATTTGTGAAGATACTGAATAGACAAAGTGCTTTATATATATTAAATTTTAAAAACAGTAATCTGTAAAAATAATAAAAAAAAATCAAGATACTTATATTTTGAGCTCAGTTGTGGTCAACAACTTCTCCAGTCTGCACTGTGTGTAAAGACAGAAACCCTATCAAAGTTAGGGCTTAAAAACCAGAACAGCTTCTTTTTTTTTTTTTTTTTTTTTTTTTACAAGAACACAAAAGAACCAGCCCCCACTAGCCAAAAGATAATTACACAGAGGAAATGTTTCAGTTTACACAATAGCCTACAGACAGCAAGCACTAGAGAGACAAATGAAAGTTTTTAAACAGATAAGGATTTGTGAAGATACTGAATAGACAAAGTGCTTTATATATATTAAATTTTAAAAACAGTAATCTGTAAAAATAATCAAAAAAATCAAGATACTTATATTTTGAGCTCAGTTGCGGTCAACAACTTCTCCAGTCTGCACTGTGTGTAAAGACAGAAACCCTATCAAAGTTAGGGCTTAAAAACCAGAACAGCTTCTTTTTTTTTTTTTTTTTTTTACAAGAACACAAAAGAACCAGCCCCCACTAGCCAAAAGATAGTTACACAGAGGAAATGTTTCAGTTTACACAATAGCCTACAGACAGCAAGCACTAGAGAGACAAATGAAAGTTTTTAAACAGATAAGGATTTGTGAAGATACTGAAAAGACAAAGTGCTTTATATATATTAAATTTTAAAAACAGTAATCTGTAAAAATAATCAAAAAAAATCAAGATACTTATATTTTGAGCTCAGTTGCGGTCAACAACTTCTCCAGTCTGCACTGTGTGTAAAGACAGAAACCCTATCAAAGTTAGGGCTTAAAAACCAGAACAGCTTCTTTTTTTTTTTTTTTTTTTTTTACAAGAACACAAAAGAACCAGCCCCCACTAGCCAAAAGATAGTTACACAGAGGAAATGTTTCAGTTTACACAATAGCCTACAGACAGCAAGCACTAGAGAGACAAATGAAAGTTTTTAAACAGATAATGATTTGTGAAGATACTGAATAGACAAAGTGCTTTATATATATTAAATTTTAAAAACAGTAATCTGTAAAAATAATCAAAAACATCAAGATACTTATATTTTGAGCTCAGTTGCGGTCAACAACTTCTCCAGTCTGCACTGTGTGCAAAGACAGAAACCCTATCAAAGTTAGGGCTTAAAAACCAGAACAGCTTCTTTTTTTTTTTTTTTTTTTACAAGAACACAAAAGAACCAGCCCCCACTAGCCAAAAGATAGTTACACAGAGGAAATGTTTCAGTTTACACAATAGCCTACAGACAGCAAGCACTAGAGAGACAAATGAAAGTTTTTAAACAGATAATGATTTGTGAAGATACTGAATAGACAAAGTGCTTTATATATATTAAATTTTAAAAACAGTAATCTGTAAAAATAATAAAAAAAATCAAGATACTTATATTTTGAGCTCAGTTGCGGTCAACAACTTCTCCAGTCTGCACTGTGTGTAAAGACAGAAACCCTATCAAAGTTAGGGCTTAAAAACCAGAACAGCTTCTTTTTTTTTTTTACAAGAACACAAAAGAACCAGCCCCCACTAGCCAAAAGATAATTACACAGAGGAAATGTTTCAGTTTACACAATAGCCTACAGACAGCAAGCACTAGAGAGACAAATGAAAGTTTTTAAACAGATAAGGATTTGTGAAGATACTGAAAAGACAAAGTGCTTTATATATATTAAATTTTAAAAACAGTAATCTGTAAAAATAATCAAAAAAAATCAAGATACTTATATTTTGAGCTCAGTTGCGGTCAACAACTTCTCCAGTCTGCACTGTGTGTAAAGACAGAAACCCTATCAAAGTTAGGGCTTAAAAACCAGAACAGCTTCTTTTTTTTTTTTTTTTTTTTTTTTACAAGAACACAAAAGAACCAGCCCCCACTAGCCAAAGATAGTTACACAGAGGAAATGTTTCAGTTTACACAATAGCCTACAGACAGCAAGCACTAGAGAGACAAATGAAAGTTTTTAAACAGATAAGGATTTGTGAAGATACTGAAAAGACAAAGTGCTTTATATATATTAAATTTTAAAAACAGTAATCTGTAAAATAATAAAAAAATCAAGATACTTATATTTTGAGCTCAGTTGGTCAACAACTTCTCCAGTCTGCACTGTGTGTAAAGACAGAAACCCTATCAAAGTTAGGGCTTAAAAACCAGAACAGCTTCTTTTTTTTTTTTTTTTTTTTTTTTACAAGAACACAAAAGAACCAGCCCCCACTAGCCAAAAGATAGTTACACAGAGGAAATGTTTCAGTTTACACAATAGCCTACAGACAGCAAGCACTAGAGACAAATGAAACTTTTTCAACAGATAATGATTTGTGAGGATACTGAATAGACAAAGTGCTTTACATGTATTAAATTTTAAAAACAGTAATCTGTAAAAATAATCAAAAAAAATCAAGATACTTATATTTTGAGCTCAGTTGGTCAACAACTTCTCCAGTCTGCACTGTGTGCAAAGACAGAAACCCTATCAAAGTTGGGGCTTAAAACCAGAACAGCTTCTTTTTTTTTTTTTTTTTACAAGAACACAAAAGAACCAGCCCCACTAGCCAAAGATAGTTACACAGAGGAAATGTTTCAGTTTACACAATAGCCTACAGACAGCAAGCACTAGAGAGACAAATGAAAGTTTTTAAACAGATAATGATTTGTGAAGATACTGAATAGACAAAGTGCTTTATATATATTAAATTTTAAAAACAGTAATCTGTAAAAATAATAAAAAAAAATCAAGATACTTATATTTTGAGCTCAGTTGCGGTCAACAACTTCTCCAGTCTGCACTGTGTGTAAAGACAGAAACCCTATCAAAGTTAGGGCTTAAAAACCAGAACAGCTTCTTTTTTTTTTTTTTTTTTTTTACAAGAACACAAAAGAACCAGCCCCCACTAGCCAAAAGATAATTACACAGAGGAAATGTTTCAGTTTACACAATAGCCTACAGACAGCAAGCACTAGAGAGACAAATGAAAGTTTTTAAACAGATAAGGATTTGTGAAGATACTGAAAAGACAAAGTGCTTTATATATATTAAATTTTAAAAACAGTAATCTGTAAAAATAATCAAAAAAAATCAAGATACTTATATTTTGAGCTCAGTTGCGGTCAACAACTTCTCCAGCTTTAACAGTTTTTTCTTGGTTTATAGATACATTATAACATAATTGATGAGACTTTTGTCTTGATAAACTTGCAGCTAATTTATTTTGTATTTTTTATTTATGAACAATGTGTGTTTTTTTAGTGAAGGTCTTTTTAAAGAAATGTATTAGTTGGAGGTGTCTCTGTCATGTGACATGACTTAACTGCTTATATATTGTTGTTTGAAACTTTGTATGTTTTTCTGAAGAAGTTGCCACATTTTGGCGATGAAAAGCGCTTCAATTAAATGGTTTTTATTCCTAACGGATTTCTGATATATTTCTGGTGTTGGGAGATGGAAAGAAGGAAGGAAGGCAGATGGTCTGATTCAAAGACAAATCATTGACCACTTTAGGCTTAAGAGGATTGGTTCTAGGAGGCACCCTGTCTCTGTAAAAAAAAAAAAAAAAAAGGAACTGCCATAAGGGTTGAAGTTCTGAGACACTTTTTTTACAGAACTCAGAGCCACCAGTAAGACAGTTTTCTAGGTATAGAATGTTAAAGATGAAAAAGCTGCTGGTTCAAAAGGTGGCTAAGTCGATTTCTCAAGAATAAAGTTAAGGTCCCAAGAAGAAGGAACTGGGTTTCTTCAAGGCCTAATATGAAGGATGCCTTTTTGGAACTGTTTAACCTCAAATCTAGAAGAAACTGTTAGATCCAGAGGCAGAGAAGCAGAAATGGTTGTCGAATGAGCTTTAACAGAAGACTATGCCAGACCAGAAGTAACTTACAAGAAACAAGAAAGAACTGTAGGAATACCTATTAAAAGAGGGTTCTGATCATTGTTGTGACACCAAAAGGAAAATCTTTTCCACTTTGCAAAACAAAATTTTCTAGTTTGGGGTTTTCTGACCTCCTGCAAAACTCAAAGCACGTCCTCACCCAGAGAGTCAATTGTAGGGTGAGAATCTGGGGCTGAATTAAAAAGCCCTTGTCTTGTGTGAGTAGATCCATCCTGTAGAGTAACTTGTGATGACTGCTCCTGGCCAGGTGAAAAAGGAGGAAAACAATGTTGTCTGAGCCAAAAGTTAGTCACCTTTTCAGAGAAAAAGACATGGAATCCACATTCCAAGGCAGAGGACTAGGCATTCTAGAACAGAACCCGGGAAGCTGACTATTCAGATGGGAGGCAAAAAGATCTACCTCAGCAGTACTCCACCGACAATGTCCATGAAAACCTCTCTGTAAATATCCGCATATGAAAATCTGCCCTGGATCTGCTCAGATTGTCTGCAAAAACACTGTGTCCTGATGGAATGTAGAACACCTGAAGAATCAATTAATGGAGGATGACAAAATTTGATGCTATGAGTACTAGTCTGCAAATATGGTAAGACTGTGCTCCCCTATGTTTGTTTATGTATCACATGACATTGGTGCTGTCTGTGAGAACTCTGAGTGGACTTGGAGTCTAAATGTAATGTAGAACCTGAAGATCCAGGATAAGGCTTTCATTTCCTTGATGCTGATGTTTTCTTTCACCTCATGTAGGCAGCAGACCCCCTGGACCCCAGTGTTGTTGGCACAATCCCCCAGGCCAGGTCTGAACCATCTGTAAACAGCTCCTGAGTGGGGGAAATTACCTGGAAAGGAAGGCCTGGATTCTGAGATATCTGGTGGATCTACCACAGAAATTCCTTCCTTAGGCAAGGCAAGAGAGAGATGGGGAAAGTCAAAAGAGTGACAATGCTGCAACCTAACTGTCCTCAGATACCACTGTAACTTCCTCATATGGAGTCTGGCAAAAGGAACCACTAGAATAATGGATGCCATGAACTCCAGGGCTCTCAGAATCTCTCTTGCTGAAGTCTCTAGTTAAGAAGGGACTGAAAGAAAAATGACAGAGAGGACCTTGGAAGGAGGAAGAAAAGCTGTCATAGTAAGGTTCTGAATCTTGCATCCTAAGAAAACCTGGTCCTGAAAAGGAGTCAGAATTGATTTTCTGAGACTGCGAATGTAGCTCATACTACAAAGAAGAAGCACTGTGAATTTGAAGTCCTTAAGAAATATTTGGAGAAGTAGCCTGAATCAGAAATTTGTCCAGATAAAGAAAAATCTGACCACCACAGAGCCTGCAAAAGGCTATGACTGGGGCAAGACATTTAGTAAAAACCTCTGATGCTGTAGAAAGACCAAAAGCAAATCAGAGAACTGTAAATACTTCATGAAGATAGGGTGTATAGAAATATGTTGATATGCATCTTTCAGATCCAGAAACATCAGGAAAGCTTAAGAAAGATGCACAGGGAACCAAGACTGGAGAGTCATTTTGAAAGAAGGAACTTTCAGAAAGGTGTTAGTAAAGTAGAAATCTAAAATGGGCCTCCAACAGCCCACATTCCTGGGAAGCAAAAACATCCTGCAGTAGAAACCTGTGCCTGCTGACAAAGAGGCACTGGGTGAATTTTACATGGGACCAAAAGGTTCTGAAGAAGAGAAGGCAAGAAGGAGGTTGAGGAATTCCAGAAAAGGGTGGAAGGGACTACCAAAACAAGAAATAACAACTGTGAATTCTCAAGAAAACCGAAGAGTCTGCAGTGATTTGTTGCCAAATGGGAAAAGACAGATAAAACCTTTGGGAAAGAGGAATCTGGCCAAGGGGAAGAGGAAGAAGATTGTCAGACAAAAGCTGACTTGTTCAGAAAGGAAGATTTATGTCCTTGGAATCTTGAGCAGGTTTCTCAGAAATAACTCTCCTAGAAGGTATTTTACCTTTTAAAGGCTTTTTGTGATGCTTATGTACAAAAGGTGCCTTAGCAGGGTCATTCCTTTGATATTTAGGTACAGTAGATTGGAAAATTTGTTTAAGGTCTTGTATGACCTTCCTTCCCTATGTGTTGTAAAGCTTTAAGAAGATCTGCAGCAGCAGCAGAATCTTACAAATTTTGGCTGTATAAAGGAGAGTCTGATAATTATACTCACATATCCTCAGGGAGTGATTGTAATCTAAGACAGGAATACCTGTTAATGACCGATCTTGACACAACTATCCAAGATGAAGAATAAGCAGTATCATAGTTGAATTTGATGGAAACACAAGTTACTTGGAAAGCAGAATTCAGCGAAGAAAGTGCTGAAGTCTTATAATCAGACTCAGGCATGTCAGCCAACAAACACCCCTGTTTGGTAAATGGAGGACCTGAAAGCTAAGGTAGTAGAGTTATAGGCCTTCTTACTGTACCTATCTATTGTTCTATTATCCTTGTCTGAAGATAAGGGTTTGTCAGTTGAAAGGGAAATCACAGAATGGTCTGTGAAGGTGTTCTAATATAAGAATGTTTGTCTGAGACCTTATAGACCCTGTCTGTTTTTTAGGAGCAGAAGGCTGAGACTCAGGGGCTACGGAAGCAGATACAGTATAAAACTGTCTAGGAGAGTTTCCAAAACAAAAAGAATTGCAGTATTTCTAGGAAAATCTATCTGTAAGAGATCATATTATCTCTCTTCTTGATGTTTGAAATCTGGCAGCTTTAATGAAAATGTTCCATCATTTTAACAGTGGTGTCCCCAAAAGAATGTTCTTCAACCAGGAAGTAAGAGTAGAGAGTATCCACTTCCACAAACTGCAATCCTCCCCAGAATCCACACTCTCATCCTTATCAGGTGAATCATAATCCCTGTCTTTTACAGGAAGTAGAAGAAGAGGGAAAACCAACAGGACAAGATACTGACAAACCCTGCGGAGCCTTTAAAACTATAAAGTCTTTAAAAAGACCTTGGGTGAAATCTTGCCACTCCTTCTGAGGATCTTTGGCAATAGGAGCCACATCTATCTTTTTGTTTCTTTCAACAGGAACCGTAGCCCTAACAAACTTTGGAGGTTCGTTCTGAAGCCTGCTTTATCTCTATAAGGGAATCAGATATTTCTTCCCTTACAAGTATCTTCAGGATCCCACTAGGCTCTTGAAAAATTACTAGCCATGGTTCCCCCATCTCATGCACAACAGATGTCGGCTCAGCTTCAGCGGACATGTGAATGGCATGTCCAGTGTAGGCCTCCAATGCGACCATGACAGAGGGAGTAGGTGTCAGAACCTGACAGCACCCAGGTTTTTTCTCTGACCCTACAGAGAGATCTGGCAGAGGCTGGACAGCTGAAGTGTCTGATCATAACTTCTTTGACTTCATTTTAAAAGGCAGCTAGCTGGATGTCCAGGCAGTCAAGCACATTCAGCAGCCATGGTCCCTTGAGTGAGTAACTTTAACTAGTGATTCTCTAAATAGACAGAAAGGAAAGACAAACAGCTGTGCAGGGTCTAAAGAATAAAGTACAGTTTTGTACCTACTATAAATGTAGATGTTCGAGTGCTAATACAGCTGCAGTCATAACAGATGGGTTCACCTGCCGTCAGGCGGGACCTCGGTCGGCCGAATTCCAAAGTCTAGGTCCGGCGTCGGTTGTCATTGCTTCTTCCCTGATGTCAGTGCGACAGGGGTATAAAATAACCAGCCGACGCCATTTTCTTCAGTTTTTCTTGCCCCAGATGTCAGGTGCCCCCAGAAGGAAGGCAATACATAAACGTATGTAAAAATGCAATGCAATATAATCAAAAACAGTAGTTGCAAGCAAATACACCATAAAAGAATACCCCAATCAGGTTGTATGAGGAGGTGTTTAGCCATTAGGCCTGTCCCAAGAGGGGAAGGAGGGAAACCTGGACTGCAGCTGTATTAGCACTTGAACATCTACATTTATGGTAGGTACAAAACTGTACTATGTTCATCGTGCATACAGCTGCAGTCATAACAGATGGGTAGAATCCCAAAGCTAAGAAAGGGGTGGTAGGCACTAGGTGGAACTAGGAGGAGCCAGGATGCCCTGCAAGACTGCAGTGGCAAAGCCTGCTCTAGATTTGGAGTATAATGGAAGGTGGTAGTGCTTGGAGAAGGTATGCACAGAACTCCAAGTGGCTGCTTCCAAAATATCTTTGGTAGGAACTCCTCTGAGGAAAGCTGCAGAGGTAGCTGTGGCCCTTGTGGAGTGAGATCTGATGCCTGTAGGTACAGTTTTGCCGTGAAAAGAATAACAGAAGCGTTATGCAGTGGGCTATCCATTTTGAGATTGTCTGTTTGGAAATTGGCTTCCCTTGAGCTCCTATAGCATAGGATACAAAGAGCTGTTCTGATTTTCTGAAAGGCTTTGTTCTGTCCAAATAATAACGCAGTTGTCTGTGGATGTCCAAGGAATGTAGTTATTTCTCCCCTTTGTTTTGAGGATTAGGATAAAATGTAGGTAAGTGTATAGCCTGATTCAAAGCTACCCTGGATACCACTTTTGGCATAAAGGACGGGTTGGTTCGTAAGGAAACTCTGTCCTGATGGAAGATGATAAAAGGCTGCACAGCCATGAGGGCCTGTAGTTCCAATACCCTATGAGCTGAGGTAATAGCCAGAAGGAAAGCTGTTTTCCAGGACAAATATTGCAAATCTGTTGAGGCAGCTGGCTCAAAAGGAGGCAAGGTCAGCTTTTCTAGAATGAAATTGAGATCCCAAGCAGGTATTGGTTGTTTCCTTCGGGGTTTTAAGCCCCTCTGAGGAACTGTCTTAAGAGGGGGTGAGAGAATAAAGGTGGATCAATGTTGTATTCTGCAGAAATGGCTGAGGCATGAATTTTGATGGAGGAGAATGAAAGTCCACTGCTTAGCAGCTCAGCTAGATACTGTAATATTTGAGGTAAATTCAGTTTTCCAGGATTCTGGCCCTTTTTCTCATTCCAGGCACAAAACCGTTTCCATTTTGCGGAGTAAGATTTTCTAGTAGACGGCCTTCTGGCCTCCAAAATGACATCCTGCACCTCCTTGGAGAGTAGGGTCTGTTGTGATGTTAAGGAATCTTCCAAGCTGCCAGATTGAGTGTTTTCAGCTGACTGTGAAGAGTTTTGAAGCTGTGCTGAGTCAGAAGAAGAGGCATTAGAGGCAGGGTCCATGGTGGGGAATGTGTCAGGCTCCTCAGGCCAGATTGAAGTGTTTTCAGCTGACTGTGAAGTTTTTTTCAGAGACCTTACAGACCCTGTCTGTTTTTTAGGAGCAGAAGGCTGAGACTCAGGGGCTACGGAAGCAGATACAGCATAAAACTGTCTAGGAGAGTTTCCAAAACAGAAAGAATTGCAGTATTTCTAGGAAAATCTATCTGTAAGAGATCATATTATCTCTCTTCTTGATGTTTGAAATCTGGCAGCTTTAATGAAAATGTTCCATCATTTTAACAGTGGTGTCCCCAAAAGAATGTTCTTCAACCTGGAAGTAAGAGTAGAGAGTATCCGCTTCCACAAACTGCAATCCTCCCCAGAATCCACACTCTCATCCTTATCAGATGAATCATAATCCCTGTCTTTTACAGGAAGTAGAAGAAGAGGGAAAACCAACAGGACAAGATACTGACAAACCCTGCGGAGCCTTTAAAACTATAAAGTCTTTAAAAAGACCTTGGGTGAAATCTTGCCACTCCTTCTGAGGATCTTTGGCAATAGGAGCCACATCTATCTTTTTGTTTCTTTCAACAGGAACCGTAGCCCTAACAAACTTTGGAGGTTCGTTCTGAAGCCTGCTTTATCTCTATAAGGGAATCAGATATTTCTTCCCTTACAAGTATCTTCAGGATCCCACTAGGCTCTTGAAAAATTACTAGCCATGGTTCCCCCATCTCATGCACAACAGATGTCGGCTCAGCTTCAGCGGACATGTGAATGGCATGTCCAGTGTAGGCCTCCAATGCGACCATGACAGAGGGAGTAGGTGTCAGAACCTGACAGCACCCAGGTTTTTTCTCTGACCCTACAGAGAGATCTGGCAGAGCTGGACAGCTGAAGTGTCTGATCATAACTTCTTTGACTTCATTTTAAAAGGCAGCTAGCTGGATGTCCAGGCAGTCAAGCACATTCAGCAGCCATGGTCCCTTGAGTGAGTAACTTTAACTAGTGATTCTCTAAATAGACAGAAAGGAAAGACAAACAAATGTGCAGGGTCTAAAGAATAAAGTACAGTTTTGTACCTACTATAAATGTAGATGTTCGAGTGCTAATACAGCTGCAGTCATAACAGATGGGTTCACCTGCCGTCAGGCGGGACCTCGGTCGGCCGAATTCCAAAGTCTAGGTCCGGCGTCGGTTGTCATTGCTTCTTCCCTGATGTCAGTGCGACAGGGGTATAAAATAACCAGCCGACGCCATTTTCTTCAGTTTTTCTTGCCCCAGATGTCAGGTGCCCCCAGAAGGAAGGCAATACATAAACGTATGTAAAAATGCAATGCAATATAATCAAAAAACAGTAGTTGCAAGCAAATACACCATAAAAGAATACCCCAATCAGGTTGTATGAGGAGGTGTTTAGCCATTAGGCCTGTCCCAAGAGGGGAAGGAGGGAGGGAAACCTGGACTGCAGCTGTATTAGCACTTGAACATCTACATTTATGGTAGGTACAAAACTGTACTATGTTCATCGTGCATACAGCTGCAGTCATAACAGATGGGTAGAATCCCAAAGCTAAGAAAGGGGTGGTAGGCACTAGGTGGAACTAGGAGGAGCCAGGATGCCCTGCAAGACTGCAGTGGCAAAGCCTGCTCTAGATTTGGAGTATAATGGAAGGTGGTAGTGCTTGGAGAAGGTATGCACAGAACTCCAAGTGGCTGCTTCCAAAATATCTTTGGTAGGAACTCCTCTGAGGAAAGCTGCAGAGGTAGCTGTGGCCCTTGTGGAGTGAGATCTGATGCCTGTAGGTACAGTTTTGCCGTGAAAAGAATAACAAAAGCGTATGCAGTGGGCTATCCATTTTGAGATTGTCTGTTTGGAAATTGGCTTCCCTTGAGCTCCTATAGCATAGGATACAAAGAGCTGTTCTGATTTTCTGAAAGGCTTTGTTCTGTCCAAATAATAACGCAGTTGTCTGTGGATGTCCAAGGAATGTAGTTATTTCTCCCCTTTGTTTTGAGGATTAGGATAAAATGTAGGTAAGTGTATAGCCTGATTCAAAGCTACCCTGGATACCACTTTTGGCATAAAAGACGGGTTGGTTCGTAAGGAAACTCTGTCCTGATGGAAGATGATAAAAGGCTGCACAGCCATGAGGGCCTGTAGTTCCGATACCCTATGAGCTGAGGTAATAGCCAGAAGGAAAGCTGTTTTCCAGGACAAATATTGCAAATCTGTTGAGGCAGCTGGCTCAAAAGGAGGCAAGGTCAGCTTTTCTAGAATGAAATTGAGATCCCAAGCAGGTATTGGTTGTTTCCTTCGGGGTTTTAAGCCCCTCTGAGGAACTGTCTTAAGAGGGGGTGAGAGAATAAAGGTGGATCAATGTTGTATTCTGCAGAAATGGCTGAGGCATGAATTTTGATGGAGGAGAATGAAAGTCCACTGCTTAGCAGCTCAGCTAGATACTGTAATATTTGAGGTAAATTCAGTTTTCCAGGATTCTGGCCCTTTTTCTCATTCCAGGCACAAAACCATTTCCATTTTGCGGAGTAAGATTTTCTAGTAGACGGCCTTCTGGCCTCCAAAATGACATCCTGCACCTCCTTGGAGAGTAGGGTCTGTTGTGATGTTAAGGAATCTTCCAAGCGGCCAGATTGAGTGTTTTCAGCTGACTGTGAAGAGTTTTGAAGCTGTGCTGAGCCAGAAGAAGAGGCATTAGAGGCAGGGTCCATGGTGGGGAATGTGTCAGGCTCCTCAGGAGTGGGTACCAGTGTTGTCTTGGCCAGTCTGGAGCAATGAGAATCATCTTTGGTCTGTCTGCTCTGGTTTTTAATAGAACTTTGGGCAGCAGAGGAAGAGGTGGGAAGGCATAAACTGTCATTGTTGTCCAACTGAAAGAGAGAGCGCCCACTCTCCAGGCCTTTGGATGAAATATCCTTGAGCAGAATTTTGTCAATTGGTGATTTTTGTGGGAGGCAAAGAGATCTATGTCTGGCCTTCCCCATGCTTGAATTATCTCTGTAAAAACTTGAAGATGCAACTTCCATTCGTGTAGATCTGTCATATTTCTGCTTAGGTTGTCTGCCAGCGTGTTTTCCTTGCCTGGCAAGTACTGTGCTTAAAGTTTGATTTGTAAGTCCAGAGCCATGTTCCAAAGTGACATGGCTAGCCTGCATAGGGGGTATGAATGGGTTCCTCCCTGTTTGTTTATGTACCACATTACTGTGGTGTTGTCTGTCCTTATCAATAGTTGACCTGGATGCAGAAGGTCTTTGAAAGCTATAATAGCATTTATTACTGCTAGCATTTCCTTTTGATTGATGTGAAGGTGCTTTTCTTTTTGGGACCATTTGCCCTGAATGCACCGTTCTGTCATGTGCGCCCCCCAGGCGTAGTCCGAGGTGTCTGTTGTGATGACTTGATTTGCTTGAGGCTTGCTGAATGGGAGACCTGTGTTTGTTTGGCATGCTTGAGCCCACCACAGAAATTCCTTTTGAAGACATGGAATTAGTGGTATTATTGTTTCCAAACTGTGGCTGTGTTGAGACCATAGGTTTTTCAGGTACCATTGAAGTTTCCTCATATGCAGCTTTGCACATGGGATTAGTAGGATGCAAGATGCCATGAATCCCAGAGCCTGCAGGATTTTCCTTGCAGTCAGCCTGGTGAAATTTGCTAGTGTTCTGAAGTATTGAGTTAGTTACCCCTGCTTCTCTGGCGTGAGGTAGGCCATCTGGGTGTTTGTGTCCAAGTTGGCACCCAGGAAAATTATTTTCCGAGAGGGTATTAGCCTTGATTTCTTTTGTTGACTGTGTATCCCAGAGAATTCAACAACATTATTACATAAGCCAGATGTTTCAGAAGTATGTGCTTGCTGTCCACTTGGATCAGGCAGTCATCCAAATAGGGGTATATTTGTATCCCTTGAAGTCTGCAGTAGGCAATTACTGATGCCAGGCATTTCGTGAATACTCTGGGCAGAAGATAAGCCAAAGGGCAATGCAGAGAAATGATAATGGGTTGAACCTGCAAGAAATCTGAGGTATCTTCTGCAATTTTGTCTGATTGGGACATGCAGGTATGCCTCCTTGAGGTCCAATGTTACCAGCCAAGACTCCTTGCCCAGCATGGGAAGAAGCTGCTGTAAAGTGAGCATCTTGAATTTTGTCGCGAGTAAAAATGTGTTTAGGATGGATAGGTCCAAAATAGGTCTCCAATCTTTTCCCTTCCTTGGTACCAGGAATAGTCTGGAATAAAAACCTTGACCTTGTTCGTGAGTAGGTACCTCTTGAATAGCTTTCATGTCCATGAGATCTGAAATTTGTCTTTGTGCCTCTGCCCTTTGATTGTGTGGCAGGTTTGGCATGCCTCTCATTTTTGGAAGGGTGTGAAAATGGAATCTGTAGCCTCTGTTTATAATGTTCAGGGTCCATTTGTCTTTTGTGACAATATGCCAATTTTTTGAAAATAATGCCAGCTTTCCGCCTAAGGGTGCTGCCATTTGAGCCTTGCTTAGCATGCAAAGGTGAAAGTCATTGGGCTTGCTTTCTGAATGGCTGCGAACTATCCTCACCACCTCTTTGTGTAGGAGCTTGCCATTGACTGCCTCTAAACGATCCTTGGGATTGCCCTCTGCCCCTTGGGCGCCTGTATCTACCTCTTTGGGGTCTGTCCGTGGCTGGAAAGGACCAATTTTTGGAAGGCCAATTTCTACTGAAACGTGGGGGTTGTACCTGTAGAAAATCTTTCACTGTTTGCATTGATTTAGCCTTTTCCTCCATTTTCTTTAATACCTCCTCAGCATTAGCACCAAATAATACATCCTTTTGTAGAGGGGCATCTAGTAATTTAGCTTTGACATGATCTGGTAAGGTTTGTTCCTTGAGCCAGGCATGTCTACATATGACTGATCCTGTAACAACAGCTCTACATGAGGCCTCTAGAGCATCAAAACCACATTGCAAGGTATGTTTACCCACTTGTTCTGCACTATGCATCAAATCCTGCAACTCCTTCAAGTCTGGTTGTTCAGGTTGTGACATTTTACTTCTCAATTGTGATAACAGAAACTGTTGGTACTTTAGCATATGGAACTGGCAGTTTAATGCCCTCATGGTTAAGGTGGCCGAGGTATATACCTTTTTTCCCCACCTTTCTAAGGATCTGGAATCTCTCTCGGAAGGTAATGGATATTTAGCAGTGGAGGCCTTAATTCCCTTGGGGCCCTGTGAGATAGTTTCTGGGTCAGCCGCATGGCTTTTGTATAGAAATTTGTGTATGTCAGGAACCCGGTAGCACCTGTCAGGCTTGACTGGGGCTGGAGGTAAAGAATCCGGGTTAAGGCAGGCCTCCGAGTACACATCATCTAGTATGTCCAAGACAGGAGGTATAGCCAGAGGCCTGTGCTGAGGAAGCAAGAGAAAATCCCTAAGCCTTTTCTTGGAATCTGAGTACTCTTGGCCTTCCCAGTGGAAGTGTTCCCTTAAGGTATGCAAGGTTTCCCCAAATGAGTAATCCTCTGGGGGGATACAGAGGGAATGGACTCCTCTGTATCAGAATCTTCAAAAGGGGAGTAAGAAAGTTCCTGTTCATCAGAGTGCTCTAATATACTGGAGGCCTGATCAGAGGAGGGGGATTCTTCCTCCACTCTGGGCCTTTTGTCCGGGGGGGGGCTGAGAACCCCTGATAAGAGTAATTAAATCCTCAGCCATTTTAAGCATCCGTTTTTTAGGCATGGGGCCTGGAGATGGGCCCTGTGTAGCTTGTCTCTTAGAATGCATGGCTGCTTTAGACTTAGTGAAAGCCTTGATGGAAAAAGAAGAGGAAGGTCTGAAGACACCTTGAGAGGAGGCAGACCTGTTTACATTTTGAGATTCACCACCAAGAGTGGCTTCGGTATCTGTAGTCGGGGTGTGGGCCGAGAAGCCTGCGACCTTGGGCACAGAAGACACCGCCAATGAAGTGTGGTCGGTAGTCAGGAGCTGCGTAGGAGCCACGCTGAGAACCGGACCACCTGTAGTTGGCTTTGGCGTGGTGTCGGTAGAGGCCGCGGACCTTGTGTGCCGGTCCTTATCTCTGCGCTTTTTAGACAAAACTGAAGTCGGAGTATCTGACGACATAATATAGTTAAATTTTTTGCCAAAATAATGCTGGGCGAACTCCGCCCGACGCTTAATGGTGCGTTTGTTGAATGTAGCACAAAAACGACAGACCGAGACGTTGTGGTCTGGGCCTAAACAAGGAATACAGAGGGAATGAAAATCCTTATGCGGTATTTGCTTCCCACATGAAATACAATTATTAACTTTGTCTGACATCGGTCTGAGGCAAGAAAAGTTTCCCCAACGGGGTACTTAGCTTTCAAGAAGACTTTGGCTACAAAATTTTCGTAATTTCAGGAGCTGGCCGACCGGCACTTATGAACTGCTTCTGCTTCGGGCACCGCATGGCAAGAAAGACTGGAGAAAATGGCATTGGCTGGTTCTTTTATACCCCTGTCGCACTGACGTTAGGGAAGAAGCGGCGACAACTGATGCCAGACCTAGACTTTGGAATTCGGCCGACCGAGGACCCACCTGACGGCAGGAGAACCCATCTGTTATGACTGCAGCTGTATGCACGATGAACATCTGCCTGGTAAATAAGATACTGTTTGCGGTGATGATCTACACCCAAACAAAAAATACACTTCTTGTGTCTATCCTTATGGGGAATCTTCCTCCAACAGGCAAACTTCCCCCTTCTGGATGACATGCACCTTCAATAGAAACAATAATGACAGAGAAAAAGGAAGAGTCCCCAATAGGGCATTATCTGCTTTAGGCTTGGAACTGTGTGAGATGAACGAGTTTCAGACCAAATTCACAGCAGTATTTTAACTGGTAGCAAAGACATTCTGGGGATTTAGCGCTCATATTTCACTTATGTGAAAACACACAAGGCTGAAGTCCAAGTACCTCTGGAGCAATGTTCAAATGTTGAAATAAAAGGTATCACAAGTTGAGAAATATAAAAACACCAAATATTTAATGATTCCAGTAACAAAGAAATGGTTAGCGCTTTTGTTTGAACAAGTTTCAAACTTTATCATGAAGTTCTTCGTTACAGATGAACGGTCAACAATGCTGCCTAACAATTCGTTATACATGGAGTTCAGCTCTGGATTTTCATCGGTTGTTTTGCCAAGGTATTCAATTGGAAGATAATTGGAAGACAGTAGCGTACCGCCGTCTTGTATGATTCTAAATTGTCAGCGATTTATTGCTGTCTGGAGAAAATGTAAACAAGCATTGCCGGACTTAAACAAAAACGCTCCAGCTGCACAGTATGTTTACCTTCGGGAATCACAATTAGGAGTGAAGCTAAATAAGGTGCATGCATGGACTTTCAGTTTATGTAAGAAACAGTCGTGCTTTCAAACCACAGAAAACGTGTTTTTTTTCACATAAATTCCACCAAAAGCAGCTTGATTTGTGCATATAATTTCTGCAGCCGTTGGGTCCATTTCCTTGATGTTACAGGACAATATGGTTACCGTAGCCGAATTAAAGATTTGACCAGCATTACACGCATTGCTCTATATGTTTGAGCTATTTACTTATATGAGCTTATAACGATAGCATTGAGGGAGCGGAACTTATTGGCTATATCCACCATTGGTTCCAGAGAATTATTTTGCTTTACATCGTAATGACTGGGCCTATACAACTCCTTTTGTTTTTCACCAAATGAAGGTGCTTTGAGATTGGAGACATCAAAGTTTGGTATTGTGCGCTAAACTCTGTTATTCAACTGCAAAGGTGGTCTTCATTTCAGGCCATTGTCTATACTCTCAGTCGCAAGCGAAGTGATATTGGGCCTGTGGAACCAAGGGAACAAGATTAAACCTG
The DNA here is from genome assembly GCF_019279795.1 of Protopterus annectens. Classification (NCBI taxonomy): domain Eukaryota; kingdom Metazoa; phylum Chordata; order Ceratodontiformes; family Protopteridae; genus Protopterus; species Protopterus annectens. The sequence continues at coordinate 998,019,168 of NC_056744.1, read as the reverse complement.
TTTGAGACATTATACTGCTGGTTCTATTTGTACTGCTAATATTTTTAGGGCTATGCAATTCTGTTTGTCTCATAATTCCCACATACATATGGTTCAGGTTTGTTTTTATGAACCTTGTGGGTAACTACTGTTGGATTTATATTGTTATCAAGGCTTAGGGTAATCTACTGTCCTTTGATTTTTTTTCAAACATAACACTTCTTTCAGGGTGTGGCCATTATATTATATTAAAGGAATACATATGTGTATATATGGGTTCACTTCAATTCATTGAACTTTCAATTCACTGACTTTCATTTCACTGACACCATTTCACTGCAATTCATTTCACTGAAACTTCATTTCACTGAAAGTTCATTTCACTGACAACTTTTATTACAACGTAAATGGAATATGCCCCCTTCCCCACTGTAGTGCGACCCTGGAGTTAGAATATATAGTTAGGGGGGTGTGGGGGGCACTATTCTTACGTTTTGATATAATATTGCTTAGTAAAAGAAAAGTAAGTGGGGGGCTGCGGCCCCCACACCCCCCTAACTATATATTCTAACTCCAGGGTCGCACTACAGTGGGGAAGGGGGAATATTCCATTTTATTGCTAATAATAGTTGTCAGTGAAATGAACTTTCAGTGAAATGAAGTTTCAGTGAAATGAATTTCAGTGAAATGGTGTCAGTGAAATGAAAGTCAGTGAATTGAAAGTTCAGTGAATTGAAGTGAACCCATATATATATATATATATATATATATATATATATATATATATGTGTGTGTGTGTGCTTAGGTTTTGAAATGTCAAGGTTTTGTACTGTTGGGAGGGGGGGGGTTATGGTTGACTTATCTCATTTATAAGACAGTTCCTGAAATACTGTAACTGAAAAAGCAGATCAAATCTTTTGTGGTAGATTTGTATGTGATTAGGATGTGCTGTGAAATATTCCTTTTATAATTTTTGCAGAAATTGATGAACAGTTTTTGATAATTTATATCATGCACATTTTTTGTTTTTGATAAAAGCCTTGCAAAAGTCTCTGTCATTGTACACTATACAAGAAGCTGTTGACAGATTTATACCAGTAACATTTTTTCTTTAGACATATTTATTATATATATATTATATCCCTCCCTCTCCTCCAACCAATCCTCACACACCTTTCCCCCACCCTTTCCTCCAACCTACCTGACTCTCACTACCACACCCCCTCCCATCTAATATCCCATTACCCTCCTCTCTATCACTTCTAACTCCAACTACCATGCTCTCTTGCTCCTAAAATCCTTATCTCTACATCCATCCTCATCCTTCTTCTACTACCTCTTTACCATGCCAGCTCCTATACTGATTTCCATTTACACCCTCCACCTCTTCCTCCACACCTCCTCCTTACAGCCAACTTCCACAACATTTCTTCCTCTTTAGTTCCCTCCCACCCTAGCCTTCTCTTAAAAGTAAAACTTTTCCAAAGCACTACTAAACACTACAAACCTAAACCTATTCACTACCAGCCACTTCTAGCTAAGTACAAACCTAATAAACTTATTCCTCATCTCACTTACCTTTGCTTACCCGGCGACATTCACCCCAATCCAGGACCAAACTTTTCTCCAACAAACCACCCCAGCACCAATAACTATACCACCAGTAAATACCTCAAATTCCTCACCATCAATGCCTAAAGCTTAAAAAATAAATTAACCCTCCTTCATGCCTGGCTCAATCACAACTTACCTGACATTGTAGCCATCTCTGAAACCTGACTAAAACCTCACATAAGTGACTCCGAATTCCTTCCCCTGGATTTCATTCTCTCCGATCTGACCGCCTAAGTAGAAGAGGTGGTGGTGTAGCTTTAATCTTCTCCAACCACTTGTCAATCACTCCTTACCCTAATCCCATCCCTTCTTTCACTAATGCTGAACTTGTAACTGGCCTACTAAAAATAAACAACCATAAAAGTATCTGCATCATTCCATCTATATTCCTCCTGGTAACAACACCAATACCCTGGAAGGCATCCTCTCCTGGACCTCCTCTAATATTAAGCTAGAAACCTACATTATGGGAGATGTAAATATTGATTGGGAAAAAATCATTAACCCTAATCCTACCATAACAATTAACCTATTTAACTTCACTCAACTTACTAACTTCATTACTAGACCTAACAAAACCAACCCCCAGGCTCTATATTTGACTGGATCCTAGTATCTCATCCTAACAAAAATCATAAAATCTGGTGTTATTCCTGACCCATTAGGAGACCACCTCCCTGCCTTCACCCTTCGAGCCGTAGCCACTTCCCCACACTCTCACCAGTACATTCATACTTGTAACCTATCTAACTTTAACCCTACTACTTTCTCTGACTCCCTTAAACTAATTAACTGGAACCCCTAAAAACTCTACCATTAGACGCAGCCATTGACTATTTCAATTCAACATTCGTAACTCCCTAGCTCCAATAAGAACAAAAAGAGTTAAAACTAAAACCATCCCATGACTCACCAAAGATACCAAAAAGATTATGCTACAAAACGATAAAACCTGGAAAGCCTACCTCCAATACAAACAGCCAGAAATCTTGCTTAAATATAAACAGCTGAGAAACATTTCCAAAAAACAAGTCATTAGAGATAAAAAGTCTTACTACATCAAACTACAAGCAAATCATGCAAAAACCCCGAAATAATTCTGGAACTCTATTAATTTCCTCCTTAGGCCAGGTACAAAAAACAACCCCAATCCTGACACCAGCAAATCTGACCTTGAAATTGCCTCTCTGTTCAATACCTTCTTCACCTCTTCTATCGCTGAGCTAACCAAGACCTTTAACAACAATAACCCTCCACCCCTCCCTGCTCAATCTTCCCCTCCCTCCCCCCCTTCTTTCGAATTCAAACCCATCTCCACCAACCTAATAAAGAAACTTCTCTCTAAACTAAAGCCTTGCTCCAATGCCCCTGACAGCATTCCTTCCTTCTTCCTAAAAATAGCCTCAGACGTTATTGCTCTGCCTATCAGCATCCTGATCAATAGATCACTACTTGAATCCTATGTACCCAAATTATGGCGTACTGCATTTATTCTTCCACTCCACAAGGGTGGCAAAAACTGTAACATCTCCAATTTCCGCCCCATAGCCATCCTCTCCCCAATCTCCAAACTTCTTAAAAAATGCATCCACCTGCAGCCCTTGCCATTCCTTACCAAACACCAGCTACTCTCTCCTACCCAACACGGCTTCCACCCAGGACACAGTACCAACTCCGCCCTTCTCTCCTTCTTACATTCTGTCAATTTAGCCCATGACTCTGGTAATATGGCATCCTCTATTCTGCTGGACTTATCTAAAGCTTTTGATACCATCTCCCATACCCACCTACTAAACCATCTTCTAATTTCAACCTCTCCCAAAAAACTCTTTCATGGTTCTCCAGCTATCTTTCTGACAGGTCCCAAGCCGTGAAATGGGGTCAGGCCACCTCCAATTTCCTTCCTACCCACACTGGAGTACCCCAAGGGTCCATACTTGGCCCATTGCTATTCAATATCTTTATTAATGACTTCCACAAAGCCATACCTAATACCAAAATTGTGCAATACGCTGATGATTCCACTTTGATCTGCTGCGCCACTAACCTAACAGAGCTCCAATTTCTGACACAAATTGCCTTCTCAACCACTGAAAACAGGATGCTCCAAAATCACCTCTCACTAAATGCCAACAAAACTAAGATCCTTCTATTCTCTCCCTCAAAATCCTCCCCTCTTAATAAAAACTCACTTCAAATTACCAGCCTAAAAAACTCCACTATCAAGATCGTACTCTCCGCCAAACTTCTTGGTGTCACCATTGATGATCACCTAAAATTTAACACTCATATCCAGCTAAACATCAAGAAAACACACATAAAACTTGGCCTGCTTCACAGAAACAACCACTTCCTCTCTCCTACCACCAGACTAACTCTCACCACAACCTATCTCCTTCCCTCTCTACTGTATGGCGCTCCTCTGCTCACTAATTTATCTTCCACACTTACTTCCAAACTGGAAGTATGTTACAATAAAATCTCCAGATTCGTCACCAATGCCAAATCCTCCTCTCCTTACTGCACCTCCCTTCACTCATTAAACTGGCTTGAACTCCCCAATCAATTTGAATTTCTCCAAATCACCACAGCCCACAAATTATTGTTCCAACCCACTAACTGCCCCGCACTATCCAATATACTACAACCATATACCCCCCTCAGATCCCTTAGATCTACCCACCAAAACCTGATTACCGTTCAAAATCCCAAGCACCCAGCTGGTCAGCTTCTGTTATCCTTTTCCCTAGCTAAAAAATGGAATGCTCTGCCCTCCACACTGAGGACCTATGACAACCTTAATAACTTTAAAACTCAACTTCATTCCTACCTCTATCTAAACTGGAAATGCAATTGTACTCTTCAGCCCATACCTCTCAAGCTCTCCTCCCTTTTACTCCGGGATAACCTTCTTATCTTCCTAACCTCGCTCTCAAATGCAGATTGTATATGTAACTATACAGTAAAATCTAGCTATTATGGTATATGCCTGTCTTTTTCTCCTGAACAAAACTGTAATTGTTTGTTTTTTTTTTTTTTGAATGCAACCTGTTGTTTGTAATGCAAACTGTCTTTGAAACTATTCGTGTAAGTAAACATTGTGTTGTGGAGCTTTTCTCCCCAGGCCTCCACTGAAAACGCCCCCCCCCCCCCCAAGCCCAGTGGACCTCCTCGGTCATCAAACTGGAATAAATAAATAAGTACCTAAAATGGATGTGCCTGACTTACAAGGGCCTTAAGAAAATGAAGACAAGTTTGATGTCATGTTTAAAACAGTAGGGTACACTGCTAAACTCTGCAAAAAGAAAGCTGCATTAACAACTCTGAGAATCTGGTGTGATATGTTCTCTGCTGTTATGGAAAGCCAGCTGGGACATTGTCCTCCTACTGTACTGCTTCACCTTGCAACGTTAGGGCATCAGTCATATTAAGGAGACAGCAAGAACGACCTTTTCAGTAGAATAAGGTTAGGTTAAAAAAGTCATTGACTCCATGTAATATACTGTTGCATAATTTAAAATTAATAGTACTAATTCATTTTATGTTCTGCTCATCACGATAGTGCACGGGTCCATTTGCCAAAGATATGGTAAGTAAACAGTCATTCTAACCAGTGAGCTGCAATTCTGGGAATAAATGTTTGAGTTCATCCTATTATCTCCACTAATCAGCAAGTTTGTGGGTTGCCCACATCTCTTCATGTCATACTGCCCAAGACAGATGCCCATATAGTTCAAGAGAGGAATGGGGTGTTACATAGGAAATAAAACTAAGCAGGCTGCTATACTCTATAAAGTTAATAAGATATTTAAACTACAAGATAACTTCCTGCTTTAGCAGTAGCAGCCAAAACATATGGGTCAATAGTGCACAGCTTCTCAATTTAAACTTAAAAGAAAAAAAGTATTATGGTTGTGATAACACTGAACACAAACCAAAAGCCTAAAAAACTACAAAATCACCATGTCAATAACCATCCTCATATGGCACCTCCTGCCTCAAGGAGAGCAACACAAGGCAGGCCTGGAACAGATTTACCCACACTCATCCAATCATCAAAGTTGGCCTTAATGGAAGGAAGGGGCATCAATCTGTTTCACTGGTAGAAGATTATTATTCCAAAGCTGGGGAACTATTGACTAATAAACCTGTCATTCTAACATGTTTTATTTATTTTTTGATGGGGATTAATGCCTTCAGTTCAAGTTTATACAGGGCCATTTGTTTTGTGAAGGTCTAGGAGATCAAGGATGGTTGGATCCTTAGCAGTACAGAAAGCTAAACACAGATCACCATACAAGAATCTATAAAAACAGATTATAGAAATACTGCTTCAAGCATGTCGTAGTAGCTGAGGGTCTTTAGGCAGATGGTTATTTTAGGTACCTCAGGGGTCTTTCTAGCTGCGTGATATGTTTGGACAGATACAAACTAAAAGGCAAATTATAGCCTACAATTCATCTGAACAGGTTAGAGGAATGACAGCTTATTTTGATTTTGATGCAATACCTTTAGTTATTCATTAAGCTACATATACTGTTCAGATTGTTACTGCCTCGCCTCACATCCCACCACTAAAATACATTTATACAAGTAGTGTACAATGTTATTTAGGGGGCACTTCTAAAAAAAAAAAAAAAAAAAAAAAATACAATCATTAACTTGCCACACATTTTTTTCACATTTTGGTCCCAGAGTTAAGGGGCTAAAATCTCAAAGTAAATTGCTGTTATTAAAAAAATGTTTTGAGACCTAACAAACTACATGACACTGAGGTGAGTAAGAACATGTTTGAAATTTTTGCCATTTATTCCAGATGACAAAAATTTGCAAGCAGAGTTCAACTCATAGGTTGAAATGTTAATAACAGGCAATCAGTTGTGAAGATCTATAGGAGCCTATCCACTGCAGTTAACTTTCTATCCTTGTCCATGTAGGGGCGGAAGGGCCTGATTTATCAGACTATTTTCACCATGCTGAATCATATCTGACAATAAGTCTATCTATTAAGTTCATTAATCACTTTTCAGGTACAGACAAAAGTACCATTTTGCATTTCCAAATGTGTTTGCTCACAATTCACTCTGTGATCAACTATGCAATATGACTTAAATGTGTTAAAGGATCTATTTTTATACAGAGGTTATTTTTTAGATAAATTAATTAAAATAATTTAGGAAGTTACAAGTAATAGACTGGTCACATTTCAACCAATGCTTCATTTTGGATATACAGCTAAATAGAAGTTAGAAGCTGGTTCATAGGATCATAGCAGATTACTAGATTATCGACTCGGAGGTCATTTTATGTATAGCCATTTCATCCCAATGTAATACCACAGAAATGCCAGCCAATACCCAAGTCTGCATTTAGTGATCACTGTCCATGTCCAGGAGGCTCTATCCCTGGTAAGAATTTAGGGTGCTCCATCCACTCATCCAGGTTTCTCTTGAACATTGTCATAGAGGTGCTCTGTTTCACATGAATTGGTAGCCTGTTCCAAAGAAGTGGCAGTCACTGGGAGATAAATCTGTCCCTGCAGCATGTCCTATGTAACTCGCAGGCCATATTTAAGTTCCTGGAATGGGAGTTCCATTTGATTTATGGAAATGTAGCAAGTTCATTAGGTTTTGGGTCTTGGATAGCTCTGTAGGTTAGTCACAGGTCTCCCATAAGAAGTCTATACGATGCAGAGTATAGTGACAGGGACTTTAGTTGGTCTGGGTAAGGCACACACTGGAGCCCCTTGATCTTCTTTGTTACAAACTTCTGAGTTCTCTCTAATTGCAGGTGCTTAGTACTGTACATACAAAATGGGGCGTTATACTCAATTATGGACTGGATAAGTGCCGAGTATTGAGAAGGTTATAACTTCTTTTGCTCTCGAGGTGATGTCGTTACTAATCAAGTGTGCTACATAGAAAGCTTTCCTTACTACAGTAGACACAAGGTGGTTGAAGTTAAGGTTGCAGTCAACTTGTGATCCCAGATCCCTTACCAATTCATTGGTACTTAGGGTGTTATTGTTGATTTGACAGTGTGAAGGGACACCGTTTGTGCCAAAGGGAATGATGATGCATTTCTTTGCATTCAGTTTGAGACCATGACTAATAAACCAGTCGTTGGTCTGTGTGAAACCCTCCTGGAGTATACCAACATCATTTGGGGATTCAATCATTGCACCTAGTTTGCAGTCACCTGCAAACTTGGTCAGCCATAACCCCTTAGTTTTGACCTGAACTTCTGAGAAGTATATACCAAACAGTAGGGGGCCCAGCACTGACACTTGTGGAACCCCAATGGTAACAGGTTTGCTGACTGATGTGGAGTCACCCACTTTGATAGTGTGTGTCTGGTTTGTGAGCCAGTTGGCAACCCATCTTACAACAAAGGGGTTTACATTCAGTTCACTAAGCTTATCGGTAATGCCTGAATGTGGGATTGTGTCAAAAGACTTTGCCAGGTCATGGTCTGCTGTGTGCACAGATATTCCCTTGTCAATGGCCTTGGTCACATACTCAAAGAAATCCTCCAACTTTAACAGGCAGGATCTGGTTTTGGAGGTCACCTATGTCTTTATTTATGAGGTCCATAATGATACGTTCTGTGGCCTTACAGATAAGGCTGGTTAGGCTTATGGGTCTGTAATTCCCTGGGTCAAGTTGCTAGGCCACCTTTGTGGAGGGGAATAACGGTTGCTTAACCACAGGAACAAAGCCTGTGGTCAGATTATGACTGAAAGGGGTACTTAGTGGTGATGTTAGTTTGTGTTGTCATCTGGTCCTACAGAGGCTGTGTTTTTTGCCTTGGACAAGGCTTTGTGGACCTGTTCTTCAGATATGTAAGGTGGAGAGGAAGTTTGGGAGAAGGTTTTTTGTAAGTTAGGAGGGGATAATGGAGTGAAATTTTCACCAAACCTATCAGCTAGCAGGTTTGCTATCTCTGTGGTGTCAGAGTGTGTGTGATACCATTGGTCACTAGTTCTGCACATGCTTGGGTCCTACCCTTTGGGTTACGTACATAGCTGTAAAAGGCCTTATGGTTATCCTTGGCTGTACTTGCTAAGTTTCTCTCAAAGGACCCCTGACGGATATGACAAGTTGTCTTATTTGTCTGTTGAGGCTGAGAAGGGTGCTTTTGCATTGTTGGGACCTTGCATTTGTTTTCTTGGACAGCAACCTTTTGCATTTATTGAGTTTGTTGATGCTGGATGTCCACCATGGCAGCTTGTTTTTACTTGGAGCTCTGGCTTTGATACTTTCTCATATGGCTGAGTTTATACCAGGGGCGGCTCGTGGCATAGGGCTGCCGGACTGCAGCCCCCTCAAAAATAAGAAAAGAAAGAAAAATAAGAAAGAAAAAAAAAAATAAAAAAATATTTTTTCTCAAAATTTGACTTCTCTAAAGACAGATAGACCCGAGTCCCCTCTGTGCACTTTTACAGTGCACAGACTCGCCAGGATTATGGGTCGCGTAAGGAGCATTCGCGGGGATCTATGTCAGAAGCGGAAGGATGTCGGTCTTCAGTATTGGCGCTGGAATTATGTTTTGCTATTGTTGTATTTAGCTATTTGGATTTTAATTTGTTTGTTTGTTTGTATTAGTTTGTGCTTTTAATTTGTTGTGTTTATGTGTGGTGTATGGGCTTTGTGTTTTACTGAGTTTGTGTATGGTGTTTGTGTATGGTGCTTGTGCTTTACTGCTTTTGTTTATGGTGCTTGTGCTTGGTTGTTGTGCTCATGTGAGTTTGTAGTGTTGTGTGTCACTGTGTTGTGTGTGTGTGTGTGTGTGTGTGTGTGTGTGTGTGTGTGTGTGTGTGTGTGTGTGTGTGTGTGTGTGTGTGTGTGTGTGTGTGTGTGTGTGTGTGTGTGTGTGTGTGAAAATGTTCTGGTGTGTGTTGGTGTGTGGCTGGTAGGGAATGCCTCTTGCTTGAGTACCCTTGCACCCTGTAATATGGTGTTAAAGACTTGAGTTAACACCCACCACATTTGTAAAAAATTTTTTTGATTTTTGCCTCATATCTCATCTGGATCTGTTCTTGTAATTGTGGTGGTTTGTAAATGTTGTAATTGTAGAGTATTTGATGGTAGGCTTAGCATTGTTGCCTTTAGCCTTCTGTTCTTGCTGTTCTTGGCTGAGGGTTTCTTCTCTTTTGTGGGGTCTGTATCTTCTCCTGTGTTTTGTGTGGGTTGTTTGTGTCCTCTGTTACCTCTCATGATTGCTTTGTCCTATTCCCTCTGCCCCTGCTGAAAATTGAAAATTGTTTATTTGTTCCAGACTGTCTTGTTTAAAAATTTTAAAAAAAATTGACAAAAAATTGAATTTTTTTTGGGAGGGTTTGAGGGTTTCTGAATGTTATTTTTGCAGTGCAGATATAGGTTGTTTATTCACAGCTATAGGCTCTGGTTTTGGGTTTGATCTTGGGTGTGGCTTCTGTGTGGAGTCTGCATCTCCCATGTGTTTGTGTGTGGATTTGCTCTGGTGCCCCTGCCATTTTACAAAGACGTGTCTGTTTTAATGTTAATCCCTGCTTGTTTTTGTTTTGTCATAGTAATTCCGAAAATTGATTGACATTTGTTTTTCATTTCAGGAATGTTTAATTCCTTGCATAATATTGATGGTGTGCGGTGGTAGTATTGTTGCCTCACAGCTATAGGTTTTCTTGGATTCTCTGTGGGTGGGTGGCTTGTGTGTGGTGTTGTGTGTTCTGCCTGTGTTTGTGGATTTGCTCTGTTGCCCTGCCATTTTACAAAGATGTGTCTGTGTTTAATCCCCCTGCTCTGTTGAAAATTGTTTTTGTTCTGTCCGGTAAAATTGACCGCATTTGAATTTCCAACTTCATGTTCTTCAGAATACATATAGTAGCACCTTTTTTTTTTTTTAGCAATTTTCAAGTTTATAAGATGAATATTTTAAATTTGTCCCTATTTTTGGACTGTATTCCCCATTATTTTCTGGTAGGTTTTGCTTTTGTGCTAAGGTTGATGGCAAGAACTGAATTACTGAATATTCACTGGAATATGTTTGAGGAATGTATTCCTGGGTTTCTGGTTTGTGTTTTTGTTTGTACTCAAGGGTTTGACATGGTGGGTCGAACTGGACTCATGAAAGCTGAAGCTTACTTAAGTTTCAGTCTTCTTTTACAAAGCAGCTGATGTATGAGGGTATGTTACTCTGTACTGTTTGCCTAGGGACCCTTTGGTATAGTAAATATATGGTTGCAAAACATTTTATTCTAGCAACTTTCCAGCAAGCAAGATTAAGCAATTATTAATGTAATGTGTTTTTGTTTTGGCTTTGACCCCCAATACATTTTTGTTTTTTCAGTTGTTTCTCTTTTTGAGAGAGTTGGTTGGATTTTGATTGAGTATATACAAGGAACTGAGAGCTGCACTGGAGGGGAAGTTTAGTTAGAAGTGCCAAGTTAATATACATAGCACAACAGGGGCTGTAACTTGCTTTTGATGCAGAAGGTTGTGGGTTCTACACTCAGACAGGCCCAGCTGAACTATACCTCCCACTCCACCATTTTTTTCAAATGAATAGATTTTTTTTACTTTATTTTTGGTTTGTTCATAAAATTTGTAAAGTAAGAGCTGTTCTATCAACTGTCTCCAATTCTATACAAGAGCAATTTTTCTTTATGTTTGTATATGTGCCCCCAATATATTATCTTTTGTTCAGATTTACTGCATTAACAGGTTGAGAGAGGTATGCAAATAAAATTGCTTTATAGAATTAGTGACAGACATTTTCATTTTTTTATTTATTTGTGAGGAGAAAATTCATACTAATGCAAGACCTATTCTATTATCTTTCTAAGTTTATTAGAGCAATATTTAAAAATTGTTTATATTTGGTCCTTGTTGTGCTTCTGTGTATGGCTTTGTCCAGATTTCTTGCTCTTCTTTCTTGAGAGGAGGTTGGACAAATGTGTCAATGGGCCATCACAGTCAGCCAGTGAGATTTCAACTGTGACATGCTTGTTGCACCCCACCCCCATGTGTAGTGACTCTGATGTGTCCAAGCAAGGCAAGGAGTAGTTGTATCGGCTTTCATCTGTCCTGATTTTTGCAGAATGGTCTGGTTTCTGTCATATTTTTGTACTGTGATTTATGCTTATTACTGTTGCTCTGTGTTTTTAAGTAAACATTGAAATAATGATGGGAACAGAACAGAATGCCAATCATGCCATCCATAAATGCAGTAGTAATCCTTACAATGTATCTTTTGCTTGTTTGTGTTTGTTTTCATTTTTACTTTATCATGTTTTCCCCATGAAACAAGTTGTCAGGCAGCAGAGTTCTTTTGGACAAGAAACATCTTTACAGAAAAGCATCCATAGATTTTCTACTTTCAGCATGTTACTTGGTACTTAATATACAAAGCCGAATATATTATAATTAGGACTGGTTTGCAAGGAGAAGTGGTTTGAGTTGAGTGCTTCTGGTTTTCTTATACTTGATTTGACTGGCATTCCAGTACGTATTGAAAAAGTAATTTATTTTTCATGCCCTCACAACCTTTGTTTCCATCTAGATATTATAAGCTGTCATGCAAGTCAATGCATTGAAATATTTTTATTCTTCTACATTTATTTTGTCTTGATTTGACTTTCATAATGATGTATTTGTGGTTGACCACACCCCCTTGACCCCACCCATTCAGCTGTCTCCTGCAGCCCCCCTGTGATTTGAAGTCACCAGCCGCCACTGGTTTATACACTTATGCAAGTGATTGTACAGGGCTATAGTGTAAGCTTTAGTATAGTTACCACTTCTAGCTTGAGATGAGCCTTGGAATGCATTTATATCTTCACCTGGGAGGGTATAGTTTGTCTTGGTGAAGTTTTTTAGCCTGATTTCACACTTTGTGAGATCTAGTGTTAGTGCCAGCTTGAAGGTGACTGATTTGTGGTCTGTTTTAACTAATAAAGGTCAGTTGCGGCAGTGCATCTGTTTGACAGGTTGGTGAGGATCAGATTCAGAATGTTTGTTCCCCTTGTTGGGGTATGGACAATTTGTTCCAGGGCATTTGAATTAACAAAGTCAAGGAACTTTTGTGCTAGTGAGTTAGGGCAAGCATAGATTTCCCTGTTGATGATGGGATAATTGAAATCCCCCAAAACCAGTGTGTTCGGTAAAATTTGGATTGTCTCCAGTTTGAGGTAGGCTTCGTGGGTGTCGTGACCCATGGAGGGGGATCTATAACTGGCTATGACTTGAATGGGGGGGGTCTTACCCACCATGACCTGGGCCTGGAGTAACTCCATGGAGTTGTCCAGTCTAATTAGATGGAAGGTGAATTAATCTCGTATATTGAAACACCGCCTCCTTTGGTTTTCACACATTCATTTTGCAGTCTAAAGGTGTGAAAGGCATTGTAGCCTTGCAAGGCTGGGGTACTCTCTCAGGCCTTGAACCATGTTTCTGTGACTGCAGAGACATCTACATCTTCTAGTGACAGAAGTGCTTCCAGGGAGTGCAGCTTTTGGTTTAAGCTCCTAGCATTTAGCAGCATGACCCTTACTTTGTTCTGATTGGTTAATTTCACATTGGTAATGTTATTTTCGAGACCTTCCCTAAAAAAGGCACTATGGGGACCACAAGAGCCTAGAGGTGCCAGGTGCAAATTATCTCTGGCAATGCAGCAAACTTTGTCAACCATGGCCTCTCAGGCTGACAGGAACTGGATCCCCCTTGAATGACACCAAAAACTGAGCCAATTATTGAAGTCAATAATTTTTAATTTATACTGTGACATCATTCTAGATGAGGGTCGTATGCTGCTCAAGGATAGGGACACACCTGCCTGGGACACATACTCAGAGAGGTCAATCATGTCTCTCTTCATATAGTCCACTGAGGTACATCTCAGGTCATTCACACCAACATGAACTATGACAGAGTCTTAACGGTACTTGTTGCTGAGAGACCCAAGTGCATGTATTGATCTGATGAATCATGGCACCAGACAGGCAGCTGACCATGACTTTCTCTTTGTCCAACCTGGTGAGAGGGACGGGGACATCCATGTGTCTCACTATTGAGTCTCCAATGACAAGAAAATTTGGTTTTTGAGTGTTACTCCTTACTGGCTTGGTGGGTGAGACACTGGTGCTATTATGTGTCATGGATGCTGTGGGGACTGTAGCAGTCTTGTGTTATGGAGGTCTCTCGTGTTTCAGTAAGTTTTTTGAGAGAACCTCAGCGTATGTGGATTTATGTGCTTGATGCAACTATGTGTATGACTAGTGTTACTATCAGGGTTGCCAGACGTCCATATTTGGGCGGGACTGTCCGCTTTTGTTTTTGTTTTGATTGTCCCATACCTCTGGCACAACCAAAAAAAATTGCTAAACACGCTCTTGTTGTTGTTCCACAACAAACACGAGACCCGTGTAGCCATTTTTGATTGGCCATATGCCCGTATACAGGCCAATCAAAAAATCGCTAAACACGGAGCTACTTGTGTTGAATGCAGAACTGCAATGCATTAAACAGAAGCCGTCCTGTTTAATTCTGAAACTACTAGTGAGCTCAGGTCTTTAATGGGCAACCCTGGTTACTATGAGCATATGTAGTGGTGGGGGAGTTGCAACCTTCTCTGTGTTACTGTTTTGAGTGACAGAGAGCATCGACTCTAGATTCTTGGTATAAATACATCTCTCTCACTCTGTACTAGAATGTATTATTAGTAGAGGGTTGTCTGTGCACATGAGGCAAATTGCTATACTGCCTCAAGAGACCCAAGTCAACAAGGTTGGCCGAGGAAACAAGGGTAGTCCAACTGTCCATAATGCTAGTTTGAAGTCTGTTGTCACTAGAGGTGGCTATTCAGAATTGGTCAGGGAAGAGCTCAGTGGGTAGATTTTTCTGCCCGGGTTTTACAGAAAATTTGTTGAATTTAACTGTTTGGCTTTGGCGCACAACTGAGTGGCAGTGCAAGGTGCTGCTCAGCATGCAAACAAGCAGAAACCTGCTCAAATGCAAGGCCTAAATACCAAAGGCTAAAAAACTTGAAAAAAACTTTAAAAAGATTCAAAAGGACCAATGAGGATGCTTATTCCAAGCCCTAGACCTGTCACCCTTTATCAGCCAGGTTCCAAACAGCACAATTCTCTCACAAAAGTGCAGACAGGACCCTTCCAATCAAAGATGGCCTGGAGAATGTGCTCTGACAAAAAAAAAAAAAAACACTACAAACAGCTCCAGAAGCAGCAAGCCTGTATCTGGATTATGCTACAGCTACTAGGTATCCTACTTTCAGCAGAAAACCCAATAGAGAATGTTTAAAACAACATGAAAAATAGCAGTGAGAAACTAAAAAAACATTTAAAATAGCAGAAAATCAGCAAGGAGGCTCTAAAAAATGTTTTAAACAGTTAGCAGATCACTTATTTAAACACTGATTGGTGGGAAAACCATAACAAGCAGAACAGATAGTTTAAACACAGTGAAAAAATACCAGTAAATACTTAAACAGTGAAACTAAGAAACGGGCTTTGTAAACAGTGAAAACAGCAATATAATTCAATTTAAACAGGCACAGTAAAGCAGACAATTGTAGTACAACAATGTAGTTTAGTACACAGTAAATAAATACAGTATAAAATAGGCAGCAGGCAATAAAAGTGCAGTAAATAGTAGAAATAAACAAAGAACAGGCAACTTATATTTTTTGGAAGCTTAGAAGCTTCTAGTCATTGGCTATCTCAGCTCAGAGTTGTGGCTGGTAGCCCACCTCAGTTCAGCTCAGTACAAACAAGCAGCAACCTGCTCAAATCCAGGGCCTAAATATTAGAAGCTTAAAAATTGAAAACAAAACTTTAAAAAGATTCAAAAGGACCAATGAGGATGCTTATTCCAGGCCCTAGACTGGCCTGCCTTTACAAGACAGGTCCCAGTCAGCACAATTCTCTCTCAAAAATGCAGATAGGCCTCTTCCAATCCAAGATGGCATAGAAAACATGCTCAGAACAAACAAACCACTACAAACAGTTCCAGAAGCAGCAAGCCTGGATCTGGACTATACTACAGCTACTACATAACCTAGTTTCAGTGGGAAGCACTACCAATTAGTTCTAATATGGAAAGTATTAAGGTTACTGTAAAAGATAATTGGAAATTATTCAAGGTAATACGGATTTGGCTAATATGGTTCATGATTTTCCTACTTTTACATATAAAAAAATAAGTAGTTTGTCAAGCTATTTCAATAATACAAGTAATACTCCTTATGGGACATAATGCTCTCAGTCTTTGTAAACAGTGTAGATATCTGCTGAATAGCCAAGGTGTTTTTTAAACATGTCAATATAGCAATAGTTGTTAAAAATAAATTTACTTGTAAATCGCAACGTGTTTATTTAGCTGTATGCAGTAACTGTGAAAGCTTCTATGTGGACAAGACTAATAGTAAGCTTTCAGAAAGAACTTATGAACATGCACTTATTATAAGGAATAAAAACACTAATAATAGCTTGGCTAAACATTCACTATCAGATATTTCCTGTGGAGATGATGTGAAGAGTTTGCTAGAATGTAGTGAAGTTTGATGGCAAATTTACTTGGATGCTGATAAGCCCCCAGATTTAAATGAATTAATCAATATGTTTCTTGAAGTTTTTTATAATTGATTATGTGATGTATGAAATGAGATTATTTTTAGTTTTCTGTACTTGTATATGTTTGTATTTTAGCTGGGCATTAATCCCTACGTCACCTACTAAACTGGGCATTAATCCCTACATCACCCAATGGGTTGCTAACTGGCTTACTGATAGAACCCACACTGTAAAAGTAGCCGACTCCAAATCCAGCTCCAGACAAGTGACAAGTGGAGTACCTCAGAGTTCAGTCCTGGGACTGCTCTTGTTTGGCATCTACTTCTCTGAAGTACAGGCCAACACTAAGGGACTCTAGCTAACAAAGTTTGCAGATGACTGCAAACTGGGAGCCATTATTGAATCCCAAATGATGTGGATACTCTACAAAAGGGCCTTACAGAAACAGATGCTTGGTGCCTGAGCCATGGGCTCAAGCTCAATGCCAAGAAATGTATAGTTATTCCCTTTGGGAAAAAACATGTATCCGTGAATTACCATATAGGTGGCATTACACTAAACACCGAAAGTGTGATAAGAGACTTAGGGACATAGGTGGACAGTGGTCTCACCTTCGATAACCACATTGCCACAACAGTCAGGAAATCCTTCTATGTGGCACACCTCATCACTAAGGGCTTTTCATCCAGAAAAAAGGAGATCATTGTCCCACTGTACTCATCCCTCATTAGACCCATTATGGAATACAACGCCCCGTTTGGTATGTACCTCTCAAGACATCTGCAACAACTGGAAAGGCTGCAGGAATACCTCACTAAAAGAATCACATGCCTAAAGCAGATGTCCTATGCTGACCGCCTTAAAAAGCTCCAGCTATACTCTGTTGCATATCATCTACTCAGAGGCGATCTCTGCTTAACATACAAGGCCATGTCAAACCCAGAGTTGTTGGACATGCTACATTTAAAGAAATTCCAATCCCTCTCCACACGCTCCAGGGATCTAAACCTTGTCATCACAATAAACAAAACATGCTGGAGAGATAGGTTCCGGACACAGAGACTCCCCAGACTCTGGAATAGATTACCCATACATGTCAAGCAGAGTGCCTCTTTGGCCCTCTTCAAAAGGAACCTTGACGATTGGATGGGAGAAAGGAAATTCACCCCTGGGGATTACATCAGTCGCCCTGCTATACAGGGGTCCAGGGAAGTAAATAGTGTGGGAATAAACAGCCAGGGAATTGTTATGGCTTGGCTTGTATAGGCCCTAGGGCTGATAGCTTAGTACCAACCTATGAACCTATGAATAGATTGTTTTAATTTATTAATTTCAGTACTGTTATGATTGGATGCTTAGGATCATATAATTTATATTTAGTTTTTTAAAATGTATCAGGTAATAACCATTGGGCTTGGTCTGGTGAAAGTCTTGTTAACATAATTAAAGAATGAATTGCTTACCATCATGTTGATATTGGAGTTTATCTGTCCTTTTGTGGCATGTGAGCATTTTTTTTGTTCATGCTGCTCCATTCTTATGCTGAATTTTACTGTTTAAAGTATTTTGGAAATTACCACTCTATAATCAACTTTGCCACAACAAAATTATCATGTGTTTATACCACCTGCACTGCAAAATGATTCTGTCAATGAAGAGATATGCAATATACTACAGAATCTTAATTATGGTATAACTATAATGAAGGCAGGTACTGACAAGTCAGAAAAGTAGCTTGCTAGGATGGTCATGTCAGACTAATTTAGTGAAATCATTCCACTGAATACAAAAAAAATAAGGATGGCGGACATAGCCTCACTACATGGATCTATGGTAATTGGGTAAAGACCATTTGTCCAAATGTAGCAGTGTCTGTAGCTGTGGATAACTGGATTAATTTTCCAACACTGACACTGCAGTGCAGCATAAAGTGAAGGTAACTGTATTGCTGAGTGTGCCATCCTTAAGATGAGGTATTAAACAGAGACCCTGTCTGCCTGAGTTGGTGGTAGCTCAGGTGAATGTAAAAGACTACACGATATTATCAAAAAAAATTGGTGAGTTTCCACTTGCGAGACTAACCAGGTCAACAGTTCATAAAGAATACAAAAGAGTTTCCCCCATTTCATCCATGCAAGGTACTGTGCCCCCTGCACCTCTGTAGCCAGCAAAATCCAGCTGTGATATTGTTGTGCCTTTGGGGAGTAAGGAGAAAACCCCTTGCATTGACCTCTTTTGACTCTAGTCACTGTATCAAAAACTGAGGTTTATCCAAGTCTAAGTCATACAAATTATCTACTACTTGTCTACACTGTAACATGACAAATTACACAATTTCAAAGCATTCATCTGTCAGTACAAGCAAACACAGAAAGAACAGTACAGGGAATCCACTCAAAATACTTAGTAACCATAAGTGGATGTGGCATAGTCATGTTGCTTGGAATAATTTGCCACCTTCCAAAATGTGGCCCTTGTCCCACCCACCAAGGTCAATGCATGTTGCTGGAGACCATTCTTTTTAGTATTTCATAAAAATCTGAAACAACAGGCTTAAAAAATCCCATTCAGACAACAAGACCCCCTGAAAATGAAGCCAGTTAACAAAATATATAACCATAAACTAATATAAATGTGCTATTTCTGAATTTAAATTCTAGTACACTGCCTTGCACAGAATAAATAAATTATTAAAAAGTATACATGATTATGTACATAGCATATGCTTGGCTCTGCCCTGGCTTGACTCAAACCCTGTAAATGTCTTATAGCTGAAGATAGTTATGATCTGGAAGGTATGTCTCTTTGAAGATCATGCAATGTTTTAAAATGTTTATACTACAGAAAGAAGAGAGTTTTTGGATAAAAAGATAAATCACTGATTTGTCAGAGTGATCAAATGTGTAGTAAATTCAATACAAAGAAGTGAAAGGGAATGCATGCTGAAAACTGAAACAAGAACTGAGTGAAAAATGGACATGAGAAGGTAAAGTAATGACAGATATAAAAAAATGAGCTGGGAGATTCATACAAGACAACATAAAGGCGGGCAAGCAATGAGACATACAGTATAGATGGTATTTTGGTATAACGGGATGCACTGAGACAAGTGCTACCAAAAAGAGGCAGACGTTATTGTAGTGTACACTCAGTTAGGTGAGGCTCCATCGGCAAAACTGACTGCAGACTTGATAAGCTCTTACCTTACAAGAAACTTGGATAGATAGCACAAATTATATCCAATGGATGGTATGTAAATAAAGATTGAACGATCTAGCTTGCAGTACATTCCATAATAGAAAAGGCAGAAGAATAACATAATGAAAGCATTCAACTTTTCTATGCAATTTGTTACATCAAAAAGCTGCAGCACATTTCCAGAAAAGAAAATCTAAAAGAATACGGGTCCAAAGTTTAAAGTTTGAATGGTATTAGCTCAAAATCAATAGAGACAAACTATTTAAGCTGAAGGACACATGGGACAGCATTCATAAGACTGGTATGGAATTACTATTGTTACACTCTGTCAACCAGGTAAGTCCACAAGGAATAATTTAGCTGTCTCTTAAGTGACATGCCCAATTCTGTACTACACAAAAGAAAAATGACAGACTCAAGCTTAGGGTTTCACAATGAAGCTTAAGCTGAGTAGCACTTCAAAGCCCTAGATTATATGATGAAGCCCTCATTAGTGGGTTGGGTGGCAGCCTAGGACTATCACTGACCAACTCAAAATCATGAACCAGAAGGTAGAAGAAGAAAGACAGATGTTGCAATGTGAAGGGAACACCACCTCAACATAAACACAAACACTTTTTCCACTGTGAATTTTAAGTACTATCTGTGCAGTCTAAGTAAAATATTTTAATTATTTTAATGTAGTCTGATTCCACCAAATACCTACCACAAACTATTCATTTCCCATAGCTTTCATTAAAGGCTAAGTAAGATACAGTGTACCAGTCCACATCAGTCAGTTACTAATAATTTCAGGATTAATGGCGAGGTAAATGTTTGTGTCCACTCCTGAAGTTTTCTAAAATATGGCAAATAACATCCCTGTCAGACAAAAGGTATGCAGTCAAGCTAGTATGAAAGGAGAATTACACCCAAAGCACAACATTTCCTTCCCCCACAGTATATTTTCCTCATTACAGAACCATCTATACTTCCACATGTTAACAAGCATGACTTGACAGCTACTTCTCCTCTGTCATTTCTATAATAGTTAGCCTCCTCGATGCACACCATAATAGGGGTGAGTGAAATTTCATGAAATGTGATCTGACAGGATAGACTAGGGTGAACTAATCTCATCAGTTGTGCCTTCACACTGCATTTTGGGCAAAAAAGTAGCTTTTCAAGAAATCAAGGTCATATTATGATGTCTGCAACCATGGGGCATTCAGGGTCCATGTTCAACCATCAAATAGAATGTCCATCAAATGTCTGAACATCGAACCCTATCCACCAAATGTTTATATATATATATATATATATATATATATATATATATATATATATGTAGAGAGAGAGATTTGGGAGGGTGTGTGAGGGGGTGAAGTCCCCTACCTGGATGGGTTTGAAATATTGTGGTGGGGACATGCAGGGAAGTAGTTACTAGTCCCCATCAATGAAATGAATATTCGCCGAATGAACGTTCAATGGAAGTTCCATTCGATGGCTAAACATAGACTTAGGGCATTTAGGATTAGAAAAATTAAAATTAGCAATAAATAGTTATGTTAGTAACAGGTTTGGATTGTGTAAAATTTCATAACAAGTTAAAAATGTATGTTTTTTTTTCAATTTCTACCCATAGTACTCTTTTACATGAATCCCAAGGAATTATAATTTGTGGAGCATACTTACTGTACAAACTACAAAAGACAAGATTTTGGAGTCACAGATTCATTACAATGAGTGTAATAGTACTACATTGTATGCAGTTTTATTTACAGTACATACTGTGATAGCTACAGAAGACAGCTGATTAAAAACAGAAATTTGCAAGGAAAGTACAGTTGTGTACCTACCATAAATGTAGATGTTCGAGTGTATTCACTGTTGCAGTCATTACTCTTGGGTTATCCTGCTGGCAGGCTACCCTCAGTCGGCCAGAATTCCAAAGTCTAGGTCCGGTGTCGGTTGCTGTCACCTCTTCCCTGACGTCTGTGCGCCAGCGGTATAAAAGATACAGCCGACGCCATTTTCTTCAGTTTTTCTTGCCCCAGATGTCAGGTGCCCCCAAATTAGTAGGCTGAAAATATGCCAATAAAAATGCATGCACAAAAAGAACATTTCCTTCATCTACAAGCAAATACACCAAAAAGGTTGTATAGGATGGAGAAGTGCAGATAAGTGCCAGCAAAGAAAAGGGGAATGGTGGGTGGGTAACCTGGACTGCAACAGTGAATACACTCGAACATCTACATTTATGGTAGGTACACAACTGTACTATGTACATCATGTTTCACTGTTGCAGTCATTACTCTTGGGTTGAATCCCAAAGCTAAGGAAGTGCAGCTGGGCTAAATAGGGTTAGGAGAGGCTATGAGGCCCTGCAGAACTGCAGTGGCAAAGCCTGCTCTTGACTTAGAGTAAAGAGGTAAGTGGTAGTGCTTTGTGAAGGTGTGTACTGAACTCCAAGTTGCAGCCTCTAAGATATCTTTGGTTGGTACTCCTCTGAGGAAGGCTGCTGAAGTGGCTGCTGCTCTGGTGGAATGAGGCCTAATGCCCTTAGGCACTGATTTGCCATGTTGAAAATAGCAGAAACAGATGGAATTGCCTATCCATTTAGAAATAGTCTGTTTTGAGATAGCCTTTCCTTGTGATCCTGCAGCATATGACACTAAAAGTTGCTTAGTCTTTCTGAAAGCTTTAGTTCTGTCCAAGTAGAAGCGTAACTGCCTGTGTATGTCCAAAGAATGCAGAATTTTCTCACCCTTGCTCTGTGGATTAGGACAAAAGACAGGCAAGTGAATGGTTTGGTTAAGGGCCACACTGGACACCACCTTAGGTATAAATGTAGGGTTTGTCCTCAGATAAACCCTGTCTGGATGAAAAATGATGAAAGGTTCCACAGCCATGAGTGCTTGTAACTCTGAGACTCGCCTTGCAGAGGTTATTGCTAGGAGCAGAGCTGTTTTCCAGGATAAGAATTTAATATCTGCTGTTGATGCTGGCTTGAAAGGAGGCAGTGTCAGTTTTTCCAAAACATAATTGAGGTCCCAAGCCAGAATTGGTGCTCTCCTTGGAGGTCTAATGTTTTTGGCCCCTCTGAGGTACTGCCTTATTAAGGGATGAGAAAAGATAGGTGGTTCCATATTGTAATGGGCTGAAATGGCAGAGGCATGAATCTTAGTTGATGAGAAAGAAAGGCCTTTGTTTAGCATCTCAGTTAGGTATTGTAAAATCTGAGGGATATTTGGTACACATGTGTCACTGCCTTATTCCTGGTTCCAAGCACAGAATCTCTTCCATTTTTCTGCATAAGATTTTCTAGTACTAGGCCTCCTGGCCTCCAAGATAACATCCATAACAGCTTTTGAAAGAGGAGTGTTCTGAATGGCTACATTATCCGCCATGCTGCCAGATTTAAGGTCCTGAGTTGGCTGTGCAGGATCTGATTGTTTTGTTGGGTCAGTAAGTGAGAAGTTTGAGGCAATATCCATGCTGGACCTTGAGACAAGCTCTTTAGGATTGGGTACCAGTGCTGGCGTGGCCAGTCTGGTGCAATCAGTATCATTTTTGGCTTCTCTTGTCTGACCTTTAGGAGTACCCTGGGAAGGAGAGGCAGTGGGGGAAAAGCATATACCTTTAGATTTTTCCAGCTGAAGGATAGGGCCACTTTCCATGCTTGTTTGTGATAAATCCTTGTGCAAAATCTCTGCAATGAGGTTTCTGCTTGTTTCATCTGTCAGAGTATTTGTTTTTCCTGGCAGGAATTGTGCTTGCAGGTGAACTTGAAAAGCCAATGCTGTGTCCCATAAGGTCATTGCTTGTCTGCAGAGGGGGTAGGAATGTGTACCTCCCTGCTTGTTTATGTACCACATGACCGTAGTGTTGTCTGTCTTTATCAGTAACTGTCCTGGATGAAGCAGGTCCTTGAAAGCTGTCAGGGCATTTTGAACAGCTAGCATCTCTTTTTGATTGATGTGAAGATGCATCTGGTTTGCAGGCCATGTGCCCTGAATACATATTCCTGCCATATTGGCCCCCCAGGCATAATCTGATGCATCCGTTGTCAGTGTCTGTCTGGCTGTAGGTAATCTGAATGGCAGACCCTTGTTGTAGTGACAGGCGTCTGCCCACCATCGAAACTCCTGTTGCAGGCAGGGAATGAGTGCAATTACTGTCTCCAGGCTGTGGCAATTCTGAGTCCAAACACTTTTTAGATACCATTGTAGTTTCCTCATATGCAGTCTGGCATATGGAATTAGTAGAATGCAAGATGCCATGAAACCCAAGGCCTGCAGGATTTTCCTTGCAGATAAGTGGGTTTTTGTTGCCAATTTCTTGAAGTAAGTTGTCAGTTGCTTTTGTTTGTCTGGCATGAGATAAGCCATCTGGACAGTTGTATTTAAGCTTGCACCCAGGAATATTATCTCTTGAGAGGGCACTAGTTTTGATTTCTTTTTGTTTACTGTGTACCCTAGGCCAATCAGTAATCTTTTTACAAATGCCAGATGCTTCAGAAGAATGTCTTTGTTCTCTGCTTGAATTAGGCAGTCGTACAAGTATGGATATATTTGAATTCCTTTTTGTCTGCAAAACGCAATTACTGGTGCCAGGCATTTTGTGAAGACCCTGGGCACAGTAGATAAGCCAAAGGGCAGTGCAGTTAATTGGTAATGCACTGAGCCAGCTATGAATCTGAGGTATCTTCTGCAAGATTGTCTGATTGGGACATGCAGGTATGCCTCTTTTAGGTCCAAAGTTACGAGCCAAGCCTTCTTGCCCAGCATGGGCAGTAGCTGCTCTAGAGTCAACATCTTGAATTTGGAACTTCCAGAAACGTATTTAGTATAGACTGGTCCAGTATTGGTCTCCAGGTTTTGTCCTTTCTGGGTACTAGAAAGAGACTGGAGTAAAATCCTTGCCCTTGCTCTTGTTGTGGTACTTGCTGAATGGCCCTCATTTCCATGAGGACGGTAATTTGTTTTTGTGCCTCTGCCCATTGATTGTGTGGCAGGTCTGGCATACATTTTGACCTTGGTAGGGTGTGAAAATGAAACCTGTAGTCTTGGGACACTATGTTCAGGACCCATTTGACTTGGGTAATAATTTGCCAATTTGATGAAAAAAGTGCTAGTTTTCCCCCTAAGGGGGCTGCCAAATGAAAAATGCTTGGAGCTGGTAGAGGAAAGTCATTGGGACTATTTCCTGTAAGGTTGTGATTTGTCTTCTCTGCTTTTGGAGGTAGGATCACCCCATTGTTTAGGCCTGTATGAGCCTTGGGGCGGAGATCTGCCTCTGGGATGCCTGTATCTGCCTCTTTGTGGTCTGTCTGACACTGGAAAGGACCAATTTTTAGAGGGCCAGTTCCTGCTAAACCTGGGTGGCTGTACCTGTAAGAAATCCTTAACTGTCTGCATGGATTTTGCTTTATCCTCCATTGTTTTCAACACCTCTTCTGCTTTAGTACCAAACAAAGTATCATGCTGTAATGGTGCATCTAATAATTTTGCTTTAACATGATCAGGCAGATTCTGTTCCTTTAACCAAGCATGCCTCCTAATAACAGATCCTGTAACAGCGGCCCTGCAAGAGGCCTCCAGTGAATCATAACCACATTGCAAAGTATGCTTTCCCACTTGTTCAGCTGCATGCAATAAATCCTGCAATTCCTTGTTCTCTGAACATTCAGTATTTGTCAACATTTTCTGTTTAAGCAGTGACATTAAATATTGCTGATATTTAAGCATATGAAACTGACAATTTAAAGCCCTTACAGCCAGGGTAGCAGAAGTGTAGACTTTTTCCCCCCATCTGTCTAGAGCCCTAGAATTCCTATCAGAGGGGACAGGGTTTTTTGCAGTGGAAGCTTTAACCCCTTTGGAACCCTGAGATATAGTTTCTGGGTCAGCTGCGGGGTTTTTATATAGGAACTTATGAGAATCCGGGACCCTGTAGTATCTGTTTGGCTTAGCAGGTGCAGGGGGTAAATATTCAGGGGACAGGTTGGACTCTGAAAATACATCATCTACAATGTCCAGAACAGGTGGAATAGCAAGGGGTCTGTGCTGAGGAAGTAGCAGAAAGTCTCTGAGCCTTTTCTTAGATTCAGAATAATCTTGGCTCTCCCAGTGGAAATGCTCCCTCATGGTATGCAGGGTTTCCCCAAAAGAATAATCCTCAGGAGGAGAGGGTGAAGGAATGAATTCTTCAGCATCAGAATCCTCATAGGGAAGCATGGACTAATCCTGTTCAGAAGAGGAATCAGAGGAAATGGAAACCTGATCTGAAGAATCATACTCTCTCTCTTGCCTAGGCCTCTTATCTGGAGGGGGATGGGAGCCCCTGATCAAACTAACTAGGTCTTCCGCCATTTTGAGCATCTGTTTTTTAGGCATGGAAGTCTGAGAAGGAGAATGCTGCACTTGTTTCTTTGTCTTTAGAGCTGCTTTAGTCTTTGTCTTTAAAGCTGAAGATGGCTTAATATATATTTGTGTAGGTCTGAAAGACACCCTCAGAAGTCGATGCCTGCTCAGCAGCTACGGACCCATCTGAGGGAATGATTTCCGAGTGTCCAATACCTTGAGTTTCCAGAGGCCCAGTCGACTCCACGTGGGAGTCGGAAGCAGCCTGTGGCTCTGAGATAGCGGGTGCCAGGGGCTGCAAAAGTGCCTCACTGAGAACTGCGAACCGGCGACTGGACTAGCAGAGGCTTCGTCGTCGGTTTTGGACCTCGGATGCATATCCTTTTCCTTGTCCTTGCGTTTTTTGTAAACTCCGGTTGTCGGCTGGTCTGACGGCATTATATAATTAAATCTTCGGCCAAAGTAATGAAATTTAAAATCGAACCGACGCTTGACAGTGCGTTGGTTAAATCTAGCACAAAACCGACAGCTAGCAACATTGTGATCAGGGCGTAGGCAAGGAATACAGTAAGAGTGAAAATCCTTATGAGGTATTTGGTTCCCACAAGAAATACAATTGTTAACTTTTTCTGACATCAGTCTGGAGCAAGAAAAAAGTTTCCCCAACGGGGTACTTGGCTTTAATGAAGACTTTGGTTCTGAAATTCAGATTTGAAGACTTTGGTTCTGAAATTCGGATTTGAAAATCTCAGGAGTCGGCCGACTGGCACTTGCGAACTGCTTTTGCTTCGGGCACCGCGCGGCAAGAAAGACTGAAGAAAATGGCATCGGCTACATCTTTTATACCCATGGCGCACTGACATCAGGGAAGAGGCGACAGCAAACAATGCCAGACCTAGACTTTGGAATTCTGGCCAACTGAGGGTAGCCTGCCAGCAGGATAACCCAAGAGTAATGTCTGCAACACTGAAACACAATGAACATCAACAGAATCACTGTACAACTGCAATGCCTATACCTTCAAGTCCTGCAATTACAAAAAATAAAAGTGATTTAGAGGGAAAGCAGTGACTATCAAAATCTAATAAACTATTATTACAATGTTTGTGTAGCAGTTTCACACCCTTGCCCCTTTACACCCCTGACACTTATGTATACTAAGTTCACTGTAAAAACTCTGAAGTACTGCAATCTCAAAATCGGTTTAAAAACACACACACACATACATATACATGTGTATATATATATATATATATATATATATATATATATATATATATATATATGTATATATATATATATATATATATATATATATATATATATATATACACACATACGCACGCACACACACACACACACACACACACACACACACATTTTTTCAAACAATTCAAACTGTTCTGAGGATTGTATTTGCATTCCTCACATTTTTAGTGGGAATCATGACCGTTGACAACTCTACTGTACTTGTGCTGGTGTAGGACTGTTATAAATGAAAAACAATCATTACTCACTGATTCTGGAGCTCATCCCAGAACAGTTATGGACAGATCCATGGCTTTGTTCTGGGATAAGCCACAGGAAAGATTTTAAAATGCAGGCAGTGCTTTTTTTCAGATGTCAAATAGCTTTTGAGTGCCAACAATGCAAATGAGGAAGGTAAAAAGATGGGTAGTTACTATTAAGGTCAAGAGTATTCATATGCTGTTAGACTGTCTGCACAGGATATTGTGCAACAGAATTCAACGGAACAGTTCTTAAAGTGAGGGTGATGCAAGGAGCTCCATTGCCAAATAAATCTTTGTTTTTGATTACTAAGCTTCTTCTGTGCATGTCATCATATGTCTTGAGTGTGGGTGGATGAAAAGTAATAAAGGATAGGAGAGTGATTGTAAAACCACAGTTATCGCCCTTCGGCCCTAGTTATGGCACTTCCGCTTTCTCTCGGATTACATGATCTCATTTATACAGACTGCAAGAAGCATCAGAGATTACTTGTATGTTAGACAGAGCTCCTCTGGGATAAAAACATGAAGAAAAACATCTGCATATTACAGGCTTACCAAGGTAGAATCTCGCTGTACAGAGTTGCCTGTGCAGTGGTAAATAAAGGTCATCAGAATGGTGGGGTGCATTTCTGGGACTGGTTGTGTGTATTGTTATTGCAGCTTCAAATCTAAACAAACAAAAATAAAGTAAAATGGGAATAATGATAATTCCAAGGCAAATGAAGAAATGTATCCTGAACACTTCACACCTCACCAAGACCATGATAGGGAAATGCCATGCTCAACCAAGTTCCTGAGGATATTCCCACAAACAAGACAGGAGCACTTTCTTTTCTGTTCTGCTTCACATCAGAGATCTCTGTTGTAGTTTATTCTGACCTTTAGAACTAAACTGGCATGTAAAAGCAAGACTAAGCAAAAGAACAGAAGAACGATTTCTTTTTAAAATACACTGACGTATAAATAGCTGATACTACTTCACACATGCTCAGTGAAGATCTGATACCTGTTCCTACCTCCTTCATCTAACCAAATTTGTATGTACGACCTACTTGAGCATTGCTGTGCTGCTTTCTATTTTCTTTTTCTTTTTTTTTTTTTTAATTCTTTAATGCTGTACAAGGAGAAATAAACTACATATAAAGCACATGAATTTATTTATTTATTTAATTTATTTACTTATTGTATTTGTTTAACAAATACAATAAATAAATAAATTAAATAAATAAATAAATTATTGTATTTGTTTAACAACCCGTGGTGGTGGTGCTGCGGTAGCGTTGTCGCCTCCCAGTAAGACGCTGTCCGGTTCGATTCTCAGCTAGAGTGTCTTCTGCATGGAGACATGCCTGAATGGGTGTACCTTCGTTGAAGGTTGTGCGTCAGGGCTGGTAACTCGGCACGTAAAAATCAACTACCAATCATTAGCGGACCGGAGTTCCACTGTGGCGACCCCTAACCAGGAAAAAAGGCACAACAACATTGTATATGTTTAACAAGATGGTCCAACTCGAAGGACAACCTGCCCCTGTTCAGAAGAGGCCTGAGGTGAAAAGCTCCATAATAAAATGACTAAACAGGGAAACAAGAGATAATACATTTTAGACAATAAGTATAAATACACCTGATATGTAATACTACAAAGTAGAATAAAAATGCCAACAAGTGTTACATTTTAGGACAAGAAAATGAAAACAGATTATTTATGACTGACATATAATGTGATTTGTTATAAAGCTTTAAGTTTATGACAGAAAAAAATGTAAATTGTGAAGTTAATAATAAGCGTAGGAGATGCTTTGAAGTATAAAGAGGAGCAGACCAGATTGTGGTATACTAGGAGGAGTATGAGAGCCATTTAGTGAGAAGAGAAGATATATTGAGAGTAGAGAGGCTAAGGAAAAGAGGTTGACATAGAGGCTGCATTTAGGTTAACCCAGGGGAAGTGCAGGAGCATTGCCAAGTAATTTTTAGGTGATCCTTTAAGCATACTTTGAAAGAAATTTATTGTTTTCTAATACTCTAAGAGAGAGAGAAAGATTTGGAATTGTAGGTTTTAGAGAGACAGGAGTAGAAGAGGGAGTCTCCAGCAGTAATGTTTCACTTAGTTACAGTTAGTAACACTATGTCAGAAAAGTGCAGTAATCATTTGGGACTCAAGAGTTATAGAATATCTTGCATTTGCCTGGGTGATATACTTGATCTTATATGTCGTGAAAGCTGTGAGCAGGTTAAATAGCGTCCTAATTCCAGCCACTTAAGTCCACCATTATCTTTATCTAAGCAAAATACAAGAAGTAACAATATAAGAAAATTAGTCATGCAAATACAGAGCTGTGACTAGGATGGAGACAAAGTGGGCAACTGACCTGGGCACAAGTTGTTAGGGGTGCAATTGACAAGTGCTTATTCTACAGAGAGCAGTACCAGCAGAGGCGGAAAAGTTTATTTTTCACCAGGTGCCATTCCCTGATCTGCTGCCCCCTCAAGTTAAGGAGCAAACAAATAAAACTCCTCTCCTTGGACCTGAGAAGAAAAAAACTACTCTCCAAAGACATGAAGGGGAAAAAAATCTCTTTTCTCCTCTTAAACTGTATTAAACTAAAGCAAACTGCTTGCTACAAAGCTGCTGCAGTTTATGTCACACACAAAATGCTACAGTGCTTCTGTTCTGACTGCAAGTGTAATACCAGCATTTATTTTTAAACGCAAGTATGTGCTGAAGGCCAATTGACATTTGCCAATTACACTCCTTAACACTTTGCGCCCAGGGTGGCTACCCCCTTTGCCCGACCATAGCTAAACTTCTGTGCACCAGCATTGGTTTAAGTAGCCACAAGGATTACACCTTCATAACGGAATCCTAATACTGTATCTGTGGTCATAGTTGAAGGACTAACGTATTCAGGTGTTCTGTGTGTGGTGATTTAACTGTAGCAAGTTGCTTGCTAGATTTGCAGCAAGTAATTTGATTTTTTTTTTTTGTCTTCAACTTTGAGAGGACATTTTTTTTTCTTTTTTACTACATTGTAGAATTGCACAGGGTGCCAGATGACCTGGCTAGGGTTGTGTAAATATGTCATCTGAATAAAAATACAATACCTCACCCCAAGGTTATTTAGGTTACTTAAGGATATTTATCCCAATGGCAGAAAAACATAGTGCAGCATTCAAAAAAATCCACAAAGAAATGGTGAAGTAACCAAGGCACAGAATGTCCTAGTTTAAACACAGTCCAAGAATAAATAAAACGTAGGTAAAATCCAAGTTAAATGTATTCACTCAGGTAAGCGCTTTCATGATACACGTTATCACTTCTTCAGACCTTCAAACAAACATTTCCTACCCAACTATACTTAAGTAGTATTCAAACCAATCAAATCAAACCAATTAATGCTTGAAGTAATTAGTGCTTAAAGTAAAACCAGTCATTCTGCAATATGTACAAAGTCATACTGGAAAAACATTTCAAATATAGATATGTATTGTAACATAAAATGCATTCGTTAAAAACAATTAAAATATATATTTAATATGTTTCTCTGTCTTTCATTAAAGTAATATAATTTCATTTGAACAATCTCCTATTCTTCAGAACTGGTTTCAAGGGTATTCTATCATTAAGGCCCTTTCCTTTATTAGCTCTTAATCTGATAATCCACCTAGTTTCAGAGGTCTCTGTATGGTTCCTTATATCACCACCTCTCTCATTAGGAATAATTCTGTCAATAACTGAGAACATAAAATTATGGTCATTGCCTTCAGAGGACACATGTTTGGCTAGCGCATTAGTGGCAACACCATTCCTAATATTTAATAAGTGTTCCCTGATTCTAAATCTTAGCTGTCTGTCAGTCTTGCCAACATAAAATGCAGAGCATTTCTGACAGACAGCCAAGCAGACCACATGGTTTGTGTTACAATTGGCTGCTACACTAAAATCATATATTCGCTTAGTGTCTGGATGTGTAAGTACATTCTCATGATTTATGTATATACATTGATTGCATCCGCCACAAGGAACCGTCCCTTTTACTCCTGCCATATCTTGTCCCTTATTATGATGTGGATAGCATAACATCCTTTTCAAAGATTTCCGGTTCTTACATATAAAACTTGGATTTTCCCCGATGACTTGTTTGATTTCTGGATTCTGTGTTAATATATTCCAGTTCTTTTTTATCACACTGGTTATTATATTCACATCGCTGGTAAAATAAGTAGAGAATCTAACAGATTCATTTTTATGTTGAACATAACCTGTTCTATCATTATTGGGCATTGAAAAATATGGCTTACCTATACTATCTCTCCATGAAGTAGATGCATCCAGGATTCCTGTGATCATACTATCAGCGTAACCCCTTTCAATAAATCTGAGTTTCAAACTAGTTAGTTCTTCCTTAAATTCATCATCCCTGGCTGTTAGCCTTGAAGCCCTAAGGGTTTGCCCTTTTACTGCATTCTTAAAGATATGTCCTGGATGCTTACTGCTTCTATGGAGTAAAGTATTTCTATGGCATTTCTTCCTAAACAACTTGGTGGTTATCCCATTCACATCATCCATACTAATCATTACATCAAGAAATTCTATTTCCTGTCTAGAGTATGTCATCTCAAATTTTAGAAAATCAGTGCTGTTATTAATTTCTGTAGTGAATTCTTTTAACGTTGCATCATCATCACTCCATAACAGGAAGAGGTTGAGTAAATATGTCATCTGAATAAAAATACAATACATCACCCCAAGGTTATTTAGGCTACCTAAGGATATTTGTCCCAATGGCAGAAAAACATAGTCCAGTATTCATTCGTTTGGACTTGCAGCTGAATATCTGAGTGAATTTTCTGCAATCTATTAACAAAAGAAAATATGTCCTCAGATATGGACATTGGAAACAACTTCAATTTTTTAAATAAAACAGCAATCCCACAAGGGTTACACATTTGCTGAAGGTTATCAGAAAGGATCCTTAGCAAGAAAAATCTGAACAAAAAATAATCCCTCAACTCACACAGAATTCCTAAAATATAGGTTTGTTCCCAGTCTATAAAAATAGATTGTCCAATATCCTGTCCCAAATCTGGGTACTTTCTTGCCCTCATATGTAATATGAACCACCTAAAAAACAAAAGCCTCATGACCACCAGTGTCCCAGGCCTTTCCCTCTTCCCTGTCTCTTAGTTCCAGATTTACATCATGCACAACTAAAACTTCTGGCAACACTCATACAGAATATGGACTATAAAGACCACGATTCACTGAACTACATCTACTGCTCCAGCATTGTTCCATATATCTGATAGGTTCACATCCCCTTCCTTAAAGGAAGTCAACTTTTTTCCTGGGCACATAGGGAAAATAGCTAGCCAATATACAATTACAAATAAGAGTTTGGAGTTCATCTGTAAGTTTATGCAAATCCAAATGCTAAAATATACCTTGTCAGAAACAGAAAAAAAGAGGAGATCAAACATTCTCATCACCACCACTCACACTGGCAAGTATGGGTAATCTTAGTTCCTTCTGCTTACTCATTAAAGTTTTCACTTCTTTCATCAAATCTTCCAAGTTCTCTTGGATTATCTTCTCTAAAGGGAGACCCGCTGTAATCCACAAAAAGACATGGATTAAGCTCCTATTAAAATACCAAATAGCTAAAGTCTGATAAAAGCAGATGTAAGTCCATGTTATCGGACATGTCATACCCCAGTTAATACTTATACTAGATATATAATCAAGTATATCAAAATTAAAAAAAAAACACAGATAGTTCTCTCAGGAATACAGCAACTTAACGCTGTATAAATTCCTCTGATAGCCCAAAATAGTGTAATACACGCTAAAGAAAATATCACATTAGGGAGTTGAAGGCCTTACTGAAATCTATCAATAGGGCTACAACAGAACAGAACTGCTGGAGACATAAGAACAGTTTTATTAGATCGGTGCTGCCTTGTAGATTTTTCATAAACCTCTGTTATATAGAAGCTACCAACATAAGGGTACATTGGCTGAACCTGCCTGCCAAGATTTTTTGCATAAATCTTAGTTTCTGTACCTAACAATGAGACTAGGTGATAACTTGATGGCATTGAAGGATCCGTCTCGTCCTTAGGAAAAGTAAAAACTGATGCCAACCTAGAATACCGACAAGTGTACAAGTTGGTTTATTCATAATAAAGCTCCAATAGCCTACCCAACTCCTTTTTATACATCTTATAAGTCCATCAGTGAAGCCATTTCACCTAGGGATATTTCCAGTAGAAGGAGATTCAATAGACTGGTATACCTCACCTAGGATAATATGTGTTTTTAAGTGCCTCAAACTCCAAATGACATCATGAAGGCCATTTAACCTCATGGAAAATGTATTTCTTCTCCACACATCCAACTATGTGGTTGTTTACATAAATGTTTCTGTTAATACCCTCCGATGAACATTGCAAACATGCTTCCACATCCTAAAGTTTTTCAGTATTCTGCACACAATGTCACACCTCAGAATGATGCTCCATCAATTTAGGTGACTTGATATTACGCTCCCAAAAATGGTTAATAGAGCCTGTCAACTATTATTCTCCAAAAACGGTTAACAGATCCTGTGCCAGCATTCCTAGGCACAAACACACTGAATCTCATCATTCTGCTTTCAAGCTTTTAATTTGGTTTCTAATTATACTTGGCTTATACTGCCCCTTAAAATATTCTTTCTAATGCTATCTTCCATTTCCCTTATACTGTCACTTGTGCCTTCTGGCATCCTATCTCTTAATCATACTGCTTCTCACAGCATAAACTTAAATGTTTCTCCACTTAGTCTTGATGGACGCCTCCACTGCCACCGCATCTCCCTAATATTTCCTAATGCATACTCTATGAAATTCTCTCCACTCATGCTTCCATAATAGTGGATGACATTTGAAAGTAAACTCTTAAAAAGAAACTGCAGGTCATAACAGCCATGTAATGACTGGATAAAATTGAGAATTTCACAAAAACATATACAACCTCTCCTAATAAAATGAAACTTACAAGAAAAAAAAGAGTTTTGCTTGCTATTCCTGTAGTTGTCTCAAAGAATGTAAATGCTTCTTCCAAATGTAGTGTTCTCTATAGGGCAACTAAATAAAATTCCTTTTGCCATTGTGAAATTATGCTCCTATGTTTGCTGAACCTCCCTTTCCCCCTACTTAGCTTATCAAACCCATGACATAGGAAAACATGAACTTGAGTTAAGCTTTCCCTTATAAGTTCATAGGTTCATACTAGGCTATCTACCCTAGGGCATTTATAAGCCTAGCCAGAGTGTGTTTGGCTTTCGCCACCCATTTTAAATTAATTTTGCTATGCCCTTTTTCGAGGTTAGTATACTGTGCCTCTGTCTAACAGTGACACAGAAGTGATACCCGGGGTAAACCTATGATCTCCCATCCACTCATCAAGATTCCTCTTGAATAGAGTCAATGAGGGACTCTGCCTAACCTGGACTGGGATTTTATTCCAGAGTGAAGGGAGCCTCTGGGTTATGAATCTTTCCCTCCAGCATGTCCTATTTATTTCAGTGCTGAGGTTCAAGTCTCTCGAGCGTAGCTCGATGGGATTTGGATTTTCTGAGGTGCAGCATGTCCATTAATTCCGGGTTGGACATGGCTTTATACGTCAGGCACAGATCGCCTCTGAGCAGGCGGTATGCCACTGAGTAGAGCTGGAGTTTCTTTAACCAGGCAGCATATGGCATCTGTTTGAGCCCTTTGATCCTCTTGGTGAGGTACTTTTGGGGTCTTTCCAGTTGCTGCAGGTGTTGGTAAGGTACATCCCAAAAGGGGCATTGTACTCAATTATGGGCCTGATGAGGGATGAGTAAAGAGGCACGGTGACCTCCCTGATCTAGATGTGAATCCCTTCATGATTAGGTGGGCTATATAAAATGTTTTTCTAACCACTTTGGCCACGTGGTTGTCAAATGAGAGATTGCTATCAACTTGGGTCCCCAGGTCCCTAATTACTTCTTCCGTACTTAATGGATTACCACCTATGTGGTAATTTGTGGGCACTTTGTTTTGCCAAAGGGGATGACTATACACTTTTTGGCATTTAGCTTGAGGCCATGGCTCTGGCACCAGTTGTCTGTTTCTATGAGACCCTTTTGGAGGATGCTTGTGTTGGCTGGAGAGTCGATTATGGCACCCAGTTTGCAGTCATCTGCGAACTTGGTCAGCCACAGTCCTTCCGTGTTGGCCTGTACCTCCGAGAAATATATACTGAACAAGAGAGGTCCCAGGACTGAGCCTTGTGGGATGCCACTTGTAACTGGTTTGGAGTCTGACATGGCTCCAGCAATTCTAACCATGTGGGTTCTGTCCTTGAGCCAGTTTGCAACACATCTAGTTTCATAGGGGTTTATATTTAAGCTGGTGAGCTTATCTATAATGCCTGAGTGGGGTATTGTATCGAAGGCTTTTGCGAGGTCCAGGTAGGCTGTGTGGACCACCTTCCCCTTATCAATGGCCTTGGTGACTGTTTCAAAGAAATCGACCAGGTTTAAGAGGCAGGATCTGCCCTTAACAAAGCCGAACTGGGTAGGATCCAGTGTTTGTAGGTCCCCAATATCTTTATTTATGAGGTCCATGATGATCCTTTCCATAGCTTTGCAGACCAAGCTAGTCAGGCTTATGGGGCGATAGTTTCCAGGATCCGTTGAGGCACCACCTTTGTGGACAGGGACCAATGTTGCTGTACGCCACTCTTTGGGTACATATCCTGTAGTAAGGCTGAGAATGAACAGTAGTTTTATGTTTGGGTTTAGCTCTTCTTGGAGTTCATGTACGACGCAGCCCAGGACACCATCTGGTCCCATTGATGCTGTGTTTTTTGCTTTGGAGAGGGCGGCTCTTACCTGAGCATCTGAGATGTCAGGGGGGCAGCACTCTGCTGGGACAGATATTTGCCCTTTTGGTAGGGAGGGGGGGAGAAGTTTGCACTGAACCTGTCAGCTAGAATGTTGGCAATGTCTGTGGGTTCGGTGTATTTTTTGTCATTTTGGAATAATTCTGAGCATATCAGGGAATTCCCACCCAGGTTCCTAACATAACTAAAGAAAGCCTTGTGATCATCCTTAGTGTCCTGTGCAATGTTTCTCTCTAAGCTGGCCTTAGACGATTTTATGAGTTCCCGTAGTTTTTTGCTAATACTGATCAGAGATGCCTTCCCTTTTTGGGATTTTGCTCTATCATGTAGTAGCTTCCTCCTTCTATTGTATACTTTGTTTATGGCTGGGGTCCACCAGACAGGACGTCTGCCTTTGGAGGATTGGGTCTTGGTTTTATTTGGGATTGCATGATCCATGCATTCCTGAAGGTGTTCACAGAATGCGTTTATAAAGGATTCTGCAATCTGGGCCGTATTTTCCACAGGCCCGGGGTCTTTGAAGGATTCCACCTCGGTTTTGAGGAGTGTGAAATTTGCTTTAGAGAAGTTTTTTACTGTGGTTTTCTGGGCAGGGGGCGGGGTCAGTATGTGAATATCCAGTGAGATTAGTTTATGGTCTGATCTTACCAGTGAGGGATACACTTCTGGTCTGGAGCATAGAGTCCCCATGTTGGTGATGATCAGGTCCAGTATGTTTTCTCCTCTTGTGGGAGTGATAACAAGTTGTTCCATAGCATTTGAGTTTATAAATTCTAGGAACCTTTGGGCTAGGGTGTTGGAGCTAGAGTAATGCTCCCAGTCTATGTTTGGGTAGTTGAAGTTGCCCAATATAATGGTGTTTGGAGAGACCTTCATATTTTCCAGTGTTCTCAGGAAGGCCGAGTGGGGTTCCTGGGTTTGGGAGGGTGGTCTGTAGCAGGCTATAAACTGGAAGGCAGTTTTACCCACTGTTAGTTGCACATGGATAGTCTCTGATGCTTCGTGCTGTGCCACCAACATGGAGGTGTGGGTATCTTTGATGAATATTGATACTCCCCCTCCTTTTGTGGTTCGGTCCAAGTTTTGGGGCCGAAAAGCATGGTATGAGGTATAACCTGGTAGTGCTGGGGTGCTCTCGGCAGCCTTGAACCAGGTTTCTGTTACTGCACAGATATCGATGTTCTCCATGCTAAGGAGAGTTTTGAGTGCGTGCATCTTGAGGTTTAGACTTCTGGCGTTGAGTAGCATTTCTCTTAGTTTCTTATCCCTTGTGATACCTATGGAGGTGGGTTTGTCTTTTGAGCCTTGCCTAAAAAAGGCACTATGGGGGTAGCAAGAGCCTTTGCCAATATCCGAAAGCCCAGGGGTGACAGGTGCAAGCCGTCCATAGCGAAGCATCGTGGCTTGTTGATTATGTCATCCCAGGCTGACAGGCATTGGATCCCCTTTGAATGACACCAATACTTAAGCCGATTGTTGAAATTGATCATCTTGTCTTCATATTGTGGCATCATTCTTGGTGAGGGTAAGATGCTACTCAAGGTCAGGGTCATACCGACCTGGGCTACATGCTCAGAGAGCTCCTCTATGTCTCTTTTCATGTAGTCCAGGGAGGTACGTCTCAGGTCATTCACACCAGCATGGACAATGACTGAGTCATATTTGTACTTGCCTTGGAGTGACCTGAGTGCTTGTGTTATGTGGCGGATCCTAGCACCCGACAGGCAGCTCACCGTGACCTTCTCCTTGTTCAGCCTGGTGAGCGGGACATCAGTGTGCCTGACGATAGAGTCACCTATTACAAGTGCATCAGGTGTGTTGTTTAGCCTTAAGGGCTGTGACTGTTCGGCACACTGGCTATGTGTTGCATGTGTTTTGTTTTGGGGTAGCAGTTGCTTGGGTGTCTGCTTTGGAGGTCTCTGCTGCTTAGGAAGATTTTTATTTAGAGCCTCCGAGTATGCTTTTGTGTGTTTATGTGTTTGGTTTGCTGTCGTGGTAGGTCTATGTGAGACTGGAATTGTAGTGAGTTTGGTTTCCTTCTCCTCCTGACTGGTTACGCCAGTACTGAGTTGAGAGAGCTTAGCCTCCAGTTTGGCTATATGGTTGCATCTTTCACATGTGTTGGAATTTGTTGGGAGGAGGAAAGGGTTGTCTGTGTACATGAGGCAGTTGTAACATTGCCTCAAGATTCCCAGATTCACCCGCTGGACCATAGAGGAGATTGACAACTGACCTTTGGACATGCTAGAATAATATTGGGAATTCCTTTATAATTTAAAAAAAGGGCCAATGGGGAACAAGGTACTCAAGGGGAGTTTGTGAGGGTGTAGTGCTTTTAATTTTTTAGTGCTGACTTATATAATTGCTTTGGTGAGCAAGTGCCAGATAACTTAAATGCAATGTGTTACAGGTAACTTAAATGCAAAAACGACAAACAGTAACTTTCTTTCTAGTGAAACAAGGAAATAAGTACAGTAAGCAATGCAGATATCACTAGGGATCCACAGAAGTGCTGAAAAGCCGTGTTTTAGGTGGAATTAGCATTTCAGGAAAATAGCAAGCAAACAAAGCTACATTCAGCAGGCCTGGATCTAGTCTATGCCACAGCAAACAAGGTGTACCAATTTCAGTAAGAAACAGTTCAAATATGCAGGCACTTTAAGCCTTTAACCAGAAATTCCCAGCTCAGAAGGGCAGAGTCCAGCCTCTCCTCCCACAACAGTGCAGACCACGAACCTTCTTAATGTAAAATAACTGGCCTGAAGCCCAAGTGCTTAAACCAGAACTAATACACTTTTAGAATAACAGACACTGAGCCCTCAATCAGCAGTTCCCAACTTAGAAGGATTTAAGCTACCTGTCCTGCCACCACAGTGCAGGCCACAAACCTTCCTAATGTAAAACAACTGGTCTGAAGCCCAAGTGCTTAATCCAAAAGACTTAGAATGATAGCTACACTTTAATCAAGTTACTACCAAGCAGTAATAAATACAGTTGAATACTTTAAAGAATGCCTGGATTAGTGCTCAAGTTATACAAACAAAGCTAGATTCAGCAGGCCTGGATCTAGTCTATGCTACAGCAAACAAGGTGTACCAATTTCAGTAAGAAGCAGTTCAAATATGCAGGCACTATAAGCCTTTAACCAGAAATTCCCAGCTCAGAAGGGCAGAGTCCAGCCTCTCCTCCCACAAGAGTGCAGACCACGGACCCTCTTAATGGAAAATAACTGGCCTGATACCCAAGTGCTTAAACCAGAATTAATACACATTTAGAATAACAGACACTGAGCCCTCAATCAGCAGTTCCCAACTTAGAAGGATGTAAGCTATCTGTTCTGCCACTACAGTGCAGACCACAAACCTTCTTAATGTAAAACAACTGGTCTGAAGCCCAAGTGCTTAAACTAAAAGGCTTAGAATGAGTTACACCAAGCAGTAATAAATACAATTGAGTACTTTTAAGATGACGCAAAAGCAAAATAAAGTAGGAAGAAACACAAATACAGTAAAAGCAGATAACATTTTTTTTTTTTGAGTGAGCAAATGAGATGGGCCCAAGAGGAGTATCCAAGTGCAAATTTACAAGAGGGGCGGGCAGTTTCAAAGCCACCACCAAAACAAAAACAGGGAGGACGGGTGGGGACCTACTGAAAAAACAGAGTCACAACTTCCAGCTAGATATTGCTCAATGCAACACAAACAAATTAATTTAAATTGTGTATTATTTGAAAAAAGTGCAGATAAAAATATATTATAAATATAAAAAATATATATAAAAATATATTATAAATATAAAAATATATTATATTATTACTTAGCTGTGTTTCAATATATTTTTTGCATACTTGACTGACATACTGGGTATTCGATACATGTTTGCTACTGTGATTATTCTATTTTGATATTCAATGACTACATCAAAAATATCCCTTCATTATTATATTTATGCTTTATTTTAAACATTGTAATGTTCTTTTTCCATCATATTAATATTCCTCTTCACTTATCCCACTAGTTTCTCATATTAACCCAGACTACCTCTTTTAATTTGTTACTACATTTACATTATGGCCTAGGACCACACATGAAATCATAATCCACCTTATATGAAGACAGTGTCTAACATACCCTATCTCTGTACTATCAGACAAACTTATTATTGAAAAAAATATTCTAGACTCTCTGCTTACTTAATTTCAGCATGCAACCTGTTCCATCTTCTCTCTGCCCTAACTTTAAAGACATTCCTGTTTGTTTACCATATTTTCAAGAGCCAACAAGACATAGTTATTCCTGGTATCATTTCTGAGCCTGATAGTACATTCCCGACAGTACATTCTATAGCTCTGTCTTATAAGCTTTTGTTCACCAACATAAGATCATTTCTTATCAACCTATAATAAAATGAAAACAATCTTACTTTCTTTATTCTGTAGATTTTTGAAGCTTAATACTTGCAAAAATAAACCTGCACATTTTCAATGTATTTACATCTGATCTACCATATATATATATATATATATATATATATATATATATATATATATACAAACACACATATATTATATATATGTAATATATACACACACAAACACACATATATAGTTTATATATATATATATATATATATATATATATATATATATATATATATGTATACACATATGTAAAATCACACTTCATAACCCATATTTAGTCTAATAATATGCTTAAATATCAGCAACACCAACTTTTTCAACCCTAGAAGTCATTTGTCTTAATATAGTTTTAATTGTTGAGTAACATTTATTCAAAACTTTTCTCAAGGCAAGTGAATCTTAATTCAATATCTACCATTATTCTTAAATCATCAAATTCCTCACATATTTCAGTAAGTTAAACTAAAAGGATGCA
Organism: Protopterus annectens; assembly: GCF_019279795.1. Taxonomy (NCBI): domain Eukaryota; kingdom Metazoa; phylum Chordata; order Ceratodontiformes; family Protopteridae; genus Protopterus; species Protopterus annectens. The sequence continues at coordinate 997,978,150 of NC_056744.1, read as the reverse complement.
TTAGATTACCATTCCTCATCTGCATAACCATACAATTGCTATTAAAGATACCAACATGCATTTTAGCCCATATGTATAACATATCAAAATAGGCCTGGATTGCTAAATGGTCCTTATCAAAAGTAACCATCCTGGCCACTTTAGTGTCATCCACAAATTTTACAGACTAGTATATTCTTGCTTCTGGGAAGGAGGACACAAATACATAAAACGGGAATAATCTCAACATAAAGCAGTAGGACTACTTCATTGGATGTCACATTCTTTGAACTTCATTCCCTCCAAACAAATCCTAATATTTCTATTTTTTCAAATAGTTAGCAACCAACCTGATAATGTCTACATTAAATGCCTGTTTTTGTAATAAAGTTTGTATAGCATGAGGAATAACTGGTCAAGAAATATCATATCAACCTATATATTACTATACAATGTTCACCTGACATCTGAAAAAAGTAAAAAGATTATAGTTGAATGGCCTTTTATGAATCCACACTAGTAAATATCTATATGCTTATTCTCAACAGGCTTTTCTAGGCTTTTCAGCAACACTCTGTCATAATATTTTCCAATAATAATAATAAGACTTACACTACGTCTAAAGATTTCAAACTTTTGTGATATTCCATCTTTGTGGATTCAAGTTATTTTTGCCATTCCCAGTGCAATGGTAATAACAAGCTATCAGTTGTCCTTAGGAAATATCCTCCCATATTCTATTTGTAGCTTCTAAAACTTAGTCCGTACTAATTGCTGGACAAGTAAATACACTAAATTTTATAGGTAAGCTGCAAACTGGATCCTGTACTGTCCAGACATATACTGAAAAGGTGTCTACAATAATCTCTACAATTGTTCTTGGAAAACATTATACAACACTTTCCACACTATTAATTTCCTACCCAGTCCTTCTTCTCCATTGTTTTACATAATTATAAAATGTTTTTTTTTTTTTGTTATTACAGAAGCAGTTAGACATTTTATATTCATACTTTTTCTCTACCAAAAAGTGGTCTTAATTGCCTAACGCTTTCTTTATACATACTTATATTATAATCCATAATGTTCCTCTTCATAATTCATTTTTCTTAATTTAATACCTTTTTTGATGCTAGTATTCACCCAAGGAGGGCAGTTATCAATTACTCTATCTTTTGTTAGATAAAAATAAGTTGATGAGAAATCCAATTTTCACATAAAATAGATCCCACATATTTTCAGCCATCTTACCTCATAAATTATTCATCAAATTGCATCTCTCTCGGCTAGTAATAATAGATGGAAAATCAGGCTTATAAAAGTACAAAATATGAGATTCCTGTATAAATTCAAGATCTTTGTTAGCTTTAAATATGTAAACAAAACAAAGCTCTCCTGGCCAATATTTAGGCCATTAATGTTTGCAGAAATTACATTTAGTTCTTTAGCCATGCTGAGCCAGTTGACTTAGTTCTATAATAACTGTAATCAGAATACAATGGTGCCTCACTATTTGTACTGAAAGATTTGTTATTCATATTTAAATAAATAGTAATCTTATCAGAGAGAAGACAACAATAAAAATATAACAATTCAAACAAACTACAGTTAACTTGGAAATGACTGACTCCTACTCCAATTGGGAGATCCTAACTAAATTAAACTTTCTAAGCTAGTAGCTATTGGACAAGAAGAGTTAACATCAACATTTAGATAAGTATTCACAAATCCAACTGATGTGAGTTCTATATCACAAATAATATACAATGCTCTACAATATTTTTTTATTCAAGTTACTGTTATAACCTAATGCAGTAATATAAATTGTGAATTACAAACTACAGCTAACTTGGAAATGACTGACTCCTACATTATTTGGGAGATCCTAACTAAATTAAATGTTCTAACCTAGTAGCTATTGGACAAGAAGTTAACATCACCATTTAGATAAGTATTCGCAAATGCAATTGATGTGAGTTATATATCACAAAGAGTGTAGAATGCTGTATAACAGTTTAAATTCAAGTTACTGTTATAACTTACTGTAGTAATACAAATTGTGAACTAAAGGCAATAATCTCATAACAATAAATTTCCCATCTATGTTATATGTATGAGATAGAGGGCTATAGGAGCAAAATTGAAGAAACATGAAAAGGGGGAGGGGGAAAGGAGAATACAAAGGTCAAATAAAAGAAACTAATGCTGATTAATTATCAATTATATGCATTACATAAGATGCAAATTTTACAATCAATTATATTATTGTAAATAACAGAACATAAGTGACCAAGTAGCTGTACCATCTTATTTTTTGTATTGTTACATGCTTATCAAACATCATTCTAGCTAATACTAAATAATACATTTAACACTTTATTACAGTCATGTACCAATGGTACTATAATAAATCTATAATCATTTCTTAAAATACATTTCCAAGAGAAGGAAAGGAAAAAATCTTTTACCATCTCCCACCACAGTATTTTTTTTTTTTTTGGTAAAAAAGAGTAAGTTTCAATCAAGGAATTATATATGAATAATTAAAAGCTCATGCTTTAACTTCCTACAAAAATGTATTTTCTTCTTCCTTTTTGACTTTTAATTAAATAGCAAGCCACTATTATTACTGATATGAGAGTGAGAAGTTCCCAATCATATTGACAAAATGTGATATTGAATATTCCCTTTTTTACTTTAGTATAATTCAATGTTCTCTTATAGTATATATCTTACTGTCTCTCTCTATTTGTATCATTCATCTGTATGTATTAAATACTATGTACATATATATATATATATATATATATATATTTTTTTTTATAGGATCTCCAACGCTCATGAGAATCATGATCAGGAAACAAGAGACAAAGTCCGAAGACCAAGGACAGCATTTAAGTCTTGTTTATACATCCTTATAAAGCTTCCAGAATAGCAAGTTTTGCATTAGCATGTACTTTCTACAAGACACAAAATTCAAAGCTCAGGTCTGTCACTGATTGACAAATGCAATCTCTAACAAGTGAACAGAAAAAAGTGCACAAACACATCCTAACCAAGCAGATACAAGGCAAATTGATGTTACTCTGTGAAATCCTGGGCAGTAGAGAGTTAAGACATAATTTTCTTTCAATATTTCTAAGTCAGTTTTATTCATTTAAGCCTAGCATGCCTTTTTAGTATATTGCCAGTTCACACCCATACCTCCAGAACCTTTTTGGGTTTGGCTTCTTTAACTAAGTGACTTACCAGTTAATAAAAGATAGCATTAGAAAGGGCAAGTAATTATTATTAAAACAACACTAAGATTGTTGGTCTAAGATGCCCTGGAGTGGATAAATTACATTTTAAATAAAACAAACTAGCACTAGTAAAACTACCAGTCCGTACCAGGAGAAAAATCAGCTTTATTACAAAATCCACCACTGACTAAGCACTTTCACCTACCACTGGACTTCTTCAGAATCAGTAAACAGTGCAAAAAACATTGCTTAAATCCTAAATTAAAACATTAAAATCACAAGAGTACCCTGAAAGCAATTAAACATTAACCCTCCAATAGCCAGGTTAAACTTGAAATCTTATATAACCACAGTTAGTAAAACAAAGCAAATATTCTCCACCACAAAACTGATCCAATTCCGTAAAGTGCAAAGGATTTATTCTAAACACTGCTACTGACATAAAAAACAGAATATAATCTCTAGCGCCTCCAAACTTGCCTTTAACAGAGTAAGATTTTATAACCATTCAAACTCACACTTTTATACTAGGATAAAACACACCCACTCAATTACATAATTAATTAAATAAAGAAACAGTGTTATATATAAAAAACACTAAATACTATATACACATTATTAAACACATAACTATTTACAATAAACTTTTCCACGTACATTCATGATTTAGCCCTATAGGGCTCAATGTATTAAATGTTAAAATCAAACAAGTTTCTTTTTTCCTTAATATGTATTTAATGTGTTGTTCATTCAAATATTCTCTTTCTTTTACACTATCTAACACTGTCACTTTCAATCCTTCTGGATTACCATTATGATATTTATTAAAAATGTCAGCAGGTTCAGTTTGAACAAAAGAGAAATAACGCCAGAAGAGAAGGACAAGGTTTCATGTCAGGAGAGAGTGGGCTGTCGCAGATGAAAGAAGAAATGGATATAGATGAGTTTCTCATGCTCCCTAAACCAGGGAATGGTAGTGGAATGAGCACTTTTTGGGAGGCACAGACAAATCGTAAATGGAGTTGGAATGGACAGGGACAATACAAAGAGGGTTATACTAACCAGCGAACATTTAAAAGGGGTAAATGGGACTAATGTATCTAACACAAACAAGGAACAAACAGACTGTAAGTATGTAGTCAATTTATCTGGCTATGAACTATCGGACTGTCAGTTAAATATGTTGGATAAAGGGTTAAAGTATATACCTACAGTTTTACCTAGACTACATGAACTGAAAGGCGATATTTTTTGCTTTAGTCGCAAATTAAATTTATTGGATCTTTTTAAAAATAATGAAATTATTAGTATTTTTCAGGATGAAAGTAAAAGTGAAGAACTGATTGGTATGGATGATAGTATGAATGACAGTTTTTATTCATGTTATTCTGATGAATGTGTAAATGCATATTGTGAATTGGATACCAGTGGAGTTAGTAAAAAGTGATTTTATGCCTCCACAAAGGAATGAGAGTATAAAATATTTTAATAAATCACTTACCCACAATGTGGACAAGGAATTTCAAAAGTTCACTAAAAGTAAAACAGAGGTTAAATATAATCTTACAAAAGAAGAATGGAAATGTTTAATGAATTTGAGCCAAAACACTGAATTAATATTTAAACCATCTGATAAAGGTGGGAAATTAGTTGTTTTAGACTATTTACAATATTTAAAATTTAACAATGTGTTACACACATTTAAATAGGGAGGATGTTTATGAAAAATTTAGTATGACAGAATATGAGGAAGCACAAAAGGAATATAAGGAAATGATAGACAAAGGATGTAGATTACACTATTTTTCATATAAGGATGTAAAGGGAAAATTTAATATAAAAAATCCTAGAATGCCATGTTTTTATTGCATACCTAAAATACATAAAAGTATAAATAATCCACCAGGGAATCCCATAGTGTCAGCAAGTAGCAGTTTTATGCAGAATATTTCATGTTTTTTACATGAATATTTATCACCAACAGTATTTAAACTGCCATCTTACATTAGAGATGTGTTTGATTTATTAGAGAAAATAAACAAATATATTGGGAACATAATATGTATTTTTTGGTTATTGATGTTGTTAGTTTATATACTAACATTAAACATCAAGATGGAATACATGCAATAAAATATTACATGGGAGAGAGTCCAGTAGAAGAATTAATAGTGGATTTGATTATAATGTGCTTAAAAAATTATATGTTTGAATTTAATGGCAACTTGTATAGACAGCGTCAAGGTACAGCAATGTGGGCAGCGTTTGCCCCTAGTTATGCGAACATCTTCATGGGTTATTTTGAAAATGTGTGTATATATACCAATCAATTCTTTAAGAAATATGTGTGTAAATATTTTCATTTTATTGATGATCTAATATTTATTTGTAAAGGAGGGCAAGAACAAGTTAAAATGTTTTTAGATCAAATACAAGAAAATAATATGGGTGTTAGATTTGATGGTTTACAAATAGGACGAGAAGTGAATTATTTAGATGTGGTGTTACAAGGACAAGTGGGGGAATATATTAATTCTCGTATATACAGAAAATTTAAAGGTATAGGATCCATTTTGCATGGAGAAAGTTTTTACCCTCCACATACTATCAAATCTATACCATATACAGAATTTAATAGAATTAAATGATTATGTAATGATCCAGTACAAGTAGAAAGGGAATTAAATCAAAGTTTTGATAAATTCAGTTCAAGGGGGTATAAGGAAGTGGATTTGAGAGCTAGCCTAAATAAGGTTAAGAAAAATATAAGACATGGGAAAGTTAAAGGTACCGTAAAGGAAAATGAATGTATTTATTTTGTTTCCACTTATTCCGTATTATAGGAAATAATTGTGGAACAAGTAAAACATAGTTGGAATGTGGTAAAAAGAGAGGTGGATTTTTTATGTGATTAGAGAATGTGTTTCTCTTATCTAAAAGGAAGAAATATAAATATTTTATAGTCCACAGTAAATTTAACATGTCCAAAGTACAAATGGTGAAACAAGTTGAGAAACTGGGAACTGTAGCCTGTGGTAAATCAGTATTTGTAAGTATATAGTACAAGAATTTGGTAAAATTAATGAGGTTCCATTTTATACAAATGGAACCTTTAATTGTAAAACGGAGAGAGTTATATATGGTTTGAAATGCCTGTGTAATAAATTTTATGTGGAAGAAACTAAGAGAACATTTGCCTGTAGAATAAAAGAGCATATTAGAGATATAAAAAATAATAAACAAACTAGTCCCATAGCGCTGCATTTTAATAAATATCATAATGGTAATCCAGAGGGATTGAAAGTGACAGTGTTAGATAGTGTAAAAGAAAGAGAATATTTGAATGAACAACACATTAAATACATATTAAGGAAAAAAGAAACGTGTTTGATTTTAAAATTTAATACATTGAGCCCTATAGGGCTAAATCATGAATGTGCGTGGAAAAGTTTATTGTAAATAGTTATGTGTTTAATAATGTGCATATAGTATTTGGTGTTTTTTATATATAACACTGTTTCTTTATTTAATTATGTAATTGAGTGGGTGCGTTTTATCCTAGTATAAAAGTATAGGTTTGAATGGTTATAAAATCTTACTCTGTTAAAGGCAAGTTTGCCGAGGCGCTAGAGATTATATTCTGTTTTTATGTCAGTAGCAGTGTTTAGAATAAATCCTTTGCACTTTACAGAATTGGATCAATTTTGTGGTGGAGAATAAACTTGAAATCATGTTGAGCTGAAACCACATTACAATATAAACACATTTAAATGTATGAGTAATATTCACCTTGTTGATAATTGCAGCACAATAACCTAATAAGATTTTAACATAAAGTAATAAAATAAGTGGTGATGAAATATATTATGCAGTCATTAGTGTTATTTAAACAAACTGTGATTTAAATTTTAATATACAGGCTGTGGAAATGTATCATTAATGCCTGGTTCATTTAAAGCATCCAGGCGTGGCTGCCACAAGCATTCCTTTACTTCTAATAGGGTTTTAAAATATCTCCAAAGTCTTTCATAGTTAACTTATCTATGACAAAATATAACATTTTTTTGTAATTGGTACAGACATTACTATGATTAAACAAGGCATTTGTGGTTTTCTTATTCTTAATGTTCCTGATGCGTTCCAAAATGCGGAGTCTGAGTTTTCTTGTGGACATCCCTACATAGAATACAGTACATGACAGGCAAGTAGCCACATAAACAACCGTCTTAGTATTACAGTTACAATGTCATGGACATATTAAAGTTCTTTTGTAACTGCTAATTTGTACATATGGTCCATCACTGATATATTTACAAACACTACATGTACCGCATTTACTCATATGTGAGGGTCTATTATCTTGACTAATAGAATTTTTCTCAAACAATTCTTTCAAGTTGGAACCCCTGCTGTTAATAAACGTAGGAGCAATTCCTATTATGTCCTTGATGTCTTGGGTAAAAACATTATCCCATACAGCATTAATAATGTTCCTAACCTTTACTGTTGTTGGATTAAATTCCCTCACCATACCAGCAGAATAGTTTTGACCAGGGTTAGCTTTGGCAGAAATATAAACATTGTCAGAATTTCTGTTGTTGTCCAGAAGGATGGGCATAAAGTCACAAGATCTTCTTCTCTCTGTCTCTGCACTATTCTTATTAAGTACATCAATTTGATAACCTCTGTTCCTGGACATATCAACTAGATGCTCCATTTCAGCTTTGAAACAGATATCCTGGCTAATCAACCTAGACATCCGTATCATTTGCCCCTTATCCAAATTTTTCTTTTAGTGGTCAGGGTGGCAACTGTTGTAATGCAAAAAGGAATTGCTATATGTTTTTTTACGAAAAATATTTGAATTAATTTGTTCATTTTCCACATAAAGCAGAATATCCAGGAACTCTATTTGATGCTTATCAATATGATTTGTGAATTTCAAAAACTCAGTTGTTTGATTCAAATAATCAATAAATGCCTCCACCTCATTCTTAGACCCTTTCCAAAAAATCAGGATATCATCCAGATATCGTAAGTATAACATAATGTTTGACCTCTAATCTGACTTGAAAACAAAATTCTGCTCCCAATCTGCCAGTACCAAATTGGCATAGATGGGTGCACATCTGGCAGCCATCACAACCCCATTTATCTGTTTGTAGTATTCGCCATCAAAGAATATGAAGTTATTATATAATACCATGTCTAGCAATTCTAATAAAAGGCTTCTCTTTACATGATGTAAATTGCTATATTTCAAAAGACTGTTGCTGAACATTTCTAGCCCGATCTAGTGGGGAATCACAGAAACGTTAAAGACATCAATTGTCACGAACCAAAATTCATCTCCAACATAAATGTTGGTGTTCCTGATGCAGTCCAGGCAATGCCACAAGTCCTTTAAAATATGTGGCAAATTGTCCAGAATATTCTTACATGTAATATCAATAAAGGCTGCTAGGGGTTCAGTCTTTGAACCCTTCACTGCAGCAATAGGCCTAAATGGTGGACAACTTTCTTTCTTATGGACTTTAGGAATACTGAATATTGATGGAATAATGGGATGTTCCACTGACAGATATTTGAATTCCCTTAACTGCAACAATAGGCCTAAATGGTGGAAAATTTTCATTCTTATGGATTTTAGGAATACCGAATATTGATGGAATAATGCGATGTTCCACTGAAAGATATTTGAATTCATCATGGGAAATTTGGGAATGGGAAAAACATGGGAAATTCATCATGGGACGAATTTTGTCAGCCTGGGATGACATGCTCGACAGGCCACGTTGCTTCGCAAGAGACAGCTTGCACCTGTCACCCCTTGGCTTTTGAATACTGGCCAAGACTCTTGCTGCAAGGCTCAAAATTCAAACCCACCTCCATAAACAGCACAAGTAAAAAATGAGGGTTATGCTACTCAATGCCAGGAGTTTAAATCTCAAAATGCATGCACTCGAAGCACTCCTAAGTATGGAGAACATCAACATCTGTGCAGTAACTGAAACCTGGTTCAAGGCTCCACAGAGCACTCCAGCACTACTGGGCTACAACTCATACCACACATTTCAGCCACAGAACACGAACCGAAACACAAAAGGAGGGGGTGTATCCATATTCATCAAGGATACCCACACCTCCAGGTTAGTGGTGCAGCATGACACCTCTGAGATCATCCATGTGCAACTAACATCGGGCAAATCTGCAATGCAAATTGTGGCCTACTACAGATCACCCTCCATAGGTTCATAGGTTCATACTAAGCTAACTGCCCTTGCGAGCCATTTTAAGCCTAGCCAATTATCCCTTGTGAGACTCAAACCCTGCACCTTGTATTTGTAAGGCAAACACCTTAACCATTAGGCCACCCTCCCAACCTCTTCACTGCTCCATGACCCAGGACCACCACTCCGCCTTTCTGGAGACACTGAAAAACATGAAGGTCCTACCGAACACCCTTATATTGGGCAAATTCAATTACCCTACCATTAACTGGGAAAACTACTTGAGTACAAACTCCCAGGCTGAGCGTTTCCTGGAATTTATAAACTCAAATGCTCTGGATCAACTGGTAAACTCCCCTACCAGAGGCCACAACATATTGGAACTGGTCATCACCAACATGGGCAACAGGTGTTCCGCACCGGCGGTTAACCTGTCACTGGTTAGATCAGACCATAAACTAATCACTCTGGATGTCCACACCCCACCACCACTCCCAACCAAGGAAACTACAGTGAAAAACTTTTCTAAAGCAAACTTCACCTTACTTAAGGCAGAGGTGGTAAGTTTCACAGCCCGCATGCTAAAGGATAACACTGCCCAAGATGCAGAATCCTTTACAATTGCACTCTATGACCACCTACAAGGATGCATGGATCATGCCATCCCTAGCAAAACAAAGACTCATTCCCCTAAGAGAAGGAAACCAGTCTGGTGGACCCCTGCCACAAACAGATTATACAACAAAAGGATGAAACTGGTTCAGAAAAAAAGCAAATCCCAAGAAGGAAAGACATCCCTGATCAGTATCAGTAAGAAACTAAGGTCGCTCATAAAATCATCCAAGGCTAACTTCAAAAGAAAAATAGCCAAGGATTCGAAAGATAACCACAAAGCCTTCTTTAGCTATGTCAGGAATCTAAATGGCAACTCGCAGATATGCTCTGAGCTAGTGCAAAATAGCACAAAATATACTGAACCTACTGATATTGCCAACATCCTGGCAGACAGATTCAGTGCAAACTTCACCTCCCTCTCACCTTCAAAAGGGCCCACAACAATACCGGAAAAGTGTAGTGTCCCAGAAATCACAGAAGCACAGGTGAAAACAGCCCTTTCAAAAGCCAAAAACACAGCATCAATGGGGCCAGATGGTGTCCAGGTTGCATCTTGCACAAACTAAGGAACGAACTAAACCCCCACCTAAACACTCTGTTCAACCTCAGCCTCTCCACAGGTTACATGTCCATAGAATGGTGCACAGCAACGGTTATTCCACTCCACAAAAGAGGGGCCACAACTGACCCTGGTAACTATCGCCCCATAAGTCTGACTAGCCTGGTCTGCAAGGCTATGGTGCGCATCATCATGGAACTCATTAAAAAAGATATTGGGAACCTCCAAACACTTGACCCGACCCAGTTAGGCTTTGTTAAGGGCAGATCATGCCTACTAAACCTGATTGACTTCTTCGAGATAGTCACCAAGGCCATAGACGAGGGAAAGGTGGTTCACACAGCCTACCTTGATCTCACCAAGGCATTCGACACCATTCCTCACTCAGGTATTATAGAAAAACTCACCAGCCTGAACATAAACCCCTATATCACAAGACTGGTTGCCAACTGGCTTACAGAAAGAACTCACACGGTAAGAATAGCAGGCTCCAGGTCCGACTCTAAACCAGTCATAAGAGGTGTCCCGCAAGGCTCGGTCCTGGGACCCCTGCTGTTCGGCATATACTTCTCAGAAGTACAGACAAACACAGGAGGACTATGGCTAACCATGTTCCCCGATGACTGCAAACTGGGAGCCATAATTGACTCTCCGGCTGACATGGACATCCTTCAAAAAGGCCTTACTGAGACAGACACCTGGTGTCAAAGTCATGGCCTCAAGCTAAATGCCAAAAAATGCATAGTCATCCAGTTTGGGAAAAACAAAACACCTACTAATTACCACATAGGCGGCAGGCCCCTTAATTCAGAAGAGGTAATAAGAGATCTGGGGACCCAGGTAGACAGTAATCTCTCCTTTGACAATCATATTGCCAAAGTAGTTAGGAAATCCTTCTATGTGGCCCATCTAATTACTAAAGGGTTCGTATCTAGAAATAAAGAGGTTATAGTGCCCTTCTACTCGTCACTCATCAGACCCATCATATAGTACAATGCCCCATTTGGGATGTACCTCACAAGACACTTCCAATTGCTGGAAAGACCACAAAAGCACCTCACCGAGAGGATTATTGGCCTCAAACATATGTCCTATGCAGCCCGACTGAAAAAACTCTGGCTGTATTCAATGGCATATCGCTTACTCAGAGGTGATCTCTGCCTGACTTAAAAAGCCATGTCCAACTCAGAATTAATGGACATGCTCCACCTAAAGAAATTCAAGTCACTGTGAGACACATGCTCTAGTGAGCTAAACCTCGCCACAACAATAAATAGAACATGCTGGAGGGATAGATTCCTGTCACAGAGACTCCCCATGCTTTGGAACAAAATTCCTAACTACATTAGGCAGAGCCCCTCACTAACATTCTTCAAGAGAAACCTTGATGAGTGGATGGGTAACAGAAAATAAACCCCTGGGATCACTTCATTGGCTCTACTTGACAGAGGCTCAGTTAATTAAATCAATGGGGTGGCGAAAGCCAACACACTCTGGCTAGCCTTATAAATGCCCTCGGGCAGATAGCCTAGTACCTACCTATGCACCTATGCACCTAAATAATCCCCTCACACAGATATTCATAAAGTTGCCAATCAATTTTTGTGTATGCTCGTTGTACATCAGATTTGGAGACCATTTCATAAGTCTCTGCGTCATTAAGTAATAAACACATTTCACATCCGTAATCAATATTTGCCATAATAATGACCCCTCCACTTTTGTCAGGTTTCATAATCCTGTAATGATTATTGCTAGACAATTCTTTGAGGCAAAACCTTTCTGCACTAGTCAAATTACTATTAGATAGCGTTTCTCTTTCCAAACATCTATGTATTTGTACACCACAAAGTCTCTCAAATATCCCAGCTGCTGGGTTGCAAGGTGGAATAAAGGTACTACTCATTTTCAAAACCAAATACTTGTTATCAATGTCAGGGGAAATTTTATTACCAAAAAATAACCTTAAACTAAGGAGCCTAGTATATAATTTGAGATTAATTAGTAATCTCCCCGTCTCATACCTAAAAGTGGGGACAAACGAAAAACTTCTTTTGAAACGACTAACATAATGTACAGAAATCAAGAAATCAGAATAGTTATAGATTTTGAAATCCTGATCACCCTGTAACTTAAAATGAATTGTGATACTGCGATCATCTACATCACTGAATTCGTCAAAGGTGAAATCACCCCTGTTGTCACAAAGCAACTCCGCTAAAGACCCATTAACCCTTCCATCACTGGACCATATAGGGGAGCCTAGTTGTAATTCACTTGATAATTGTGTTATTGATTGCATCTTGATTGGTATTGACCTCCCCATCTCCCCCTTGGCTGATAATTCTGATGCCTCGGGGTTCTCATATCTGCATAGCTCTGGTAATGTGCACAGTTCCTTAACCGGTATAAGCATCTTAGTGGTTGCCCAATGTCTAAAAAAGCCTCATTGTCATCCCTTGTGTCCCTAGCGTGTTCAAGGTTCACATTTTGATCCCTCATGTTGTTATCACATCTTTGCAAGGGATATGCCCTTTTTTCTTTGTACTCTAATGTATCTCTCATAATTTTCTTTTGCTTTCTTTCTAACCCTATCTTGGCAAATTTGTCTGCATCCAATAAAAGTTTGTCAAATCGTGCCTTATTAATCTCAAATAATAAATCATTGAAAATACTGTTTTAAAGTCAGCAACTCATTTTTTAATTTCGCTAATTTAACTGTGTTGTCTCTAATAATGATCCGCATTAAATTAATTCCAGTATGGTCATATAACACCAATAACTGCTGTAATCCTTCTGAATTTTCTTGGATACCCATAGGTAATTTAAATACTCTAAGTCCTCTTGGCACCTGGTTAAGCTCAATAGAACATTCTAGGAATGCGTTATCCATCTGAAGTGTTTTAAATTTCTTAGGTTGATAGGTTCATAGGTAGGTACTAGGCTATCTGCCCTAAGGCATTTATAAGCCTAGCCGGAATGTGTTGGCTTTCGCCGCCCCCTTAGATTAGTTCCCTGTGCCTCTGTCCAGCAGAGCCCTTGAAGAGATCCCTGGGGTAAACTTTCTGTTTCCCATCCACTCGTCAAGGTTTCTCTTGAAGAGGGTTAGCGAGGAGCTCTGCCTAATGTAGATATACAAATCTTCTTCCAAAGCATGGGAAGTCTCTCAGACAGGAATCTATCCCTCCAGCATGTCCTATTTATTGTTGTGGTGAGGTTTATATCCCCGGATCATGTGGCTTGAGGGGATATGGTTTTCTTTAGGTGGAGCATGTCCATCAATTTTGGGTTGGACATGGCCTTGTATGTCAGGCAGAGATCACCTTTGAGTCGGCGGTATGCATCTGAGTACAGCTGGAGATTCTTCAGTCGAGCTGCATAGGGCATCTGCTTGGGGCCAGTGATCCTCTTGGTGAGGTACTTCTGTGGTCTTTCCAGTTGTTGCAGGTGTCTTGTAAGGTGCATCCCAAATGGGGCATTGTACTTTATGATGGGTCTGATGAGTGATGCATAGAGGGGCCCAATGACCTCTTTCGATCTGGATGCAAACCCTTTTGTGATTAGGTGGGCCACATAGAAGGATTTTCTAACCACTTTGACAATGTGATTATCAAAGAAGAGGTTACTATCTACTTGGGTCCCCAGATCCCTTATTAAGTCTTCTGTATTTAGGGGGCTACCACCTATGTGGTAGTTTGTTGGTACTTTGTTTTTTCCAAAGGGGATAACTATGCACTTTTTGGCATTTAGCTTGAGGCCATGGTTTTGACACCAGGAATATCTCTCAGTGAGACCCTTTTGGAGGATGCCTGTGTCATCCGGAGAGTCAGTTATAGCCCCTAGTTTGCAGTCGTCTGCAAACTTGGTCAGCCATAGTCCTCCTGCACTTGCCTGTACTTCTGAGAAGTATATGCCAAACAGGGGTCCTAGGACTGAGTCATGGGGAAAACCACTTGTAACAGGTTTAGAGTCAGACCTAGCTCCCTTAACTCTTACCATGTGGGTTCTGTCCATGAGCCAGTTGGCAACCCATCTCATGATGTAGGGGTTTATGTTCAGGCTGGTGAGCTTGTCTATAATACCTGAGTGGGGAATGGTGTTGAAGGTCTTTGCAAGGTCTAAGTAGGCTGTGTGGACCACTTTTCCCTCGTCTATAGCCTTGGTAACTGTCACAAAGAAGTCCACCAGGTTTAGAAGGCATGATCTGCCCTTAACAAAGCCGAACTGGGTAGGGTCCAGTGTTTGGAGGTTTCCAATGTCTCTGTTAATGAGAGATCCATGATGATGATGCGCTCCATAGCTTTGCAGACCAAGCTTGTCAGGCTCACAGGGTGATAGTTCCCGGGGACCATTGGGGCTCCACCTTTGTGTAGTGGAATAACCGTTGTTGTGTGCCACTCTGTGGGCACATAGCTTGTGGAGAGGCTGAGTTTAAACAGTGTGTTTAGGTGAGGGGTTAGTTCATCTTTGAGCTCGTGTAGGACGCAGCCTGGGACACCATCCAGTCACATTGATGCTGTGTTTTTGGCTTAGGAGAGGGCTATTTTAACCTGTGTGTCTCTGACTTCAGGGGCACTACATTCTTCTGGTATAGTTAGGGGCCCTTTTGGGGGTGTGAAGTTTGCACTGAAAATGTTTGCCAGGATGTTGGCTATATCAGTCAGTTCAGTGTATTTTGTGCCATTCTGCACTAACTCCGAGCAGATCTGAGAAATGCCACTTAGATTCTTGACATAGCCAAAGAATGCCTTGTAGTTATCTTTTGGAGTCCATGGCAATTTTTCTTTCGAAGCTAGCCTTGGATGATTTTATGAGGGAACGTAGTTTCTTGCTGATACTGATCAGGGATGTCTTTATTTCTTGGGATTTTACTCTTTTCTGTACTAGTTTCCTCCTTCTATTGTATAGCTTGTTTATGGCAGGGGTCCACCAGACTGGTTTTCTTTTCTTGGAGGAGTGAGTCTTGGTTTTGTTTGGGATAGCACAATCCATACATTCTTGTAGATGCCCGTAGAGTGCATTAGTAAAGGAATTTGCAGCTTGGACAGTGTTATCCTTTAGCATGGGGGCTTTGAAACTTCTCACCTTGGTCTTAAGAAACATGAAGCTTGCTTTTGAAATTTTTTCACGGTGGTTTCTTTGACCGGGGGTGGTGGTGGAATGTGGATATCCAGAGTGATTAGTTTATGGTCAGATCTAACCAGCGAGGGGTTGACCTCCGGTGTGGAACACCGGTCGCCCATGTTGGTGATGACCAGGTCCAATATGTTGTCACCTTTGGTAGGGGTGTTGACCAGTTGACCCAGGGCATTTGAGTTTATGAATTCTAGGAAATGTTGGGCAAGGGAGTTTGTACTTGAGTAGTTCTCCCAGTTAATGTTTGGGTAGTTGAAATCACCCAATATCAGGGTGTTTGGTAGGACCTTTATGTTTCCCAATGTTTCCAGGAATGCGAAGTGGGGGTCCTGAGACATGGTGGGTGATCTGTAGCAAGCTATAATTTGAATAGCAGTTTTGCCCATTGTTAGTTGCACGTGGATGATCTCTGAAGCAAAGTGCTGTGCCACTAACCTGGAGGTGTGGGTATCCTTGATGAATATGGATACTCCCCCGCCTTTTGTATTTCGGTCTGGGTTTTGTGGCTGAAATGTATGGTATGAGTTGTAGCCTGGTAGTGCTGGGGTGGTCTCTGGAGCCTTAAACCAGGTTTCTGTTACTGCACATATATTGATTTTCTCCATACTGAGGAGTGCCTCAAGTGCATGCATTCTGAGGTTTAGAATTCTGGCATTGAGTAGCATTACCCTCAGTTTTTTGTTACTTGTGCTATTTACGGCAGTGGGTTTGTGTTTTGAGCCTTGCCTAAAAAAGGCACTATGGGGCTGGCAAGAGCCTTGGCCAGTATTAGAAAGCCTAAGGGTGACAGATGCAAGCCATCTCTAGCGAAGCAGTGTGGCTTGTCGAGCATGTCATCCCAGGCTGACAGACACTGGATCCCCTTTGAATGACACCAGAAGCTTAGCCAATTGTTGAAATTGATATTTTTTTCTCTATACCGAGGTATCATTCTTGGTGAGGGCAGGATGCTACTCAGGGTCAGGGTCATACCGGCCTGGGCTACGTGATCAGACAGCTCCTCCATATAGTCCAGGGAGGTACAGCTCAGGTCATTCACACCAACATGGACAATGACAGAGTCACATTTGTACTTGTTCTGGAGTGACCTGAATGCTTGTGTTATGTGGCGGATCCTGGCAACCGAGAGGCAGCTAACAGTAACCTTCGCCTTGTTCAGCCTAGTGAGTGGGACGTCAGTGTGCTTGTGAACTGGTAATGGTAACATTACTACTGTCACCCACCCTTCCAGGACCATTAGCTTGTAACAGGGAAATAACTCTGTGTACTGGGCAATTAATTGCTCCATCTGGAATTGTATTTAATATTGCTCAGAACAGGCTGAGTACAAGTAAATGCTAGGAGCCTCAATGCAAACCACAGAGCCAAGGTACAACACAATATTTTCAACAATTAAATTCAAAAATGTTTTAACCTATAAGGCTCCAAATAATTGTATACTCATTAAATATTTTAATTTAAATGTTATACTTATCCAGGGTATAAATACGTCAAATAGACAGCATATATAATACACAACAAATCATAGTCTATAGGATGTAATATTCAAAGCAAGAATGTTCAAGGAAAACAAAATTACCAGCTATTCGGTCTGACACCAAGCAATTTGAAATATAAAAAGGCTCTACAACTCAGTGCAGATTCTCAAACAAGGCTGTATTGTAATAGCGTAACCATTTGTGATATATCGGAAGACGATTGTGTTTGTGTGTTTAGTGATTTTATTAAGAATAGGCATGTTATATTTATTTATTTTTAGTTTTTATTAGTTCAGTGATTCTTTTCAACTTTATGAGAGTGTATTTGTACCAGTGCTCTTGCAACATCATATATTTTTTTAAATTTGTATGAGCACTGTGTTGCTTAGTGTTTTACAGAGTAGGAGTGTGTTTTAGGAGGCTATGGCAATTTATTTTTTACAGCCTAAGCATAACTTATAGACCTAGTGGTGTGATGTGACTGATATGGTTTTACGGAGTTATGATGCTTACAGACAGTGGGTTGATGGAAGAGGTTTGTCTCCAAGTTTCTTAAATATTGGTATTTTTCATACATTGTTTTATCAGCTGATGGAATCAGTGAACAGTCTGTAAGCACAAGGTAGCTGTTACACTGCCTTAGGTGTTCTAAGGTAGTACAGCACAAGGCAGATGCTACACTGCCTTAGAACACCTAACATGACCAAATTGGCCATAGATGGGGTGATAATAGACTGCTTAGCCATGTTGCCAGTGGGTGGAGGACAACATCTTGTCACAGTACTCAAGGATTAGAGGAAGATTATTACAGCAGACAGTGAAGATTTACGGATTAAGTATTTAGCTACCATCTCACCCAAATGTATCAGTACTTAGCAAAAAAGAAAGAATTAGGTCAACCAAGAATGATGAAGAATGGTGAATCATCTGTTGACTACTACTTGGATACTAGTTCTGGTCTCACCACAGCTGCACACAGCTAGGAGTCAATCCTTTACTCATTCTCTCACCAAAAGCAAAGCAGCAGCACTAATTCTATGCTACTTCCAGAGAAGTAGCATTGTCTCTGGTTTGCTGGGTTCAGTACCCTTGGTATAGTCTTCTCATGGTAGATACTCTAAACAGCACAAACAGCAGTTCAACACAATAGAAAATCAAGTTGACAAAGGCCCTGAAGAGGTTTTCACTGAAACTGACCAATAATCAGGATTGTCCCATGCACACTTCCCAGTCAGAGACCATTGGAAATCAATGTTCCTCTGCTGCTTCCCTCACCAGGAGCAAAATAGTAGCTTTAATCCCAAACTGGCACCTAAGAAGAAACACACACACTTTTCAGTGATTGGTAATCTTTAGGAAGGCTAGGAAATAATGTCCCTCTGCTCCTTTTCTCACTAGAAGCAAAACATAAGCACTAATACCAAGCTGATTCCTGAGGGGTACATAAGTTCTCCATGGCAGGTAGCCTTCTTCCAGATGTTACAGATTTTAAAAGAAAGATTTAAGAGTGTGATTAATACTCAGGCTATTACTATGTGCAGTAAGTGAGCAGGACAATATGAAATAGGGGCTAACTAAAGCTTAAACATTCTAAGGGGGAAGACCTTCCCAGTCTGATCCTTTAATGCCCTATAGTATGAGCAGATGAGATGAGACGAGACTGTGAGAAGCTTCAAAAATCAGATTTACAGTAGGAGCTGGCAACTCAAAAGCCACCAAGTTTAAAAGCACAACAGAAACTGGGAGAGTGGCAGGAAAATTCAGTACAGTCATATATCAATAATATTCTCAATCAGTTGTGTCTTTAAGTTATTTGCCTTTAGAGCTTACACCGAAGACTAAGAATCCTCTTAATTGTCTTAGTGGCCTACTGATTATCAAAGCAGATGACATTTGTACCCACTGTGATGATGTGAGGTATTGCCAGCTATGCCAGGAGAAGTAGGCCAGTGGACATGTAACATATGCCAGCAGGGTTAGTTGGAGTTTTGTAAAGACCTGTATGTCATTTGTATATCAAACTGATTTGTAAAGGTGCTTGTGTTGAAAATGTATTGGCAAAGCTGCTTGTATTAAAAATGTACCAACAGTGGGTCCTGCTGGACAGAAAAGAAATACACCTGTATGTCGGACTGTATCGTAACTGCCAAAATGTATATATTGTAACAGAGGATACTGGAAGAGAGGACGTTAAGCTCAGTCCCAACTAACATTTAGAAAACTATCCTGAAATTAAATTACTTAATTTAGGACATAAAGATTGTATCTCACAGGTCTCAATGCAGTCAGAGACAAAAAGCTGGCACTAGGAAACCTTGTGTATTGTCTTTCGGGGTGAACCAACTGCAACTCTGGAAGGGTGGAAGTTTGAAATTGTTTTATGACTTCCAGAAGCTGCAACACAACTTAGCAAAGCTCTGTGTATATAGTAACAAATATTTGCAAGATTCTGGTTCAGTTTCTAGTAAAGGGGGGGTAGCATAGGAACCATGAGTCAGATGACCAGATGTATGTGATATCATTCTGTAATCCAGACCAGTAACAGATAATTTAAAAGTATTGATGAGCTTATGATCTGCAAACTTCTGAAGGTCATAGTGTTTGCAGCTTGCATACAAATGCCAGTTGTGTAAACATTGGTAACTACATTTAAATCCAAAGAACTTTAAAACAGGCAAAAAGATGTTGCAACAATAATGTTGCTCAATAAAAAATGTCTACAGAAAGTGACATTTCACCCATAGACACCATTTAAGTATTTAAAGACAAACAAGTGAAGAACTAGAAGTCTTGTTTTCTTGATGTTCAACAAATTAAAAAATGTATTACAAACAGAACAGGTTAACAAGATAATGCAGATGCAGTACTCCAACAAACTATTTGTAAATTTTATTTCTTTACTTTTTTATCTTATTTTAAATTTGGTGATTGGATCAATGAATTGGTCTGAGGGCCCATTCTAGTCATGACTCAAGCCTTCAGGCATAAACTTAATACTTACAGATTTAGAATTTACAATTCAGGCTTAGACTAGAAAAATTAGCATCTTGACAAAATCACACAAAAATAAGTGAGCACTTTTGTTTGCCTTTTTCTCCATAAAAGGTGTAAAAATTAAATATCCAACCCATTTTGACAAAATGCTATGAATACCTTTAAGGCACTTGTGATAGAAATGTAATGACAGCATGAAAGTTGTTCAGCAAAGCATTACATATAAAATGATAGGTAATGTATATGTAAATAACCTATAAGTGCATAGTAAATGGGTATCAATGTTGGAACATTTTCAACAAACAAATATGATTAATGCTAAAACACCAGTGTTGCCTCCAAGCTTTCAACTGCAAAGTACCAGCCAATGCATTCCAGTAAATGCTTCTGAAGAGCTACCCAAAGCACTCTCCAAGACCAAATTCATCACCTCAGAGTGTCCAGATAAATTACATGGATATGTCCTGGTTAGACTGAAACATTGTCTATCAGGCCTCCTTCTTAAACTCTTCAACCACAGCCGCTCTATAGAAAATGTACCAGAAGCCTGGAGAAAAGCTGTTGTACTTCCCCTAAAAAAAGTATGCCCCACCATGGAGCCAGTCAACTATAGCCCTATCAACCTCACCATTATCATTTAGAAAGTGGTACAATGCATCATTATGGGCATCATAAGCAGGGACATGGCAATCAAAGTCCCTGGATCCTAACCCAGTTGGCTTTGTAAAAGGTAAATCATGTCTATTAAATCTAGCTGACATATTTGAAACAGTCACAAAAGTACTATGTAACTCAGTGCACATGGCTTGCCTGAATTTGTCTATGGCTATTGACACTACACCCTACTCTGGCATCAACAAACAAGTCAAACTCAGTACAAATCCCTGTGTAACTCACTGAGATAGAAATCACTCTATTAAAGTCAGTGGTGTACTATCCTTTAAATGACTTGTCACCATTGGTGTAGCCCAGGGCTCTGTTTAGGGGCTACTACTACTTGGTATCTACTTCTTTTATATCAAATTTGCCATTAAAGGCTTCTTGCTGACCAAGTTCACAAACAACTTCAAGCCATAACCAACTTTCCGGAAGGCGACCAGACCTAATTGAACAAACTTGTGGTGCCAAAAAAGCAGTGTAAAACTGAATGCCAACAAATTTAGCATTTCCTTGGTATGTACTTGTCCAAATACTTAACACAATTTGAAAAAAAACAGCACTTTCTCACTAAAAAATCTCAGTTACAAGCTTTGTATGTAACTTGAAGCATTTAAAAGTTGTGTCTCTTTTCACTGTCTCCCACAGATTCTTATGAAGTGAACAATGTCTGGCCTACAGAACTGTAATTGACCCAATCCTGCTTGATCAACATACTATACATTTATAAAACTGGTAATATCACAAATATAAGAACAAGGGACCCAAATCTATACTGCAATATAAATAGGATTTGCTGATATGGCCGTTATCTTTCCTAAAGAATTATCCACGTCTGGAATAAACTGTCACTGTCTGTTACGCAAAGTGTGTTTCTCACGATCTTCAAATCTAAACTTACACGAACAGCTGAGAAGCAACAAATTTACTCCTGCCTAGCCCCCTAATCATGTATGGAGAGAGGCATTAATTAGTTCAGTGAACCAGAGGACTTCACTGGTTAGGCTTCAAAGGCTTAACCGTTCTATTGTCTAGTAAGAACATATGAACTTACAAGCCAATAAGAAACTATATCAGGTTTACAGGATCATTATCCTACAACACAGCCAAGCTCTGTTTCCAGTAAAATAAAAGAATAAATAATTTCAAATGCAATAAACACAGTAGTGAACAACTTTGATTAGGAAAGGACCATTTTATAGGAGGGTATGTGTTAAACAAATACTTTGACAGCAAGTAAATAATCATACAGTGTGCACTGCATTCTCACATATAAAGTGTTTACTATTATAGTTTAGATACGACACATAGTTGTCTAAGAAAAATGTATTACAGCCCTAGATAGATAAAGATAAGTCATTCTGTTGAAATGCTACTATACCACATTCTGTTTTATTCTACTCTGTGTACTGCCTCTTAAGAAGCCGCTGTTTGTTTGGTAAAATTACTAATGCCTCAGTGACAAACACTGCACTAGCCTGTTATAATGTCAGAACAAAATAGTTTACATTTATTGTAGTATGTAGGGACAGTATACTCCAACACCCTTGCTAAGTCCATTGTTTCCTTGAAACTTCTGTTGTAACAAGCATTATTGCTTACTTAAGAAATACATGGATTAGAACACATGCATGGTAATGTCACTTGCTGCATTTATTATTACACTAAAAATTGTGCAGGATAACTCTGACAAATAGAAGCCTCAGGATACTTCAGGATTACTGTCACCAAGCAAGAATAAAAAATATATGAAAACTTTAATAAAAATTTTAGTTGCCATAGAAAGACAATGTAAGACCATGATCGTATTTATAAATGTTAATATACTCAGTAGTTATAAAGGAATTTCAGGCATTACACAAGGACTCATAGTCTTTCTCTTCCCCTAGTCATATAACAGCCAAGTCAGACCTCTGTGGAACCCTTATTCCTTATATTTGGAGAAGTATGATATGGTTTGTTTTTGATTTGTTTCTGTATACATTAAATGTTGGTTTCCTAAGTTTTTTCAATGTTAATGGATTCAATGTTTTGAATTTTCAAGATTTTGGTCTCAATGTTTTGAATTTCAACGTTATGGGCTTTCAATGTTCTAAAGTGAAAAAAAAAAATATATATATATATATATATATGTGTGTGTGTGTGTGTGTATGTGTGTGTGTAACATCTTTGGTAGTATAATCATTTTAATAAATACTAATCTATCCTCACAAGTAAAAAAAAAATTATTTTTTTAATAAGAAGTAACCAAAGTAATACTTCTTTAATTACTTTTTCAAAATTATTATTAATAATCTTACTCACATCCTGATAGATTTTGAATTAGCCTGAAAATGTTACTCAGTAATTCTAAAATATTTAATGGAAGCAAACTATATGATTCCATACTTAAACCATCTAACCCCGGAGCTTTATCATTTTTCCCTTTTTTAAAGCTTCTTTATCTTCTATCAGAGTAATAGGCTTATTCAACAGAGATATTTGTTGGTTATTAAGTTTATTAGTAACATTTTTCTTTAAATTGTCAGATTTGTAATCATCAGGATTATTA
The DNA here is from genome assembly GCF_019279795.1 of Protopterus annectens. NCBI lineage: Eukaryota > Metazoa > Chordata > Ceratodontiformes > Protopteridae > Protopterus > Protopterus annectens. Next base: position 997,954,709 of record NC_056744.1, on the reverse strand, counting down.
TTTTTATCATTATTAAGATTCTCATGGAATGTATGTTCACCTATTTTAATAGGTGGGCTGGACCATGCTGTTTTTAATATTTGATCATTTTCTAAGGAAGACATGAACATTAACTACAACTGAATGTGGCAGGAAGTTTTCCTTCTTCAATAATGCTCTCAGAGATCTGTGTGTCCTTTCAATTCCAAAAGATAAAGTTTCAGGTGTTCTATTGCAGCTAGGTAGTTAAGAAGCTTATTATATTCCTCCCTCATACTTTTTCAGTATACCATAAATTCTAATGTTATTTCATCTCGGTCTATTTTCTAAATCATCAGCTTTATCTGTGATCAGTTATTTTGTTTTAAAAGAAAGTCAGTCTGAGACTCACCTTCAGTTATTCTTCCTTCATGAATATTTAAAGCGTCTTCCATTCTGCTGATTTGTACACTTTGTTGTTTCATAAAAATTTCTAAATGTTCCATCTTCTTACTGGTCTCTTCATTTAAACTTTCTAGTCTGACATTCAGTTTGTCTATTTTAAGAAATACATTGTGCACACTAGACATTAATGACTATACAGTAAACTCTCAGTTAACCAGAACTTGAACAACCCGAAAAAAAAAAAAATCTAAGAAATAAAGTACAATTTCCATGTGTTGCACTTTCTGCACACACACACACCCCGCAGAAACGTACCTTATATTTTTAGAGTTTTAGAGTTTTAAAAGGGAAGATAGAAATAAATTCCCTCTCCCCCCAACCTAAGAACAAGTCAAACCAAACAAATAGCATAACAGCATAGGGTACAGTACTAGTCAGGCCTATTTTTAATAGTAACTCCCAAGCAACCAGAAATTACAGTTATCTGGCATCTACCCATCCCCATGGGTGCTGGTTAACTGAGAGTTTACTTTGTCTTTTTTAACAAAAGAATCCTGAGTACCATTTCTAGAGTGGCTTATATTGAAGTCTCTTCTCTCCTAAACAAGCAGCTGAAATTCTGACAGAAAAATTACAGCATTTGAAGAACTTCAAACTGTAAATCTTTTCTCTCACTATTAGTAAATAAAATTAGCTAACAAGTATCTCCAAATTTAATTTTTTTTTTATTATATTTTCTGTCAGAGAAAAGTTTTCAGGAACAGAGCTTTCACCAGTTGCTGCTCTCAGTTAGCCATGTTGGCCACTCCCCCAGGAACTCTTACCCTTCACCATGTTTTCTTCTGTTATTAACAGAACCACATCAAAATTAATGCTGGTTCTCAACACATCTTTTACATCTTGGTGACTGTCTGCATATTCCCTGGGTGCTAGAGTCAGAGACCTAATTTCTGACTGCTTTGGTGTAACTGGTACATGAAATGACTAAAACAAAAATCACCATTAGACAGAGTGGGAAAAATCTATATATTTAGTGCTTTCTCCTGAATATAATCTGGACTAGAGATTATTGTTTTAGTTTTGTTTTTGGTTTCATTCACCTGAGGTATTGTTTGGTGTTTTTCATCCCCCATAACTTTTAATTTGTAGGCGGGTAACCACTCCCTTTACTACCCCTAAAACTTAGATGACCAATTAAAAAACAGTGCCACTTCAAACTAAATGTCACATACTTTCTGCAACTGTCTAAAATTAACACACCTGAGATCTGCCTCTCAGTTTATTGGTATTCATTTCCAATTAGTAACTAGTTTTAGCTAAGCCTGCTAAGTATTTCCTACACAGCACAGATAGCAAACGGGTTGCTATTTTTCTCTTTATTTCAAATTCCTGCTTAGGCTAGGAACAAGATAAACTGTTCCATAATCGTTTTCAATTGTGGATTTCTTTGCCAAGCCTTCAACCCATTTCCCACACATCCCAGATAGTGGATAGACTTTTAGTTTACTTCTCTTCTTAATTATTATACAGGCTTCATATATTCCTTATATAATGAGTATCACTTAATCTTATTCAGCCTAGGTGGCAGATAGGTTAATCCCACAGCCTTTACTCTTCACTCTTAACACCACGTATGTAGTAAATAGGTTGTCAATATGCACCTTGCTACTTTATACTTTATTACTAAACTCCTACTCAGCCAAACTAGGAAATAGACTGTTCCTACATTTTGCTTCATATTTCCATATATCCTAGATGGCAGATTGCTTTATATGCTTCTCGACTAATTTCTATTCAGCCCAGCTGATAGACCAACTGATCCTTCTGACTTCACTTATTTCTCGATCATTCAGCTTCTGTGACAGATAGGCTACTCCTATGCCCATTACCTACTCCTACACAGAATGGGTGACAGGTTATTCCTTTTCTGCTGTTCATCATACATTCTTCCTTTACCAGCAAAAAAGACTATTCCTGTCTCGCATTCCCTCAATGTTCCTCCCATCTTTCACTGAAATTCAGCTGCACTTAACTATCAGTAATGTATTCAGGCAAAGAAAACAATAACACATTATTCACTTACTTAGAATACTGAAGCAGGTTTAATTCCTTCTCCTCAACTTTCTTAACATATCCACATTTTTCTCAAATTATAGTCTCCCTTATTAGCTCATTGTCCATTTGTAATTTTGTTCAGGGTTCATCTATAATTATGCTCAAGCTCTATTTCTCCATCCTCTTACTACACTTACCTGCCCCTTCTTTTTCCTATCACACAAAAGGTCCACTCATACTGCTTAAATTTTTCATCTCTAATCCCACCTCTCTGGCTTCCTGCTTCCCAGCCGTCACTATATATATCTTCTTTCCAACCCAAAACACATGCCTATTAAAAATGCCCATCAAAAATCATACGTCCAGTATGTTCTCTACTCACATTACATCTAGCATATCTACTTCTGACAGATAATATTCCAATTAATGCACATTCTGACATCTTTCTAACACACAACTCCAAAAGCAATTTCAAAGTAGATACTTCAACCTTATTCAAAGATCATCAGCATGTTGCAATTTTCAAGAAAACAATTACGCACATAAACTGCACTACTATATCAGCATTTCAATCCAGAAATTCAACTAAAAATCCAAACTAAATTATATCAAACCTTCTTTACAATTATCCACTCAAGAACAACCAAGTAAATCCGGATCTACTCCAGCAAGTACCAGGCATTACTAGCTCTCCCCCACTTAGAAATAAAGATTTCAAAATGATTTGCCTAAACATCATCAACCATAAGTGGACTTACCATGAATCCTGGTTACTCAATGAGAAGTTTTACACAGGGACAGTCACAAAAATTAATTTAAAGAGGACTACTGTCTCTCTGAAATCACATGCTCTAACTATACCATACACATTAATAAGAGACCAGGCTCCAGATAAGCGGAGGGTGTCACTTTACTCCAAAAAAGCTACCTAATATTCATAATGTAATTTTTGGCTAACCCAACAGAGAGAAGCCCCAACCGGGTCTACACTCATCTAACTGTAGGAAGACATACTAATCTATGAGGTGATGATAATAATATTCCCCACTATGCGTCACCCTTCATACCTATATATCTCTCCCATCATCTCCCACTAGCCTGCAACACATTGTATAAGAAATATTCCAGAGGAGTATCACTTGCAACAGTATTATTCTTGGAGATTTTAGTATAATGTTTCAGAATCCATGCCCCTCCTCTAAACAAAATGCCATTAACTGATCAAGTCTATGTTATTGGAGTAAGTCCAACTAGATGAAATTAGAAAACTGGAAACAATACTATCTTTAATCACATCATAACCAACAGCAAGCACAAATGCTTATAGGTCAAAATACTACCGAACAATGTAAGTGACCACTGCCCTGTTACCTTGATGTAGTCCTTCAAAACACAAACTACAGCCCCAAATCATTATAGGTAGATGCATTCCTAAGAATAAGAAGCATATCTTGAATGAACATATACAAACACTTGACTAGAAGCCATTACAATTGCCAGCCCCTAATATAGCATTTACCTACCTTACCTTAACTAACTAACCCAAGCTGGACTTGCCCATAGATAACCACAGATTTAAAAATACTAATGTACCTTAGTGACAGTGCTTGGAAGCACTGAAAACAGAACTCCATAAATCTGTTAACTCCATAAAAAGACCTGGAGCAAAGGAAAGCAACAAGAATTCCCACTAATGCAGCTAAAGTCACTTTCCTTAGATTAAGGAAACAAAACTCATTCAGTTCCTCCTCTAAGCAATTTTGGAAGAAAACAAAGCAACTCTCAAGCCCCATTGCCAATCCTTCATATATCATGTTAGACTTGGCCACTAATAACAACATAACCTATGCCAATAAACACAGCCAATTACTTTATATGTCCATTGAAGACTTAACAAGCAGTTTCACAATTAACACCTCTCAGAAGATAACAAATGAAGTAAATGACTTATAGCTCTAAACTCCCACTTTCAACTGTCATCCTTTTTAGTTTAAAGGATTTCCAGTTAAAGAAACCACCAAACTACTACTAAACGTAAAGAAAACAATCAGGCGTCAAATTCATTGCACTTCACCCCACCAGTTTTCCTAATGACGACAACCATCTCCATAACCAATCCACTCAACTATATGCACAATATTTCCTTAACCTCAGTAATCTTCATAAAGTCCCTCAAACACTTAATCATTATCCAGTTATCTTTAAAAAGTATAGCCTGCAATGACGTTAAGCCTATTTCTGACTTAAGCTCACTATCCAAAATTGTCTAAGAATCATCTGTTAAAAAGTATTTAATCACATAAACAGTTATGGGATGTTGTATGATAAACATATTGGATTCCATAATGACTTTAGTACAATAACAGCACAATGATACCATCTAATGCAACATAAATAAAGGCCTTTTCACTGCAGGTTTCTTCACTGGCTTGACTAGCATTTGAAACACTTGATCTTACATGTCTGTTGAATAAACTCATCTCCATCTCCATCTCCATAACCAATCCACTCAACTATATGCACAATATTTCCTTAACCTCAGTAATCTTCATAAAGTCCCTCAAACACTTAATCATTATCCAGTTATCTTTAAAAAGTATAGCCTGCAATGACGTTAAGCCTATTTCTGACTTAAGCTCACTATCCAAAATTGTCTAAGAATCATCTGTTAAAAAGTATTTAATCACATAAACAGTTATGGGATGTTGTATGATAAACATATTGGATTCCATAATGACTTTAGTACAATAACAGCACAATGATACCATCTAATGCAACATAAATAAAGGCCTTTTCACTGCAGGTTTCTTCACTGGCTTGACTAGCATTTGAAACACTTGATCTTACATGTCTGTTGAATAAACTCAGTAAACTAAATTTTAGTCCAAGAACTGCAATCTGGTTTAAAAGTTATCTCAAAGACAGAAAATTCCACGTGTACTCTGTCAATACCCCTTCTAACCCTGATATTCTTAATATCAGGATTAGAAGGGTTAAATATTAATTCATTGACCCTCTTCAAAAGGAACCTTGATGATTGGATGGGAGATAGTAAATTCAGCCCGGGGATCATGTCAGTCGCCCTGCTAGACAGGAGCCCAGAGAAGTAAATATTGTGGGAAGAAATATCCAGGGAATTGTTATGGCTAGGCTTGCATAGGCCCTAGGGCCGATAGCCTAGTACCAACCTACAAACCTATATTGATATACCATAATGGTCAGTGCTAAGACTTTATTATTTTCACTGTTTATAAAAGACATTACGCATAATATCCATTCCCTTAACCTGGTTAATTACTCAAATGATCTCCTTCTCAGTGAAACAAGGCATCTCCTCTTAAGTCCTATAAGACAAACTTCAAAATAGATTTTCTTGCTCAACAATAATTTAATGATTATCCTTAATATATCTAGCATCATGCTTTCTGCCACTCCAACAAAGCTATAACATCTCCTAACCCTTCTAGTTAGACACAACACAATCACTACAGTATCCAATGTAATTGAACAAAAATACCTAAGCATGATACTAAATCTTCACTAAACATACTGAAAAAGTTGTTAGTAAACCACTAAGCCAAATGAAACTTTGCAACAAAATCCCACTTCCTCTCCCCATTGCTTGTTCCTGGGTTATTACTAGACTAACTGCTCTGAGGCCTTTTTAAGCCTAGCCATGCTTGTTTTTCCAAATATATTTGACATTTGTCTGACCTGAATATGGCCTGCTACTGCAATGTGGGATTAATACACATAAACCAAAGCTGCCTGTAAATAAAATAAGTACAACTGCCCTGTTTGCCACTGACTCTACCCATGACTGCCTCATACTCAAAGAGCTCATCTGGTTACCAACAAATGTAGAGACACCTCCCTTTTTATCTTGGTGATAATAACAAATTATATTAAGTCAATGCCCTCTTCTGCTACCAAAACTACCAATCCTGTTCTCTTAACTAGATTCAAATCTTTTTATTGGAGGAAAAAGCATTTTCAAGACTTGAAACATCTTCCTGGAACAATATTCCTCCAAAGATAAGACATAAACAGAAGCTGATTGCCTTTAAGACTAAACTAAAGGAACATATCTTTAAGGAATCTAAATGATCTTGCATTAGGAATTCTGGTAAATTTTAAACAGCATTTTTTACTACCTGATTTACTGGCATGCCACTCGGCATTGTAAGCCTTGGCTCTATATGATTGTTACTACTGAGGTGACACCTTGACCGCCATGTGTAAAAATGGGTTGTGGATGGATAGATGGATTTACTGGCATGTTCAGCTGATCAGTTGCTGATGGCCTGTAACAGGTTGAAATGTTCAATGGCACTATGCTCACATGACTATAAATAATTAATTCCTTGCATGATTTACTACTTATATGCTCTTACTTCTTAAATTACTGTAAGTAGTCAATTTCTTTACTACACTACTGTAAATTCAAATTCCTTGTTAAGGAAGGACTGCACATTTTCTGCTGCCCCTTATAGCCTGGGCCATGAGTGAAAAGGATTCGTAACCATCCATCCACCTAGTCATCAAATAGCAATCAATCAAACAAGCAAAAATAAATAAACTGCTTCAAAGCATATTTCTGATGTCACACAGCAGGATAGGAAACCACTTCCAGCTGTCTTTATTTACTCAGACGAATTTCTTTATTTGCCCTAAAATTTTATCTTCCACAAGTAGCAAGTATCAGATAATGACCTTCCCACAAATTATCTAGTTATAATAGCTCCTTTTATTACATCTGTTTTAGTTCATTTAAAATATTTGCTATAAAAAGGTATATCATAATTAAACAGCTTAAAACAGCTTTTCATGGAATATCAACCTAGGGAACCTAAAATAGTACACGTTCCTGTTTCATACCTAAATTGTTACATATAAAGTTCAGTTGTCTCCCACAAATAATTTATAACAAGCATGAATAAAGGAGTATACACATTCAAGAATGCTTAATATACAGCACCTGTAAAGTTATGCCTCCACCTTAGAAGTAAAACCTATGATGGCCATAAAAAGTTAAACACATCATTACTAGAAAATAAAGATTTTTACTGCCAGTGCTCCACAACAGAATGAAAAGAGCAAATAGACATATCTGCCTGTAAACACAATGATGATTTCTGCTTAGTCTTGAATAAGTTTTAGCTATAGAGAAATGCATGATGTAGCATAAATGCATGTACATGCCCCTGCCATACTAATATGCATACACAAAAATGCTCTACATTTTGAAACATTTGTAACTCTACAGTGAATAGACTGAATGTCACTGTACATATATGTATAGCTGTCACTGTTCATGTGTAGGTTTCATTTTTAAAAATCACAACACATTTTGGCAAACTAAATCCCATTTCTCAAAGTTTTCACATCATGTCAACACAAAACAAATAGTGCAATAAGTTGTTCCTAGGCAAGACGTATATTTTGATGTGAATATCACTCAGCTGTATGCAATGTCTCTTAGTATTACATATAGTACATTTGTACTTCTGGAATATAAAAAAAAAGAGGAAAAAGAAAAAGTGGCCAGCTTATCAGACATGAATATTGCACTTGTGATGGTTGTGCTATAAATTCTGAAGGAAATCCTGAACTGGCAACACTGTAAAGCTACATTCTCTATGCTGAAGGTTACTTATTCCATCTGCAGTTTTCAATATTTTGCTCTATATATCCAAGCAACATTTTTACAACTTTACCACATGAAAAAAATGCTGAATATGTTTTCTCACAGTGAATAAACCATTTCTATTTTTATGAAATAAGATTAACATTTAGCATGTATCTCAACAGTAAAGGGCATTATCTTTTGAAGGGTGTTAAAAGAAAATGGTGCGTTTTAATCCCTATCTAAAATATTAAAACCTGATAAATCCTCTACATTAAATATAGCTTTGTGTTTTTCAGCCAAACTTCCTTTATCATTCATTCGAATGGAGTTCAAGAAGTTTGCAGTCTAACTTCCAATGGGCGGAGCCTAAGCCTTTTCACAGAATCAAATTATGTCCTCACATTTCAAACAAATGTTCATATCATTGGAACCATAAGGATTACAAAAGTAGTATACATGACAAACTCTTCAGCACAAACTATTTTTATAGTGATAATATTCTTTAGGTTCTAGGTCTTAAACTGAATTTTATAAGTCACAGTAGACACAGTAACTATTATGTTTGTAATATTTGGTAAACTTACACTATCTCAGCAACCATTCAAGTTATATACATACTGTCAGTAGTATTTTATTCATCTCACTGAGAGCTTTCATATGTGGCTAAGCAGTTCTGTCTGTATTACTTGATTGTTGAGATACTTAGAAAAATGTGACAATTATATCTGTATAAATTAATATCATAAAAACAACAGTTAATGTCTATTTACCTGCACTAGACAGATGTCAAATATTAATGTAGTTGAGTTTGCTATTGTCTAAGCTTTAAGATGAAATCTTTTAAAAATTTGTACATGGTATAATTTTAGAATTATTGATGCAAATATGAATAAGCAATATTTGATGCCTAGAGGCGTCGGTATGAGTTAACTGCAGATGCATCTGGAGACGTCACTCGGATGTAATGAGTTAAGGAAGCCTAATAAGCCAATGAAGTAAAAATATTTATGTCTTCTTCCAAAAGTGACTTTGTATAACAAAAAAGAAAGGTTAAATAATCAGAGTCTGAAACATAACTAGTTTAGTTGCATCCATCAAGTCATCGAATACAATAACTTAACCTTCCAGTGCTAGCATACTAAAATTGGCCAAAGTTCTAAGGTTAAATTTTGATAAATAAATACATTGACTGATTGACTAACTAATTGAAAATAAGGCTCATTAGATGGCTTTCAATCTTTATGGGCAACCTTTTCAGTGTTAGTTCTTTAGGATCCTTCCATGTAAACAAACAAAAATATATGCAATGAAATTGATTTTAACTCAATTAACAGAATCTTCATTTCAGTCAAGAAACGTTTCACCGGAATAAGAAAAATTACACCTATAATTCTCAAAGCATGGTTCAAGGAAAGTAATATGATTACATTTTAAATGAAAATATTATGAATTCACAAATTTATTGGCTTATTTAACATATGCATTTATTTATGTACTGCCCTAAAAGGCCTGACAACCTACAACCATCCAGGTTACAAATACATACAACCCTCCTCATGTAGAATATTTTATAAAATGTCTCCAATTAATACTTAACTATCAGTCCATATTATCAAGGGCAAATAAGAATTTCCGCCTGACAAATATTCTAATTCTTACTTGTCCTATTCAGAGAATAACATCCTTCAACTAAAAGATTCACTACATTAGCTACCTTTATTCAAAAATTACATTCCGTAAGACTTTTGTATCCAAAAGTCTAACTGTATGTTATCAGGAGCCATTTTTATTAGTACTCTGCTTCTGTGTATATTATATTACATGCTCAATGTTTTATGTTCTCAAAATTATAGCAATAACAATAGGAACAACTAATATTGCATGTAACCAACATAGGTGCTTTTTCTTTAATGTCTCACTTGTTATAGCACAGTGAACTAGTTTTTAATGAAAGTTCTACTAACAGTATGCACTGTATGGAAAAATACTTTACCTTCTAACATTTGCATTCAAAGATGTGTTGTAGCATATAATACCTCTCGATATTACTTTTTCTTGCAGAAAGGTCTAGGTCAACCAGCGAATCAACTAATTACTTAACCTTTTCAATTATCAAATTGGCACTCCACATTATTCTTATGTGTTTTTTTTTTCCTTCTGGAAGTGCTACATTTACAGGAGACTCATCTTAGGCACAGACAACAGATGATAGAATCATGTGCTGGCTGTTATTATATCCTGCTAGTTTGCATCTTCTTTTCTTGCCAAAAGTTCCTGGAATGATTCCACACATGTACAAACAATGCTTACAACACCATTCCTATTGTGACATCTTTCCAGTCATTTTTACAACCTGGTATGCAGTACATGTAGGAGTCACCCACACAAGTGTGTGTGTGTGTGTGTGTGTGTGTGTGTGTGTGTGTGTGTGTGTGTGTGTGTGTGTGTGTGTGTGTGTGTGTGTGTGTGTGTGTGTGCATGTACATTCATAAAGTGTATTCTCCAAAATCAAAGAAAATAATTGCCAATACTTAAATCACTGACCATTTTCTATTGACAGCACAATACGTCAAAATTAAAGCAAAACAAATCAAACAACACTTTTTTGTAAGGGGGGTAAGTCCCCCTCACTCCTACCCAAACTACTTATATATACCAACTGTGAGTTCACACAACACTGAAGAAAATGGAAAGTCCTTAATCCCAACTCTCCTATGATTTTGCTCCATCATTGTCAAATCGCATTTTCAATGAAGTGTGAATCACCTAAAATATCAGGAGAGTCCTACTTTAATGTAATTAATGTTTGACTACCCAAACTGTAATTATATACATATATGTGTAGATAAAAAGAAAATAAATATATATATATATATATTATACCCACACACATACACACAGACATACATATATATCTATATATATATAATATATATATACACACACACACACACAGAACTATACATATATATCTATATCTAATATATATATATATATATATATATATATATATATATATATATACACACACACACATATATATATATATATATATATGTATTTATATACATATATATATATATATATATATATATATATATATATATATATATATATACAGATTTTATATATATATATATATATATATATATATATATATATATATATATATATATCTACTTCATATGATCAAGATTCCAAAACATCGAACCTCTGATCATCAAAGACCAGAGGATTGAAGTTCTGGAATATCAAACCTGCAAAATAAAATGTAAAACTTGAAAACCTCCGATTTCATTTTTTTGCAGGGATGGAAACACCCCTACACCCCCCACTCCCCCTGCTACTTAAATATACCAACTCGGAAATCACATTACAGTGAAGAGAATGATAAAGCTCTTGTTCCACACTGTACAATGATATCCATTCACAAGGTTCGATATTTCGGTACTTCGATCCTCTGGTCTCTACATATATCTATATATGGGTCTACGATCCTCTGGTCTCTACATATATCTATGTATGGGTCTATGTCATATAATCAAAATGTCAGTAGACCGACTTTCATAAGCCCAAGACCACAAAACTGAAATCCCACAATCCCGAAACCTGAAATACCAGACATACATACACAAAACTGAAATAACGAAATCCCGACTTAAACCCCAATCAATGAAATTACGACAGTAAAAACTAACACCATTGCAACAGCACAGTAAAACATTCCAACCCAAACTACATTCTTGACCAACCAATACACGCAAACCCAAATAAAATCCTGCTGAATATTCATGATGGTGTCTATAGCACTGACATGAATATTCATTACAAATGCTTAAATTTAATAAAAACAACTATTCAATTTCAACTTTAAAGTTTTTGCAGGGGAGCTGTGCTTCCCTGCATCCCTCTATGGGGAGCCAAACCCTCCAAACCCACTGCAAATTAAATATATCAACTGCAATATCACACTACAGTGTGGAAATGAGCAGATTTCCTGTTCTGCTCAACTTGGAGTGTCGGCATTTCAAATGTTCAGTCTTCTGAATGTCAGTTTCACTCCTGTGAAACTTCAAGTTTCTGGACTTGCTGTTATGAAAGTTGGTCTACTGACATTTTGATCATATATATATATATATATATATATATATATATATATATATATATTCCCCCCCACCCTCCGAAGAAATGTTTGGTCAGGAGCAATTCAAGAAAAAGCAGCGAATAACCACGGAGAAGAAAATGTATGGTAAGCAACAGCTTTCATTCTTTATTCTAGTACAAACTGTCTAAAGTGTTTTATAAACTCCAGGCAAGTAACCACTTGTCACCATGTTGAACTTTGGCCTTTACTCCTGCTGTAGCGCAATCTCGAAGTTGGTATATTTAGTATTGGGGGTGTGGGGGGGTGAAGCCCCCCACATGGATGTGTTTAATTTGCTTCAGTTTTAATATATTTTGTAGTGTGGACAAGTGGTTACTTACCTGGAGTTTTCAGATGGTGTTGCGAGACGTCATTAGCGTTATGAAAGCTGGGTATATGGCATTTTGCTCTTCTAAAGTAGACCCATTTATATATATAAGAGAGAATAAAGTTTTTTTGCATTGTCATGGTGTAGTTATTTGTGAAGTATGGTGTTAATAAGGTACCTTTTTATTTTGATATTTATTTTACTTTTAATAGCATTATTAAGTGTGCCTGTTAAATTGTTACAAATATCCTGACAATCATACAGAATTAACTCGTTACACTAAGGAACAGTTCAACAATAATAAAATCAACGATATCTTGTTCCTTTACCCACGGGTAAAGGAACAAGATATCGTTGATTTTATTAATCATACAGAATTGTAGACTAAACCAAGTTTGAAAATCATAATATATGTATTTGTGATAATGACACTGAACATGGAAACAGCAACAAACTTGAAACAGCACAGAAATGATAAACCTAGATATTTCTGAAGTACTTAAAGAATGTCAGAAAATTTTTAAAGCATAATTACAAAGTCAGAAAACAAAATTATTAAACCAAGTGACCATGTATTAAGTTATTTTGGTCTACCCTATTCAACTATACAAGTATATTTCTATGAAATTGCCATGAATGATGACAAGTTGTAATTATTTAATATTTTCAAAATATCTAACATTGCATTTTAGTTATTTATACTTCAAAGCACAGATCAGACTGAAGGCCAGTGTATGCTTATAACAAAATGTGCTTTTTAACATTTACATTACAGTAGTGTGTAAATCCACTGGACAACCTTCACATTTCTTAGGCACAAACAGAGCAGGTACCACATTTTACAGCATTCTGTACCAACTATCACTTAGCACAAGAAATGTAGGAACAGCTCACAGGAGCAGTTCAGAGGTATGCATTCATGCACGCAAAATTTTAGATTCATTTAAGGCAGTGACCTTTCTTTAATCTATTTACCTCTGATGCATATAATGTGAAAAGAACATTTGAGCTCAGGCCTGTTAGACATCTTCAAGTCAATAAACCATGTAAAAAAATATAGTGCGACTTACCTTCCTTAAGTCTTCCAACCCATATTCAATGGCTGAGGTAAAAACTTCTAAAGCCTGAGAAGTGGGGAAAAAAGAACTTATGATAAATTACATTAAAATAAAATAATATGTTTGCCATTTCAAATATGCAGACAAAATAATTTAACAGTAATAAATACAATGGAGGACTCTGTACTCATCTCAAAGGAACCTGCTCATTATGACAAAACACAGATTCAACCATCCAAACATGTTTTTAAACAAAATACATTTCATTTGTTACGTAAAACAACAAATCAACAAAAAAAGGAAAAGTAGCAAGGAAAACATTTTCTGTCATTAAGAATATGTAACTACTGTATTAATAGCATATTAATATATTAATTTACATAAACAAATTTCAGTAATTTAGTAGAAATACAAAAATAAAAATGAATAATGCAACAAGAAGCAAAGTGATGTATCCATGTCTAGCTGAGTCTAACATCTCAGTTTTTATAACCTCTCCAGACCTGGTAAGAAAACGTTACCACTATCAGGAATCTATAGAATGGTTCAATTAATAGGTGAGCATACTGAACTAGGGTTGCATTTTTTGACCACCAAACTGTATAACTCTAGTTTATTTGAACAACAGGCTTGGGAGGGTGGCCTAATGGTTAAGGTGTTTGCCTTGCAAGTACAAGGTGCAGGGTTTGAGTCTCACAAGGGATAATTGGTTAGGCTTAAAATGGCTCGCAAGGGCAGTTAGCTTAGTACTAATCTATGAACCTATGAACCTATGAACAGTTGCTTAAACAGAATCTCGATGGTTCAATGTGGCTATGTTTCTATTCTCACTTCAAATGTGGAAGCACACAATAAATCTGAATTTCAAGCTGAGGACAGCGGTGCACTGAGAATGTGACTAGATTACATCCTCAGAACTGAGGTTCAGAAATGGTTTCCCTCATAATTTTTATAAAACCCAAATCATCAAAATCATGTTGAACAATGACAAACTGCTCATCACAGTTTTTGAATGGGTATATTTTTATTTTTGGGGGGCCAAACCCTCTTGCTACATCTTTATGTAAAAAAAAAAAAACGTTTTAGCACAGGCCTGGGCAGAAAACGTTCAACATATTACAACCATTTTTAATCAGAGATTTGAACGGGCATTAAGTAATATACATTAACAATTACACCTATCAGCTAATTAGATTATATTCATATGAAATAAAGGCAGTTATTACAGTATAAAAGATACTTATACATTATTAGATGTTGAATATTGAGCATTTGAAGAGGTGTATTAGTGGTCTTTTCAATGCTAATACAGATTGTGATTAATGCTTGGAAAATTAAAGAACTGAAAGTGAGGAAAAAACTTTGAAGGCCAGAAAATTTTATAATTAAGAGGTAGGGTACTAAGCAGACTCAGAGACAATTATATATAGCTGTCATAAAGTCTATATTAGGAGTATAGAGGTGGTATGGCAAGCAGTGTCACAGAACTATGTACATGTCTGGGAGATGCTAGTTGTGCAGCACAGTATTCTGAGTGAAGAGAAATAGGTTCATTAGTAAGCATGAGGTCAAATGCCATTGCAGGCCATTTTAAGTCTAACAAATTTCCCTTTTTATGGTCAAATTAGCTTAGCCCATATGATTAGAGGCTGGCCTTACATATCCCGTGGTCGATAATTATATATTACCTCTAATGAGAATAACTGGGATCATACCATAGATAATTTGAGGGGACCCATGTATGGGATAAAACATTTAGGAGCTGCTGCTGTCTATTAGAAGTATAGGGATGGTCTTGGGGTAAATTTTCTTTTCCCCATCCATAGATCCAAATTGTGCTTGAATATGGGCAGGGATGAACTTTATTTTACAAACATGGGGAGCCTGTTCCAGAGAAGCAGAATCCTCTGCAAGATATACCTGTCCCATTCTGTTGATGTTGTCAAAGAGATTTAGTTCCCTAGACAGAGTATTTCTAATACCATTTGACTTGTTGATGTGCAGTAAATCCATCAGTACTGGGTTGGAAGATGCTTTGAAAGTCAGACACAGGTCACCTCTTAATCTGTACCATACAAAGTATAGTGACAGGGCTTTGAGTCAGTCCATGTAAGACATGTTGTTTAGGCCTTGTATCCTTTTAGCAATGTACTTTGGGTGGAAGGGATGTCTGGTTACAATTTTATTTAGAAGAAGACTGCTTTATGCTCACACCTAACAAGTGATAAAGATAAACAAGGGGTGGTGCAAGATGCTCCTAAATTAGTAAGGACAAGATCCAAGATGTTATACCCCTAGTGGGTATTCTGACTAATTGTTCCAGGGCACATGTACTGACAAAGTCCAGGAATCTTTGTACTTGTGCACTAGTGGTAATGTAGATTTCCCAGTCTATAGTTAGATAGCTTAGTTAACCTAGGAAATGGTACTGGGTTTAATACTGAGTGATTATAGTTCCTGTAGATAGTTGTTGCAGCTTTCTTGTATCACAGATGGAGTTCTACAGCTAGTTAATATATAACGCTGGATGTTTCTGATAGTTATTTGGACATAAAGAAACTGTAATGCATCATGATGCTTTACCAGCCTTGATGAGATTCTCTTCTGAATGTAGATTGTGGCATCTCCTCCTTTTTTCTCCTCCTCCACAGTAGGTGATCAAAACATGTGCAAGGTGGTATAGTCCTACACAGCCAGAGTGCTCGCTGCTATTTTAAACCATGTCAATGTCACTACACACACATGAATGGTCTCCAGGGTGAGAAAGGCTTGTAGGGAGTAGAATTTCTTGTTTAGGCTCCTAGCATTGATCAGCATTACCTTCACATTTTCCTTTGCTTGTTTCTTTATGTTGATAGATTTATCAGGTTGGTATTGCCTAACATGGTTTGATGATATTAGTGGAATAGTGTTATATTAAGTTGTTAAGGGCAGGACAATTTTCTGGCTGTATAAACAAGTCTGTGTATTGTAGTTAGCTGAAAAAGAGCTAGGTAATTTGGTAGTTCTAACCAGTTTAATTTTCAGATAATTTTACTAATAATGTGGTTATTTTACTACAGCATTGATTAAGTTTGACTTTAGACTTAAGGTTTAGTGAAGATTGGGGCAGCATAGAGGAGAGACGACAGTAAGAAGGTATATACTATCTTAACTCATAGCCTCTTGCCATAAGAAGCCTGATCAAAGCCAAAAATAGTGGAGGGGACAAAGACCCCAAAAACAGGGACAGCTATTAAGTATTGCTCTTATAAACTTGGAAAGCTGCCAGAATAACAGACTTTGCATTAGCATGCATTTTCTAAAAGATATTAGGTCTGAAACTCAATCGTCTGTCATTATTTAGTGACTTCAATCCTCAATAATTTACTAGAAAACCACAAAATTTATGAGGAACAGAGCAAAAATATGAGGCAAAAATCTGGACATTCAGCAGAAATCTAGACAGCTGATATGTATGGAGGCTATACATCTTTAGGTATGTCAGTGAGGTCGATTTTTACTCTGTATACTATACCTAGTTTTTATTTAGTTTTGTCTAATCATATGTAATACATAGTGGTCAAATTTCAACTGGTCATCTATGATGACTGCTAGTAATTGTGTATGGTTCTGTCATGGTCATGTTGGCAAAGACTGTGATGCCCCTGCACTGGCCCAGTAATCAAGGAGCCTCAATCCTTATCACTGGCAACAGCGGGGAATGTACACACTAGGAGGATGACAAGTTCACACACAGTAAAGTGCAATTTCCCTTAACAGCACAGAGATCACAGTCAGTCTGGGGCTGGTTTCTCCCTCTTTCTCCAGATCCCCAGTAAGCCTCCCCACTGGCACAGCTACAGGGTTGAGGTCTCAGCTCAGTGGCCAATCCAAAACCTCCAGCACCCTCTCTGTCCAAACAGTGCTTTGTGTCCCTGCCCAAGTAGCTGACACCCACACACACA
Source organism: Protopterus annectens (assembly GCF_019279795.1). Classification (NCBI taxonomy): domain Eukaryota; kingdom Metazoa; phylum Chordata; order Ceratodontiformes; family Protopteridae; genus Protopterus; species Protopterus annectens. The sequence continues at coordinate 997,937,185 of NC_056744.1, read as the reverse complement.
CTTTGAGGTTTGCTTTATATACAAACACACACAGTTTGGAAAATCTGGCACAGGTTTACTATGTATGCCCCCTTCTGCCCAGACTATAAGGTAGTTCCACTGCTACCAACCACTACTTATCAGCTACCCTAAGGCCCATAACAAATGGTGTCCAGTCCTACTGTGTAATGTTACTAATAATCCAAATGGTAGTCTGACCAAGAGCAAGGCTATTTAGGAGTGGCCTGTACAGTGTCACCAAATACATATGCAAGTACTCTCAGAGCTTAAATATGTCACAAATATCAGCCACAAAGATAGGTTTTAATATATTTAATAATAAATAAATAGTACAAGAACAAGACAATACTCAGTACACAAACACAGTTATTTCAGAATTCAAAATCACAGGAAATATTTAAAACAACCTTGCAGGACAGTCTCAAATAAATAAAGAAAACATCTAAACTAATCTTTAAAATATTCCTTACTATATCTAAAAGAAATTACTGTTACTTCGGAATTCAAAATCACAGGAAATATTTAAAACAACCTTGCAGGACAGTCTCAAATAAATAAAGAAAACATCTAAACTAATCTTTACTATATTCCTTACTATATCTAAAAGAAATTACTGTACCCTACTTAACTTACTTACAGCAAGGCAAGTGCAAAGGTAGTGATAAGTGGATGTTTCCAGGTCAAAGACAAAATACAAAATGCACAGTCTCTCTCTGAGAGAATTCTTAAATTAATATCAAATATTACTGCTGGGTTAGCTTGAATTACATCACTTTTTGTCACCTGACTTAAGTTCCCAAGCTAACCCCATTGTCAGAAAGTGCAAGCATTTTAGCATCTCTTTGTGAAAAATACATATCACTCAGATGTTTGCAGATCCTGAAAGTCATAAAACAGTAAAACACTTCCGCATCTCAAACCTAGTAATTACTTCTATTCCAAGACAATACAAAAAATTTCTAGCTCTACACATTGTCTGCTACACTGAAACTGATAACTTTTATAGCACAATCGTAAAATTATTTAGTTGCAACTTGATTTCGTGAAGTTTTGCAAGTTAACCTTTTATGTCCCAGTTTCTACTGTTAAAACATACACAGTTACACAAATACAATAGCTTATATACATTTGTATTCTAAGCCAGCAGGGCATGCTCTGGTTACATTTTAACTCAGTACATAACATACAATTCTGTATAAATCATATCAATATTCACAAATGCCATAGAATTAGTTACAAAATTCACGATAGCTGGGCTGGCAGTGTAACAAAGACAATAGTGAGTATTGTTGTCCTTGAGTAAGTAGAGGGTTCAGTAGCAGTTGTAAATTTAGCTGTGTTTCAGTTGATATGAAGGATTGTTGCGAGATGACTTGGAGTTTTTAGACAGAGTTTTGGCTGAGCAGATTAGGTTCAAGTCATCATCAGCATACTGAACTAGGTTTGCATTTTTTGTAACTGTGTAGAGATCATTGATGAATATGTTGAAATGTATGGAGAATAGTATAGTTCCTTGTTTCACTGCTTGTGCTCTGCTTGGGAGGTAGCTATGGAACTATTACAGTGAAGAGATGTTAAGCCCTAAGGATTGGAGTTTATCTACGAGTTTCTGGCAAGACACAGTATAAAAAAAAATTTATAAGTCTAGGAAAGTGGTGGAGACTAGGCTTCTGGCATTTCTATGGATGTTGACAGTATTAACAAATTTCAGTAATGCAGCAGTTGTGCTGTGAGGAGGATGAAAGCTGTGCTGGGTTGAAGAGAAAAGCTGTTAGATACTAGATAGTTGAGAAGTTCATATGAATACACTTTTCTAATATTTTTGATAGGGGAGATAAAATGGCAATTGGCCAATAGTTTGAAAGATCTGCATTGATTCCATCCTTGTACAGTGGAATAATAAATTATTTTTTTGCATATAGAGGGGACTTTACTTTCAGATATGAATCAATGTATCAGAACTGAGAATAAGTATGCAACGGCCTCAGCTGCTACTTTAAGGTATTTTCCAGGTAGATTTTCAGGGGCAGTTGTAGTAGGCTTTTTTTTTGAGGTATTGTTGACGGTATATGAGGGAACTGGTAGAAAGGAAAGATGCTGAAGTAGGTTATTTGATTGAAAAGGAACATCCAGAGCTTAAATAGCTGCCTAGCCTGGTAATGACAGTACTGTCTTCTGTATAAAGTGGGTACTAAACTGGTTGGCTATTTTATCCTTTTGCTTCCATCCATTTGATTTGGCTGTGCAGCCTGTCCTGAATTTAAGTATTTATTGAGCATTTTGGTTGGTTCAGTAACTGGTTTTCTTATCTTTGGTGATGAGTTGTTTTGTTAGGTTTCTTAGTGGTCTATACACAAGTAGGAGCAGCTGTTTTACTTTTTGTCCAGCCCTTCCAAGCTATGTCTCTTTGTTTAATAAGTTGTTAGTTGCTAAGGATAGCCATGGGGCAAGGTTGACTTTGACTCTTTTTTTTTTTCTTCTTCTGAGGTGGGGCTAATGTCTTTAGAAGACCTAGGAAGATTTTATTGATCTCAAAGACAACATAAACTATTGGAAGAGTCTTTAATAACTCCCAGTTAAGTACATGTAGTGTATTACTAAATGTATCCTTGTGAATACTTTTCTTACCAGGCTGTAATGATACGTTTTATGGCTATTGCTTTGCTGCTTTATTGAGAAGAATGGCAAGGAATAAAAATAACTTATCAGTTGTGGATGTAGTCAAATTACTCCTGCTGAACATTTGTTGCGTCTGAAGTGGTGAGAGGAGTAATTACTGGTAGAGAGAATGGGTACAAAAAGCCATGTTCATAGTGAAAGAGTAGTCGTTGAAACAAGGCATTCACTACTTACAAGAACATACAGAATACTTGGTTTTGTGACTAATATTTGACACAAGTGATCAACACTCGTCTGTGGTCAGTACACAGACAGACGGAATAAAAGATGCACATTTGAAATTTCTCCAGCCCTTTCAAATAAATTTTGAACCAATTCCTTCCACCCACCACATCCCTGCTGACTACACTAGCTGTGAAATGAGATTCTCCAAGAAACTGCAATCTCGACCTTTTGCACAGATAACAGGAATCATACTTCTGTAATCATGTGTGCTGTTCAGTCATGAGTCATACTAAATCTTGGCACTCATACAGTCTTCCTGTTTAAAACGTGGCAACATCAGTCCACACTGAATGATTCACAATGAACTACTGCAGTTCCCTGTAGCAAGGGACTCCCTATATACAGAACTGGACAGCTGGATGCAATGCAAAAATGCCTTTGTATTACAATTGAATTGCCTGATTCCACCAACCTAACATCAGTGCTCCAAGAACTACCTCAGATACTTGTGTTTTGGAAGATTTAATTCAAAATTGATTTGCTGTATCTAGGATGCTACATGACCAGTAACTAGGTTACTTGGTACATACATCAGCACTGAAAGGGTCTGGTTTCAAAGCTTAGGGTATAAGCTTGTTTCTTATGGCTTTTGGGTTCCTCTCAATTGCTCTACAACTGACTAACAGACTCGGCAATTTTATACTCACTTTAAAAGAATTCTTTTTTTAAAAGGCATTCACTCAAATGTTTTAGAATCTATCTGACCTTATGTTCAATTTTAAGTTAGGTGATGCTGTATAACGTACATGAGTATTTGTTTACACATTTTCAAGTTGTACATATTTAGTATATGAAGTAATCTAGAAGAAAGAGTTATAATAATGTCATATAAGCAATATGTAACCACTGCTGATTCTCAAGTACTGGGTCTTCATGTGTAACAGTCACAGCTTTTAAGGTAAAGCTACATCTCCTTCAGAAAATTGGTTTTGCAAAATTCTTTTCTATTACCACTGCAGAAAATAATGCAGTTTTCTGTATCCTTGTATATTTGAAACTGTATCCTTGTATATTTGAAACTAATCAGATCAAAACTAATCGGACAAAAACTCAAAACCTTTACCTGGAAATAAAATAATACATTGTTTCTCAAAACTGAAAAGTCACACTAAGACTATATAATGTAACACAGGGGATTATGTGCACTTCACACAAAGACTCAGTGATTTCTCCTTTGGGACTTGACTGAATTGTACGATTTGGTTGCTCAGGCGTACTTACTCAATGTGTTATTTCCTCATTCTTATTCCATTACCGTGTGTTTTAATGATGCAGGATACACTTTTACTATTTAATTCTTGCTCTATTGCTGCAGCATCACAGAAATAAAGCAATGTGTGTTTGTCATATTTTTACTCAGGGCCTGTGTTCAGAATTAGAGAAATCTCAGAGTAAAAATAATAAATGACTGGGTATGGGAGTAAAGTCCTAACAACATGGGAGGGCATACCTATCAACCTTTTAGTGCAATGGACAAAGACTAAAATAATGGGGGGGGGGGGACAAAGGCCCAAAAATTGGGACAGATTTTAAATATTGTTCTTATAAACTTAGAAAGTAGCTAGAATAATAGGATTGTGTTAGCATGCAATTTCTGAAAGATATGAAGTACAAAACTCAGTGACGTTCCAGCAAACCACAAATTTAAAAAGGAACAGCCCAAAAATATGAGGAAACATCTGGATAGTTGAGAGGTATGTTGGAGGGGGTGCAAGGGAGGTTCACTTCACTGCAAAAATACATTTTAGTTTGCAAGTGCTGTATTTCCGCAGCATTTCCTCTCCATGCCAGTACTCAGGTTTGTTCATAGGAAGTTACTAGGCTAATGGCCCTAGGGCTCTTACAAGCCAGCCAAGTTCTACCGTTATCTCCACAATCAGCACCTACTGTCCCTGCCCAAGAGGGACACAGGTAGAACCCCCAGGGTGAATTTACAGTTACCCTTCCAGTCATCCAGATTGTGTTTGAAGAAGGCCAGTGAGGTGCTCTGTTTGACATGAAGTGGGAGTCTGATCCAAAGGTGTGGTAACCCCTGGGAGACATGTCACATATCAGGTTATGGTCTTTAGAGTGAGTATCCCGTGTGCAATTTGACTTGAGGACATGCACCATTTCCAATGAAGCAGGGTCAGAGATTGCCTTATATGTAAGGCAGAGACTGCCTCCAAGTAGTATATATGTAACAGAATACAGTGACAGTGATTTCAGACGATCCACATAGGACAGATGCTGAAGACCTTGAATTTTCCTTGTGAGAAACCTTTGTGGTCTCTCCAATTGCTGCAGGTGCATGGAAAGGTACATACCAAAAGGGGCATTGTACTCAGTTATTAGCCTGATGATGGAAGAATACAAGGAGGTTATAACTTCTTTTTTTTCTGAACGCAATGCCCTTACTTATGAGATGAGCAATATAGAATGCTCTTCTTACCAATGTGGAGACATGGTGATCAAAGGTAAGGTTGTTGTCAACCTGCGCCCAGGTCTCTTACCACTGAGTGCGTACTTAGTGTGTTGCTACTGATGTGGTAGTTAAAAGGAACATCTTTCTTACTGAAAGGGGAGATGATACATTTTTTGCATTGAGTTTAAGGCCATGACTTTGACACCAATCATTTCTTATCATTATACATCGTTGGAAGGCAAGTTGTTGGTCTATAATTTTTAGGGTAGCTTGCAGGTTCACTCTTAAGTAGGAGCATTATTTTTCCTGTTGTTAGCCAGGTTGGTGTTTGTTTGGGGTGCGCATATGAACAGTTCTTGCTCATGGCTAAATCTTCATGCAAAGATGTTAATACTTTTAACCAGAAGTTAGGTACTGCACCTGGGCCTGGGTTTTTCCACTTAGAGGCTTTTCTTAACTTTGTTTCAATCTCTCTGGCTGTTACTTCATCCCATTTCATATCCTGTACCTTTAACCTTTTTATTCTTTCTTTTACTTCTTCTATCCATTTAGCATCTTTGTTATGTTCCACAGGATCTTCATAAATATTTCTCCAAATATATATCTATTTCTTCTTTTCTTTTGGTGGTCTTTCAATTCCTTTTCCCTTGTTTCCCAATTCTCTATAAAACGTTTTTGGGGTCATCACTAAGTTGCTTCTTTTGTACTTTTCTTTTAAATTTATCTGCATATCTTCTAAGTATTTCTGCCTGTGCTGAGATTTTTAGTTTGTTATTTGTGATAGTACATGACAGATCCTGATCTGTTCTAATACTGCTCATTGCTTTTATCATGTCTGTCTTTCAAAGTATTTCTGTTGATCTGTTCCCTCTTCTATACTCGTCTAACAGTGACACTTCTTGTCTTAATTGTTTTATAGTTTTCTCTATTCAGTACTTCCATGATGGTATTCAATTTCTCCCCTTCCTTTCTCTCACTACACTGGGTTCTAGTGGTAGAACTTTATCAGTAATTAATTTAGCTGCACAGTAATATATCCGGTTTACTTCTGTTACATCACATGGATCTCTATGGACAGCCCTAATTACTGTGTTCATTTGCTTTATCAAGCTTTTGAATTTTTGGGTTTTATTGACCTTCTGCAGTCTATTTCTTTCACTGATCTTAATATGTCAATCTATCTCTATTAAATTAAGCAACTCTTTTTTTAGCTTCTAAACTGAGAGCACATTTTTTGTTTTCCATTTCTTGCAGGCATTCTGTAGAAAGTTCTATAACATCTTCCTTGGGCACATTCTCTTCAATTTCATCCATATTGGTCTGTCATATGGGAACTCACTGGCCTATCACTCCTCAACATTGACTGTGTCAGTGTTTCTACAGTTTCCTGTTCCTTCCCTTGCTGTCCAGCTTCAAGTGAACGTTTATACTGGTTTTCTGTGGAAGGCTCCAAAATATCTTCATATGGCACTTGACCAAATGCTTCTTGTTCCACTGGTTTCCCCTTAATTTGGATGTCCATTGTTCTATCCTGTTGTGGTGCTTTCTGAATTCGATTTTCTACACTGAATCTTTCACTTCACAGGTACTCCGTAACTTCAGTTTCTATTTCTTTAGCTTCCTTATTACTAATCTCCTTTTCTACTTTCCCTCTTTGTCCTCTTATTTTTTGTATTGTAAAGTTTTCCATGTCCAGATTCCTTTGCCTGTATTTCTCTTCAAATATCTTTGGTGCTGCTCTTTTTGTATTGATTAGTTTTGCTTCCCTTTGCATAGATATTACACCATATTAAATCTCTTTTTCTTTCCCATGTCCATATTTCATCTTCAGATGTCTCCTGATCTTCCTGCTTTTCCTTACTTTGGGGACTCATTCCATCATGCTGTGATGTAACCTGTGTTAGACCTTCTATACCAAATCCTTCACTTCACGGGCACTCCATAACTTCAACCTCTATTTTTTAACTTCTACTTTACTAATCTTCTTTCCTACATTCCCCCTTTGTGATGTTATTTTTTAATGTGAAATTTTCCATATCTGGATGCCTTTGCCAGTATTTCTCTTTAAATATCTTTGGGGCTGCCTTGTTTATTTTGATTAATTTGGCTTTTGTCTTTGTGTAAACATTGCATCATATCACATCTCTCTTTCTTTCCCATGTCCATATCTCTTTTTTATACTTTTCAAATATCTCTAGTTTTTTTTGTTTATATTTTTGTCCTTCCTCGGATGCTTCTTTTTCCAAATAGATCAAAGTTTCTTGGTCTATATACTGTTTTTCACAAATCTGTTGTATTAATGAACACACATTTTTATTTGAGGCTTCTGACAGTTTTTCATGTGGAAGTATTTTTCTCTCCTCTAATTTCTCTCAATCTTTTTGTACATCTTGTGTCTCTACTACAGGGGTGGGCATCCTCCCCTTGGGCCTGGCCCCACTGTATGAATGTTTCCATATTTTGAGGATTCTACACTGTCATTTTTTCCAGTCCTGGCACCAGTGTGCCTACCAGGATTGGGCACTTTTTTATCCTGGGTCTTGTGCACCCAGCTATCTTTTTTAATTTCTGACCTACTTTTGTCCATGATATATGCTATATAAATACAGTCTATACATCAGTGTCTTCTTGGTGAGATTTTGTGAAAAACAGGGACCACGTCCTGAAGGTGTGAATGACTTGAGACATACCTCCCTGGACTATATGAAGAGAGACATGATCAAGCTCACTGAGTATGTGTCCCAGGCAGGTATGTTCCTAGCCTTAAGCAGCATTCTACCATCACCCAGAATAATGCCTCACTACAAACAGAAAATGATTGACTTTAACAAATGGATTAGTTTCTGGTGTCATTCCAAGGGAATCCAGTACCTGACAGCCTGGGATGACATGACTGACAAGCCTTGATGCTTTGCCAGAGATGGCCTGCATCTGTCTACCTTGGGCTTCAGGCTCCGGACAAAGGCTCTTGCCTCCCCTTCTAGGCTTGTCAAACAGTATGGTGCACAGGAAATACTCCAGGTGCAGAAAAATTGACAAGAACCCTATTCAAATCATAGGTAGCTACAGGCCTCCAATTCTGACTCAAGATGCCCACTCCACCTATCTGGACCTCTTCAAATCTATTGAGATTCAACCCTTTACCCTGCTCCTGGGTGACTTTAGCTATCCAACCATAGAATGGAAGAAATACTCATGCCAAAACACAAATGCCCAGAGGTTCCTTGATTTCATCAATGCAAATGCCTTGGATCAGTTGGCTGACACCTCCACAAGAGGTGAAAATATATTGGACTTGGTATTAATCAACGTGAGTAACCACTGCAGCATCCCTACAGTCACATCATCCCTGGTAAGATCCGACCACAAAGCAGTCACTTTCGAGGTCACCATCTCCCCTGACCCCCCTCCCCCCCCCAGCTAGAGTCAAACAAAAAAACTGCTCCAAAGCTCATTACAGCCTCCTGAGGGAAGGTATAAACAGCTTCACAGCCCCTTCATCCTCCACAGGAACTGACACATGTGCCCAAATCAACACCAAAGTACTATATGAGCATTTATATAGCTGCATGGAATCAGGAATGCCAGACAGGATGAAATCCTCCTCCTCAAGGAAGAGTAAACCTGTCTGGTGGAAATCTGATATAAACCTTTTTAAGCTCAACCTGGATAACTGGATGGGGAACAGAAAATACACCCCGGGATTCCACCTGTGTCCCTGCTTGACAGTGGCATAGGGTGCTGACATGTTGGAACATGGGCTAAATTCTTGGCTAGGCTTGCAAGGACCTCAGGGCCAACAGACTAGAAACTTCTTATGATCCTATAAGGTACTCACCAAGACTTGAAGATGAATTCAGTTTCAGTAATACTACTCTCCTCTGCTTGCTGACTTATCATCTGTCCATTCAAACCTCTTGATTCCAAGCTGGGTGAGTTTGTCAATTATGCCTGAGTGGGGGATAGTGTCAAAAGCCTTGGCTAAATCTAAGTAAGCTGTATGCACAGATTTCCCCTCATCCAGGGGCTTGGTGGTTGTCTCAAAGAAGTCCACCAGGTTTAACAGGCATGATCTCTCTTTGACAAATCCAAAATGAGTAGGGTCAAGTGTTTGGAGATTACCTATATCTTTGTTGATAAGGTCCATGATGATTTGATCCATGGCCTTGCAGATAAGGCTAGTCCGGCTAATATGTCTATAGTTCCCGGGGTCAGTGGAAACACCACCTTTGTGCAAGGGAATAATGGTGCCCATTTTCCATTCAGCTGGGATGAAGCCAGTGCTTATACTATGATTGAGAAGAGTACCCAATGGTATTGCTAATTCTTGTTGGAGCCCATGTAGGACGCAGCCTGGGATGATATTAGGTCCCATAGATGCTGTGATTTTGGCCTTAGAAAAGGTATTTATGACCTGCTCTTTAGAGATACAAGGTAGGGGACAGGTGGTAGAGATGTCATGGGGTACTTGTGGTGGGGACAGGGGAATGAAGCCATCACGTTAGCTATGTCCACAGGCTCAGTATATGTGGTATCATTAACAAACAATTTGGCACAAATCTGGACTTTTCCTTTTAGGTTACTGATGTAACTAAAGAATGCCTTATGGTTGTCCTTAGTTGAGGAGGCTAATTTGAATTCATATTTTGCTTTAGAGGACCTCACAAGAAGTCTTATTTGCTTGTTTAAGCTGAGGCTGGGGTGTTTCCAGTTTAGGACTCATTCCCTCTTACTCATAGATAGCAATTTCTTCCTCTTATTGTAAAGCCTGTTAATGGCAGTTGTCCACCAGGCAGGTTTGCTCTTTCTTGAGGAGCTTGTCTTGGTCCTATCAGGTACAGCTGAGTCAATGTAGTTATACAGGTGTTTGTATAACAAAGTACTCATGTAGAACTCAGCATAGTTGGCAGTTCCATCTAAGGGGGAGGTGCAGTGAAGCTATTTATACCATCCCGTAAGAGGTTATAATCTGCTTTGCAGAAGTTTTTTAGCTTAGTTGCTGCTAAGGGTGGGTCAAATGTGATAATTACCTTGAATGAGACTGATTTCTGGTCAGATCTCACAAGACCACACAGAGGGGGTGCTACAATGGTCCCCCATATTAGTAAGTACCACATCTAGGATGTTGGCACCACTTATGGGGGTGTCAACCAGCTGGTCCAGGGCATTACATTTAACAAAGTTGAGGCACCTTTGTTTGAGCATGAGTAATCTACCAAGTCAATGGATGGGTAGGTAAAGTCACCCAAAACCATGATGTTTGGGTGTATCTTGATAGACTTAAGTAAATCCAAATAGGCAGAGTGGGTGTCCTTATTCATACAGGAGTTTTGTAGATGGCAATGACTTGAATATGTGTCCTACCAACAGTTAATTGCTCCTAACGTATATCCAGGGAATCATACTGTTTAACCACTCTGGAGGTGTATTTATCTTTACTGAATATTGATACACTGCCTCCTTTAGCTTTCATGCCTTCAGTTTGTGGTCTGAATGTGTGGAAGGAGGTGTAACCCAGTATGGCTCAGGTGCTCTCCACAGCCTTGAACCAAGTCTCCGTGACTGCACAAATGTCTGCATCTTCCAAGGTAAGGACTGCTTCCACTGAGTGCAGTTTCATGTTAAGACTCCTAGCATATAGCAGCATAACCTTGAGGTTGTTTTTAGATGAAGTTTTACATCTGGAATTTTGTCTTTGAGACACTGCCGAGAAAAAGGCACCATGGGGGTGGCAAGAGCATTAGCCAGTAGCCAAAATCCCAAGGGTGACAGATGAAGACCATCTCTGACAAAGTATCGAGGTCTGTAGATCATGTCATCCCAGACTGAAAGATACTGGATCCCCTTAGAATGACACCAGAAATTAAGCCAATTATTGAAGTCAATAATTTTCTGTTTGTATTGAGGCAATATCCTAGGTGAAGTTAAAATGCTGCTTAAGGCTAGGGACATACCTGCCTGAGACACATAGTCCGAGAGCTCTGTCATGTCTCTCTTCATATAGTCCAGAGAGGAATGTCTCAAATCGTTCACACCGACAGGGACTATGATGGAGTCATAACAGTACCTGATGTTGAGAGACTTGAGTGCATGTGTGATATGGTGGATCCTGGCACCTGACAGACAGCTGACAGTGACCTTTTCCTTATCCAGCCTGGTGAGAGGAACACCTGAGTTTCTCATGATGGAATCACCCATGACTAATATGTTTAGTTTTGTGTTTTGCCTTAAGGGCTTGACAGGTGAGACACTGGTGCATGAGCTATTATGTGTATTGTGTTCTACAAAGGAAGCATTACGTGTAGCATGCTTGTGTTTGTGTTTGGGAGGTCTCTGGTGTTTAGGTATATTTCTGGTGAGGACCTCTGCATATGTAGGTATGTGTGATGTGGGTTTGGATAGAGTAGGAGCTGAGGTGGGCATGCTGACAACCCGCTCATTGTCACATGTACTGACTGGTGTATGAGAGAGCATGAATTTAAGGTTCTTAATATAGCTGTATCTCTAACATGTTGAGTGTGTGTGGACTAGGAGTAGAGGGTTGTTGGTGAACATAAGGCAGTTGCTACACTGCCTCAGGATGTCCATACTGACCAAGCTGGTTGGAGAAACTGTGGGAAATTGTCCGTCCATAGTGTTAGGTAAATTTATACAGTCAGGAAAAGAGATTGCACTTAGAAATGGCTAGTGGGTGAAAGGTGTGTTGGTACCTCTGAGGCTAGGCTTAGTGTTCCACCTGACAGTAGAGTAGGGCCACAAAAAAAACTCTAGAGGACCACAAGAAAAGTGCTAAGGGAAAATTTAACAAGCAAAACGTTTGCGTCCATAACTACCAGCGGTAACCACAGCTATGCGGCAGTGCACAATGGTGCACTACACGCAAACAAGTGCAAATGCAGGGCTTAAATAAAATAAGAATTAACCCCTTTAACTCAAACTAGCCAATAAGAACAGTCTCTCTGAGCTATCATCCAATCACCTTCAATTAGATGGGACCCAGACAGCAGTCTCCTCCCACAATGGCGCAGAAGGGCCTTCACCAACAAATATGACTTGAATTTTATGTTCAGAAGTTAGAAAATAGACCCAGAAGCAGCAAAACTGAAATGGGCTATGCTAAAGCTGAACTAGTACAGTATACAGTAAAATGTGCCAGAAACAGTTCAGACAATTTAAACAGACAGTAGAATGCAAATTCAAATTAAAAGTGGAATATAAGAGCAAAACAGGCATTTATAGTTAGTTGGAGGCAATGGATGCCTCAGATCTTTCAGTATCTCAGTGAAAAGTTGGTTTTAGTGCTCAAGTGATACCAAACAGTCTAGATTCAGCAAGTCTGAATCTGGCCTATGCTATAAAATGCAAAAGTACTAGAAATTAGTGCACACAATCACAGTCACAACAGCAAAAACAGTTTAAATAAAGCAGCAATTCACCAGCAATTCCCAGCTTGGAAGGGTGTAGGCCACACTCTCCAACCACAAGAGTCTAGACCACAAACCTTCCTAATGTAAAACAACTGGTTTTGGAGCCCATAATATGTATACTTGAAGAATAGTCTTATGGATGGCCTTCTGGCCCAGAAGGTCCCACAGGTGTGTATTTTTGTATTGAATTAAGGTATTATAAGGGAGGTAATCTCAACAGAGTTATATTGAAAAAAATATATCATTCCTTCAGGCCTTTGGGTAATCGTGGAAGAGTAGCTGTATTTGTCTAAAACTGCACCATGTCAAATTAACTAAGACCCTAATTAAGAGCTCCTGGAGATCCAAATCACCATAATCTAACAATTACTTATTTGCTAGCTACACAGCCCCATCATTGTCACTCAAAGATCACAGAAATTACCTTAACAGCATTTATGGGTTAAATATCAAACCAAATACCTTCTTGCAAGGGGAGATTTCAGTACCTTAACATTAACTGGCATACTTAATACCTCGTCAAATGAATATTCTCAGCATTTCCTGGACTTTGTTACCAACCTAGCCCCTGTCTGTACTCCACCCTACATATTCGTATCCCAAGTTAAATCTCACCACAAGTCAATCATCCTGTTTTTCAAGTCTAGTGGCACGATTCCACTACCAAATGAGACCATCTTTAGGGACTTAACTGGGGCAAACCTACTTCAACTTGTAGAAGATCTGTGCAAAATTCCAAAGAACTGCCTGCAAATGGATCCAACTAAGAGGGCTGCCACATTCACCTCTGACAGATGCATAGAAAGGTCAGTACCCGTCTACTCAAAATAAATTCAAAAATAAACCTCTCTGGTGGAATTCCAGTATTAATGAATTGTACAACAAAAGAAAATGATGAAAATTTGTAAGAGGTCCCTATCCCTTCATCTCAAGGCCATACACACCAAGGAACTTAAGAGTCCTATTAGAGAATGTAAAGCACAGTGCAAGCTTAAGATTTCTGCAGATACCAAAAGAAACTACAGATCTTTCTTCAGTTATTTCATAAAATTAAGGAATAGTATCCAACAATGCACTGAGCTCATCTGTAATGAGATCACATAGCCAATATATTAGAAAGCAAACAAATTTAGTGGTAACTTTACCCCAGCTACCAACACTGCTGCCCCCAGTTTCCATGAAAATTAATTTTCTACTGAAATCACCTTGATACAAGTCTTAAAATCCCTGTCAAAGACTAGAAGAAATACATTCACAGGACTCAACAACTTGCCAGGCTGCATTCTTATCAGTGCCAAATATTAACTATCGGAGCCTCTACTTAAAATTTTCAACATCAGCCTGTCTACAGGGTTTGTGTATGATGTGTGGAGGACAGCCACTGCAACTCCCCTACACAAGATCTGCTCCTCTACAGATCCAGGCCTTTACAGGCCCATCAACCTCACCGGCCTTATATGCAAAGTAGTTGAAAGTATGGAAACAGAACTCATTGATGCAGGCACAGTCAACTTATTAATCTAGATCACAACTGGCTTGGTTTTGTGAATAGCAGGTCCTAGCTCAGGATTGTAGTAAAGCTTCTCTGAAAAGGTTACAGAGGCTGTATACATTGGTCACTCAATGCACACTCCTTATCTTGAATGATGAAAGCTTTTGATGCTATCATCCATGCTGGTGTTATTAAAAAATTAGACAATGTGAAGATCTTTGTTATCCTCTGGATTGCAAATTGGCTATCAGATAGATCCCAGGTTGTGAAAGTTGTTAGCATCTTCTCTAAAGATAACATTGCAACTAGTGGGGTACCTCAGGGATCAGTGCTGAGACTCTCCTGTTTGGCATTTATTTTTCAGACATCCATTCCAATATCCCAGGTGTAGGTAACCAAGTTTGCTGATGATGGCAAGTTGGGCACTGTTTTACACTCATTCACTGATACTAAACAGCTCCAGCAAGGGCTGGAATATGCATATACCTGGTGTGCTGACAACAGCCTAAAGTTACATGCAACAAATTACAGTGTAGTAGCGTTTGGTAAAAAAGAGTTGCTTCTACCTCATATGTTTTAAACAGCAGTCTTCTTCAGACAGGCACAATTTTAAGAGACCTGGATATTTATGTGTATAATACTCTCTCTTTTGATCATAATGTTTGCGCCATAGTCAGGAAATCCTTCTGTCTGGTCCAATTAATTTCCATAAGAATGTCTTCATGATTGAAAGAAGTCATCCTGCTACTGTACTCTTCTCTTATTAAACCCATCACTGAATAAAATACCCCCTTTGATTTGTATAAATCAAAGCATATGGCGCAAATAGAAAGGATACAAAGATACTTTACCAAGAAGATCAAAGGCCTTAAATCTTTCAAGTATCCAGACAGACTAGCACAGTTCCACATTATAGTCAGTAGCCTACAGGCTGCTCTCAGGTGACCTGTGTCTTGCATTCTGAGCCATGAAAGACTCGATCCTATTTGACCTTTTCTTTCTTTCAAAACTATTGGCCCTACAAACAGCCACACTAGGGACCTAAATCTACACACCAATAAATAAACAAGACTAACTGGAGAGACAGGCCCTTAACTCAACAGATTTCCAGCCTGTGGCATAAGCTCCTGCTACACGGTAAACAATATACCACTTTGACTACCTTTAAGGCAAATCTTGATGATTTTGTATGAATTTACACCAGGATTATCATGTATAGCCCTGATTGATTTGGGAGGTAAGCACTACTAAATGCTTGAAAAAGGAGGTACAAACTTTTAAATAAGTCATCTTAAAGGTTTTTATGACCAAGCAACTTCTAGTCCTCATGATCACTTGCTCAGTATTGTTCCTATGTTCCTATTTGCCAGTGTGCGTTTAACTCATCTTTTTTATTTGCAATCTCAAAGTATATGCTGTCACCATTTCTAATGCAACAGTATGACTTCCTCTTACTGACAACCACATTCTCTCCCTTATTTATGAATTAAGAAATAATGTGCAGCAGTAACCACAGCAAATACTGGTATAATAAACATAATCTGCCTTACTTCCTGCATAAAGGCATGAAAGCAGTTTGCGTAATAATGCAATCATCTGAGCACTTGGAGCAGCTGATGCTGATGAAATCGGTAGTCTGTCACAAAATGACAAGCTTCAGAAATCAGAAAGTAAATCAATGATCAGACTGTTCATTAAGGATTCAATGTATGGGTGCATGTCAGCACTGTGCATTCATCACTTACAAGCTAATGACAGCTATATAAATTCTGTTTTTATAAAATCTTAAAAAGGACAAATTATCTGCTGTAAATCCTTTCAAGCTCCAATTCATACTAAAAAGCAGATGCTGATATAGAGCAGTGACACCTAATAAATTAAATTTACCATCTCCATCTGAACACGCAAACAGTAAGTTCAGACACTTATTAAAATTACATATTCTTAATTTCTTTATTAAAATAAAAAAATATCTCAACATGTAGACTGATAACTTAAGTTTGCTGACTGGTTTATGAAGCTACATAATTTAACTCATGAAACTCAATTGTTTTGGTAAACAAGTTAAAAGAAATAATGTATATATTTTTCCCCAACATGACAAGAGTTGTGGCTGCCAATGGGGTATAATAATACACACATTGCTAAAAGGCACTTGGCAAATAATTTTCCACAAACCAGAAGAAAAAACAAAAGAAATAAACTGTTCCAAAGACAGAAAGACAGAAAGACAGACCGATTTTTTATTACCTGCATAGGAAAGCATTATAATGTCTTACAGAGCTGAACTGGATATGAACTGATTTTATACAGGCAGAAACATTGACACAAACTACTTTTTATCTATTTACCTATTTAAAAATCTTGACATAAGAAAAATAACTACTTGGAAACAAATGAGAGGATTCATAAAGAATCTATCCAGTGCAAAAACTTATCCCAAAGCCATCCACAACACTAAAGGCATTGAATGGACTAGTAAGGCATGCCTTAGACAGTAATGAAGGGCAAAGTAATCCTTGTATATTATCCAGACCACCCAACACTACTCAGGAAGCATTTCATAAAGAAATTAAAAATTTGCCTCATTACAAAGTATAGTTTTAAGTTTCCAGAGAAATGCAGTCACCATGCCTGCAGCACACAAAAGGCAAAGGAAAACATCGGCCAAAATGCAAAGTAGGATGCTTTGGGAATTACCTATTAACTGATCCACTCCTGGCCAAGGCAGCTGTGGAAAACAGTCACTGACATGCTAATGTGAAGGATAATCAATGACAGATGAATTGGTGGGATACCCTAGACAACAGAACTAATATTATCTTGTGACTGGGTCAAGCAGCAGGAGGTAGGAAGGAGGGTACCTTGAACAATAAGCATTCATGTATTCTGTATAAGGGATGGGAACAAAGCATTCCACAGACAATGAACATTTAAGAAGGGGTTAGGAAGTGAGAATAAGGTTGACCCTGAACAAGTATTATGCCTTCATTACATGCCAGAAGGTGGAGGTACACATTTATAACTTTTATAATACAGCGACAAGACAACAGGGGTGGCTCCCCCAGGTGTGGAAAGAAAAAGAAAAAAAAACAAATCAAGAGTCTCAGAACTACCTCGCATGTGCGCTCATCGTTCCCGGAACTCAGAGGGATCCAGGCATCTTGGTACTCTGATGCCCAGAATTCTATGTGGTGATGACCGCATAGAACAGAAGAAATCCAGACTGCAAGATCTGCAGGCTGGAGCCTACTCTACCCGGGAAGGACATGTTGATATGTGTACGGGGGACAACTGGGGATTGAAGCAGCTGCTGCAGGAAACCAGGTGTGTGTTGAAGCTACTGCAGACAAATGAAATGGGGAACTGTGCGTGTGTTGAAGCTGCTGCAAATGAACAAAATGAGAAACGTGTGTGTGTGTGTGTGTGTGTGTGTGTGTGTGTGTGTGTGTGTGTGTGTGTGTGTGTGTGTGTGTGTGTGTGTGTGTGCGCGTGTGCGTGTGTGTGTGTGTGTGTGTGTGTGTGTGTGTGTGAGTGTGTGTGTGAGTGAAATGCCCCAGTTGATATATACTGGTGGCTACAGAGAACTCAGGATAAATGGTGGTGGGTAGAGAATACCTCAGGCTTGAACCCTGTATCTTGGGTGGAGGTAGCAAGAGCCTGAATTCCCTACCAACCACCATCTGTGAAAACATTGCAGATTTTTGCGTCATATTTTTGTTCTGTTCTGTTCCTCATAAAATCTGTGGATTTTTAATTCAATAAATACTTGATGGTGCAGTGGTAGCATTACTACCTCACAGCTAGAGGTTCTCTGGTTTGATTCTTGGCTGGGGTGCCTTCTGTGTGGAGTCTGCATGTCCTCCCTGTGTCTGTGTGGGTTCCTCTGGATGCTCTGGTGTCCTCCCATGTTACAAAGGCATGTGTCTGGAGTGTTTCTCCCTGGGCCTCTGCGGAAAATTGGCTTTTGTTCCAAGTCAGGCTTTCCTGGTTAACAAATGTTAAATAAATAAAAATGACAGGCATTTGAATTTCAGACTTCATATTCTTCAGAAAGTAGATGGTAACACATTCTAGCAATTATCTAAGTTTATAAGATGAATATTTGAAATTTGTCCCTATTTTTGGGACTGTATTCCCCCATTATTAGCTTCGTCCAGATTTTTTGTGCTAAGGTTGAGAGCTATGGTGAGAACTGAATTCACTGAATATGTTTGGGGGCTGTATTCCCCCATTACTGGCTTTGTCCAGGTGTTTTGTGCTAAGTGGTTAGCAGTTATGGTGAGAACTGAATTCACTGAATATGTTTGGAGGGTATTCCCCCATTATTGGCTTTCTCCAGGTGTTTTGTGCTAAGAGGCTGATGGCTATGGTGAGAACTGAATTCACTAAATGGTAGCCATTTAAGTTTCAGTCTTCCTCCCTTTCACAAAACAGCTGATTTGGCATAGTGGTATGTTACTCTTGACTGTTTTAGACAGGGTCCTGGGTTCAAGACTTGGCAGTGAAATATATGGTGGTAACACTGCATTCTATTCTAGCAACTTTCCAAGATTATACAAGCAATGTTTAAAATGTGTCCCTGTTTTCTGGGCTTTTGCCCCCCCCCCCCAAAATAAATTTTGGCTTTTTCCAGATTTCTTGTGCTGCAAAGTTGAGAGATACAGCTGAGTGTCTAGTAGATTTTACAAGGAGCTGAGAGATGCAGGGGAAGAGAAGTTTAGTACTGCTTATGCTGAGTCTGCTTGCATTGTTAATAGCACAACAGGTAGTGTACTTGCTTCTGATGCAGAAGGCTGTGGGTTCTACTCCCACACTATGTAGATGCATTGCTGATACTGTACTGTGTTGTAAAGGGGGTGGATGCTGCAGTCTTTTTTTTTTTTTTGCAAAGATACCTAGTAACTATGAACCTGTTATCAGTTTGCCATCCATTCCTTATTGCAATATTACCAGCTTATCATTTTTTAATAAAACATAGGCAATTTATTCCTCAAGGGCAACAGGCACTTTATTTTTAAATGAAACAATGAAATATAAAGTTGTTTACTAGCAGCAACCTCTTCATTAGTTACACATCTCTTTAATGTGGAATTATTTAGATGACTTTTACTTCTTCAGAGATTGTGCATATTTACTGATACTGGTGGACTGTTGAAGTTTGAGTAGACTTTTATGATGGAAATGTTCTGAATTGGGCAGTTTTGTCATTACTGGTACATGCATTTTATTTCATTGTTTACTGGAAAAATGTTCAAAACAAATGTAAAATGCCCTCTAACAATTATACTGTATTATACAAGGAATATTATTTGATACAATCAGGAAGGTGTATCAAAGAACACATGTATGTTTCATGTGCAAGGGGCCTATGATTTGAAAACAGCCCAAAGTTAATCTTTATCTGCCCCTGGCAAAATGTATTTTCTTTGAATGTGGGTTTCAATGCTGTTTCAATGAATATGAGTTTCAAGGGCAGCGAAGTTTTAATGCTAAGTCTATTTTCATTGTGAAACTGCATTGCTTTGTTTACCGGATGTTTATTAGTATTTGTGCTGTAAAATGCAAACTAAAACTTTCAAATGAAATCAAAATCATCACAGAAGTAAAGCAGTATGCACATTACAGCGTTTATGGTAAATGGGGCGAAATAGCCAAGTAACGGGACATTGGAATGGCCGCAGGGGGGAGACTCCATTCGACCATGATTTTGTGAGGGGGGGAAGTGTGGAAAACTCAAAGACATCCCCAGCTGAACTACACCTCTCAATTGTCCAGATTTTTGCTGAATTAATAGATTTTTGCTTCTTATTTTTGGTTTGTTTCTCATAAAATGTGGGGTTTTCTGGCAAATCATTTAGGAATTAAGTCACTAAATAATGCCAGACATTGAGTTTCAGAATTCATAACCTTCAGAAAAATGCATGCTAAAGCAAGACCTGTTATTCTAGCAACTAAGTTTATACAAGAAAAATTTTGTTTGTATGTTCCCCCAATATATTCAGCCTTGTCCAGATTTCCTACATTAAGAGGTTGAGAGGTACATGCAAATAAATCACTTTTTAGAATTAGGAATATCCAAAGCTCTCAACTGTCCCCGATTTTGGCTCAAAATGTTGCTCTACCCCTAATAATCCCTCCGCAAAATGGAAATTTTTGTAAGACAATGTGGAGGGTTTACAATTATAAATAACTGTAATGATCAGAGTTATAGATTACTTTTGTTTCAGTAACATATGTAGATTCTCTTATTTTGTCAGCTGCTCAAGTTAACAGTACTAATATTAAAAAAGTGTCCCTTTGACAGTTTGCCAGCTGTATTGTATGGCAATTTTATATTTTTGCAACACATTTTTGGTCCGTTTTTTATAAAAGTGTGGTTTTCTGGCAAATTAGTGGCAAATCATTAAAGAGTGAAGTTAGAAAATAATGACAGACATTTGAGTTTCAGATTTCATATCCTTCAGAAAATTCATACTAATGCAAGACCTACTATTCTATTATCTTTCTAAGTTTATAACAGCAATATTTAAAATTTTTCCTTACTTTTGGGCCTTTGTCTCATGTCTATGTATGGCTTTGTCCAGATTTCTGCTCTGATGTTGAGAGGTATGACAAATACCTCACCGTCAGCCAGAGACATTTCAAATTGTGACATACTTGTTGCACCCCACTCCCCCATGTAGTAACTCTGGATGTGTCCAAGCAAGGCAAGGAGCAGTTATGCAGTGCAAGTCTACAGAGTATCCCCTCATCCAAGGTAGACACAAGTATGACAGTGGCTTTTCATCTGTCCTTGATTTTGCAGAATGTTCTGTTTTTTTTTTCATATTTTTATACTGTTGATTTATGCTTCTTATTATTCAGAAAATGCTTGCTGTTTCAGTGCCTGTGTTGCTCTGTGTTTAAGTAGCAATGCTTTAATGACCATCAGGTAAGCTTGTCTGAGATTGTAAGATGCAAGTAAGCTTTAATAAGCATATTGTTAAAGAATCACCAACATTGAAAGCCTTTCTGTTGTTGCCATGAAGAGAATATTTACATACCTAGATAATGTATAAGCCTTAGGTATTGAAATGCATATGACAGTATTTGTTAAAAAAGGACAGGATTACAGTATTTACAGAAGCTCATTACATTTGTTGAAGACTTGCAGTCATCTTTGCAGGCTTTACTCGTAAACTAAACAGAATGCCAATCTATCATGTGTGGACCATAACCTGTGCAGTAATCCTTTAAGCAATTTATCTTGAGCTTGTTTCTTGTTTGCTGTTCATTTTTTACTTTGATCATGTTTTCCCCATGAAACAAGTAGATAGTTGTTGTCAGCAGCAGGTCTTTTTTGGATAAGAAACATTTTTACAAGTGGGGGTATCACAGAGATTGCTACTTTCAGCATGTTACTTGGTACTTTTATAAAGCTGAATATAAATTATAATTAGAACTGCAGTGAAAGGAGAAGTGGTTTGAGTTGAGTGCTGCTTGCTTTTTTATACTTGATTTTGACTGGCATTCCAGTAATGTATTTAAAAAAGTAATTTATTTTTTTCATGCCTCACAACCTTTTTGTTTCCATCTACATATTAAGTAAGCTGTCATGTAACCAATGCATTGAAATATTTTTTTTCTTCTACACTTCATTTTGTCTTGTTTTGGACTCTCATAATGATGGTTTGGCAGTCCTCTCAACTGTCCATGATTTTCAGGTATGTCCCTGATTTTGACTCAAATTTTAGCTCTGTCCCTCTTAATCCCTCTTAACACTGGTACCTTTTGGACAAAAGGTGGTGAATTATACTTAATAAATAATGACAATAATTAAGAGCTGAATATTTTACTTCTGGAAATGTATATTATTTCATATTCTGTAATTCTGCTAATGCCTCGTTAATAAAACTAATATTTTTTAAAGTGTCCTTGATTGTCCCTGATTTTTTTCTGGATTTGTCCCTGATTCTGTTGACATTTGTCCCTGATTGGTTAAAAGCTTGGCATCCAGCGCAGTGTATTTAATTAAAGTTCCAGTTTTTGTGGTTTTGAGCATAGCTCGACCCCTTTCTAGTTGGCCACACCCATTCTGCTGTCTCCTGCAGACCCCCTTTGATTTGAAGTCATCAGCCACCACTGGAAGACAACATTAAAATACATCTTGTTCAGAGATGCTGGTCCGAATAAGAAGTGAGGATTTAGGCTATGTTTCCAGGGACCTATTAATGGATGCCTTGACCACACAGTTAGTGGTACACTCTCTGAGCCATGAATGATCTAGGCTACATAGTTATCATCTTCAGTGTAAAACACATTTTATTTACATAGATCCAACCCAATGCTTGCAGTTATAATATGACTCAAAAAAGCAAAAAAAAAATCTTGAAACATCAATCATTACAAATTACAGCTATGGAAAACAATAATTTCAGCAATTTAATAATTAAGGGACCCTTCCATGATTGTATCTTGCTCATATAATGCTAAGTATCGGGCATAAATAAAACCAGAACATTTGTGATTAGTGCGAATTCAGTGAAACTCAACAACATATTCAACTTACCCTTCACCAGTACTCAAGAAAAATAAAGAAATTACAGAAAAAGAAACAAAAATAGAAATGCAAGCAATTCATGTATGTATTACAGAAGCTATACTGCAAGCAAGATATATGACAATCAGCATATACTAAAGTAAGCAGCACAAATATGAATATACAAAAACTAAAATATACATTTGTTTCCACATGGACATATCACAGACATCACAATTACTGCAACAAACACCAGAAAGCAACTCAGACTCACAAAAGCTACAAAGATCAGGAATAACTTATTACTTAAATACATATATCCAGAAACATGTTTTGTCAAATAATAACACTTCTCAAAACAAGAAATATACTACAATGCCACATATGAATTAAAGATGTTATCTATATGTAAAAAATAAATGAAACAGTCAAATTGTACAAAACACCTATTTAATATAAATAAAGTGGCAAAAAAAATAGCCAGAATAAGTAAAATTTGGACACAATGTAGAAGGAAAATGTTATAACTCTATTATAATGGACGCAGCTTAAAATGAGTGTATTCAAATGCTATAAAACAGAAAAAGAAAATTGTCATCTCTTACTTTTGGTTACTGTCTCTCTTCTTACAGAAAATGTACAACATTCAGTACTATGCAAATCAAGATATTATTATCTAACATAATTATCAGTGAGAAACTTTCAGCTATGTGCATATCAACAAACAGCATTACAAACTTAAACTTACTTCTGTTACATCTACCATTACTCTACCACTTTGTTTCAAGAAAAAAGTCTCAGGGCTTTGACAGTAAAAAATGTGAGGAGATGCCCAAGGTGGTGAAAGGGAGAGTGAGACAGCCACATGTTGTCATGGAGGAAGACACCAGTGACTTCTCACTGATGGCAGTTGAGGTGGGAGTAAGGAGAGTCAGGGTGGCGACTGACAGATGTTAAGATAAATGTCTGGAAGTAGCATTCTCAGTTGCGTTACATGTGTCAATAGCCCTCACCTGACGAAGGAGAGAATCAAAAATTAAAATGACTGGCTGCAGAACTGAACAGGGAAGAAAGGCTTGTGGCAAATAAGAGGCACAGAAACCTGGCAGAGGCTCCAGCTGTATGCCATGATCGGCGAACATCTTAGCACAGAAGAGAATGAGTTGGTCATGGCGTAGTGGGACAGGCATACCTCAATGATTATACCTTGAAAGCACATTTAAAAAGGGTAAGGTGTCACAAAAAAAAAAAGAAAGAAAATTAAGGTGGCAGAAGGAAAAAATATAACGTAAAGAAATTAAACAAGGGTGCTGAGTGCATGGCTGAGTAAGAAGCCTGGGCAGAAAAATAGAGTTTTGCAGGTAGTGATGTAGGAGGACAGGATGTACATCACAAAGAATGGACAATGTTTAGAGAAGGTGGGTGCAGCTGCTTGGTTACTGGATATCCTGGAATAAAAGAGAAAAGAAGCTGGAGGTGGTGTAGTGTTCAGTATAAAACAAGGCATCAAACGCAATGTCTGTGAGGAGACAGAATACCATTTAGTGATGGAGGCAAAGCAGTAAGTGCCCTGACTGTTAAAAAAGAAAAAGTGGAGAACGTTAGTAGACTGACAATGTTTTGCCCAGCAGATATGTCAAGGAAGTAGAATGAAAAACTGTGAGTGAGAAGAGATGGGTAGGGTAGGAAGGAAAGGTCTATATTAATGGAAGTCTGAATCTTATAGAAACAGAATAGGACAGTTTGAGCTCCAGAATAGGGAGGGAGCAGGATTCAATAAAGGAATTGGACCACTAGACAATGAGAGGTTTGGAAGTAGATAAACCAGGGAAGACGGCAATTATGTATGGGATATCAGAGTCTATCAGAAGTAGACTAGAAGATTCTGAACTCTTGGGAAGAGGGAGAGCAGGGTATGAATGAGGTCTTTAACACAAGGGGCTCAGCAAAATAGTGCTATACTGTATCTGAAAAGACAGAATTTTGGATCTGGCACTAATCAAGGTGGTAGGTATCAAGGATGTCCAGGTGAAGACATTGTTAGCCAACAGTGATCCCTCCTTTTCTGGTTTAGACTGCATGGAGGCAGATTAAAGGGTGTAGCCTTTTAGAGGAGATGGCTATGATATATATCTCAAGGTTGCAGAAGAACATGACAGGGAAATATTGGTAGAGGTAATCCGCTTGGATGTAACTAAGACCTCTGAGTCTGCCCATCCAGATATCCTACGAAAACTAGGGATGGGGGATGAACAAAAAATTGAGAAATTGTACTGTAGCAAGGTTGAAAGTTATGATACAAATGATTGTGATAACAGGGTCAATAACAGGGATATGAAAGTACAGAGTAGAGCAGAAAGCAACATTAAGTCAGGTTCATATGTTAATACAAGTCTATTGATCCAGTGCAGCATTTATAGTCTAGCCAAAACTCCAGTACATAAATACCATAGACATGAATAATTAATACTTAGTTTCAACACACACTGCGGTCTGTGTAGCAAATGGAAGATATGCCTTCAACTGCCTTAGTGAGGAAATGCTGTAGTCTCTCAAGCTGAGTCATGCACTTAGATAAAGCACATACTAAAGGAGGCATTACATTCTATTTTGGGTATGATGAGGGAGGAGTAGAGAGGGATGATAACTTCCTTTCACCTAGAAGATATAACCTAGTTGACCAATCTGGCTAGCTAAAAGAATTTCCTAATGACAGTAAATACATGGTGATCACAAAATGGTTCATTGTTGATGAAAGTAGCCAAGTCCTTCAAGACTGATTCAGTTTTCAAAGAACCGTCACCTATATGGTACAGCCATAGGCGCTGACATTACCAAAAGACACAATGTTGCAATTCATGGCATTTTAAGGTCATAGTCCAGGCTGCAGTTATTATTGCAAGCGGCCCTCCTGGAAAATCTGGATATCGGGTGGAGAGTTTATGACAGCTCCAAGTTTGTAGTTGTCCACAAAGTTTGTCAATCAAAGGCCCTTGATGTCAACCTTGACATCAAAGAAGGAAATACCCAAAAGAGGTGATCCTTGGATCAGTCACTGTGGGATCCCACTGGTAATTACTCATTTCAATGAGGGAGTGCTTCCTGCACTAATAGAGTGGGTTCTGTCAATGAGCCATTTTGCTATCCAGTGGGCAACATTAGACGTTATGTTATGTTTGATGAGTTTAGTGATAATGCCAGAATGTGAAATGGTATCAAAGGACTTGGCCAGGTCCAATTAGTCAGCATGAACTAGTCTGCCTGTGTCTAATTGCATCAGTAACTTGCTCAAAGAAAGAAGTCCACCAGGTTCAGGAAGCAGGATCTGCTTTTTAACAAACCCAAACTTGATTGCATGCTACCTGTTTCCTTTTCAATAATGATACATTCCATAGCTGTACAGATAGTGAGATTCATAGGTCCACAGTTTCCAGGGTTAGTAGCGAGTCCCCCACCTCTGGTAAAAACCCAATGAAGAAGCTGAGATTGAAAAGGCATGGTAGTGAGTCAATGAGACAGTCTTTGGTGTTAACAAGATGGCAGCCTGGCACATTATTGGGACTCATGGAGCCTGTGATTTTGGCCATGTAGACGGCACTCAAGACTTGTTCTGAAGTGATCAGTAGGGATTTGGTATGGCTAATGCTAATATGTTGGCAAAAGCTATAGTGAGATGGGGGAGTAAAGTTTGAGCTGAAGTTATCTGTATGCTAATACGCTTATTACATCATTAGGGGAAGAGTATGTGTTGTTGTTAATGTTATAAATTAGTTCTGCACATTGCAGGGCATTACTTCTAAGGTTTCTGACATATTTGAAGAAGAATTTGTGGCTGTCTTTAGCACAGGTGGCAATTTTCAATTCATATTGTTTTTGGAGGATTTGATTTTTATTCTGAGTTCTTTGCTGATCTTTGTAAGCTCTCTACAGCATTGAGATATTTTTTGCTCTTATGAGCTATTACTTTCTTCCTCTTATTGCATACTTCATTTGTACTATGGTTCCGTAATTGGGGTTTGTTCCTCAACTTAGCAATTTAGTTGTGTCTTATGAGGACAAATACCTCAATGCATGTTCAGAGATGGGCATAGAAATTATGAGCAAATGAGGCTGCATGTGAAATGGGTTCATTAATTTGAGGGTAATGCTTAAGTCTCATAAAGTCAACAATTGGCTAGAGTAGGTTTGTCTTAGAGTAGCATCTAATGACAGAACAGTGGTCAAATTTGACCAGTGATGTGGCAGCTATAGGTGATGAACATAGGATAACTATATTGGTGAGGACTAGATCCAATATTTTTGAAGTCCTTCTTGGGACTTGAACATGTTAGTCTAAGGAAAAGTCCTGACCAATACATAGAAGCCATGAGGAGATAGGTGCAAACCAGTTAGTGTTGTCAATATCTCCTCCCAGACTGATATGTATTGGACCTGTGAGAATGACAGCAATAGCTAAGTCAATAGTTAAAGTCAATTATATTTTGTTTGCATTATGGCAACATTCATGGTGTGGTAGAAAACTGATAAAGACTAGTTTCACATCAATTTCAGATGCATATTCTAAGGCTCCACCATATTGCTTTTCATATGATGCAAGGAGGTGTGGCTCAAGTCATTCACTCCTATGTGCTCAATAACCAGGTCATACATGTACCTAGAGAGAAGAGAATTGAGGACCCAAGGTGACATGGTGGATCCTGGTACCCGAGAGTAAACTAACAATTGCCCTGTCCCTGCTCAGCCTGGTGAGTGGTTCATCTGTGTGCCTGATTATAAAGTTACCTGTGACCAAGATGTTTCCAGATATGTTAGTTTGGTCTTGCTGTGTTAAGGGATTCAGCCAGATAAGTGACCCCCCCCCCTTTTGTCGTTATGTTTTCTGTAGTATGTGTATGTTGTGTGCCTATATACCATAGACAATTGCCTAAGATGTCTTTGCAGTTTCCACAGGGATTTTTCTACGTATCTCAGAGTAAGAAGGCTTTTTTTTTTGTTTAGTAAATGGTGGGCATGGCTGTAGAAGGTGGTTATCAGAACTGACAACATTCTGGATACAGTCAACAATTTTAGAAGAGATGGCGATCTTATGTCTCTCACATACAGAATCATCTCGTGGAAGAAGCAAATAACTGTCAGTGACCATGAGTCAGTTCTTGCATTGCCTCAATGTGTCTAGTGATACAGGGCTTTCAACAGATGGTGTGGTAAACTGTGACTTCATGAGATATGGTGACTGGTGACATAGGGGCTATTAATGAAGTAAAACTGTAGGAGGGGATCTATATAACAGAACAGAAGGGGGAACAATGAAGAAAATACTAGATGTACAAGTATATTTCTACCACAGCCAGTAAAAGTGAACGCAACAAATTGTGGATACTTGATTCAGTGACTACTAATCTGGTTTTAGTGCAACAGTAGCTGCTCAGAACAAATGTTTTGACTTGGATGCCACAACAACAGCTTAGTAAGATTATATGACAGTCTGTAATTTACTACAATGACTGTACTTAGGCTAAGAATGCTCACATCTGACAGAAGCAAATGACAAGTACAAAGGCACTGAAGTCAATAGCAATAAATTATGATTACCTGAAGCAATTACTTCAAGTTGGCACAGATGCCACATCTGCATTTAGTGCTAATTTAAAAATCACAGCAGTGACTAGGCTTAAGTTTGGAATGCCCACGGGTGGGAAAAGTAGCGAAATGAGGCAATAAGCAGTATGCTTACAAGTGTGCTTATCCCAGACATTATATGACAGAGCAGAGTAGAGAAAAGGATGGATATCTTCACTGACAATACAAAGGTGCAGCGGGGGGGGGGTCTATGAGGTTATACAGGAAAGCTGTCCAAGTGGTCCAAAATGTAACAGTTCTACCACTGGGGTAGTCCATTCCTTGGGCCACAACCCACTTCATGAAGAAGTACTTTCAAAGACACAGGAAGAAATTGATCCCTACAATCTGCTGGCTACATCTCTACTCTCCCTTCTATCCTTCTTGTTCATGGTTAACATTTGTTACTTCCTAGACATGATCTTATATATCCAGGTTTTCTTGTCCCCACTGGTTTCTTAAATGAACAGCTCCATCTCCTCTATTTTATGGTCATATCTCTTCCCTTCTATCCTTCCCATCAATCACATGCTTTTGGTGGTTTTCCTCAAGACTTCTTCCTGCAACCTGATTGTCTCTTTTTATGACCACCAGAACTGCATGCAGCACTCAAAGTATGACATGACCAGAAACTGGAGAAGTATGGGAGAATGATTTGTTCCTGTAGTCTGCTCCCCTTAAGATACACTCCATCATTCTGTTTGCTGCTGCCACTGTCCTAACAATCTGCTTCTCTGAAACCAGTCTAAATGCAATCAACACCTTTAGGTCCTTCCACTGCTCTGTTTCCATCAATTCTACTCCCCAAACAGACACAAGATACCATGACAGTTGTGTCTCAAGTATAGAACTTTGTACCTGCCTGCACTAAACCTCAGTGCTACCTTCCTGTCCACTTGGGTGGCCCTCCCAAATATTTCCTTAGACTTTTCCCCATCCTACACTACTGTATTTATCTTTGGGTCATCTGCAAAGAGGCTGCTCCTTGTAATATATTTTCATAGAAGTGGAGGCAGGTGGAAACAATGATACAACCCAGTAAAATACATCTCAACTAAGAAGATAAATTACTAAGATGAGATGTAAGAGAACTGGGAGTTAAATGGAAAATTACGTGAACTCACCATCTCATATTGGCAGACCTTGCAGACCACAGGTTCTTATCTAGCAATACTGCTTAATAACTGCTTTAAATGTGACAGCTTGGAATCTGTGCTTATAGTCTGATCCTGGTGTGAGTAGGCACAGATTGCACTAATTCCTGATTCTTTCTGGTTGGAGAGTGAGTGTTTGTGCTTAACATACCTGATTGGTCTGGCTGCTATTTGAAGCATCTACCAGAAAAGGATACAAGCCTGCAGACCCTTGCATTATCTGGGAAAAGACTGTGGATCACCAAACAGGCTGTGGCCTGTTTCTCTTCTTGGGACTGGTGCTAACATTTTGCTTCTGGTAAGAGAAGAAGCAAAGGAGTACTGTATCCCAACAATGTGAAGCTGTGCTGAGACCAGCATCAGTAGTAGCCAAGCAGTCGCCATTCATGTGACTCCCCTCTTTTCATCATTCTTGACAAGCTAATTCTTTATTTTTCAATAAGTACTGCTTGATTTCTTTTCTAACTTCAGAATATCTGTCTAAATATTTCATCTTTAAATTTTCAGGGTCAAAGTATTAGTTTCCCCTCAAGTGTTTGGCAGTGCTTTGTACAGACTCAGACTTTCAGACACCTTGAGTGACATTTTTTCTGTAAAAGGAATATATAAGGAAACGGCTCCAGTACTTGGTAATAATGACAATCCCTCCTGGCATGTCTAAAGATCAGTTCCCTGTGCTTTCTCCTATTAACCTGGCAAAGTTGGGCATTCTGAGGCAGTGTAGCAACTGCCTCATGTACACAAACAACCCTCACCACTTACCTCCAAACACTCAGACTTGTGAGAGATGCACTTGTATATCCAAATTGGAAGCCATGCACTCTTAAGCCAAGACCAGAATACCTGGTCAAGAGAAGAAAGTCAACACCTGCACCACACCACATGCAATACATAGCCCTCCAGAACAACCACCATCACAGCTCTCACATAAAAACACAAACCACACACCCACCTTCGCAGAGGGTATCAATAGAAATCTACACAAGCAGCAGAGACCTCCAAGGTAGAAACGCACTCGACCACCACAACACAGCACAGACCACAAGACACATAGTTCACCTACACAGTGTGCCCCTCAACCTAAGCTCCTAAGGCAAAACAGCTTGCCCAATGCACTAATCATAGGTGACTCGACAGTGAGGCACACTGATGTCCCACTCACCAGGTTGAATAAGGAGAAGGTAACAGTCAGCTGTCTAGCAGGTGCCAGAATCCAACACTGACTCTGTCACTGTACATATGTGTGTGATTGACCTCAGATGCCCCTCCTTGGACTACATGAAAAGAGACACGGAGGAGCTCTCGGATTATGTGGCCCAGACAGGTATGACCCTAGCCCTGTGCAGCATCCTAGCATTGCCCAGAATGATACTGTAGTACAAGCAGAAAATTATTGACTTCAACAATTGGCTAAGTTTCTGGTGTCATTCTAAGGGGATCCAGTATCTGCTTAGGATGACATCATTGACAGACCTCGATGCTTTGCCAGAGATGGCTTGCATCTGTTACCCCTGGGTTTCCGGATACTAGCTAAAGCTCTTTCCACCCCTATAGGGGTCTATATTATAACACTGAAGTCTTACAACTTTGAATGTTATAATATCAAACCCAGTAGAGCGAATGCTGGAAATAGCGAAGATGCAGAACACTGAATACATACCTAGGGAAAGTATTTGGTGGGCCGTTTCTGCAGCTTCGCTATTTCCTCAACTGTGGAGCGAAGGTTACAGACCAGGTTAAGGTAAGTGTGCAACTGGATGGGGGTTAGGTGAGTTAGGGTTAGGGAGCAGGTCAGGTAAGTGTGCAATTGTGTGGACGTGAGGGGTAGGTGAGTTAGGGTTATGGAGTGGGTAAGGTGAGTGTGAAATAGTGACGGACCATAGGGTTAGGGTTGGGTTAAGATAAGTGGATAGCTAGTGGTGTATGTATGGTTTATTGTAGGGTTTTGTGAAGTGTGTGTGTGGATTATTTATTTTGGTGTGCTTATGTTGTGTGTATGTTTGTCGGAACAGCAAATTTTTTCCCTGGGAAAAAATTCCCTATTCTGACTGTTCAGTTTTTTGGTGTTTCGCTCTACTGGGTTTGATATAACATTTGAAGTTGTAAGACTTCGATGTTATAATATAGACCCCCCCCCCATAGTGCCTTTTTAGGCAATGTTCCAAAGACCAAATTACCACCATAACAGCTATAAATAAATGCAATCTGAGGGTCATGCTGTTCAGCGCTAGGAGTCTAAATCTCAAGATGCACTTGTTGGAAGCACTCCTCAAAATGGAGAACATCAACATTTGTGCTGTAACGGAAACCTATTTTAAAGCAGCATAAAGAACCCCTGTGTTACTAGACTATAACTCATTCCACACCTTTCTGCCCTAGAACATGGACCGAAGTTCCAAAGGTGGTGGTGTCTCCATATTCATAAAGGATATGCACACCTCCAGACTAGTAGCCCTGCATAGTGCATCTGTGATACTTCCGGTACAACTAACATTGGGTAAGACAGTGATTCAGGTCATAGCCTGCTATAGATCCCCAACCATGTCCCAATACTCTAACTCCACATTCCTAAGCACCCTGGAAAGTATTAGGGTCCAACCCAACACTCTCATACTAGGTGACTTCAGCTACCCCTCCATCAACTGGGAAACTACTCATGCACCAATACACTGACCCAAAGCTTCTTGGAATTCATCAGTTCCAATGCCCTGAACCAGCTCATTCTTACCCCACTAAAGGAAGCAACATCCTTGACCTATTTATTACTAACATGGGCAACCGTTGCTCTACACCAATAGACAATTTCTCCCTGGTTAGATCCAACCACAAACTAATCATCATGAAAATCCACATCTCACCCACAACCCCTGCAAAGGTAACCACCATGAAAAACTTCTCCAAAGCTGACTTTGGGCTCCTAAAAACAGAGGTGGCTAACTTCACGGCACCCATGTCAATGGAAAATAGATGTATGACTGCCGAATCATACAACAATGCACTGTACGAACACATACACAAATGCATGGAATTAGCCATACCCACAGAACCAAGATGCTCTCCTCCAAAAAAAGGTAGCCAGTCTGGTGGTCCCCTGTTATTAATAAACATCTACAACACAAGGAAGAAACTGTTCAGACAAAGATGAAGTCCCAAGACTGGAAAAACTCCCTTATTAGCTTCAACAAAAAGTTGAGATCCCTCATCAAAGCCTCTAAATCCAGCTATGAAGGCAGAATTGCAGCAGACGCTACAAACAACCACAAAGCCTTCTATAGTTATATCAAGAATCTTCATGGCAATACCCAGATTTGCTCTGAGTTACTGCACAATGGTACCTCCGATACTGAGCTAATAGACATTGCCAACATACTGGCCAACAGATTCAGTGCCAAAACAGCATTACTGCCGCACAGGTTAAAGCTGCATCGTCCAAGGCCAAGAATACAGCTTCCATGGGATCCGACAATATCCCTGGATGTGTTCTGCATGAACTACAAAGTGAACTGGCACCACATCTGTGTGCCCTGTTTAATTACAGCTTCACCTCAGGCTTTGTCCCTACCAAATGGCGCACTGCAAAAGTCTTCCCTCTCCATAAAGGGGGAGCGACTACAGACCCTGGGAATTACCACCCCATCATCGTGGACCTAATTAACAAGGATCTCCAAACTCTAGATCCCATGTAATTTGGTTTTGTGAAAAGTAGATCATGCCTGCTCAACCCGGTTGACTTTTTTGAGTCAGTAGTGGGTTCAGGTACAAAAGCTGACTCACAAGAATTTATTCAATAAAACACACAAAGGATGACCACATGCCAAACTGAAAGGGTGGTATACTGTGGCCTATGTAAGGTTTATCCTGCTTTCTACATCAGGAAAATGGAAAGGAGATTAAGATGTAGGATATATGAGCATTTAAGGGACATTAGGTTAGGCAAAGAGACGAATGCCCCTGCTAAACACTGTAAGGAGTATGAGGAGCACGATTTTAAATTTACGATAATTGATGTTTTAGACATAGACCCAAGGTGTGGCCTCTGGACCCTACAACTGGAGAAACAAGAGGCACTATGACAGATTAAAACTAATGCGATAAACTGGCCGGTTATCAATGCTGCTCTCAGGGCCGGCCTTAGCTGAAATGACGCCCTAGGCGAAGTAGTGCTCTGGCACCCCTAAAGCCCCACCCACACCACACTCATGAAACACCCCTATTTGAGCCACACCTACTGAGTCATTCCCCAAGAAAGCCACTCCAGTCATTTCCTTAAATTATTTAAATGCATTGGAAGAAAAAGATACCTTGTAATGTAGTTAAACTGCAGCTACCTTTGCATATGTATTTTCTACTTGAAATACCAGAGCCAGATCATGGTCAACTAGGGTTCTAGGAAGGGTAATAGACCACCACCCCAGAGCAGCCCCTCCTGCAGCAACTCCCAGCAGCAGCCCCTTCCTCAGCCATTCCAGTGTTCCATTATTTGGTTATCTCACCAGTTACCATGCATATGTTCTATTATTTGTTTCTACAATGATTACAGATACTGAAATAAAATAGCACAAACACAGATAGCCATTTGCTAACCAAACAATACAGTCTCACAATGAAAACAGACTTAGCATGAGCAGTAAACTTGTCTGCCCTTGAAACTCACATTCATTGAAATGGCAAAACTCACATTCATTGAAACAGCATGAAAACCCACATTCATAGAAATGCATCTGGTTGGTGGAGAATTAAGTTTACCTTTGGGCTGTTTTCAAAACAGACTCCTTGCACACATTTTTGGGGCCATGCATAGATGTATTTATTCTTTAATTTACTTTCCTGATTGTACTGAATTATATTCCTTATATTATATTCCTTGTATAATACAGAACCACTTGTTAGAATATGTTTTACATTTGCAGTTTTAAACATTCGTTTAATAAGCAGTGAAACAAATTTCAAGTTGTAGC
Source organism: Protopterus annectens (assembly GCF_019279795.1). NCBI lineage: Eukaryota > Metazoa > Chordata > Ceratodontiformes > Protopteridae > Protopterus > Protopterus annectens. Next base: position 997,902,706 of record NC_056744.1, on the reverse strand, counting down.
AACAAAAGGACAAACCAAAAATAAATATTATTTATGTTTTAACTGATTCTGTCAGGGAAGCAATGTTCCATAAAATTTCTGTGTTTTTATAGCAAAGCAGTATAATGAGGTTCATTTACCCATGCCTCATAAAATACAGTTCTTGTCTGAAATACATGTTGACAGTTGTAATGCTTGAAATAATTCTATTAGAGAAAATCAGAAATAATTCTACTAGAGAAAATCAATTCTGAAACTTATATTTTGGTATGTCAACAAATGCCAAATACAAACACATATTCAAGCATGTATGCATGTATAAGGTAGGTATATAGATATACAGGAAGGTGCTTGGTATCACATCAGGACAGAGGAAGGACGACAAGGAGACATGGTGGTGGAATGAGGAAGTACAGAAGAGTATACAGGCAAAGAGGTTGGCAAAGAAGAAGTGGAATTGTCAGAGAGATGAAGAAAGTAGAGAAGAGTATAAGGAGATGATGTGCATGGCAAAGAGAGAGGTGGTGAAGGCTAAGGATAATGAAGAGTTGTATGAAAGGTTGGACACTAAGGAGGGAGAAAAGGGCCTGTTCCAATTGGCTAGACAGAGGGACCAAGCTAGGAAAGATGTGCAGCAGGTAAAGGTAGTAAAGGATAATGAGGGAAACATACTCACAAGTGAGGAGAGTGTGTTGAGGAGATGGAAAGAGTACTTTCAGGGGTTGATGAATAAAGAGAATGAGAGGGAGAGAAGGTTGGATGATGTAGGGATAGTGAATCATGAAGTACAATGGATTAGCAAGGAGGAAGTAAGGTTAGCTATGAAGAGATTGAAGAATGGAAAGGCTGTTGGCCCAGATGATATACCTGTGGAAGCATGGATGTGTTTAGGTGAAATGGCAGTAGAGTTTTTAACCAAATTGTTTAATGAAATCTTAGAAAGTGAGAGGATGCCTGAGGAATAGAGAAAAAGTGTTTTGGTACCGATTTTTAAGAATAAGGGTGATGTGCACAGCTGTAGTAACTACAGAGGGATTAAATTGATCAGTCACAGCATGAAGTTATGGGAAAGAGTAGTGGAAGCTAGGTTAAGAAGTGATGTGATGATTAGTGAACAGCAGTATGGTTTCATGCCGGGAAAGAGCACTACAGATGTGATGTTTGCTCTGAGAGTGTTGATGGAGAAGTACAGAGAATGTCAGAAGGAGTTGCATTGTGTTTTTGTAGACTTAGAGAAAGCATATGACAGGGTGCCTAGAGAGGAGTTGTGGTATTGTATGAGGAAGTCAGGAATGTCAGAGAAGTATGTAAGAGTGGTACAGGATATGTAAGAGGGTAGTGTGACAGTGGTGAGGTATGCGGTGGGAGTGACGGATGCGTTTAAGGTGGAGGAGGGGTTACACATCAAGGATCAGCTCTGAGCCCTTTCTTATTTGCAATGGTGATGGACAGGTTGACAGACGAGATCAGACAGGAGCCCCCATGGACTATGATGTTTGCAGATGACATTGTGATCTGTAGTGAGAGTAGGGAACAGGTGGAGGAGACCCTGGAGAGATGGAGATATGCTCTAGAGAGAAAAGGAATGAAGGTCAGCAGGACTAAGACAGAATATATGTGTTTGAATGAGAGGGAGGATAGAGGAATGGTGAGGATGCAAGGAGTAGAGGTGGCGAAGGTGGATGAGTTTAAATACTTGGGGTCAAGAGTTCAGAGTAACGGTGAGTGTGGAAGAGAGGTGAAGAAGAGAGTACAGGCAGGATGCAGGAAGGCCTAAGATAAGGTTTATGGATGTGGTGAGAGAGGACATGCAGGTGGTTGGTGTGACAGAGCAAGATGCAGAGGACAGGAAGAAATGGAAACAGGTGATCCGCTGTGGTGACCCCTAACGGGAGCAACCGAAAGAAGGTGATGATAATAAATACACACACAAACACTGACAGAATGGGGGGACATATTTTAAATATTACTCTTATAAACTTTGAATGTTGCTAGAATAATTGGATTTGTCTTAGTGTGTATTTTTCTGAAGAATATGAAGTTTGAAACACAAATGTATATAATTATTTAGTAACTTCATTCCTCAGATCATCCCACTGATTTGCTAAAAAAAAAAAATTACAAATTTTATGTGGAACAGACCAAAAATATGAGGCAAAAATCTGGACATTCAGTGAAGATCTGGACAGCTGAGAGGTACGTTTCCTTTCCCTTTCTTGTCATAGTTTTATTACAATCCTGAGATTTTTCCCTAGTTTTCCACATTTCTTATATTTAAATAAAGTCAATAACAGTCTACTTAACTGTACAGATATCTATTCAAATGAGAATAGTGTTCTCTGATATCTATACATGAATTATTTGTCTGTTACAAGCTAAGTTAAACATCATACTTTCTGGTCTGTGGAGCTTTTCTCCTCGGTCCACCGATGAAAAGGAGTTTGTTTTAAGAATACCTCTTAACTGTCCAGATTTTCGCTTAATTTGCAGATTTCTGCCTCACATTCTTCCTAAAAGTTGTGGGTTTCTGACAAAATACTGAGGACTGAAGTTACTAAATAATGACACACATTTGAGTTTTGGACTTCGTGTCCTTCAGAAAATGCATACTAACACAAAACCTGTTTATTCTAGCAACTTTCAAAGTTTGTAAGAGCTATATTTAAATCTGTCCCTCCCTATTTTAGGTCATTGTGCCCCCCCCCCCCCCACCATTATGTCAGGCTTTGTCCTGATTTCTTGCGCTAAGAGGTTGAGAGGAATTCCTAGGACTTTCCCAGTCAACAAATGCAAGTAAGTGCATAAATCATAAATCGATACGCAATCAAACAAACGTGTTAAAAATCTATCTGCCTGATTGTGTGTGTGTGAGACAGGGATTAACTATTTTTGATGCCACGTAATATGTTTTCCAGTTTTTTCCACAATGAGAAGATCCCAGTGCAAACTATTCCATCATCACCTCTGTACCGTCCTTAAGAACCCCAAGAAGTGACTACAAAACTTGACACTGAAGTTACTACTTAAGACACAATTTAAAAGACAACACAAATTAAAGGATTGCATATGCATGACATTTTTCATAGCAGTATAAGAATAATGAAGTATGACTTGCGCACTTAGCACATGTTTGCATCACGCTGGTCAAAACTTATAAGCAATGTAGCAAACCAAGATAAAACAGGGAAGCGGGAAGTGTCCCAACAGCAAAGGGTGGGGTTACCAAGGAAGGGTGCTCTATGCAGGAAGTAAATAAGAAATCGAAGTCTTTACAGTATCAATGCGTGCAGTGTAGTTCATGAGGTCAGAAGTCCTGATTCTTAGGGATTCGGGTTTGGGTCTTGCTTGTCAGTAGTGAAAATGGAAGACATTGGGGACATAGCTACCAATGTGTTGACTGTATTCTTGTTTGTTGTGGTGGCGTTTATTTTACTGCCATCAATGTTTGGAATATCTTTGTGGATTACAGAAACATACATGAAAATCCTTATGAAAACTCTGGAAGAAGTCCTACAGATGCAGAATAGGAGTAAAGTAATTTAGGCCACGTTTTCCAAAACAAAATTTCTTTCAATGCTGGAGTTGTAGTTTCTGATTATTACATATTACAACAATCTAACCACATTTAGAAAATGTATATATCCATCTTACAGTGTTTGCTTTATCTTTCCAACAGTGGGTTTTCCTTTGTTGCAGTTCTGTGCATGAAACAGATGGAGTAGCTACAGACCCAACAACTTGTGCTCAGTTGTTTTGTGAGCCGTTTTTTCAGGGCTGTTAACAGTTATGCCTTATATTAAAACAAGAGTCTAGATTTCTGATTAATTCACTTTTGCGACTGCACTCTGACATCTGCTGCCTTTGATTAGAAAATTGTGCAATTAAGGAGATACATTGGATTGTCAACTCTGGTAGCAGTAAAGGTCATTTTCATTTTCTTTGGAACTACTTTTGTTGGCATTTAAGCTACTTTCAGTCCAGGTTGTTTTGGACGAACTAGAGTATTTTCTTCTCTTAACATTGTAGTAGTTTGTGATCAGTTTTTCTAAGCGTCGCTGTTGGCAGGGCAGTTCAAAGATCAAAAAGTTGTACAGATCTGTAACTTGGTCTTCTGCTTACATTGTAGTGTCATTGGCTAACCTAGTATTACTAGCAAGATTCATATACGGGACGATGGGATGAAATGCCACTTTTTAGGTACACACATGCATACCTCTCAACTGTCAAACTGTCCCCGATTTTTTTGTTTTTAAAGCATCCTGGCCAACCTGCAGCTGTAAGTGACTTCCGGTTACACCAGCAGGGCGCTGAGAAGAGTGCAAACTTTGTTAATTGAAATAAATACTTACATATAAAATACATGCATAAATAAAAACTGCACCCTTTAAGAGGCTGGTCTGTATGGCGCCCTAGGCGGTCGCCTAGTTCGCCTATGCCTAAGGCCGGCCATGGCTGCTCTATCCTTAGCATGCTTCTTGAAGTTAAAAGCATTAAATAGATAAATGAAGTGATATACATTTTTTACATGTATTTATATAATTTTACATTTTATATGTACATATGTATATGTTTATTAATAGCATTTTTACATACACTATTTTGACAAGGGCATGATTTTTGGGGATTGGTGTGCCATTTGCTGTACATTTTAGTGTGTTTTTTATCACGACATGGGTTCTGTGGTTGAATTGTACTGTGATTGTTGAATATTTAGGAACTTTATTAATATTCATTATATGGTTTTATTTTATTGGTTCAATGTTAATTGGGGGTGGATCTGTTTGTTTAAACTGAGCTCACAGTTTTCTAATTTCCTTGAAAAAGTCACTGATTCACCAGAGACGTAAGCGCTTGGAATACTGTTTATACCTTTTGTATTTTTATGTGACTACACCTTTCGTGTGTTTTATTGAATAAATTCTTGGATAAACTGTGAGTCAGCTTTTGTACCTGAACCCACTGCTGCTGTTTTTGTCATTTGGAGTTTGTGTGGCCTACTACGTTTTTTACTGGTTTGTTATTATGGCAGCAGAGGGTCAAAGAACTGATTCACAACACTTGCTGTTCTCTTAGACATTTAGCCAGTCCATGGAGGATCTCCTTAATCGTATAGAATGTATGTCTGAGAGGCTAGAGTGAATTGAATGCTCTCAGGCTGTAGGAGCAGCTGCGGATGTCAATAATGCCAATAACGCAAACCAGGAAGGCAGGAACTCGGCTTCTACAAGTGTTGTTCTTAGGTTGCTCGATAATACAGATGTAACCTCTATAAATGGACCTTTATCTAATGAAAACCCTCGTTCACAGCATGGGATGACTGGGACAGTTAATCGACCTCCAGGTGAAGATTATAGTGCTTCAAATATGTGGAATAATTGTATGGGACAGAATGAAGTTTTTTGTGTTGGTGAATGGCTGCAGAAAAACCCGAGGCTGACACCAGTAAATACTGTAAGTACTGCTGATTACAACACTAAACTACAGAAACTAGACCATTACTTACTGCAAATAAAGAAAGCAGCATTAGAGAACTCGTACTTTAAAGAATGTTTGAAAACTAAAATTGTAGCAAAGGGTCTATGAATGTGGAGATTTCCCCCTGGTTTAACTGCTAACTCGCCCTTGCATAAGGAACTGATAAACATGTTTGATAGACATGGATTTGAGTATATGGACACCGTGGTTAAACATGATAAGACTTTATTGACTGGTTTAATTAATGATGCTACTGAACTGGATAAGGTAATTACAGGGGATAGAGCTCATTTGAATAATTTATTTGATTATAATAGAGTTTTTTAAATCAATTGAGCTCCAAATTAATATTATTAAAAACAGAAAAATAAGAAAGCTTGAAAGGGATAGGGGTCAATACAATGAGAATAAAGCATACCCTGAACCCCAAAGGTCACAGAATTGGGTAGCACCGAATGAATTTAATGATGGTTATGATGATACAGATGAGACTACATTTTTAGAAGAGGAACAATTCCCTCCACTGAGGAGGTCTGAACACCGTCAATAGAGATACAACAGGGAACCCCCAGGTCGAGGGGCTCACACTACAAACACGGGTCGAGGGGAGTACATCATGAATTGAAGGTAGAATTGGAGAGGGGGTTACTGGGGCAGGAGATAATTAATGACGGTGAATTAAAGTCCTGTGCTATTGTGAAGAATAAAACTGGTGATTTTAATGTGTTTAACTTTTCCTCCCTGGATGTGGATGTAACAATATGTGGCCTGTTATCTAGGGGTATGACATTTGTACCAGAAAATAATTACGATTTATCAAACACGTTAATTGACTTGAAACACTATGTAAGAAAGCTGAATTGTAATATTTTATTTAAATCTGATGAATATGTAAGTAATCCCCTGCACATTTCCAGTACTTATAATCTAACTGTCCACCCATATCTACAAATATTAGAAAAGTTATGTGAAATTGATATAAGGAATTTAAGAAATGATGGTCGCATTACTAATTTAAGTACTAATGAAATAGAATGCCTCAGTAATCTTAAATCTAATGTTGATATTAGAATTCTTAAACTGGATAAAGGGGGTGGGGCGGTCATAATGGACAAGGTGGATTATAATCGGAGAATGACTGATGTCTTATTGGGAAATGCTTATGTGAAGAGGTCTTTGAATGAGTTGAATGTTTCATATAAGAAGATTCATAATGTCTTAAATTACTTATTTATTGAAGGTTCTATTACAATTGATGAATTTACATTTTTATCTACCTCTTATCCAAAAATACCATGTATGTTTGTTTTTCCAAAAATTCACAAGTGTTTATTTGATCCGCCCATGAGACTAATTGTTGATGGTCATGGGTCTATAACATAACCGTTGGCCAAATTCTTGGATATCAGGTTGAAAACACTTTTAACGACAGAAAATAATTTATGTAGAGACTCCCGGGACTTTCTTGAAAGAATCAACAAGCTGGACTATGTTGATTCAGACATTTTTATTACCATGGATGTCAAAGACCTATACACAGTGATATCCCATGAGCTTGGTCTTGAATGGTTTTGTGAATTTTTATGTGAACAGGGTGTTCCTCAACCTAGGGTTAACATATATGAACAATTGTTGGATGTGGTATTGATGAATAATTTTATATTTTTTAACAATGAATACTTTCTCCAGAAAAATGGGATTGCCATGGGTTCACCATGTGGGGGGGCTCTATGCAAACACTGTCATGCTCCAGTGGAAGAAAGAATATTTACTGAACTCAGTTTATTATGAATACTGTAGAATGTACATCCGTTTTTGGATGACATTTTTTTATTTTTTGGGTGGGTCCACGTGATAAGATTACAGAATTTTTAGATTTTATTAACAACTTGACACAATTTCTACATTTTACTTGTTGTTTCGATGAGAATGAAATATCATATTTGGATGTTAAACTAGTTAAGAATAGGTCCATGAAGGTATTTCAATCTGAAATCTTTCGTAAAAAGGCATACTCAAATAGTTTCCTTCACTTTGATAGTGGTCATCCTTATAAACAAAAGAATGGGTGGTAAAAGCTCAGCTGGTTAGGACTGCCCGAATGGTTACCTCTTTTGATGCATTTTTAAATTAATGTGAACTGCTGAAGGAAATGTTTTTGAGAAGGGGATATCCTAACTCACTTGTGAATGAGGTCTTTACTGAGGTTTTGAATAAGAGGGAGAAAGGTTATTTCAAGGCAATCCTTAATCAGGATGTGGATGAAACTTGATTGATCAATATACCCAATGTTAACAAGGAGAATAATAGGACCATAGGAGTAACTTATGGAGATTCGACTTGTGTTACGACCTATTATGGGCCCAATGAAATAGTCATTGACGCGAATGCTGATGACACAGATGACTCGAACTTGGTCATTGTGGACCAGAATGCAACTGAAAGGGCCGTAGGAGTAACACAGTCAAGAAGAGCTCTAGTTATGACCTATAATAGGTCCAGTAAATTAATTATGGATATCTTAAATACGAATTAGGTAATTATTGCATCCTATAACGATATTTGACAATGGGTGGGTGACAGACCGAATGTTATACACAGAAGGGGTAGGACACTTAAAAATGTCCTTGAATCTTGTAAGAGGGGACCTATGACTGGTTACATGAGGAAATGTGGGGCTTGTTCATCTTGCACACATATTCTTGAGGGCTCGTCTTGCGTTATCAACGGGGTTACTATAGAACTAAGAAGAAAGACTACATGCCAAACTGAAAGGGTGATATACTGTGCCCTATGTACGTTTTGTCCTGCTTTCTACATCAGGAAAACAGAAAGGAGATTAAGATGTAGGATATATGAGCATTTAACGGACATTAGGTTAGACAAAGAGACGAATGCTCTCGCTAAACACTGTAAGGAGTATGAGGGACATGATTTTAAATTTACAATAATTGATGTTTTAGACACAGACCCAAGGGGTGGCCCCTGGACCCTACAACTGGAGAAACAAGAGGCACTATGGCAGATTAAAACTAATGCGATAAACTGGCCAGGTATCAATGATGCTCTGTCCTTATCCTGTCTCTTGAAGTTAAAAGCATTAAATAGATAAATTAATTGATATACATTTTTTACATGTATTTATATAATTTTACATTTTATATGTACATATGTATACATTTATTAATAGCATTATTTACCTACACTATTTTGTCAAGGGCATGATTTTTGGGGCTTGGTGTGTTATTTGCTGTACATTTTAGTGTGTTTTTTTATCATGATATAGATTCTGTGGTTGAATTTTACTGTGATTGTTGAATATTTATGAACGTTATGAATATTCATCACATGGTTTTACTTTATTGGTTCAATGTTAATTGGGGTGGGTCTGTTTGTTTAAATTGAGCTCAGTAACAGTTTCCTAATTTCCTTGAAAAAGTCTCTGATTCACTAGAGACGAAAGCACTTGGAATACTGTTTATACCTTTTGGATTTTTATGTGACTACACATTTCGTGTGTTTCATTGAATAAATTCTTGGATAAACTGTGAGTCAGCTTTTGTACTTCAACCCACTGCTGCTGTTTTTGTTATTTGGAGTTTGTGTGGCCTACTACGTTTTTTACTTTTTTGAGTCAGTCACCAGAGCTGTGGATGTGGGCAAGGCAGATCGTACAGCCTACCTCAATCTGGCCAAGCCTTTGATACCATTCCCCACTCAGAAATTATTGATAAACTCACCAAACTAGGCATCAAACCCTATATCACTAGGTGGGTTGCAAATTGGCTCACAGATAGAACCCACAGTGTAAAAGTAGCGGACTCCAAGTCAGACTGTCGACCACTCACAAGTTGGAGTCCCACAGGGATCGGTCCTGGGTCCTCTCCTATTTGGCATCTACTTCTCAGACGTCCAAGCCAACACAGAGGGACTCTGGCTGACCAGGTTCGCAGATGAATGCAAGCTGGGAGTCATTATTAACTCTCCAAGTGATGTAAACATCCTACAGAAAGGCCTTACTGAGACCAATGACTGGTGTTGAAACCATGGCCTTAAGCTTAATGCCAAAAATGCATCATCGTCCCCTTTGGGAAAAACTCAGTTCCCACTAATTACCACATTGATGGGAGCCCCCTGAACACTGAAGGCATTATAAGACATCTGGGAACACAGGTGGACAGCAACCTCTCCTTCAACCACCACATTGCCACTGTGGTCAGAAAGTCCTTCCATGTGGCACATCTCATTACCAAGGGTTTTGCATCCAGGAAGAAAGAGTTCATCATTTCTCTCTATTCTTCCCTCATTGGGCCAATCATCGAGTATAATGCCCCATTTGGTATGTACCTCACAAGACACATGCAACAGCTGGAAAGGCCACAAAAGTACTTCACAAAGAGGATCCTAGGCCTTAAATACATGTCCTACACAGACAGACTCAAAAAAAAACTCCAGCTCTTCTCTGTCTCATATTGTCTACTAAGAGGTGATCTCTGCTTGGTTTACGAAGCCATGTCTGACCCAGCTCTGTTAGAAATGCTACAGCTAAAGAAATCCCAATCCCTCTGCACCACACGCTCTAGAGACCTCAACCTCATTACCACAATCAACGGAACATGCTTGGGGTACAGGTTCATAACCCAGAGACTGCCCATGCTCTGGAATGGACTTCCCATACATGTCAAGCAGAGCACTTCACTGGCCCTCTTCAAGAAAGATCTTGATGAGTGGATGGGAAATAGAAAGTTCACCCCGGAGATCACTCCAGTGGCCCGACTTGATAGAGGCACTGGGAACTAACATCGGGCAGAACGATGCCAGGGCAGTTCTATAGGCTAGGCTTGTAAAGGCTCCAGAGCCATTAGCCTAGTACACACCTATGAACATACATCACAGTAAAGCCATATTGTTTTGTATGTAGGTAAATATGCCTTTATTTCTGTTCTCCTATTACAAGTTCGAGAAGCTGCTTACTCAGACAATATTTGACAGCCTTGCATATTATATATATATATGTGTGTGTATTTATATATCTACATACATACACACACACGCGCACACACACACACACACACACACACACACACACACACACACACACCCCTACTCTAATGTTGCACAAAGTAGGACAAAAAGGAAACTAGAAGACAGTCATAAAACGCATCTTTCCCCTCTTTTTACATCCTGAAAAGACAAAAATGAAAGTACAGCCAGTTGTGATGTTCTGGCGTGATCTTTCTCCTGCAATGTTCTGTAACTTTGTGAAACACTATAGGATTACAGGGAGTGTGAGCATGTGCGCAGACACAAACATGCACAAAGCTGCATCAGTGACTGCATACTTTTAACTATAACAGTTCACTGAGACTTTGTTGCCTTGCCTGGCAGTACAGTATTGGGGGAGGTGAAGGATAAACATAGAGTACTTAAAAATCCTTAATACTAAATTTAGATTCCCTCAGTCTCCACTTGCATACACTGTAATTCCAATGAAATTCACTTAATTGGATCTGTGCTCCTTGAGGCTTCTAAGCAATGAGTCTTAGCTATGAAGTGGAAACATTAAAAAATAACACCTTTTATGTAGTGCCCTCAATTTCCCATAAGACATGTGCCTTCAAAAATGTCATATCATGTACTTATGCCCTAGTAAGACACATCCACTGCTTACTTTTCTGTTTACTTTTTATAACCTGTTTAATGCAAGAGAAAAATATTTGAAATGGATAACATATCAATACTCACAATATGCTTATTGATTGTAACACAGTTCGTATATAAATACTCAATCACTGCCAGAAAAACTTCAGGCTGTACATCAGGCAAAACAAATGGAGATGGAGAATCCTTGGGATCATTGGATGTTAATCGTTGACTCAACATGCCATGGAAGACGTCACAGCGACAAGCAAGGATGCACTGATGGGCAAATATTTCCTTCTTTTCCTTTCCAACTATAAACTTGACATCACTGCAAGGGAAACAAAAGGCAAATCTTAAGACTGAATCCCAGCATGAAAGAAAATATCAGCAGCAGCAGCACTGAGTTTCTTAAGGACCCCCCTGTCAAGGGCTGAGAGTACTAATTTCACCGAAATTAAACTCTGCCTTATGATGAAAGCAAAGGGCTATGTTAAATAAAAGCACAAATATAAAAAGTGCAAGTTATAAATATAAATGGCAACCAAACTGGAAGGAGGTAAATAATGGAAAACAAAAAGTCAAATAAACATATTCACTTTCAACCAGTACAAGTAACAAAACGTAACATACTACTCCAGAGACATGGTAAGTATAAAACATGAGGAAAAGTCTGAATAATGCAGTGAGAAACTCACATGAACAAAAAAGCAGTGAAAAGTCCCTGCACAACATGTAGATACTTATGATTTTCACAGACCCCCTCTAAATACGTAAGATATTGTTTTTCCATGATAGCACTTGAAGTAGTGGTCTTACCATACGTGTCTTTTACCTGATCTGCAATGAGGTAAATGGTAAAACAATCTTGTCAAATTTCTTACCCCATGTCATCACGTAGCAACAAAACAACATTGCCTCAAGTTTACCAGAAATGATTATCACTCTGTTGTTAGCAATGATCATCATTATATGGGTATCCAGTGCTTAAACAGGAATGGATTCAAGCAGTAGACAGAGAAGATACCCAGATGGGAAGAGCACTTCAGCCTAGATGCTGCACTTATACAGAACATACAAATGAAAAACAGCAAGCAATCTAATCCTAGGGTTCCTAGACGTACTGCACACAGCAAGCAGCTACCATACTGCAGCACAGTAAAGACAGACTGCACAGACAAATACAGATGAGAAAATGTGAGCTTATGTTATTCTCCAGGAATATGCAGACAGTTCAACAAGTCTGAAATTTGTAAAGCTGAACCAGTTTCAGTACATGCGAGTTAAATGCATAATGACAATGAATATATCAGGATGGCACTCTTCACCAACTGATGCCCACTCATATTCTGACAAAGTGATGCCTTTAGCTTCCTGATTACTGCAAATAATGCTCAGTAATTCATGATGAGTAAACATCATTATTGGTGAACTAGTGACTTATTTTTCTCCTGGCCATTGTCAGAGCATTAGTCATGATCAGGTAAGTCATTCCTTTTTCTCAATACTGCAAATATTTATTACCTGCCATTAAAAAAGGAATAATTACTAGAGCATATAAGCTATTGCATGATAACTATAAGAATCAATCAGAGGAGGTTAGAAAGCATTGGGGAGAGAGACTGGATAAGCAATTCATAAAAAAACAATGGGAGGATATATGTATGTCTCTCAAATATGCAACAAAATCTAGAAGATTTAGGATTTTTGCTTAGAAATGTTTACATAGATATTTTTATACCCCAAGTAGACTCCAGGGAATTTTTCCTCAGGAAGACAGCAAATGTTGGAGGTGTGACAGGGAAGAAAATGGTACCTGGGAACATATTTTCTGGGAGTACAGTGGATCGGCGGACTTTAAGGATTCCTTGCGGGATACACTGTCCAAGATGCTGGATTGGAGGATTGGTGTGATGAGGGAGATGATTTTTCTGAGCTATGATACAGAATCAGAATTGCCTAGATATGATAAGGCCTTACTGTGTCTAATTGTGGTGGCTGCCAAAAAAGCAATTACTAGAAAATGGAAATCAAAATCTAAACCTACTATATTAGAAGTAGTGAATATTATAACAGAGATAAAACAACTGGAACTGAGATCTTTAGAAAAGGGTAGGAACAAACTACATAGGAAAAAATGGGAATTGTGAGAACAATACATACAGGGGAGGAATGAGGGTTAAAAGAGGGCAGGACTTAAATGAGCTTTGTAATGTCTGACTGAAAATGTTTGGGTAGATTATAAGTGATGTATAATGTTTGCAATTGGGAGTGTGATTGCTTATGTCATAAGTGATGGTTTAATAAAGATGTTTCTTGTTTACAAAAAGGGGATGGAATTGAATAATGTATGTACTGTTGCTTAGGTTATATGATATATAGCAATATATGTGAAGTATAATGCTTGTTAATTTGTTAATACAGATTGATTACTTTTGCATAAATGTAAATTTGTCTACGTCACAAGTGATAATTCAATAAAGTTGTTTAAAGACAAAAAGTACTGCAAATAATTGTTGGTAATATAAATATCAGTCAGCCATTATTTTAGTTAAATTTTTTGGTTGCAAAATTTCATAAATGTTGCTGAACATCATAAAAACAAGCATAAATTTGTAAAAGAAAACATAAAAAAAAATCACAAAATGCACTAAAAATATTCCCAAAGCTTTTTAAACTTAACTATAATAAAATCCTCAGTTTTTAGTATACCCTGAACTTTTTGTAAAGTAAAACCTCTTTCAGTGAGCAAGACAGAAACCTCCTGATAGTGGGAACAACAAAATCAGAATCAAAATCTGCAGCACCAAAAGAGCACACCCACTGAACATAGGTCATGTCTGTAATCACTGCAAAACAGCTGTACATTCCAATAAATGAAACTCTCTACAGCACCATTTCACTGAGGAAAAAGTGCTACAGAAAACACATAGACAAAATTCTGTGTGTAAGGAAGATTCTCCTCTTCATCTTCATAAGGGGGGTATATATCATATACTCCCTGCTAAGTAATATAATCAATTTTGAGGTCCCCACAAATCAAATGAAGAAATAAATCCCAATTGTGGCAATCCTGGAATACACACAACACACAGAAGACTGGTTTCAGGAAAATTCCCCTCTGACTGATCACTATAACCTGTCTGGTGCCCACCCACCAGCAATCTGTTACTGTTTAACATACAGCAACTCTTCTAGATGGTGACCAACAGCAATTCCTCAACTCCCAACTTCCACAATCAAAGGTCACTCGAGGGGGGGACTCCAGCATTTCCAATCCAGCCTGCCCATATACAAGCAGTATGCATCAGGACAAACCAAAATTCCACCACAACATCCTATCATATCCCTACTTTCTAATTACCCATCCATTGGTCCAAGTTGTGCTTAAAAGAGGATAGAGAGGATCTCTGCTTCACATGGATGGGGAGCCTGTTCCAAAGTGTGGGAATTCTCTGAAAAACATATCTGTCTCACCAACATGTCCTATTTATGTCACAAGTATAGTTTATGTCTTTTAATCTAGTAGTTCTGATGCGGTTTGTTTTGCAGATGTGCAAAAGGTTCATCAAAATAGGATCCAGGGATGCCCTGTATGTCAAACAAAGATCTCCCCTCAGAAGTCTGTATGACACTGAGTAAAGAAACAAGGCTTTGAGGTGATCATTGTAGGACACCTTCTTTACTCCATGTATTCTTTGTGTGAGGAACCTTTGCAGACGTTCCAGTTGCTGCATTTGTCTGGTCACGTACATACCAAAAGGGGCATTATACTCTATGATAGGTCTGATGAGGGCCAAGTACAGTGGTATGATGACCTCTCTGGACCTAGATGCCATGCTCTTGCTTATATGTTGAGGAACACAGAACATTTTTTTATTACCGTGGACACTTGCTGGTTAAAGGCTAGGTTACTATCTACAAGGTCTTTTATCTAAGACTTGGAAAGGTGTGAAACTGTGATCAATTAGCTTTTCAAACAACAAAAAAAGGAAAGTGAATTAAATTATTTTAATTATTTCAATTCTGCTTAAATATTTGAGTTGCACTTAGTGACCTGTATGGTAATTGTACTTTGTACTTTTCTACCCTGTTCCATCTGTTTGCATTTTTAAATTTGTTCTGAGACCTTAGTAGTAATTTTATTAGCAGTTGTGGGAAGACTGTGTTTTTGCATTATTCTGCACTTCTATTTCCACAAGTAGAACTACTGTGAGGATGGGTCTAAAATCCTATCAGATGTCTTCATTCTGAGCAGTTGAAAGGCCAATCAGGTGGAAATGGGTTGTCCCACAGTGTACTACACCCCCTCTGTAACAATATTTATAGTGGCATCATGAACACAAAAAGGGGCAGCACAGTAGTGCAGCAGATAGTGCTGTCACTTCATAACAAAAGGTCCTCTGGTTCAATTTTCATCTACAGTGTGTTTCGTTTGGAGTCTGCAAGTGCCTCCTTTGTTTGCTTGTGTTTCCCCTGGGTGAGCCTGTATCCTCCCACATTATAAAGACATGCAGTAGGTGGATTGGACACTCTAAATTGGCCATATGTGTGACTGTATGGTATGGAAGAACAGCCAAGGCAGGACTAGAACCTTGGCTCTAGAAGATTTTCACTGCTGAAGTGACACCCCAACCCCATGTGCAAAACATGGGAAAAGACTTGTGACTGGATGGATGGATCACAAAATGTTTAGAAGCAAGAACTGAATCTGAAGAAGTCTACAAGGACAAAAGCACTTACCCCAATAAATGTTTAAAAGGAATGATCTGGAGTCAATCTCTTTCTTTTGCTTAAGTAGTAGGATTTGAAACTGGATTTGTTTTTAGAAATAAAATTATTTAGTTGAAAGGACTGCTCTAAACACGTGGACCCTTCACAATTCTGTGTTGGAATTTCAATTCCTGATTCCTCACTATGTAAACTCTAGTAATCTCTATGAATCCCAGAAATTCTCTATGTCTGCCCAGCAGCAAACACTCAGTACCTAACCTACAGCAACTCCTTATAACTCCTCTTTGCCCGACAACTGATAGCCTGTTGGTGATTCACCAAGAGAAATCCTTCAACTTCCAATAATCCCTCTGCATTGAAACTCAGCAATCCCACAGTGGCCTACTCCCAACAATCTCTCAGTACTCCAGGTCCATCAATCATTCAATTTCTCCATTTGTAACAATCTTTCACTGACCGATCACCAGAAAGCCCTAAGTGCAAAACTTTCAGCAATCTCCTAAAACCCATTGCCAGCAAGCTCTCAGCGTCCAACAACTTGCAGTCTTTCATTGTACAGGCCCTAGTTCATAAACAGCACAGATGCATAGTTGCACAGAGGGAAGACTCAATGTCTGACGTGGGGAAATCCAGACCTGACCTGTAATTCTGACCAGTAGTAGTCCCTGCCTTCTAGCAATTCTTCAAGGTGCAAGATTCAGCAATCATCCCAACCTCCAGGAATGCATCAGTGGCTAGTCTCCAGCAATCCCCAAGTGACCAACTTGCAGAAATATCACAATGACCAACATCCAGCATTCCTAAACTGATTACAAGGAATCCAACACTGCATGTATATCACCACCATCCCCAACACTGAGTAAGCATTCAAAGTGTATCCTCCAACAATCCATCAGAGCCTCACAGTCAATAATCCTTTGTTGCTTGGCTTCTGCAATCCTGCAGTATCTAACCTACAGTAATTTTTCTACTACCTCTACCTGACCTTCATCGAGCTCTCAGTGTCTTAAGCATCCTTAGTGATACATCTTTGGCAATATCTTAGCGTCTGATATCTATCAAGGCTACTAAACCGCAGCAATCACAGAGTATCAACTCTTCAGCAATTCCTCAGTTTGCAATTTGAAGCAATCACTCAGTGTCTTCCCTACAGCAATTCCCACAGTGCCCAATCCCAAAATCTGATGATCCCCTAATGCCTGATTTACACCCATCCATCATTTCCATGCAGCTACATGTTCGGCAATCCTTCATTGACCAACTTCTACCAATTTCTCATTGTCTAGCCATCAGCAACCACTCAGCACCCCCTTTTCAAGAAATCTGATGGCAAAAACCCATGCAACCCTCACTGTCTGATCTCAGCAACAATACATTACATTAGTGTTTTGCC